>NW_022995747.1:1429949-2113968 GCF_900245975.1 Drosophila guanche | reverse complement strand
GCATGCGACATGTTAACATTTGCAGTCTTCCTATAAGTTGTTTTATTTAATTTAATTAAAATTGGGAAAGTAAAGATGCGCTTGATTTGAAGTAAGTGTGACCACAAGTACCGAAATATATGTTCTCATTTTCCAAATATACCGTAAATATACCGCGTTGAATTATATTCCTCAATTTTGATATTCTGTTTAATTCCAAAAGCACATTAAGACCCGCAACCATGAACTTACAATTTAATCCGAATGATGGATGAATTTTCCACAAGATTGGCAAGTTTTAAATACTTCTTCTGGTTGCATTTTTTCACAATATAAGTTTCAAACAAAAATGTCAACTCAGGAACCGTAATTGTGTCGGAATGTTAACTCGTTGTTGCTGGTCAACCAGATTTTAGTGTGGAGTATGGACATTTGCATACCCTATATCCAGTAGTTAATGTTCAATTTCTGTCATCATTGATATATTTTTAAAACAGAGAAACTGAGTAGTTTCTGTATTCATTTCAGCCTGAGAGAAACAAACATTAACTCAACTCCATAGCATCCTAATTTCGAAGATATGCAGGTACGCTGCTGCTCTGGTTGCGAAACAATGTTAATCATGCTGTCTTCGGTGTGACCGCGTACTTGCGCAAAAATATACCGACTGATCTTCACAAATATACCAACAGGTATGAAATGATTTTTTCTGTCGTTTTTATTTTGAAGTTATATATGTTTTACATTAGATTAATATTGCAGATAAACAAACGAATACATATTGTATGCCTAAATAACTGTTCAATTGAAATACATATACATATCTCCTGCTGCTCCATTGGCCACTAAATAATGTCGGAATACAATACATGTCTATTTCTGGTGTTTTCTCCTCTTTCTTCTTCGATTCTCTTTTGTTTCTCTGTTCGTGTCGGGGGTTGTGTTAATAATTGTATATATATTTATATAGGTTGGTTGGTTTGGAATTTGGGTGGCCGTTGGACGGCCCTACTTGCGATTGCGTATGGCGCGGTCCATGATATTGTTGATGCGCGTCTCCGAGTAGCCCGGCACTAGCATGTGGATAAGCTCCTTCATGAACAGATCACTCACTCCCGGGCTGGACCGTTCGGCCAGCTCGAACACCGACTTGAGGTCGCCAATGTCGCTGCCGACGCCCATGTTCTTGCTGGTGCTGCCGCCGCCGCTGCCGCCCGAGTACTTCCTCTGGATGTCGCTCAGTACGGGGAAGAGGAAATTGTTCAAACAGGCACTGTTCGTGTGGTTCACCCGATGTTGGCCCGTTGGAGGCTGTTTCACATGATTGGAAGAGGGATGATGTTCGTCGTTGATGTTGTTGCTGCTGCTGCTGGCGTTTGTTGCATGGAATGATTCACGTTGGCTGCTGCGACGTTGCTGCTGCTGCTGCTGTTGTTGTAGTTGTAGTAGTTGTTGCTGCTGGTGGTGCTGCTGCTGTTGCTGCTGCTGCTGTTGGTGGTGTTGATGTTGCTGCTGCTGCTGTTGATGTTGATGGTGCTGCTGTTGCTCGGCAGCAGCCATTGGCAGTCCCAGAGAGGCACGACGCTCCTCCACCTGATCCAAGGGAGCCGCTGAACGGGACTGACGTAGCTCCGGCTTGGAGCTCGATCGCTTCTGGATTAGTTCATTGGCCGAGGAGGAAGTGGTCACACCCGATGATGCCGTCACTCCAGCCGAGCTCGGAGGCGCTGCATTAAGCATAGTGGTCGTGGTCGTGGCATGTTTGTTGCTCAAGTGGTTATTGTTGTTGTTGTTGTTGTGGCTGTGGCTATGGTTGTGGTTCGCCTGGGTTGGCAGAGCGTTGGCCGACGCTGTGGCAGACGCTGACGCCTCGTTCGAATTGGATGCAGAGTTGACGGAGACCGAGGAGACGGAATTGCCACCGGCCGGCGATTGTGTGGTCTGCATCAGCTTCTGCATGGTCAGCTCGTGCTCCTGCAGCTGGAAGCTATTGACGCCCGCACGCGGGGCACTGTTGATGTGCAGCCCCTTGACGGTCATGATCCAGGGCTCGTCCTGGCTGCTGCCGCTCTGCTTGGCATCCGAGTCCGAGTCGGAGTTCTCAGACTCCGTCTCGCTCTCGTCGCCCTTGGAGACCTTCCACTTCTTGAAGCGGTCAATCAGATCGATCAGGTAGGCGTTCTTCTTGGCCTTCTTGATGAACGGATACTTGAGCAGCTCCTTGGCCGTGGGCCGGTTCTCGGGGTCCTTGTTGAGGCAGGCCTCGACAAAGTCCTTAAACGACTTGGTGTAGTTGCCAGTCAGCTGGGGCGGATTGTTCTTGGGTATGAGGAAGAGGACGCGCATCGGATGCAGCTCGGAGTTGGGCGGTTCGCCCTTGGCCAGCTCAATCGCAGTGATTCCCAGCGACCAGATGTCCGCCTTCGAATCGTACTGCGATTGCTTAATCACCTCGGGGGCCATCCAGAAGGGCGTGCCCACGAAGGTGTTCCTCTTCGAGGTGGTGTTCGTCAGCTGGCCAGCCACTCCGAAATCAGCCAGCTTCACGTCCCCCTGCTCGCTCAAGAGAACATTGGCCGCCTTGATATCTCGATGCAGCTTTCTCTCCGAGTGCAAGTAGTCGAGACCCTTGAGGACCTCCCTCAGTATGATACCGATGTGCATCTCCTCGAAGGAGCCAGCCTTCATCAGATCCAAGGCGGAGCCGCCACCCAGATACTCCATGATGATCCACAGCTTGGTGCCCTTCAGGAAGGACCCATAGTACTTGGTCACGTACGGCGAGTCGCACTGCGACAGCACCATGATCTCCTGCTGTATGTCGTCGATCTCATCCTCGGCCTCCTCCAAATCGATTATCTTTATGGCCACCACCTGCTGGGTGCGATTGTCGATGCCTTTGAACACCTCACCGAAGGAGCCCTTGCCTATGCGCTCCTGTTTTGTGAAAATGAGCTCCGGGTCGACTTTCTCTGTCCAGGACATGGTTGCGCTTGTTGTGGTCGCCTTTCGTGGACCTTCGGGGCTGGGGCTGACGGCGAATTTGTATGGGCTTTTGCTTGACTAATAATTTTTTCGCTTTTCGTTTTAATCCAAGATTTTCTACTTAGTGTGACCGCGGAATTATCTATAAAATATACCCGATAGAGCCTCAAAAATATACTGACAGAAAATTTTGCATTTTCAAAATATATTTTCCGATCTTGATATGCGGCTTCATACTGCAAGCAAACTAAAGCTCTCAGCCCTGAGTAGAAATTTTTTTGATATGGTTCTCAAAAACAGCCCCAACAGCCCAAAACAATTGTGACAAAATACCGAAAAGTATAGATATTTTTGTGCGATGTTTTGACGTACCTGTTACTTTTATAAAATATTTGTTAATCACAGCTCCGACATTTAGTGGTGCATTTCTGCGAAATCGAAGATATTATATTTTGTTATCAGCTGGTTGAAAAAGGGACTTTCCAACACCTACTATTTGGATAAACTGAACAGACTTAATTTTAGTCTTTTTGCATTAGATCGCCCTCCGATGACTGAAACTGTGGCCAAAACAGAAGTCAAACAACAGTGAACAATGTCCGAGGGGCTCTTACAGCCACTGCGCACCGTTTGTCAATAAGCAGTCCGCGAAGACGTAGAGAGATAAATTCGCGCCGAAATAATGTTATATCTCCGCCGCTTGTTCAGCCAGGAGCTGAGTCCTGCCGCACAAACGGACTTCCTCGGTTGCCTGCAACAGGCACCACACCTGCTAACCAATGGCTTTGCCGGTGCGCCCGCTCTGGAGAGTCTTTCCTGGTTACACAATCTGGCGCCCTGTTTCCCGCTGCGCGGCGAGCAGATCCATGTGATACACGAGCCCCAGCACTTCTACGATACGTTGGTGCAGCGCATTGCCAAGGCAAAGAAGCGCATAGTGCTGGCCAGCCTCTACCTGGGCACGGGCCAGCTGGAGAACGCCATGGTCCAGAAGTTGCGTCACAGCCTCCAAACACAATCGTCGCTGCGGCTCAACGTGCTGTTGGATTTCACACGTGGTACACGTGGCGATCTCAACTCCAAGACGATGCTTCTGCCACTGGTTCGCGAGTTCAAAGAGCAGGTCCAGCTGTCCCTCTACCACACGCCAGATCTGCGGGGGATGACCAAGCGACTTATGCCACCCCGCTGGAACGAACTCCTGGGTCTGCAACACATGAAAGTCTACCTGTTCGACGATGCTGTGATCATATCCGGAGCAAATCTTTCGAATGACTATTTCACCAACCGACAAGACCGCTACATCCTGATCGAGGACAAGCCCCTGGCGGACTTTTATGCGCAGTTCATTGAGCGGGTGCAGGAGTTCAGCTTGGCGGTCAGCCCTGACGCCACAGAGGGGCTGCATCGCAACTGGAGCATCCTGCCCTACGAGGGCACCAAGCAGCAGTTCATTGAGCAGGCCAGGAAGCGAATATCGGACTTTGTGCAGGAGACTTATCAGCGACAGAGTCAGGTGAGGGAGCAGCAGACGCAGGCGGACACCTGGGTCTTCCCGCTGCTCGAGATGGGCCAGATTGGCATTCATCACGACAGTGTGGTGACCAAGCGACTGCTCTCCAGCTGCATCGCTGGCTCCCGCCTCAAACTGGCCACCGGCTACTTCAATCTGACTCAGGACTACATGGACACCATCACGCACAAGTGCCTCGCGCAGTGCAGCATTCTCATGGCCCATCCGAACGTAAGCTCCACTTTTTTCTTGAGTTGTTTCGTTCTTAATGTTTATCGATTCACAGGCAAATGGCTTCAAGGGCGCCAAGGGGCCTGCCGGTGGTATTCCGGCTGCTTACACACTGATAGCCAAGAGCTTCTACGAGAGTCTGGTGCGGCGCAAGCAGAATCATCGCGTCAATTTCTTCGAATACGAGAAGCCTGGCTGGACGTACCACGCCAAGGGTCTGTGGTACTATCTTCCCGAGGCGAGGCTGCCAAATCTAACGCTTATTGGGTCCTCGAATTTCGGGGAGCGTTCGGTGAATCGCGACCTGGAGACTCAGGTGTGCCTCGTGACGAGCAACACGGATCTGAGCCAGCGGCTGCAGGCCGAGGCGGATCGCCTCTACGATATGTCGCAGACGGCGGAGCGGGAGATTGTTAAGCGGGTCGTGCCCCGTTGGGTACAGGCTGTTGTACGCATATTCAGGAACTTTTTCTAGACTCTATTCAAAGTGTTAGTTAAATTGGCTGTTGTTGAGGCCCCCGCACCCCCCATCGTACCAGTTACTATAGTGTTTAAATCGTGTTTAATTATTGCATGTGTGTGCGCGTGGTTGATGCTGCTGTAAATGGTTAGTTTTATACACAGTTTAGAATTTGTTAAACAATAAAGTGAATTTTTAAAGGAAATATTTCACGGCGCCCAATCAGCTTAAACTGTGACTTAGCAGTGTTGGTTAGCAGTATCGAAATATGAGCTTTGCTGCGAAACAGCTGTGGAGGGACAGCTGTGTGGTTAGACGCACTGCCAGAAAGCACAAAAAGTGAATATTGTTTGCCGCCTTCTGATTTAAAGCATCACCAATCATTTTTAGCCCGAAATTTTTTGAGTAGCCGCATATTGATAAAAATGATGGCACTTTAAACGATTATTTGCGCCACATCAATTTCAAACCGAACAGTGTTGAGCACCGCTCAAAAGCTGTTTCAGCTTGTGTGTGTTTGTGTGAGGCCTCGCCAAGCTCCAAAGACCTCTTCACTGATTACTGTATTTTTTTGGCCCAGGTAAGACGCGTCACCTGGTTTGCGCGCCGTGTTCGGGAACAAATTGAATGCTGAGACCCATTTTGGTTTCGTTATGAGCGCCGCCCGTATGCGTAGCCGCATCTGTGTGTTTGTTTGCCGTGAAAGTTAAATTAAAATAAATGTGATTATCATCCGGCTAAAGCAGCCAGCCACTACAGCAACAGTAAAAACAACAGCGAAAGCAGCAGCAGTAGCAGCGCGTGCTACCAGTGCTTGTGTGTGTGTTTATACAGATGTATGCATATATGTAGATGTGTGTGTGTGAATATTTCCAAGAATAACCAAAGCAGCAACAACAAACAGTGCAAAATGTCAAACAATCGGCGAAGAGTGCGCACAATTGATTACGTCGCCCTTCAGAGCCTGCAGCTGCAAACGACGCCGGCTAGAAACAATACTGCAGCCCCTGCAGCAGCAGCAGCAGCAACAACGCAGGAGGAGGATGAAGATGGAGCAGAAACCACTGCCACTACCACCACCACCAGCCCACCACCAGTGCCCCCATTGCGGTTACGACGCGAACACAGCGTGGATGAGGATGTTGCAAGGTGAGCCCACTGCCGCTGGGCTAGTGGAATTTTTCGGGATTTTCCAAACGAACAAGAAATGTTACGTTGCAGCAGCAGCAGCCAGCAACTTTTTTTGGTCTTTAGAGTCTGTTTTAGTCGCTCCAATCCCTCTCTCTCTATCTCTCTCTGTCCTGTTTTAAGCGCATTTCACCAGTTTTTTAATTGTTTAAACGTAAACAACGTGTTTCGCCGTCGCTCAAGGAACCAATACGACATTTTTGCAAGCCAGTCATAAAACAAAATTAAAAAACTCTGCATTTCTCCTGGAAATTGAACACCTTTTCGTTCTGCTCTTGTTCTTGGCCGGGGTGGGAGCGGCGGCGCAATTACAATTATGCACCACACACTCTTCTGCCCCGTGATCTGATGTTCCAGTGCTGAGTGTTTTGGTGAGCTTGTGTGTGTGTGTGTGTGAACATTTATCATAACCCACCATATTCGGGTCGAGCGGTGCTTCAGCTGCAGGGAGTCGAGTCTTTCAAGACATTTGCTGATAACGCCGCTAGCTTTTGCTTTTGCCTGATAAGACAACGCATACACACACATACAGCGTATACCTATGACATTCTCTGGTTACCTCGTTTATGTGTTTCCGCTGAGTGCTTATTCATAATTTGTTTAAAAATTTTTGATTTGATTTTTCCGGTAAACAGCAGAGGGTGAGACATGACATTCGCAGGAAAAGCTGCACATATTTCTTTTTTCTGTCGCATGTCTGTACGCAGTTAGCGGGAAAATCACGCCAAACATAAATTTTGATTTTTGGCTGGCACCTGCTCGCGCTGCTCTGCCGCTCTGCTTCTTCTGCTGCGCCTCTCTGCCGTCTTCTATCCTCTGTGTCTTGTTCTTCTTCACCTCACATACCAGTTTGTTGTGGGGTGGGAGAAACAGGGAGATGCAGGGAGAGGGAGACAAGGCACTGCGACCAGCTAAAACGCGTTTAATACGTGCGCTTGCACATTCTGCTTTGTAACCTCTTTCGTTATAGCGTCGCGGGGCAATTCTGTTTTGAAATCAAATTCGCTTTCTTCTCAAGTTACATACCCCGGACGGAGCTTTGTCTCTTGCCGAATGAATGGAATTCCACTGCCCGAAGGTCTTTCCTAACTGTTGTTGGACACTTGGCCAAAAGATCTCTCTCTCTGTCTCTCTTTCACTCTATCCAAAGAGAGCCACGCTCTGGCCGCATTCGTACTTGAACTTGCAACTCGCACACTTATTTTCTTGTCTCTCTCTCTCTCTCTCTGTGGGTAATCAGTGGGCATGCCGGCGATACCATCAGTTTGTTTGATAAGCATAACTATGGCCGTGTACTATGTATAATTAACAGAAAACATTTCCGCATGCCTCCCACACACTCACACACGTGTCGTATGTTTCGATTTTTGAATTGTGTGTTTCGTGAACTTCTGTTTACTCTAGAGAGTGCCAGTGATCGTTTTATTGGCTATAATATAATTGAGCAGAAAAATAACAAGAACCCAAATCTGTGCTACCATCGGCAGCCGAAGATTTTGATACACTTGCAGATCGATCGTTCGGTCTTCGATTTTTGGGGCTACCAATTGTAGAAATTTGTATAGAATATCTTTGAAAGATTGGGTTCCCAATGACGTCTCCCAGTGCCAACACTCGACAGTGATCGTTAAGGGGGAAAACTGATCAATTACTCATCGCGATCGCCTCCTGTCAACTTTTATATGCCTCATGCCTCGTGCGTATGTGTAACAAAGGATGTTACATATCAAGAATACGCCTTGACGGTCACGTGACGTAGTATAGGGAATGGGACTACCCTATGACTCGAAGGCAATCGAATTAACCGATTGGAATTGATTTTCCCTTCGATTTGGGGCACGCATGCAGACAGGCAGGCAGGTCGCGGTTTCCAGCTGGATGGAGTATACTATTGTTTATTTTGACCGCCACCCACTGTGTGTGTGTGGGTAAACAAAGCTAATTAAGTAACGAGCGCGTACATAATAAAATACAATAAATAAATATTCAATATTCGCCAGCAGGCGGTGAGGCGCGAAGTCAATTACAACCCACAAAACAAACGAATGCCAAGCTGATCGCCAAGCTGACAGCCGCTCGCTCTATCACTCTCTCGCTTCTCTTTATATGCTCTCTCGCTGTCTCTCGATTTGCATTGCTAACCACCCACTGAACTACTCTCCCCAGCACCATGAAGAAACTATATAAGGAGGTCTCGTCGGCAAAAATAAGCAGGACGTGCGAGTGAAAAGTTTGAGTGAAAGAGCTCTCGCTGTAAGTGTGACGGCAACGACAATAGAGTGTGCTGATTAACCATTTGAAGGCAATGTGAAAAAACATAATAATTGTTTTATAATTTAATTTTGAATAGCTTGCTACATGATAGTAACTCTGCCACCGACGAGACCTCCTTATAGTTACTTCATGCCCAGCACTCTCTTCGGCAGATGGGGCCCATAAACAATTGGATGGCGGTCGAGCTTTTAGTTTGCCGCCGTTTGCACTCGGCACTGAGCACTTCAGTCGTTCGGGAAGCGACGCCGTTGTCGGGGGTATACGCGATATACATAGACTCGACCGAAGCGTTTGCCATATAGTATATATCGGCATATCGACGAGAGACGACTCGATGGGGTAAATTCTTGTTAAAAGTGCTAATAAATTGACTGACTGCTGCCGCGCGCAGCATTTCGCTTTTCACGACAAAAGTCGGCACGGTCCATCGCGTTATGAAATCCCCCAAAACCCTGGCCGGTGCCCCAAAGGAAGCGAAAAGGCGTGTGAACTATGCCCTTTATTGTAGGAGCGCTGAAAAAACAAAAAACTATAACAACACTTGGAGCCTCCTCCATTGAAAGATAGTGCATAAATACTATGTAAAAGAAATCGCCGCACTGAGATTCGGAATCGGAGTCCCACAAAGTCCAGTCATCGTTCGGTCGCGTCTAAAGTTCTCTGCTCTCCCTCGCTCACTCTGTGTAATTTTTATTTACTTTTCGATTGTGCTTTTTATTGTTTTCCCTTTATTTTTTACACATTGTCACTTACAGTCGGCAGTCGGCCGTGTAGAGTGAGCCGAGCCGAGCCGTACAATTAGATGTACATAAATTTTAGGGGGCCAGAGTACTATTCAAAAGTAATAGCCAGCTCTCCCTCACCACTCCAGCACCCAATTTAAGCTCTGCGCGAAAGAGTTATCGTTGCGATTCGCTGATCTCGCGGAAAAGTTTGAGAGAAATTGCTGTGCTGTTCAAACTGTAGGGCGTAAAAATGCGTCGAAAAAAGTAAGTAAAATTCAGATTTGAAGTTTTCTCTTGTGATTTTGCCAACTGAAATCATGAAATTGGCTGATGAAAGTTTGTGTTGTGGTGTGGTGCGACGACAGGCATAATTGCCAACCGATGAAATAAATCAAACCTGCCCTCAAATTAAACCATAATCATGGGCGTGACAAGCGGCTGTCTGCAGCCTGTGCGATAAGATAAACGCATTTGCATGGCACATAGCGCATGGTGATGGAGATGGAGATGGGCAGGGGGTCCAGTCGATTTATTGTAACCAAACGGCGATTAGGCTGCGTGAAGGCACTTGCTTCTGGTACCCAATTAGCGACCAATTAGGGCAAACCCTTGGCTTTAGATAGTCAGTGTTGACCGAAACGCTAAATCTCTGCCTCTACTTTTGGCTCTTGCAGAGTGGAGTATCGTGTCAAACAGACGCCCTCGCGGCCAGTGCAAATGTCCAATGCCCGCATTGGGGCACTCGAGGAGGACTTGGCACCCGAGGATGAGCTTGCCGCTCACTATGCAGAATTCGGCACAACGCCACCACGCACAAGGCTCAAGATCAAGAATCGAGACTGGGAGCGCAAACAGAAGGTGTCCAATGTTGCAGCGTAAGTAGTTCTCATTCTCATTACCATTTCATCATCATCCTTATGGTGAATGTCCATTCGTGTGTCTCATCTGTAGGAGCTGCCGATTATGCATTTTGTTGGTACCCATAGCCATCCATCCATATTCTTTTCATTCATTTTGTTCTGTCAAACTCGGTAGCAAAGGTTTTGTGTTGTTGGAATGTCTAGTGGTTACAATCTTCGAGTCCTAAGCTATAAACATTTAGAATTTCGTATAATTTTACATCTAATATTAATTTTATTAGTTTTCAAGTAGTATTTACATCATTACCCCCGTAAAACTTATACCATCAACAGGTGGTAGATATCCCAATACCATAAAATATTTCATGATTGGCATATTTTGGGTATTTCATCATGAAACTTCCCAATCTCTCTAGGCGAATGCTTACTCCCTCTATTGGTATCATTCGAAACGATTATGTGTCTGTTCGATTATGGGAAATGTGTACAGCCAATTAATGTCATTTGCTGCTGTCGAACAGGTTGCAAGTTTTGCATAGTGACAGATACCCTTTTTGCTGTGTATAGATATGAGAGTTCGAGGCTGATAAGGGTTTGCGTCCGTGCTATGCGTTGGGCACTAGTGTCGAAAGCAGGCACTAAAATCAACCTTCCATATGCTCCCATATGCCGCACTTTCGTTATATGTTGCTGGGTGGGTGCATCCACTAACCAATTGATCTTCATTATCATCATTATTATGGTACACCACATTGAACTCTCAAACTAATTAATTTTCTCATCAGTTCCCCAGATCTGCCTGCCAGCGTGGGTGGTACGCCCAAGAAGGGCATGTCGCGTATGGCTCGATCGCGAGTCCTGCGCCGTAACACCATGGACTGTGCGCTGCTCAACGAGATGTTCGTGAATGAGGAGAACAAACGGACGGATAAGCGGCTGCAGTCGCTGCTGCGCGACTCGGAGCGGGAGATGAAGAACTCGTTGGCCCCCACGGCTGTGGCGCCGCCACGGGGCAGCAGCTTCCATGAGAGCGCACATCCGCTGGAGTCGCTGGACAAGATCATGCCACTCAGCTCGGACGCGATGCCGGCGCCACTGCCGCTGCGTATTGCCTCCAAGGTGGTGGAGAGCTGCAATCGGTATCGGTGTGTGTCCTCGCGACCCATTGGCTACCGCTCGTCGGCGCCGCCGCTGGCCTTTGCCGCCCAGCTGCCGGCAGGTCTTCTCAGCGGCGGTCATGGCAAGCAGCAGTCGGTGGGCATTGGCAAGCGGAAGGACTTCCACGAGACGTTTGCCAATCTGATCAAGCTGGGCAGTGTAGATCGGCAGGATGCCAAGCCGTCGCAGGAGGAGCACACCTGGCAGACGGAGCTAAAGGATCTCATATGGCTGGAGCTGCAGGCCTGGCAGGCCGATCGCACCGTGGAGCAGCAGGACAAGTACCTCTTCGAGTCCCGCCAGGGCGTCTCCGATCTTCTCACGCAAATCATCAGCTACAAATTCCAGCCACGTTATCGCCGTGAGCCGAGTCTGATTAGCCTGGACAGTGGCATTCATTCCGAGAGCAATTCCAATGCCAGTTGTAAGTGGGAAAATATATTTGATGGGAGTGTAAATACTTTATCGATCTTTTGGCAGCGCCTTTGCCCAGCAAACTGTGTCAGGGCTGCATGTCGCTGTACTGCAAGGACTGCATGGAACAGCAGGAGTTGGCGCTGCGCGAAGTCGAGGGCATGCTGACACGACTGGAGGCTGCCGAAGCGCTCTATCCCTCGTCTCAGGCCATGGGCGCACTGCATCCCATATACAAGTCGCAGAGTTTTGTGGGTCGCATCAAGTCCATGTGCCTGTGGTACAACATTACCAAGCAGAACAAACTGAAGCTCAGTATTTTGGGCATGATTCTGGCCAGGTAGGACACACACAACAGTTGATCCTTATACGTCACTTATTATGGAAAATGTTTTCCCTTGCAGGCTGCAGGATGAAAAGTTTTCATGGCCCGTGCAAACTGCATGCCCCGCTGCCTCGGACAGCGGTAACTCATCCGCCTCGGGCGTGGACAATGATGATTCTGCGGTGAATTCAATAGACTCTGCCAAGCCGCCCAGCTGTCCAGCTACGCGCAAGGGCTGCCGCAATGGCAGCGTCACATCCAGCCATAAGGTGCAGTTTATGCTCAACGATGCGGCGCATCTGCCGGGAGAGACATCCAGCAGCAATGAGTAAGTGAATTAAGCTTCCCCAAATATTAGATGATTCTCTATTGCCTTTCCTTGCAGATCCACCTCCACTGAGGTCAGTCAGCTGTCCAGCGAGTGCCTGCATGGTCATGGCTTGCGCAAAGGTTCCATGCATGACATCAACATATTCAGCGTTGAGCCACTGGGCACCTGCAGCAACGACGTCAGCGGTGGCGATGGCTCCTCGGCGCTGTACCGAAAGTTTATTGAGAATGTGCTGAAGAGTCGTGGATTGGCCAAGTCGCTGGCATTCCTGCACAAGCTGCACAATGTGGCCCTGTACAAGGCGCACATTGCACTGGAGAAGCCAGGGGCCGAGGACTTTGACTTCGAGTTGGATGCGGAGGCGATTGAAGAGGATGTGCCGCGGCTGGATCCGCAGATAAGTCGCGAACAGGTGATCGAGCTGCGCACATACGGATACTGGAGCGAGGAGGCGCAGTCGATCAATTTACCCTCATACATTCCCACCTTTGTGTTCCTGAGCGGCATACCGCTGCAGTTTATGCATGAGTTTCTGCGCATGCGCCTGGAGACGCGACCCGTTCGACCCAATCCCCTCAGCCTGGGGCAGCTCATGAAGGAGCTGCGCGAGGGCCTGACCCTGGCGCTAACCCATCGTGAGCGCTACCAGCGGCACATTACGACGGCTCTGGTGGAGAACGAAGCGGAGCTGGGCAGCTACATCAACATCCTCAATCAGTACGATGCCACTGTGCGCAAGACCTTTGAGCTGTATCTCGACTACATCGATCAGCTGGTGCTGGTGGCCGTGCCAGAGACGAATCAGAAGTCGGTGCTCGAGAAGGAGTGGATGTTTACCAAGCTAATCAGTCCCATGATCACGGGCATGCACACTCTTGCCTCGCAGAAATTCTGCGGCATCATCAGCAAACTGCTGCGCAGCATCTCGGAGCGGCTGGTGAAACGCTCCGTGGAGTTGGACCAAAAGATCGTGGGCACCGCCGACAACGATGACAACGAGGAGCTCAAGTGGCAGTTGCTGACCATTTGCCGGGAGACACAGTCGCTGCTCACCGTCGAGCGGGAGCGTTCCATCAAAGTGCTCTTCTTTGCCAAGACCTTCTGCCGCGATGTCGAGACGACGGACTTCCATCGGGAGCACTACGAGGACGATGTGGCCAATCATCAGCACGATTTCATATGTTCGGACGTAAAGGCGGCATTCAAGCTGCTGCAGCACGATGTGCTCGAGGTGCGCAATAAGCTCACAGAGATTATTGAAGGGGTACAAACCCGCTGCTGTCTGAGCAACATGCGTGACCTGGACGAGCAGGATCGGCAGGCGGTGCTGTCGCGCACACGGGAGATCCTTCATCAAGGCTACAAGTTCGGCTTTGAGTACCACAAGGATGTCATCAGGCTGTTCGAGCAGCGCATCATGGACCAAAAGGACAGTGGCGCGCACACGGTAGACCTAGCACTGGGCATCATTACTTACGCCAAAATGTGGATGCATTTTGTGATGGAGCGTTGCGAACGGGGGCGTGGCATGCGGCCGCGTTGGGCCTCCCAGGGTCTGGAGTTCCTCATTCTTGCCTGCGATCCGCAGATCACCCAGCACCTGGACGAGCATCAGTTCGAGGAGCTGAAACAGCAAATGGATCGCTGCATTTCGCATGTGATTGGCATCACCTCGGAGCCGGAGAAGGTGGCGCGCAAGAAGGCATCGCCACGCACCCGCAAGACCTCATCGCCGGCCACCTCACGCTCCCGCACGCCCACCCGCACCCCCATGTCCGCGGGCATTGTGCTGAATCCTAATACGCCGCCGCTACAGTCGCCGCCCTACAACAAGCTGCTGCATCCGCAGTTTAGCCTCAAGGAGGACTTGCTGCAGCAGTCATCGAACGCGTACAGTTCCGTGGACAGCGGCGACTATGTGGACACTCCATGCCGCAGCAGTCCCAATGGAGAGCTGCGACTGCTGGTGCCCCAGACGCCGCCCACACCGGCATCCTCGGGCAAGGGTAGCATTGAGAGCACACCGCTGGCGCTGCGGCAGGAACGGGTGCGCGATGCCGTCAATCGACTGGATCTGGATCTGGAGGAGCAGCTGCGCGAACGTCGACTGATTGGCCAGGTCAAGGCCCTAAACTCGAGCGACAAGGTGCACATCCGTGCGCGCAGCGTCCACTTCCGCTGGCATCGCGGCATCAAGATTGGCCAGGGACGCTTTGGCAAGGTCTACACGGCGGTCAACAACAACACGGGCGAGCTGATGGCCATGAAGGAGATCGCCATACAGCCGGGCGAGACGCGAGCCCTCAAGAATGTCGCCGAGGAGCTCAAGATTCTCGAGGGCATTAAGCACAAAAATCTGGTGCGCTACTACGGCATCGAAGTGCATCGCGAGGAGCTGCTCATTTTCATGGAACTCTGCTCCGAGGGCACACTGGAGTCGCTAGTGGAGCTGACCGCTGGTCTGCCCGAGGCACTGGCACGCCGCTTTACCGCCCAACTCCTCTCGGGTGTGTCCGAGCTGCACAAGCACGGCATTGTGCATCGCGACATTAAGACGGCAAACATCTTCCTAGTCGATGGCAGCAACAGTCTCAAGCTGGGCGACTTTGGTTCCGCAGTCAAGATTCAGGCACACACCACAGTGCCCGGCGAGCTGCAGGGCTACGTGGGCACACAGGCCTACATGGCGCCAGAGGTGTTTACCAAGACGAACAGCGATGGCCATGGCCGAGCCGCCGATATCTGGTCCGTGGGCTGTGTTGTTGTGGAGATGGCCTCGGGCAAGGTAAGCGTTGACACCTCAGTACAGTGGCTGGTACTTGTAGATAAGCAGAGCGGTTTGATTTATTTATTGCTCATTTCACAATGTTTCGTAACTGCGGAGTTCTTTCAGAGCTTAAATGCGGGGTAGACCGAATTTCCATTACCAATTTATGCATATTTCGTTATTCCTATGTTAGGGAACATTTCTATATAGCTGAAGACACTAAAAAATTTCCAATATATGTTTGCCACAGAATAGATCGGTTTTGGGTACAATTATGTAGATTTTTCCATAAGTATTTCGATCACAAGTAGAACCATTAGACGCGAAGAACTTTTACCCTTTTTAATTAACATTAATCCCTTTTTTCTTTATTTAATATTCGTTTAGCGTCCTTGGGCACAATTTGATTCCAATTTTCAAATCATGTTCAAAGTGGGCATGGGCGAGAAGCCCAAGGCGCCGGAGAGCCTATCGCAGGAGGGTCACGACTTTGTCGATCATTGCCTGCAGCATGATCCCAAGCAGCGTCTGACGGCCATGGAGCTGCTGGAGCACAATTTCTGCAAGGTTTGTAGCGCCACAAAATAAATCTTCTTACAAATCCACTCATTTCTTTGATCTGTCCTGCAGTATGGCCGTGACGAGTGCAGCAGCGAGCAGCTGCAGATGCAGGTGCGGGGCTCGTTTCGACGCAATGTGGCAACCAGCTAATCGTGGAACATGGAATGAAAACCTCTTTGGAGTTTTCTATCTTAGCTCACCCCTACGTATGGTGTGTGGCATATGTAAACGGGTGGTGCGTGCACTTTGTGTAGTGTTTAATTTAAGTGAATGTCGATTAACTTTATGGCTGCGCCTAGTTGTATGTTGGACAATAAATAACCCAATTTAGTGAAGAGCCAAGCCAATCCGTATCCCAAATTCATTTAATCTATGCCAAAAAACTAAGCAACTAAGCTTGCAATTGAATATTTAATTCAAATATCATCGGACACTCTCGTGCTTTAGTAAATTGGATATGCGGTCGAGGCCTCGGGTGTGGGATCGGTGTCTGAAGCGCTTGGTGGTCCGGGGAAGGCTGTGGTGTCACTACCCTCGACGGGTGCTCCATTGGGAGGAGTTGGATCCGGCAGGCCAATGGTGGGTATAGACTGGGCCATGGTCCACGGTGTGCAGAACAGGAAGAGGCAAATGCTCAGCAGCAAATACAGGACTGCATAAGGATTTTAACAATTGAATGAGCATTATATCATATTTATTCCCGATTAAAACTTGCACTTACATTTCATGGTGATGGCGTGACAAAGACTGTTGGCCTGTCGCTCCGCCAAGCGGCTTTTATGGCCGCTAAAACGCTGATGACTTACTAATTAAATTCCCCAAAATTAATCTTACTGGCATTGGGCTTATCGAAATTTGGATACTTGGATATGAAATGCTGGCCAGCGTCGCCGTGGATTTAACCAATGAAAAATAAAAAATATATTTTTCCAAAAAAAAAAAAAGATAATCAACGAAGGCGATTATCTGTTCTTGGAAATAACCATATCCAGCAGCATATTGAAGGTAGATGTGAATGTGCTTATGACGCACAATTCAGCTACAAATTGTATATAGCGTGTACCCAGATCAGAATCCAATTGTAGGTCAACGAATAATTGAATGCGTTTGATTGGTAATGCATTTTATTTATTTTTTCATTTCTGGTGATTATTTTTGCATACAATACAACGGAATCAAGATCAAGTAAAACTTAACGACAAACATTAACGTAACATAGTTCGGTTAGACGGGGGATAGACAGATATAACTCGTTGATATGTATTTATGTAGCGACAGTTTCAGTTAACAGTTTTTAAAGTTTAAACAATATAAAGATAGCAACAATGAACACAGCAACTAGTTCGATATACGCACATACACATATATATGTTCTATAGTATCTAGTTTTGTTTCTCTAACAGTTTTCCATATATATCATTTCTTCATGTAAATAACATACGTATATATTTTATAGAATATTTTTTGACTGATAGCGATCCGATAATCACTATCAAAACACACGTGTCACTAACATTTCAAACAGACAAACATATATATATTTAGTTATTTTCTATATAGTAGATATATAATTTCCTTTTTCCTTCTTTCTCTTCACACCCTTGCTGGGGCGCATGTAAATTTATTGATATGTATTGTTACGTCTCAAGTCTATACGCGTACAATGATTTCTCTCTAGAATTTTCCTCTATTTCTCAGATATGTATTGTATATATATATTCCTCCAAAAAGCCTTTAGTTACGGGCATAGTATACCATTTCTGCTCTCTAAACACGCACATGAATATATGTTTCTCTTGCGAGTAATTATAATTGTTTTTAAACGAACAACAAGCAACGAAATTGTAGTAACAAGCATGGAGATAATACAGCTACTTTCTTTCTTTTTTTAGTTCTCTTTTTAGTACATATTTTAGAGCACAACGCGAAACGTAACGAAAGTATTGCATACTTGTGGGCGGCATGGCCAAACTGCTTAGGGGAAAGGTTGTCAAACAAAGGTTCTAAGCTCGGCTAATTTAATTTTTTGTCAATTGTCCATTAATTGATATTTGTTTGTTACGATTATATTGCATATATACGCTTAGTATAATTAACACACTCAGATAACAGCGCATAAAATTGCTCTAAGACATTTAATTGACTAGAATGGCATCTGCGGGCCATCTACGCGGAGTACTTTTGGTTAGGTGAGGGGACAACATGATAGCAATGATTGACTTTAGTTTTTGTTCGTTTTTTCGTTTTTCTTTTCGAACCCAACAACGCTCGTTGGGTGGCTTCGCTTTGGTGGTGCTTTTGGTCACAAATGAAACGCCAGAAGGTCGCGGACTCAGTCGCGGACGCCAGTTAACCACAGATTTTACATGTTTAGTTTCGTTTGCTAGTTTTTGCTAAGGTACATTTACTGATATGTATATATATATTGTTGTATATATTTTATATTCCCTTTAATTCTGCAACAGATCCCGCATTATGTCCAGCGAGTCCTGCAGCGACTTGGCATAGCGAGAGGCGCTCGTGTCCTCGCACGAGTAGAACGCAGACACACAGAAGACTATCTGCTCGGGCTGCGGATTGTAGGAGCAGCCATAGCCACGAGGTGTCACTGGACCATAGCCCATAAAGCTGTCCGTGCTGCAGGCAACCTGTAGACGGATCGGGCGGCATTTTAGTCACAGAACGGAGAGACGGGTACTGGAACAAGCCACACGACTAGCTGGATACGTACTTGTGCAGCGGGTGAGTGCTCTGGTGCTAGACTGTGCTGTGATTGTGGTGCAAAAATAGATCAAGTGGTGCAAACAGTGGTGCAGAGCGAGTGAAAGGTGCGGGTGTGGTTAGGTGGCTGCCTGAAATTTACTACCTGACTGGTGGAGAGCAAGAAACACTGCGAAATCTTGTAGGACTCATCGGTGAAGAGCTCGGCCATTTCGCCAGTGACCTCCACACTAGCCTCACGCAGTCCCAGCAGCGGTATGTCAATGCCACTGCCCAGAATATTCTTCACCATCACCTCGGTTTGACGGGCCACAGCGCAGCGGAAGAGCTCACGCAGATGGTCCTTCTGTAGATAGATTTATACAGATAAGATAGAGGTTCCCTTGGTTGGGCTTGGTCAGGCTTGTATACGCACACTGTAAATGCTAAATGTGACCTTGCGCGCCTCTTCCTCATCCTCGCGATCGCTCTCCAGCGTCACATTGGCGCCCTCACCCTGGCACATGGCTTTGGCCCATTCCAAAGCCTCCGTACTAGCCGCTCGAATGCAGTCCACGCGGCCCTAGAAGACACACACAAGTATAAGTTTAATTACATAGAAAGGAGTCCACACTCACGTGCAAAAATCTCCTCGTGGATGCACTCTCGTAGGTGGCCACCAGACGTCCATAGAGCTTGAAGTGCGCCAACTGCAGTGCCAGCTGAATGTACACATCCGGACTGACCTGACACGACTTGATGAATGTCTTGCCATAGCCACGATAGCGATAGACATAAAAGTCCAGATCATCGATGGCCTTGTCCACGCTCTTGGCAGCCTGGCCGAAACGCAGCTGCAGCTGTGGGCCACTCACGTGCCACTCGAGACGCTCGGGCGGCGGCAGATGATGCTGCGGCAGGCCATTGTCCTCGTCCGGATGGTCGACAATGTTCTTGTAGATCTTCTCCAGCAGCTGCACCACGGCAATGCCCTCGGATGTGGAGTGCTCGTAGCACAGGCCCCAAGTGCCATCGGTGCAGATGATGAGCTGTGGGGGCAGGGGCAGAGCCAAATGTTAGCCCCATTCGAAGGTCCAACATCCTGCTGGACTCACCTGCATGGTCTTGTCGAACCAACGATTGCCTGAATTGTACTCACTGCCACCGCCGTGGATCATTTCGTGTGCCATGTTCGTCTCATCGCGATCTCCGGCCCTGTGCATGCTGGGCGTGGCGCCGCTGAAGCCGCGAGCATTGAAGTTCCCGCCCAGTGGCTCGTCCAGACAGAGCACTACCTGCGCCGTCTCTATGAGCTCCAGATTGCGCTGATTGCGCTCATCCGACTGCAGAGCCTCGCGATCCCGAGCCCAACGTGTCCGCGGCTCGGCAGTCAGCAGGCCAACTGGCAATGGCTTGGCCGGCAGACAGGGAGCATCGCTTAGGACGTAGAGGATTTGGGAGGCAATCTCGCTCTCGGATAGCTTGCCGCGATCGGAGGCCTGCAGCACCACGCAGTACATTTGATTGCGGCAAATGACAACCACGTGGCGATCCTCGTCGTTGGTTCGCTCACGCGACGGCAGGTACTGGGAGTCGCGCTCAACGCCGGGCCGGCGACAGGAGCCCAACAAACGATAGTACTGAGCCATGCACAGCGGCTGGTTCTTCTCACGCGAGGCGGCACGCTCCAGTGGCAGCTCCCCGCTGTCCAGCATCTCCTTGTGCGCGAGAATCCCAGCGAGCAGTCGCGCCGCAAAGTGGGCCACATCGTGGACGGTCTTGAAGCGTCGGGGGGGGAACACCATGCCAGGATTCGAGTTGATTGGCAAGGGAATGCGCACATTCATGTACATGTCATTGAGCCAGTAGTAGTAGGCCTGGGAAGGTCACAAATGGTTGAGGTGTAACATGGAAACGATATTATTGTAGCCATTTCCGCTCCATGTTCGACACAAATTCAATTAGGGCCCCGAAATTTGGGCTTGCCCCCGATGCTGTGGCATGCTTTTATCAGCGAGAATCGCATCTTATCTCAGACATTGCGTGCAGAGATCGACAGATACTCAACGATAGCATCGAAGCACTATAAATAATGGCAACTGATGCGAACAGAAATCAGTACCAGTACCAGTACCAGTACCAGAGCTCCCAACAGCATTCACGGATACCCCAAACCCAGCAGCCCTAATATGAAAGGTAGGACACGCTCGCAACTCTTTGTAAAAATATTCCTAAAACCCTTCCCTTTCCTTGCAGTATTTGCCCTTACTCTGCTCTGCCTGGCAGCCGTTGCCCAGGCTCATGTCAGCTACAAGCTGCAGTGCGCCCGCGGGGAGATTGGCATCCGCTGGCCCAGCTACCACAGCAACTCTGAGTACTATGTGTGCCAGGGTGTCTACGGCAGCCAGCTGACCATCCACTGCCCGCCCGGCGAGGTCTTCACCTTTGTGCTGCAGCAGTGCGCCGCTCCCTCCCACTACATTCCAGCGCCACCAATCGATGTCCTGCCCACGGCTGCACCCATCACCATGACCGTCGTGGACGATGCACCGCCAGTGATGGGCCCCAGTGTGTCCACCTCTGCACACAACCAGTACGAGCAGAACCACAACAACGAGCACCACGCCGAGCACTTTGAGCACCACGAACACCACGAACATCACGAGCACGAGCACCAGCCCGAGGAGCAGGTTATTGTTCACCCAATTCCCCCGACCCCAGCACCCGAGCCACCAGTTGTGGACTCTGCCCTCAAGCCCGCACTTGCTCCCATGCCCCAGAAGGGCAGCGGCATGAAGAAGCCAGTCGTGCCAGTGCCTGCCAAGAAGCCCGTTGCTGCGGCCAAGAAGCCAGTGGCACCCTCCAAGGCCGCCAAGAAGCCCACGCCACCCAGCAAGGCCCAGAAGAAGACACAAACTGCCTAAGAGCAAGCCCAATCTCCATCGTTACAGCAAGCGGAAATTCCATTCACAACTCAGAAAATAGCAAATAACAATAAAACAATTAACTAAATATCCAACTGCAAAACGGCCAAAAAAGGGAAATTTTCTATGAGCAAAGGAAGAGGGGCAAAGGGGGGCATCGGAGGTATCGCTAACTGTCAGCAATGTGCCCTGCCTTATCGTTGGAAAGAGAGTTGAGTTGACATTTTAATTGATTACGATTTCTTGTTATTTTCGGAATGATACTCTGACATTTGTTTCCGATAATGTAAAATGGGAACAAGCAACCAACAAAAAAGAGAAGAAAGAATAGCTGCTGAAGCGCCACAGCTAGAAACTGAAGCTGAAGCTCTCTAATTGGGTTACCAAACACCAAGGAAACTGTCATTTAAATGACAAAGCACACATCCGTTGAGAGCAGCACAAAGTGATTCCCAGTTTTGGTTAGAAATGATTCTGCGTTATCTGCGTGCCAAAGATAAAGAATGCCGAGAAATTCAATTCGGCAGAAATGCCATGAAGTCATTGCCAGTCAGCACTGCTCACACTCCACAGCTAGTATTCCTCACTCATAGATGATCTTCCGCAGTCATGCTAATTGTTGCTGGTAGTTTCCGCCATTTGTTATCTTTGGTTCTTGGGGCGGTTGAAGATTACCCAAACTTGCAGAGAGTGAGAGCGAGAGGCACTCGCCTCTTTTAAGGCGCATTTCAGTTCAATTATTTTGTAGCGTTTGGCATTTTGTGATTTTAATTTCGCACCCAGCAATGCCCCACCAATGCCTGACAAGACATGAATTAATCTAGCAGCGGGCTGATTACAAATGTCTAACATGTTCGCGCAGGTGGCATAAAAAGGCTTTGCCAACGCCACGAAATGCATCAGTGATCAGTGAGCCGAGTTAAGAGCGAGTCAGTCGAAGCGAACCCCAAAATCAGCAGCAGCAAATATGAGAACCGGTAAGTGTCTGGCTACAAGGATACAGAATGCCCAAGAGATTCTATAAACTATTCCATCCATCCATCCCCAAAGTGATCTTCGTGCTGGCCGCCATTGTGGCCGTCAATGCCCAGAGTTCGTGTGTCCGCACGCCCGTGTACACGGAGAAGATCGATCCGATCAACTGCCCCAAGGCAGGGATTAAGCTGCCCAACTATGAGAATGCCCAGACCTACTATCAGTGCGCCAAAGTGGGCGGCACTGGCACGCTGACAACCTGCCCCAACTCGGGCTACTTCAGCTACGTGCTGCAGAACTGTGCCTCCTGCGACTCGTACATACCCTCCACCACTTGCTCTGCTCTGCCCTTCAAGGCCACCTGCGTGCCCATTGGTGCCACCACACCGGCCGTCACCACACCGGCACCATCGACCACGGGCAGCGCAACCACCGCAGATGCTGGCAAAACCACGGCTGGAGTCACCACAGCGGCACCCACCACCACCGTAGCTATGCCAGGGCCACCCACCGATTCTGGCATCAGCACGAACGCTCCCGGGGATACACCTTCGGGCACCACCATCTTCATTCCCCAGCCACCCTCCCCAGGAGAGAGCAATGTGCCCACTCCGGTGACGCCTGTGCCCACCGCCCCGAACCTAGATCCCACTCCCCCCACCGCACCCGAGGCATCTGTCCCGAATTAAACGCAACGTTAAGCACTTCCGCACAGTTAAAGATATTCCCATGAATAAAGTGTTCGCCAGAACAATGATCCAATATCCACCACCACCCTCCCATCAAGGCTTACCCAGTTATCCTCCACCTCGCGCTTGTCCAGCAGATACTGATGCAGTCGCTCGCCCAGTGCCTGCGGTGCCGTGAACTGCCTGATCAGCTCCTTGGTGCGCTCCAGCTGCGCCGGCGTCGTTATGGGCTCCAAAGCCCGCACATAGTCGGCCATCGTTTCCTCCAGTGGTGGGACGGGTATCTTGGGTAGAGTCTGCCAAAGGATAAGGTAAATGTAAAAGGGTTTCGTCAGTGGGCAAAGTTAAGGGTTCGAGCTGCAAATTTCATTTCGTTTTGTGTCAGCTCAAGCTGGGGTTTTCCCTTATTTTTCTCCGCATTTTCCTCATTTGTATGCATGACATTATCGAGCTCCAAATGGAAAGTTTTCATCTCGCAGCGCCAGCGGCAACACAGAGACTTTATCCCCCAGGGAACTAAATTGCAAATCACACAACAAAAAAAAGAAGGGAAAGAAATGGCATGGCATTGGCACGAATCTGACAGCCACGGGCATTGAGTCCTTGAAATTTCTTTCTATTCCGTTTTCCCGGTTTGCCGGCCACCCTCTGAAGATCTTAATTGAGAGTTCTGCACTTGAAATTCCCCAGTCGCCTGGGGGGCTGCTGGCTGCATTCCAATCGATTTTCATGAATCTGTTGGAGCTCAGTCGGGTTTGGGTTCGGGATTCTGCTGCCTAAATGCTGAAACTTACAGCCGTGGGTTTGTTCTACTGGCTGGTGTCGCAAAACACAATTTGCCACTTAACAAAAAACAGTCGAAACGCTGAAAAAAGTGTCAGCATGCTGTTGACTTTACCGAGCTCAGTTTTCAATGGCAGCCAGCGACAAAGGAACATCCTGTACCCCCTCTCTCTATCTCAATCTCTATTTTTTGGGGGTTGCTACGGGGCTGCTGTGCTTTTTGTCAGGTGAGCGAGAGTGTGAGGCTTCGGGCTGGCAGGTTTGTTTGCCCAAGCTGAGAGGGCTGGCTGGCAGGTTGGTTGCCAGGCCGCCGGCTTGCCTTCTCCCCCCTTCGAACTGGCGACGTACACAAAAGCGCTTGTTATTTGCATTTGTAATTATAACAAACAGGATTAGTCTGTGTGTCTGTCTGTCTGTCTGTCTATTTGTGTGTGTATTCGAGTTTGGGCTTTGAATAATTCAAGTAGCTTTTGGGCAAATATTTGAACCAGCAGTTCCAGCAAACAGAAAAGAGAAATACGGAAATTTGTTTAATCAATTTTACTCACGTCAGGGAATCCAAATTCGTCTACGGACTCCGCCGTTGAGAGCCATTTCTTGGGAATCGACAATATCGAGTCTTTCCATCCTGAAAGTAACAAAAGAAAAAGAAAAACCAACAAACGACACAAGTCGTTGATCGTTGATTAAGCGCTTGTTGAACAACACAATTTAATTGTTGAGTAATTTCATTTGTTGGAGAGGGTTGAGCCGTTGAGCGTTGCTTGTCACACAGTCACAGTCTGCAATCGTTAACACCAGGCCAGAGCAGACCGATACCGATACCAACAAGCTAGTTAATCACTGTCACAAATCTCAAGTGGGTCTACGCAGCCGTTTAGCTGGTTATATCCCAAAAAACAAGGCCCATACCTAATGCTATCGGCTATGTGGAATGACAGCAAGACGTATGGCCTATGCGTCACCAAGGCATGAGATTGCAGCTGAGAAATTCCACAAAACAGTGGAACCCTTCCATGATTTGGTTTCGCTTTATCTCAAGTTCGTTTTACTCTATCCCCTAACCTTGTTTCCCCACCCACAGCCACACATGTGAGCTTCAGACAAATTCGTGCCAGTTTGCCATTTATTGTCTTGGCCAGGCATCCGCTCACAAAATGCAATAAAATTGTGCACAGGAAACTGAAAACTCTTGAGCTTAAACCCTCGTCCATTTCCTTTTAGACGTCCGTCTTGATTTTCCCCCCAATAAAACTTTCGACTGTCATTGATGTAACTCAACTGTATAAGCACTTCCGGCTGCCCATTCCCGTTCCGAACCCCAAGCAAATTTCCGGCTTTAGTTCGCATGGCCATGGCCCACGAGTGAGGCTGCGAGTGTTGTCACTGCCACTGGTAGTTATTGAGAATTTTCAACATACAATCAGCAATCACAACTGAAAATTAGATACCTAGTGGATGCTTTATTTTGTCTTTAAATTGGATCAACGGAAAGGCCTCCCTTCATTCACATTTAGCACACAAAATTTCCAAAAATTGTCAACGTTTTCTTCTACCCATTTCTAATGTGTGTCTTGTCTCTCTACTCTTACAGGGGTTCTAAAAATCGAATCAAAAATGTTCGTCACTTGAGTGGGAAGCGCAAGAGAGTAAGTTTATCGAGCACTTGACCGCTTTGAAGCACTTCCGCTCTGAGTGGTGGAGTCCTAACGTGGCCTGCACCCACCTTCTGAGCACAATCATAATGTTATTAATAAAAGTTATGCTATGACAATATCGGGATGAAAGGAAAACGAGTGGAGGTTAGCGGTGGCACGCGTCGCCCTTCCCACACACAACGATGTCGAATTTAATGCAATTTATTATCCTTTTTTCATTATCTTGCTGGTAAAGATTCCCCAACCCGGTACAGCCAACTAGCTGGCGGAGGTAATCACACAATGGAGTCACGTGGCAGCAATTTGAGCGTCCGTCCATCCGTACGTCTCCATTGTTGTCATTGCTGGTGGAACTCCAACAGCAACCACAAAACCAGCCCGTAACCAGCTCGAGCTCTAGCCCTAGCCCCTCTCCTGCCCATCTGCAAATTGTAATAAATTGTATTAGGAAGCGGCGCAGAGGAATTCAAATTAAGTAATTAAAGCTCTGGTTTGGGTGCCATCTTTGGGGTTGCTCAGCCTTTGGGATCTGGCTAATATTTTTGCCTCTTAATGGAGCAAATATCAATTACTCAAAAAGTGCCGCTAAAGTTGTAGCTTTGATGCGTAAAGATAAATTTTAATTATAAAGTTTACGGGCATTTCGGACTTAATAAATATGAATAGGAATTTTCACTTGCTGCTGCTGCATTTTCCATTGGGATTTCGTGACCAGCCAGCGGGGCGTGTCACCTTCAATTAGATGCATTGGCGAAGACACTTTTCCAATTGATTGATCGATTGATTGATGGCCGGGATTTCTGATTAGAGCGACAGACAGACAGGCTAATCAAATATTCATGCACCATTACAATGGCAGCTGGAGCAACGCTCCCCTTTTCTGTCAGCTTCAATTTGTTCGATTCTGTCAGTTTTTGTGCCAAATCATGATTCGATTTGGACCGGGCCATAACTTTTGTAGAGATGGGGATAAAGCTATGCCCCGGACAATTCACACATTACAAAGCGTTTGGAGCTTATGTCCAACACGTCTTTCCTCTTTAAATGCCGCACCAATAAAACGCGTCAGTAAACCGAGCGGCTCATTATTAAGCTGCAAAAATCACGCTCGAAATCATAGCATTCCGACCCGCCCATGCCCACTCCTCCTCCTCTATGACAGGCAACTGCTGCCGCCTGTCAGACAATGCGATAAAAATGTAATCCCAATGAAAAATAATGTTTCTGCTGGCATGATTCCAATTTAGCAACAGTCAACCCCAAGACCCGTAGCTCATTAGAACGTAGCCGGCAATGGCAGCTGCTAACCGAAGCAAATGAAGGAGAAGAATTTAAAAAGGCAAAACAAATCCGTACCCAAACGAGGCTGGGGAGTCGCGACACGTTGCGACTACATAAAACACCAGCGGTACAAGCTGTGACCCCCAGACCGCAGTATGGGTGCTGGTACCAGGCGGGATGCTGGGGTTCCTGCCTGCTCGCAGAGGGTCATAACATTGTCGAAGCCCAGGCCATGAATGGATGAGAGAATGAATGAATGAATGAGTTTTTCCGCCTTTGTTCGGTTCGGTTTGGCTGCTCGTAAAGGGCTTTATACGCTTGTAAGGGTGGGCCCCTGTCGCTCCCTTCGCACGCACATCACAATTGAGCCGTAAATCCTTTACGGTCTTAGCGGCTGGCTGTACTTCCCGTACTTCATTGCTCTTTTGTGGCCTGTTCCTGGCTCTGGCTCTGGCTCTGGGTCTGGGGCCTGTCTTCGCTTGGCTTTATTTTGTTCGTCGGCAAATGCCTGGCATACTTTTGTGCGCCAAACTCAAATTAACTGCCGCATTGAGGCATTGGAGATTCTTTGTAATTGTTCGAATTGACACAAGCGGAAAGCACAAATTGCCAGCGTATTGTGGCTGAAACAATTGTGGGCAGAAATGGGAGCAGAACTGCCACTGGCACTCATTGACTTGCTGCCCTGTTTGCGGCTTAGCTTACCAGTCTTCAGGCAACTTTAACCAAAAGATACACACACACACACACACACACTTATAGTAGGAGGAGAGCTGATTCACCTCTCTGTCTGTGGTTGTGCTCGCCCTGAAGCCAAATCCTCCCCAGCAAAAAGGCAGAAACTTTTTCAGCCTTCACGTGCTTGCTGTTCGTGACGCAGCCCAAAGTTGCTAATGGAAATTGCAAACATAAAATCATTTTCCACACGAATCTCTGGCCCCAGGGCACGCACACAGGTCCACACAGTCCACCCCCCGAGATCTGCAAAGTAAACCCAACCCAGAAAACAGGGCGGAGAAGCATGCAAAAGTTTTCGCTCCATCTTCCACCTTGGCTTGAATTGATGGCTCGATTTTGATCCAACTTGAAAGGTAACTCCACCCCGAACTGGACATGTTCAGCTTCCTTCCTTGCATTAGCTAATTAATTGCATTAATTGTTAATAGAAAGACACTTTTCTTTTTCCATGGTTAACAATTATATTTCAATAGTACATGTTTGTTTTTGTGTGTGTTTTGTTGGTGTGTGTTTGTTGGTGTCTGTGTGTTTTTGTGTGTCGCTCTGTAATTATTCAATATCTTTCCTTTATAGCTCTTTGCCAGTGCTTATACGTTCGGTTATACGAGTAGTTGCTGTTGGTTCAATTCACGAATTCATAACATTTGTTTTCTTTGGCCAGAGGCACTCCCCATTGAAGCTGGAAATTCTCAGTGGATGCATTTCAAATACGGTCACAGACCAATGCCGAATGTGTGAGTGGTTTTCTGTATTCTGTATTTGTGTTTGGTTAGAAATATCCTTGAAATCGTCCAGCAAAAGTGCCACACAGTTAAGTCAGACTTTCGCTCACTTAAGACTCGAATTTCAGGGATATTTGTGGGTCGGCAGTCCGATCCAGTTCCTGCTTCTAGATGCCATCATCCTGTATACATTTGATTATTGAGGGTATATTTGGGGCGTATTCTTTTGAAAATATTGTATGCTCTAGCTATTTATTCGATCATTGATTCGCTTTCGTTTTGATATGCATAGCATTTAGTTTTTCTTTTGGGGCATATATCTGATACAAACATAATTAAGTATAGAATAGATAGATGGATAGACTTGGAAATTGAACAGCAACGTTACAGAACTGGGCTTTTGGATACATTGTTGTTAGAGTTGTTAGAGTAAGATTTCTTGTTTCCGCTTGCTTACTTTTATTTTTTGGTATGTTTATAATAATATTTATTTTTTAATATATATAACAGAAACGCCTATAACATTAGCCGAAACAAAACTGCACAAGTCGCACAAGTATACGATTATATTACTCATTATTTATGTACTTGAAACACTTTGACTCTTGACCAAAAATTACATTCGAAACTAACGACATGTCTTATATACAAATACGAAACTGAACTGTGGGTCAAACTCATTCCATTCCATCTAGGGGTTACATTTCAATTTTCTAAAACTTTCACACAACACATAGAAACTGTCGAGAGAGAGAGAGGCATTTGACATACTTTTACGAAAAAATATAAATTATTTTTCTGTGCTACGAACGAATAGAAACTGCCCAAAGAATACATTTACGTACCTATATCGTTTGGTATTTGTTTTTTTTGGTTTTTACTTTAGATATTTAAGTTTTAGTTACTCATTAATTATGTATAGCGCACAGTGTTGTGTGATTTATATATAATTCATATAATTTATATGTAATGCCATTGAACATTTAACACTTGTAATACGCAGAGTATAACCATTCAATTCAATTCAATTAACTTCTATCGCTTGTTATATTCATTCATATGTAATCTCATATAGTCTATTTTATTATACATATTTTGTAAATTTATACTCGTATTTATAGTTATATTTATAATTATATTTATATGCTTGATGCACTCCTCACGCTCTTACTCTTTCTGTAAGTTATTACACATTTTCCGGCACTCCCTCAACCAGGATTACACCTGGGTTGACTACACTATGATGTGATGATGGTTATTATTAGCCTTTTAGAAATATTTGTAAACCCAAGTTGGAAGATTCTTCATATACATTATGCCCTCTGCTTCCTCTGCCTGGCATCCATCTATTTTATAGCCAGCCATTGATGCATTGAAAGTTCAGATCGAATTTTATAGAATATTCGAATAGATCGAAAGAAAGATTGAAAGAGAATTGAAAAAAGATATGGCCATGGGCTCTGCTCTGATGATGCTTTAGTTCATTTTTTTTTAGGCATCTGTCAGAAATATTGCTTTTGGGTTGTACATTTTTGTTTATGTTAAATATTTGTATGGTTACTCGCATTTAAAATTCTATTGTTAGTTAGCTACTTAAACAAACACTCTATTGATAATATGGTACATAATTCTATATTCTTTATTGACTATTTTAATTACTGGGTTTTCTATTCATCATATATATGTATATGTATATATAAATATGTTAATTTGCTTTAACGTCTCTCTCTATTCATCACCGCTTCCTTCCTTTGTCCTTCCTTTTAATTGATACTTTTGATGGGAGATTTTTTCATGAGTTTAATTCATTTTATAGTTAAGAGTATTTCTACAGCTTCTCTGTAAATATGTATGTAGAACTGTGTATACATATATATTTCGAATTGTGTGTGTGTTTTTATTTGCTCTGTAAAATCAATTGAAATTATGTAAATATTTTGAGAGAATTTCGTAACAAAAACGCAATTTATTCAATTTACTTTAAACCATTTGTTTCTTTTGTTGACAAATACAAATAAATCTGATCAGTAAATTTGGAAAATGTAAGATCTTCAAAATAGAATTGAGTTTTTTTTTTGTATAATAATAAAATATATTTAACAGTTCCTATTTCTTGTTAAAACATAAAAAAAAAAACAAAGAAAGGCTGTACTATTTATAAACTTCATGAGAAGAATGGGGATATGATAGATACATCCAATGATAAAACGATTTCCAAATTCAGTTTAGATCTTCTCTTCATTCCCACTAATTCTTGAACATAATTCGTACATAATTCTTTCATTAAAATCAGTGCATTTCACATGTATAAGAGTACTCTTTGTTGTCTATATGCTATATCTATGTTTGTATGTAGGCAAGCTGATTTAACCAATTGCTCTTGTAATTCATAAGATACAAATTTGTATATTTGCTGGCCATTTCCACTGATATGTGCACCGATATATGTAGAAAGTCTGAGATATACATACGTAAGTTGTAACTGCTGACTAGAACACATCTGAGAAATGTACATTGAAATCCATATACGTATGCATAAGTTGTATATAAAAGATCAGTTTGCTTATCGATATATGTATATATCGCTCTGTATGAGTAGATCCTAAGATTCCGCTAAAAAGGTGTATAATATAGGGCACAGTAAACTGCCTTCAAAAAAGTGGTGCCATCGAAATGAATCAAATATTTTTGATATATTTATCTTTAGGTTTAGTTTTAGTTTTTTAGTTTTTTTGCTTTTTGTTTTAACTTTATCTTATAGACAAGGTACACACATTTATGCTATGCTATAGATGAGCTGCTATGGCAGCAGTGCCAGAGTTTACCTCTGAACCGCCTTCGCTCATAGAGTCAACAAGCAAATAATAATTGATTGGTAGGTAACTATGAAACTTTGAATAATTTCAAATTGATTTCTTCGGTTTCTTTCGGGCTTATATGTACAGTCTACGTACGACCTAAAAGTAGGGTTTTGTTTTGTATGTTATCGATATGATAAGATATATTTTATATGTATATATATAAGTGTTTATGTATAGACTAGTAGCAATAAGTAATATCACTTTTGGTAATTTTAACAGGCGAGCCATTGAGACTCTGATATGTATCGTTACCTTGGTTGTGTCTTATGTTGTGAAACACTAAACTCAAATTCAAGTTGAAAAATTGGAAAATAATATGGTTTGTCTGGTCACGAAGCCACTCTCGGGCCCCAAGTCCGCCACAATGACAACCGAAAGAGTTCCTTTTTTGTTCAGCGGCGGGGGGTTGAAGGATTTCGATTTGTGCATTTCTTTGATATGTCTGCGATATGGATGCCATTGCCTGTAGGACGGCGGCACTTGGGTGAGAGTGGTCCGGGTCCAGCTAAGCCGCTTACAACAACTATTTTGTATACAATATATATATATATATTTATATGTGTATGTGTGTGTATATAATATCTGATATGGGGAGTATCTGCGCTCTCCCATCCTTTAACCTAACTATGACTGATTCTTTGGTTTCTCTAGCTTCTCACTGACTGATAGACACGAAAACGGCTGCTTGAGTACTGAGTATAGGGCATAGGCGTCCCAAGATCTGGGCTCGCTCTATATAGCTGCTATTACATACATGTAACATGTAACATGTATCTACATGCATGTAGATGTAGTTTTCTTTTGTCGTTCAACTTTCGTGTATAATACAAAACATTGGTGCGGTGCATTGGCATTAACTAGCTGCTGTATTAACTATCTGCATGTTATGCTCGTTATAGTGTACGTACCACTTGCCTATATATTATGTCTGTATGTTTTGTCTGTGTGTCTGTGTGTATTCAACAAATAAAACGATAAACGAATAACTAACAAACTGTGCAAAACACACTGCCAAAAACAGAGTTAGAGTTGTACAAAAGAACACTCGAAGTTAGAGCTAGACAACAGTTTAAAATCCTTGTCTAAAGGGATTCGCTGGTGCGCCTGGACCTCTGCTTTGAGGCTGCTGTTGCTGCTGCTGTTGCTGCTGGAAGGGATTGGCCACACGTGGCTGTCCCTGTTGGGCATAGCTGCCGCCCTGCTCCTGATAGCCCGGCTGATAGCCCTGATCCTGCTGATAGCCACCTGCCTGCTGGTATCCCTGCTGGTTGTGCTGCTGCTGCTGCTGCTGCTGCTGGTACTCGTAACCCTGATCGTCCAGATTGGTCTCCTGCTCCTGCTGATACTGCTGCCCGTACTCCAGGTGATTCTTCACCTCACCCTCGACTTGCTTTTGGTCGTGCATGACGTACGTCTGGTACTCCTTGTTGGGCGGATCCTGCATGAGGATGTTGGCCTCATTCTCGAACGGCTTGAAGTCGTAGATGTTGCGCAGCTTGCGCAGCACGGGCACATAGGCCAGGTTCGAGAAGGCAATCATAAAGTTGAGGGCAGTAAAGCCAATGGCCTCCACCACGCCGCCGGCAATGATTGGCCCCACGGCGTAGGCAATCGAGTATGAGATGTCCGCGATCGCATAAATGCTGCCATACACGGACACATAGCGAACGTCCACCAGGTAGCCCAGCGTGGGCAGCAGGGCAGTGTCGATGAGCGCGATGCCAAAGCAGATGACACAGATGGGCAGCATGAGCATCTTGTAGCCGGTACAAAAAGGTATAATGAAGCAGGAGAAGCCCTCGAGTGCCAGTCCGCCCGCGGCCATCAGCCACTGATGCTGCGGATACTTGCGGGCCATCTTCACGGTGATTATGACGCCCAGCACATGCGGGAAAAACGCGGGCAACCACACCATGCCAATCTTCCAGTTCTCCGTGGTCATGTTGTCCTCCATCCACAGCGAGATGGTGGGCTCCAGGAAGGCCAGCGCCACATTCGACATGGTCAGGGCTCCGGCACACACAGCGATGTAGGGATCCATGAGCAGACGCCAGATGGGTATGACCTGATCCTGCACCTCCTTGCTCTGCCGAATCTGCTCCTTCAGCGGCTTCATCACCAGCAGCAGCATCAGTCCATCGAGTGCGCAGACAAAGGCAAGAATCAGGAACGGAACTTCCTTGCCCGCAAACTGGTAGAGTGCACCGCCAAATGGTGGCGCCACCAGGCAACCAAAGCTAATGAATGCCAGAGCAATGCCCAGCGCCTGCGATCTCTCGTTCTCTTCGGTGAAGCGATCTGCAATCATGGCCAGACCCGCTGTGTCCGCAAAGGCCGAGCCGGCACCCTGCAGCGAGCGGGCGAAGAACAGAACGCTGTAGCTGCTGCCACAGGCGAAGACGGCCGTCGAGAAGAACATGATCGTGAGGCCAATCATCATGGGCAGATCGTAGCCGATCTTGTCGATGAGTCCGCCCGAGAACGGGTTCACCATCAGCTGCACAATGGCCTTCGAGGCGAACAGTATGCCCGTGGCCGAGTCCTGGCCATGGTGATCGTGATGCACGGGTATGACCATGCCAGTCACATTATCCCGCAACGGTGGTGGCGTGGGGCCCTCGTCAAAGCTGCCAATCTCACGCAGATAGTCGGGTATAATAGGCACAATCACCATGTACAGCATGTTGTCCAGCAGCAGCGCAATGGAGACGATGACCAGAATGAGGCGACGCTGGTTCACCGGCTCCTGGATCTTCTCCCACACGATCTCCTTCACCTCGCGCAGCTCCAGATTGATGACAGGTATTTGGAATGAGGCCATTTTGGTAGCTCTTACCTAAACTTTGAGGTGGTGTATGAAGAGTTGTTCTATGCTTCTCCTTCCTGTTTGCTCGTTTGCTTTCTTTTGTACTCAAAGTTACCTTCTCTCTGCTCTTCTTGGCTCCTTATTGGTGCAGCTGGTGGCCTGTCAAATTCATGGTCACAGCCGGAAATTGCTTAGCACTGGCTACAAATATGGCTGGCTTCCGTTTCCTCTTCGCTAATTGCCACTACCTTTTGCCTTTGTCTTTGCTGTTGCTTTTGCTTTTGCTGTTGCTTTTAGGTGGTTTATAGTTGTTGCTGTTGCTGTTGCTGTGTTTTACATGTTTTCGTGTGGTTGTTGTAGTTGTAGTTGTACGAGTTGTGGGCATGCCAGTGAACAACCTTTAACGACACAGAAACAAGATTTCGTTAGTCTTTTCTTTTGTTTGTTTGTTTGTTCATTAATTAATGGCTCCCATCCTCCCGCTAAGTTAGTACTTTCTTTATTTGTTGTTTCTTTTTTAGTAATTTTTCGATTGCTTTTATGATTGAAATGTTGTTTCTGTGTTGCAAAAGGCTGCCTGCTGGTGAACAGAAATTGTATTGTATTAGGATTAGTTCGTGGCATGAAGCGCGAGCACAGCATTCGGATTTCGATTCTTTCATTTCTTCAATTACATAAGATTAGTTTTTCTTTTCGAGTGACACACATTTCAATCATAAAACAAATACCGAACAAAAAGTAAGTACATTCCTACAATTAAGTCATTGAATATGCCCGCTGCCTGAATGATTATCAAGCAATTATTTTAATTGGATTTTGCGGCTAAATTCGCTTCAAATGTGGCCATTCATTCAAATGGGTTTTCCATGGAGTCTGTTCCCCACAGCCCAAGTGGAGTGTATTCGAGTGGAGGACCCTTGTGGCCACGTGGTTGTACTCACTCAAGCCGAAGCCGAAGCCGAAGCCGACGCCGAAGCCTACGCTCTGCTGTAATTATAATTATTGCTTTTGCCACACAACAAAAAAAAAGGTCGTCCGACCACTCGAGCCGCACGCAAGGAGCACCCGGGAGCAGGAAGCAGAGCTTGAACTGCAGCAAAGAAGAACACAAGAACCCACACACAGGATACAGCTCCCACTTTTTCCAGGAAAATTGCGGATTGGATACACGCCTTTAAAAAGATTCCGGCTTTAGTCTGAAGTTCGTTTCTGTGTTCTCTCTGCCTATCAATGCTGATCCAATTTCAACATTTATCTACCTTGTATCGCTCGCTGCGGAGTAGCCACCCCCAAATACGGAAAAACATTAACATGCGACGTGTGCAGGGTATAAATATGACCTACCCCCCACTCGAAACACCTTCTCCTGCTCCTACCGCTGGCAGAGCCGCCCCCGCAACGGGCACGAGACGTAACAAAAACATTTCGTTTTATCATTAAATTTTCATGACCACGCTCGTGGATGTGTGTGCCTCATCAGCCTTGGGTACTGCCTTGATCGAGGGCGGGTATAGACACACACATATACAGAAATATACACCATACACCCCACATGGTAGATGGATACTAACAGCCCCCGTGATGTCCGTGAGTCAATTATGTTGTGTGGCTGTCTGCGAGACTTTAATTTTTGAGCTTCCCCTAACTACCATAATGGGAATGGGCTGGACCGGGCCGGGCCGGGCCAGGTGGGTGGCCGTACTTGACCCTGTGGGTGGGTGGGGGCACGAGCTTTTTATCTAAATCAGAGGGTTGTTCGTCAACGCTCGTCTGCAGCAGCAGCGAGCCTCGAGTCAAGTGCAGAAACGTGTGCCTACATGTTGATTGTAGCAACACCATTCAGTGAAAATATATTCACAAGGAAATATAATCACACACGCAGCATAATTATACGTGTATATTCACGCTTTTATAATTTTATTGATTTTTCCGCACCGTCTGGCAAGGGGCCACGCGGACAGCTGACGAATTTCCCAGGCCCCCATGCATAAACATTGAGTTTTTGGGCTCTCCGTTGATGTTGCCTGTGTGGGGGGCACTATTTGGTTTCCTTTTCATGTTGTGCAGGGAGCAACTTCCGACTGGCTCAATTAGTCGTCGGAGCGTTCATATTTTATGCAGCTTCCACCGCAGTAAATTAGGGGGAAGAAGACTTTAGTTTTTGCTTTGTGCCGCATTATTAATGTACCGCCTGGGGCACGACCTGCTTCGGACTACAGGTGCTCCCACCAGAGACGTCTGACTGTCTCCACATGAAATATTCAGGCAGCTTTAAGATGAGAGACGAACCCATCACTGACGCTGTCTGAATGGAAATTCAATCTACTTCTTGCCAGACAAAGACAAAGTGCACTTTCGCTAGCTTCAAAATGGGATTTTGTGCCAGCAATTGAAGTGAAATTCTCCGCATTCAGAGGCTTACAGTTTCACCCACTTCATCTCGAAGACGATCCTCGACTTTTGCCGCTTTCTGTTCGCTGTTGCCGTTGCCATGGGAACATTCGCAGCCTGCTGCTGTCGGTCTCCACGGGAAGACACCAACAAACGTTCGGGTTGTTTGCTTTTCCAACGCAAAAAAAAAGGGGGAATGAAATTACATTCAATTTTTTCTGCTGCTTCGCTGCGGGGGCGTGCATAGCTGGCTGGATGGGTGTGCCGTCTGTCTGACGAGGTAATCAGCGTAAAATAAAATTTCATTTTCCTGAAGGGTAACCCATAAAAAATGCGATACAATATAGCAAACATTCTGAGCCTGTCGAGGTTGTTTGCATTCACAATGAGATGGCACGAAAAATGGCAGAAATTTTTGGAAGCCTTTTCCAGGGCAACAGATATTATGTTTTATGTATAACACCCAACTCCACCTCTCTTCCCGTTCGTATATCATTAAAATTAAAAATCTAGAGAAATGTTCGCTGAGCATTTTGGAGGGGGTGTGGAGGTGGAGTGTTCCTGCTTAAATAAACAGCAAATAAAATATATCATAATATTTATGGTAAGCCGCATTTCACACGCGCTGCCTGCCACTTGACAAACGGCAGCGGAAAATCCTCACAAGTGTTCGACCTACACACAAGCCCAAACCCAGTCCACCTACAGAAAGCAGAAGCCCCCAACCACGTCTTGTAAAACTCCCCGCAAGTGTTGTAAGCTGCTTTGTTCAAGTGGCGGCCTTGCGAAGGGTTGATGCGGCAAAGTTCTGGCTCTGGGCCTGAGGAGGGTGTCATACAAGACTTTACCAGACCATTCTCTGTTCGATTGTCTGCGCAAAAGCTCCATCTGCTCTTTGCTTTGTGTGGATAATTCGCTAAGGCGTGTGCGCACCCTTTCCCAATTGTATCTAATGAACTGTGGCCAGCTAATGAGGCGCCACCTCACCTTGTGCCACTCTGGATCGATTTACTTGCCAGCCTTAACCCCCTTTGTCGACTGTCTTGGTGGCATTTCTGTTTCAAGTTTAATTGTCTTGTCTTGTATCGATTTGCTTAGCTTGAACGGGGTTAACTAAGCCAGCGGCTAGCGCATTTTCTAATTGCAAACGAAAAAGCAAAAAACCATTTTAAGGTCCACAAAATCCACTCGGGTAGTGAGGCAATGTGTTCGCAACCCTCTTCACGGGTTGCTTGCTGCTTTTATTGTTGCTCTGGCCGATGCTGATGTGCTTTTATCAACTCCCAGTGGACCAGCAGCCACTTAGCCCGAGGATCCATTTCAAAACTTTCTCTTGAAAACAACAGAAAAGGCGGCACTGAGGCGCCATTTTGGGTTGCTTTGATGGCCTCTGCTGGGTTCTGGCTGCCTATAAATCAAAACATTAACTGGGCGGTTCCGGGAGGTGCTCTACGCACAATGGGAGTTGTCTATAATAATGGGAGTGACTCTCAAAATGTGCTTTTCCCTCCTGCGAGTGCGTGTCTAATGTGCGTGTCTTTCTCGCACACATGTGCACTTTTCCCGCGACCACCATGCACCCTCCTCACAATCCATTCTGGACGTGGTGGTGGTCAGCTTCCAGCCTCGGATTACAAATTGATTTGCACATAAATTACTTTGGACTCCAGGTCTAGGCATTTATGGCTCTTTGTGTGTACCAAGAAAATAAATAAATTACCTTTATGTGCGACCAAGACGTTTTCCCATCTTCTCAGTTCATTTTCCTCAGCAACTACAAGTTTTTGGCCATGTCTATATATAGTTTTTGATTAATAGTAGCGTCTGTGCCTCTATCAAATTGCTAATTTCGAGCAGCGTATCTAGTATCTAGCATACAGAAAATGTAACCATTTGTAGCCGTGCAAATGCGGAGCAATCAACAACACCATCAGCGCCCGGTTTACGACTTTTGATGTCGCTACTCCTGCTGCTGTTCTGTGTCCTACCCTGACCGGCAGTCCCCCCTTGTCTGCTGCTGATGGCTCAATGTTCGCAACCCTCGAGAGGCAAGCCTGGTCCGGGGTCTCAGTCCCTGGTCCCGGGCACACTTTTATCAGACAGCATCAAGACAAATGCGTTACTTGTTTCTCGTTTAGCTTATTACGAGCTACCTTCCTGCCAGCCTTTGTTTCTGGGCGCTTCCATCCCCTCAGGCAGTGGCTGGGTCTCTGCAGCAGGAGCTGGAGCTGGGGCTATATCTGGATCTGGATCTGGATCGGAGGCTGTGGCTGTGGCTGCCAGTGGTTGTTGCGCCCCCTTTGTTTTGACATGAAACCGCTATGAACACATCAGCGCTACAAACGCGTCTACAAGGCAAACAATCTAATGACAACGGCGCTTTTCTCTCTTGTTTGTATTCGTGTCTCGTGCCCTCCGCTATGTTTGTGTGTGAAATTTATATTTATTGCCTTCATTATGCAGCAGCCGCCGCCGCAGTACCAGAGAAAATTTCTTTGCTGCGGCAGGTGGCTGTGGCATGATGGTGTCTACACATTGATGAACCCAAAACTAGACCCAGCCAAGACGAGTCTTGTAACGATTTAATGGCACAGCCGACACAAATTTGATTAGTTTGGGCAAATCGAATAAAGAAAACTTTGCTTGCAGTTCTACTGCCTAATTGTTTGCCAATTGCTGGCCGCAAGAATGTTTTTACAGACAGCATCGACAGGCAGCAGAGATCATTAAGTCGTTTGTCTATTCATGGGTTATGGCAGGTAACAGGAGGAGCGGGCTCAGAGTCTATCGGAAAAGGCGGTTTGTCAGTGATAAGGTTTTGGCAAATGAATTTATGCCAGGCTTTAATTAAGGTAATGTTTTCTGACGTCTTCCATGATACTTAAAATATTTTGCAGAATTATTAACGAATTTTATAAAGCTTCAGAAGTGAGATAAAATAAATCTTCTTCGACTTTGAGTTGTGACTTAATTACTTCGTTAAGTTTTTCATTTAACAGCGTGATAAGTTTAGATCTTTTCAAAATAAATACCACAAATATATCACATACGCCCCAAAGATTGCATCAACGTTTGGAAAGGCTTAAAATATTATCCAGAAAAAATATTTATTGAGTTATTATTGAGAAAAGTCATCTGCCTCCCTGTTCCTGTTCCTTGCTTAAACTAAGAACCCGATAAATTACTAATTATAAACTCTGCCTAAAACTATAATTAAAATGTGCTTAGCTAGCTCCCTTCCCAGTTAATTCCTCTCAACTTTCTTGCTGTCTTTGACGCTCCCCTTTGACATGACTGGCACCTGGGTTGGCCGTTTTGCCCTCGTTCGTTCGTTACATAAGCAGAGAAGGCGCTTTGGCCAGCACACGAGGTAGGCAGCCCAACGGTGAATGTTCCATTCCAGTTCGTTCCGTTTGCGTTTCCCGTTTCGTTTGCCCATTCAGTGAAAAGTGAACCTACGCGAGTCTCATTTTTGGGGACATAAATAAAATGTGTCTACCCTGTGAAATGTGGCAAGTGTCGAGGAACACACACACACACACACACACACTCAGACACAGAAATGTACACCTTATACAGCAGTATATACAAGTGTAATCTATGTATAGCAAAGGACAGCAGTGCTGGAGGGGTGGAGGAGTAGACTTTGGACGAGGACAAAACACTTTTGCACACAGAGAGAGAACTATTCTGGTGTAGTGTTTTGCGGACGAGAGATGTTGTTTAATTTTAATTATATGCAGTTTTCGAGGCGTCACGTTATGTAAGCACTCGAAATAGATGAGCAAAATTTTGCTCTGCTGGGAGTGGCGGAGCTCTGGGGCTTACCTGTGTCGCTCGGTGTGATATTGCTGAGGCGATGGGTGAGGAAACCGCGCAAATTGGATACAACCCGCTGCGGCGAGTTCGGCCCACTGCCAATGGAGAAGCTACGCAATTTGGAGAACAGGGCGGCAGACTCCGCGCCACTGCCCGCGGCGCTGCTGTTGCCCTCGTTGGACGCCACGTTCGCTCCTTTCGCACTGGGATCCTTTTCAAACTTTTACAAACGCGCGCGCTATTCTTTCTGCCAAGGTATTTCGGGGACTCTTCTTGGGCCAACACGCGCTGTTATGTAAGTGAGGAAACGTAGGAAACGCGCGCCAATCCACACACCGAACACACTGACACTCTACCCGTTTCACCGTTACCACACCGTGCGGCAGGGGCGGAGGAGACACACAAAAAGAAGCAAAATTCTCTCTCTCTGGCAGCACCACCAAAGGACAACGACAGACAACGACTACGAGGCAGCAACGTGCGTTGTATCGTCCGGGCAGGAGCAAAGGTAACTTCTGTCTGGCACTGGCTTTGGCTCTGCCGCTGCTGCTGCTGCTTCCACAGTGCTGCCTCAGCTCTGCTCGGCTCTCTGCGTGCTGCATACACCGTTATTTTGTCGGTATTCAGCCTGGAATGTTTGAGGCGTCGCTGCCCGAAGACCTGTTTGTGCCCGTTTGCCCCTGGTGAGCTTTCCACGGCGCAGGATACGACGCATGCGCCTCCAAGGGGCAGTCAACCAATTGGCTGGCTTTGGCGGAGCTCCGCACGGACGTGCAGACAGGCGGACAAGTACGCCTGTTCCCATGCACATTACTCTCGCCCAGTTGAGCACATTTGAATAAATTTCTATTCGCGCAAAGCGAGGAAAATCAATTTCTCTCAAACATTCGTACCTGTCTGTCCACTCTCCTTAGCTCTCTGTGTCGTCTCTTCTCTGCTTTTGGGTTTTCTCAGTTCCTTTCTCAGTTCTTTGCTGTTCCGTTCCGTTTTCTTTAGCTTGGCTCTTGGTTCCCTATGCGTGTTGTTCGCTTCCGTTTTTCGTAGCATACATTTTGGGGCTTATGTAAGGCAGGTATGGGGTGGGAGAGCCTCTGGATAGATGACTGGCACTTCAGTTGCTGGATTTTCCTCTTGGCAACACAAGAAAACAAACACGCAGACAATGTAATTATTTTACAGCAGGACAATCCAGCGATTTCTTTGTTAATTCCAGCAGTTGCCCAAAACAATAAACACTCATTTCTGGCTCACTCACCACAGATACATGTGTACTTATGTACCCACAAATGTGTCTCTCAAGTGCCCACAACAATGGGCTCGTAATCGCACTTCTGATTAATATCTGGAGAACACTGCAATGCAGAGGTGTCCGCCATCCCTGTCCACCCTCTAGACCTAAGGTCCATGCTGCCTTTTGTTGTATTTTTTTGGCAAACACCAGCAGCAAATGTCTCACAATTTGCCAATTTTATTGTCATTTATCATCTGACAGGCACTTTCTGCAATTTATCAAGACTTAACTTGTGCTCAACTCCAGCTCAAAGGCCACGCATTTATGCAGCGACTTTTGTGTTCCCATTCGCCACAAGATTGTGTATTCGCTACACAGATTTATTATTCATTGGCAGATGACAAAAATTACAAAGTTCTGTCCTCTTTTTCACGCACCTTTTGTCTTCACACTCTCTGCTCTTATTTTTGTCTACATTTCTCGCTGTTGATGTTGTCGCCAACTCTTTTTCATTTCTCTCGTTTGCTTCGTGTTTCATTTTTTATGCGCAAAACTTTTTGTGAAAGTTTGTTGGTAATTTATTCAACGCTTGGCAAGCTTTGACTTGGTTTCTGTGGGTGATTAGGGCGATTCAGTGGAGCAGGATTCTGCTTAAAGTTTAACCCAAGAAGACATTTATTTGAATTTAATAAACCCACTGAAAGAGAAAGCCTAAGAAAGATATGCGAGAAGATATATTTATGAATATAAATATCAGGGCTAAGAGCTCTCCTTCTCCATTGCTTAATTCAGTTTTAAGGCTTAAATTGTCTTCAACTTTCATTTCAAATTCAGCAACCCCAAACACCTGGATTACAGTCAGTGCACTCAATGTCCATTGCTTCACTTTGAGTGACACCTAAATCCCATTGCAAATGAGGCTAACACCTAGGCTGTAAGTCATGTCAAGGTTATAGCAAATTTATTGATTGATTATTGAACGGAAGTGCATCGAAATGACTCCACCAACAGCTCCAAGTGGATTCTTCACTCAAAGTTTGCTTTCAAAGTTTTCTTTTGAGTAATTTGTGCGCTAAGAACCTTTAAAATCTAGCCACGTAAAAGCAATTACGAGTGTAAAAACTCTTGCTAAAACTTGATTTTTCTTATTTTTGTGTTGTAACTTTTGGTGCATCGATCGATATGAGCCTCGGCAGCGAGAAAGTTGTAAAAGTCTGCTTGCTGCTCTCCTGCTCAAAGGTAAATCAAGGTGTGTTCTCCGCCCTCCGCCCTCCCAGGGTGTGTGCGTGTCGTGGGCGTGGGCGTGGGTGTGCCCGCCTGCTGCGGATGTTTGCACGGCGGCTTAAATATAAAACCACGATATATATGGTATGGTATGAGGTGAGGCCAAATTATACAGCGCAAACCATCATCAGCGTTGTGGCACAGGCTCTGGGTCTGCCGCTGGCTATGGCTCGGAGTCGGGCCAACGTACTTTGGGTTACCCAAAGTGGTTGAAAACAAGGTTGTTACTGGCCCGCGGCGCGGTACGTGGTACGCACCAAGCGAGCAAACCCACCCACCCATCCGGCCTGGGCCCAGAAAAATGTCTACAGGGCACGCAAGGCAAAACGAGCCAGAAAAGAAATGCCGCGAGGAAAGGCAACCGCGTCAAGGGCCCACAATAGACCAAACAAAAAGCCAGGTACACAACAAAAACTGGCAGGGGTAGCTCTAGACTCTATATATAGAAACAATTGCGACTTTGTATCCGTTGTCGATTTGCACGGCACTCAAACTTAATTCAATTTTAATTTACAGCTAATTGTTTGACCCCCGAGAGATGTGCCATCGTTTGTCATTGCCTGGAACTGGAACTGGATCTGGGACAGGGACCTCCCACGATTAATTAATGTTCCGCGGGCGCAAGTGGAGCCACAGACAATTGAAATGTGACACCGAGAGGTGACTGTAAGTCAACTGCAAAATGCTAGTCCCAAGATGCTGCAGGGCAATCGAAACTGTCAACTTGGATAAGTGGGATATTTTTTGTCGTAGCACGAAACTTGGGTACAGTAATGAACCGCCTGACCGTTGGAAGTGCAACCTGAACCCAGAATAACAAGAACAAAAACAAGAACAATTTTGCGTGGCTCAATATTTATTTTCAATTAGGAATTTACTCATTCCCCCGGGCAGGGCATACTCGCACTTTTAATGTGTACGTACGCCTTTGGCCAATTAGAGGATGGGTTAGACCAGGCATTTGCTTGGATGTAAACGAGCCACCACCACCACCAGTCGTGGACCCACCCGCGACACGAGCAACCAGCAGCAGCGAGAGGATAAAACAGCAACAAAAACAAAACTTACACAAGCAAAGAAAGGATTTCGAGTGGCGAAACTTTGGATGCCCTTTTGTGAATCAGTTCTTAGGGTAGCTAAAAGGAAGGCGCTAACGTCTGGCAATAGTCGTAATACCCTTTGGCAGTGCATCAAAAACAACACTTGTAAAATATCACGCTGCGCCTTTGGGCTCTGGGCTTGGCCAAGGTAAGCCGCCCCCCTGCCATGCACCCTCCACCCACACCCTCTGCTGTCCACCCACCCTCTTCCCACTCGTTATATTCCATCGATTTTTATGCCGTTAGCATGTCTGGATATACGTACGTACGTGCCGGGCTATGTGTGTGGGTTTTTCGTGTATTTTTGAATATCTATCCACATATCTTCACCGTAAAGCGGTCTGCCAGAGGGTATCGTGGGTCGGGGTTACGGCAATTTAATCGTAATAAGAACTAACTGTAAATGGTTTAAATCTTGCAGGACTACAGCATGACTACACGCATCGCCCTGGCCTAATTGGATTGCTCCAACCACAGCGCCAGCCATTTCCTCGTGTGCCAGCGCCAGTAACCAATAGTGCCCACGTCCTGCCCTGGCTGCTGTCTCCTGTCAGAGTTGGTTTAAATTTATATTTACCTTAAAATATTTCCACTGCTGGCGTCCGCTGCCTTGATGGCTTCATATTGCCGTTGATCCTTTCAGTGTCTGCTGATATTGACAGCCTGATAGACAGCAGGATACCTGCTAGCGCTGTCGCCTCTGCTGTGGCTTGGCCTGAGTTGGATTTTTGTTGTGGTTCTGTTCTGGCTGTTTGCTGCTGTCATTGCCAGTGTCTGGATTTGGTCCCTAGCCGAGCTATAGCAGCTCCCCCTGCGGCGCAACATTTGATGGCAGGTCGGGGGGGACTCAAACGGAACGAGAGCCAACAATCTCCCGCTGCGATGAAGTTCATTCCAGACTCGTTTCTGAACGGTGTCCAGAAATGGCTGCCAAACAACAAACAACGTTTGATGGGTACTCAGAAATTGAGATTCTGGCAGGTGAGATAAGAGTCGAAATTAAAGCTATTTTTGAGGATATTGGGGGATATTGTTGGTCCATCTTAATATTGAAACGGAGTAATGGAGTGATTGATGTGATGATGATAGATGGTTGATGGTAGATGCTTCAATGGCAACATGGAATATTCATGCCTGGCATTAAATCAAATATTGATGGCAGACGTAGGTGAAACACGAAAATACCTAAAGCTTTTTCTGTTATAAATTATACGACAAGTCGAGAAGTTAGCTTACGAACTGCCGCTGTGTTGGGCAGTTGGAAAAGTCTCTAAATATTTAATGCAACAGAAAACGGAGGTCCGAACTAATAGAAAAACATCTTAAATAATTGATTGCCCATTCCATTCAGAATAAACCTCACTCTGACACACAAATATCCCATAAGGCACCCCTTAATATTCGCATTAATCTCTGTTTAACCTTCTCCCACATGCGTATCGATCTGCAACCAATTGCAGCCCTCATTTATTATTCATTCATAAAGGCAAACTCGAGAGCTGAAATCTTTTCCATTTCACATGCATATTTTCCACTCGTTTCATTTGCAATAATTGCATAAGCCCTCGGGAGATCCTAATTATGTGTACCAAAAGTTGCAATTGATTGGGTACTTTGTGCGGGAACTCTCCAACGACTTGACTCTTGATGGCACAAGACAGCAGGATGATGGGTAACACGAGCTGCAGCCTCGTTAGGCAAAAGGGCAAAGGGCAAAGGTTACAAACGAGTGGGAGTCAGGGAGCAAACCCCAATGCAATCAGCGGATGGGTTGGGCGATTTTTCAGTATTCAGTTACCAGTCAATTAAGCTGAATCTCGAGAAAGCGTAGCCCATGCTGGTCATGTAAAACAAATTATGGGAAACAATTTCACTGAATGCACATTTTATGCGAATGGCAATCAAATCTAATGGGATCTGCGCCCACAGCATAATATTAATAGCATTAAAATTAAGATCAATATTTGCGCACGAATCGCAAGGGAAGAGGTTGGAGTTCAGAGCGAGAAAGAGTGGAGAGAAAGAGTCAGAAACAGCGAAAATATATTGAGGAATTTACTTCCAAGTGTGCGTGACTTTGTGTGGGGGTATTTGTATGTGTACGTGTACGTGTGTGTGTGTGAGTGGTGGAATTCCGAAGGAGCAAAATGGCTGCCGAAAGTGTTGCCGAAACTAACAATGGCCGACATCAAAGCCGCTCTCAAAGAGGAGAGAAAGAGGAGTGCAAGCAGCTAATTGCCGAAAAAATTAGAAAGTGCTGCCCAGCGATCGATCAATAATCCTGCTCCCACGAGAGGGATTTGCAGGGCAAGTCTAAACAAATTAATTGCAAAAATGTCGAAGACACGCACAAACACAAAACACACACACTCTCGCATGTAGCTGTACTTTGTTTGTGTGTGTGTGTGTGTCAACACTCTTGTGCCATGTGCGTGCCATTGTGCACCCCCGCTCCAACACTACTATCGCTGCCGTTTTTGTCGCCGTCACATCGGGAGAATGCAACTTTTGACATTTCGATGACCTTAACTAAGTTAGCTACAAAACGCCCTGCAACAACAACAACAGCAAAGGCGCGCATTTGCAGTTAATTTCTGCTGGCACTCTCCCCTCTCTCTCTGTCTCTCTGTCCCTTTTGCGGTAACCTAAATTCGTATTACTGTGTGTGTGGTGCGAGTGCGGGGGGGAGACTGTTCCATTTCTCAATCGTTGCTGGAACATGATGTTCCATTTGCCATTTGGTTTCCTTCCGCTCCTTCTGTCGTTTCTCCGTCTTTCATTCCTTTTATTGACTTTGCCATTTGCCGTTTGCTTTTGCTTTTTTCCTTCTTTCATTCAAACATGGCCGCGTGGGTGTGGCCTTGTTACACACACAATCACACACAAACACACACACACATACAGCGGCTAGGAGACGACTCCGGCTCTGTGGTAGGCGGAGCTCTCTGGCGCTCGTCAAATTCCTTTGCCTTTCCTTTGCAGAATGAACCCGAATCGAAGTGCCTTCCAGCCGTGGATTCACTTCCAGTGGCTCTCTCTCAGAGACATCTGTGCCTTCCAGCTGTTCATCAGCTGTTCAACTTGCCTGGAACACAGGGGTAGGCCGTGGTGAAAGCTTGCCCTAACAGGGGACACAGCAGACTGCCTGCAATTTCTTTGAGTCAATAAAAAAGTTGCTGCAATTTGTTCGGGATTTGTCGGTGTGGGGGAGAGACGTTTATGGCAGGGATACGGTAACAGATTACCTGATAGTGGACTGGGGGAAATAGTAAATGGAATGGCAAACAATGTTCTAATTATTTTTCACAGAAAGGAAAGTGTATCATGTCGGATGCTCAAATGTTTGATTATTTAACAGGTTGTGCCAAGTCTTTGTCTTGATATAAATTTATTCAATTAGCAGCCGCCAGACAGGGCCACAGACCTTACTCACACGAAGGACACATCCGCAATAATCCTCCCAGAAAAATACGAAATAAGCTGCGACATTTGATTGCCTCCCGCAATTTGAGTGGGAATCAAACTTTAATGCATATAAATTGCGCATACTTAAAGCGGGTAAGATTCTGAAATATTAATGGGCCGCCAGCCAAAAATGAAGCTCTCTAATTTCCACCCACATTCAAAGCTCCAAACTGGCAGGGCAGGGTCTAACCTCAGGTGAGAACTGACAGGTGAGCTCCAGCTTCAGCGGCCCATTATTATTATTCTTGATGTGGGTACACACGTTCAATGCTCCAACGCTCTGCCGCTCTGCCGCTCTGACGTCAGCAATGGACTTGAACTCAAAAATCTGTGAATTGGACCCGCTTCAGCAGGCGAACTTTGACCTATGCCAAAGCTGATTCTCCGGCACAGCAAAAATATAATTTGTTAGATCGCTGCTGGAGTGTTCTTGGTTTCTTTTTTCTCCCCATTTTAAGTCGTGTCGCTTTGAATTTATTTGTCAGCTTGATGAAAGGTAATTTTGGGTTTTGTTTCTTGCACCGTTCCCCGTACGTCCGTCTGTCTGTCCGTCCGTCTGTCCTGCCTGTTCTGTCTGTCCACATTTCCGTCTCCGTTTCTGTACGTTCCCAAGGTAAATTCATCATTTTTGCGACATGTCAATTTGTCATTCACCTGCCCTGACAGCACCCACATATGTACATGTATGCAGCTGCCATATACTCGTGTGTGCATATAGAGGACACGTATGTATGTATGTACATATGTTTTCTTATCAGTCAAATCAGTGAAGCCATCAATCAAAGCTAGGCGGGGCGGACTTGCGGCCTTACAGATGGATTGAGATTGAGACATGTAATTAGGCGAAGAATGGCAAAGCAAAAAGTGGAGGAGGGTGTGGAAAATTTAACAAAGAATTTGCACATAGGAAAGTAGTCCAGAAAGTGCACTTGGAAAAATAAATGCAATACAAATGCTTGCTGAAAATGATTATATTTTCCTATTTCCGTTCATGAATCATTTAATAATCTTTTCGTTTTCATATTAATAATCTAAATTATCTCCCACTTTGCTGATGATTAATACACAAACCAAAAGTTCTTTATGAATAAGTGCTGCCATGTGTGGCCATTTACATGAGTCTTTAATCTTTATTACACACATATAAATGTGTGTTCAATGTCAGAGGCTGATAAATTTACACAACTTGCTAAAATGTATGGAAATGATCATAAATACATAATGATAATAATTATGGCTCTCGTTCGTTGTCATTGTCATAGTCGCTGTAATTGCTGGCCAAGTGCCCGCCAATTGCTGATGCAGCTCAACTTAACCCAGAAATACGAGTACGAATGTACGAGTACCTCTATACTAGATGAGCCTCTGATAAACCCACACCATACCGAAGCGAAGCAAAACTCTAATTGTGGTCTACGGGTATTGGCAAATGAAGCGGCAATGGGACCGCTGCAAGTGCTTTGTTTTTATGCCCCGATAGCGCCGTGTTGCCATTACCACCATTACCATTGTCATTGCCATTAGCTCTGAGCTAGAGTCGGAGCGAGTCGGGGTTGGGGGTCTTTATCTTTATGCAGATAATGGAACTTCCTTGCCTTGTCAAGGCCGTGTTAACTTTCTTCAAAGCTGCAAGGCAGCTGGGGCTGGGGTACCCGCAACCATCTAAAATTCATTATTATGTGATGCCATCGATGGGCACTTCAACTGCCCCGCAGGGCACCTACAACGAGCTCGTTCACGACCTCTTCAGCCTCGCCGGTGTGGTGCGGTGCGTGTTTGCATTACGGCAATGATTTCTAACTAAATTTATTGAAGCACTTTTCACTTTTAATGTGAATGCTGCTCGCTCTTCGCTTCTCCTACTTTTTCGGGGCCGTCGCTTTGATATTTATGACTTTTACTTGTACAAGAAAAAAGAGAAGAAAAATAAATACACATTTCCAAGCCTGTCCCCCGTCCAATTTATAGTTTGTTAAGCTTCAAATTGGAGCACTGGAGTGCGAGTCTGCCGCCCCGACTCTTGTCTGTCTGTGCCTGTGGCTCGTATGATCATCATTTTTGTTGGAGGTTTTTGAATGAGCGTCGTCGAGTCACAATACAAGTTGATTGATTGTAGTAGCAGCGGCAGCGGCACCGGCAGCGGCAAACTGTGGCAGCAACAGCGGCAACAGCTTTTGATTGCCAATCGAAGGTGTTAGATAACATTACAAGCGCAACAGACACAAGAGACACGCACTGCCTAATTATCGTTTATCAGACATACACATATATCAAATGACGACGAGTCAGGGTCTGCTCTGGGTGTGCTGTGGGCCTGGGAAGTCGACCTGTGACTGCCTGGGAAACGCTGTCTCAGCCTCGCTTAATTAAAAGTTCTGCTTCATTGAGCTATGTGCCGTGTGGTCCAGGTTCACTGCCGAAACTTGGCACATTTAATTAATTTATTTATGTCAGACGCTCTGATGGTTCAATTCCCACCCAAAAAACTCCATAAAATCCAATCAAAACTTGGCGGAAATAAAACCGAAACGGACGCTCCAGCCTCTGGCCGGACTAAGGACCAAAGTTGGGTCGTTGTATCTGTTTATTTAGTGTATGGCTCAAGCCACTTCCACTCCTCCCACACGACGCAGCCCTGCTGGGGCTCCATGAAGGCATAGTTGTCGGGGCACTGGATGTAGTCGGCCTTCTCCTGTCCCTCGGGGCACACCCAGTAGTGGGTGGGATCGGAAATGTCACGGAATTTGCGTGCATGATCCTCAACGATGCTGCAGTCTGGCTCCGCGTATATATCCTGACCTCGGTAGGCCATGCTGAGAGCCACGAAGAGGCCCACAAGCAGGCAGCATAGAAGCGCGCCTGCAAAGGAATTGGCAATGAAATATTTTCTGCATTCTCAGCTCTTCCTGTAGCCGGCGATCCTCACCCTTGTACATGATGATAATATTGCAATCGAAGACTGTGGAATGGCATATTTATGGGGTTCAATTTATTGCAAAATATTATTCTCTTTCTTTTTGTTTTTTTGGGAACTCTTTCTTATCGCTCTTCCCGTGACATTTGTTTCCCGTCATTGGCGGCACACGCAAAATCACTTAGTCCAAATGAGTTCCAAGTTATTTTTAGCCAGCGATTTGATGACACAGAGCCAGCATCCGCACAATCCGTCACCCATTTGTGCAATCATAACTAGCCGCATTTCTCTTGGCCACATTAATTGGATTTGCTTGACCGTGTCGAGACTCCACTTAATCGATAATTAGCCGCTGCACTGCTGGTCATCTTGATCAAAAATAAAATAATAACCAGCAGCAGCTTTGGACAAGCAGAGTCATCTTGGCTGTTGTGTCTGCTTCTGGGTTCATCGTTAGCTACTGAGGGAGAGGCTCCCTGCTGATTGGCAACACCTCTGACAAACCAGACCCAAAACCACTATCTGTGGCATCTGCAAAGCCATCGCGTTGCTTGCTACTGCAACGCGGAAACTGTAATTACACTTTAAAACATTTTGTAAGCGATTTTCAGGGTTTTTTTTCTGTTTTCGTCAAACCTTTGCTACTAAACGGTTTTTTGTTTCGTTTTGCTTCTGTCGCATTTCGTGATATTTGTTGCTGTCTTGCTGGTTTTTTTCCTTTTTGCAACTTGTATTTATGTTGGTCAAGTGGCACGCTCTGCGCTGGCGCCCAAAAGTGCTTGGGGCATCGTCAATCTGCCGAATACCGAAACTAGACAAAGAGCCATAGAGCCACAAAGAAACAAACAGTTAACATAAATGTAAAATACTTTTGCAAAATGACAAAACAAAAAGAAAAGGTAAGAGAAGGCAAGCAGATGGTCAGCAATTAATTAATGAATGGGCCGACGATAGACCTAAATGTTGCACAAAATATAAACGGATTCCCATTTCGGAAATATTTGTTTATGAATTATGGAAACATCCGATGCGAATGCGATCCGATTATGGTTTCGGCATGGCTGAGCATTACCGAGAGTTGCGCTCGAAAAACTGTCAATCAATAGGCATTCGGTTGAGTCAACAAAATATATGTATGTAAGATAATGATTAATGAAAATAATGATGATGATGATGTTCGAGATGCTGAAGATGTTAAAGAACGGCGCGTGCCTTGTCAAAACATGATCTCATAATTTGAGCATGCTGCCAGCAATTAGAGAACAATATTCGACTGCAGCTAGATTTGGATGCACCCAAAATAGTTTGTAATTTATTAAATATCTTTTTTGCCATCCTCTTTCCCCTTTGCACACACACTCACACCTGGGACAATCATTTGGCAGTCTGTATTTCTTATCTGGACATCGATGCTGTTTGCTGGTTTTCGACCTTCCCCTGTGTGGAAGGGTATATCGTATTTCTGATGGCGTTTGCAACAGTTCGAGTAACTTACACTTCGAATGAATAAAGAGACATTCCAGAGTCCTCAAAACTATGGATTTGTTTTTCATCTTGACTTTCAGTTTAATAATTTTCTACTGCCGGTCGAGGGTGTTCCATGGATGAACTCCCAAAGAACTCTTAGAAAGTTTTATTCTCTTCTGTTCCTGATTTCCTCTGATACCCATCTACTCCCCTCTGTGCATCTCTGCTACGCAGTGTTCGATTCCCCCAGATAATAATCAACGGATGTGCGCGTGTGTCAAAATGTCAATACTTTTGTTATTCTTTTGGAAAAATTCTTTTTTGTTGGCCCCCAACCTATAAAAGTGGCATTTGGAGTGTGGGTGGCTCACAGTTGCTTCTTTCTACGGAGAAACTTTCATTGTTTTTGCTGCTCACGAAAATGAATTCTGGTGGGTGTGGGAGTCGTCAGAGTTTCTTTTTCTTTATATTGATCACATCGATTTTTCTATGTATTGCAGTCTTTGTAGCTCTTTGCGCCATCTTCTTGGCCGCCATGCTGATGGGGGGCGTGAATGCCGATGCCGGACGCTCTGCCTGCAAGGATGAGTCCGAGCTGGGACAGACCTACACACACCACTTCGATGCCGCCAAGTACTGGCTGTGCGAGACTCTGGGCGAGCCCGCCACCGAGGTGGACTGCCCCTCCGGCCTGGCATACATGCATCTGCTCAAGGAGTGCATTCCCTGGGCCAGCTACATCTGGAAGAAGCCAGAGATGCCGCCAACAGTTGCCTAAGAAAATACATTAAAATCAATAGAGTCTTATATAATGCAATTGTTTTCTTTTTTTTATAAATATCAAGTTACTTTGATTGTGTAACGTTTGTATTGTTAAAAGATTTATTTGGCTTGCTTCCAACCAGTCAATCGGAAAATAATTTTTAAAGAAGAAGACGTTTTATGAAAATATTTTCGTCTGGAAATTCGTCTGTTTGGTTTGTGCGTACTCACACCTGCAAGGGCATTCTATATTTAGATGTATACATTCTTATCTGTGAGCTTTTAGGCTGCCATGTCTAAGTATGAGAGTTACTCATGTTAATATTATATTGTTTCTGGTCTAACTTATCTTCACCCTAATCTATCTAATAAAAGGCAATTCAAGAAAGCAAAGAAAATGTAAATTGGGCTGCAAAAAGGATACCGTGGGTTAGTCTGTAATGAAACCTAACTGAATCTATCCCGAATAGTCATGAACAACATACTTACATACGTAAAACAAATGCAAGAATGTATGTAAATATTTACTTATGCACATATGTACATATGTCCCGCTGACATATGTTGCCACTGAACTTGACAAACGCAGCGGCAGGCCGCGATCCAATTTCTTTCTATCAATGCAAAAACAAAGGCGCACGGCACAACAAAAACAAGAAGAAGAAAAGGCAAACCGCAAAAAGCTTCCCCGCTGGCGGCTTTTGGCTTTTGCTTTTGCTTTTATGATTCGCTCTGGCAGGGCAGATGCGCAACGCTGGCGGCGACGCCGCGACGCTGCGCCTGCGCCACTGCTCTAGGCGGGCACTTGTTGTTGACTTGTTTCTGTTTCTGTTTCTTCTTTGCGCTGTTGTTGTTGCCGTTCGCTTTTGGAGAGTGAGTGCATTTGGAAGAGTTACATAAAGTACCAAAACGAGGGGGAGGGGGGAAAGTAGCTCTAGCTCTAGCTCTGCCGCTGCTGCTGCTGCTGCTGCCTCTGCCAGCGTCTTCTTCGCATTGTGTGCTGGAAGCTTTTTGGCTTTTTGGTTGTTCGTGCATGTTTTTGGCTTAGCGCGGTTATGATTTTGTATAAAAGTGCATGCTGCGCATCAGACAGCAGTATAGTTCGCATTTGTCCATCGGTGGAGCATTACATCTCCAGTTCAGTTCAGTTGAAAGCACCCCCACCCACCAACACATAAGCAGCTGGTGCTCACAAAGAACGGTTAGTGTGGGTCCCTTCCCAAAGGATAAGCGGTGTGCCGGCCCCACACCCAGAGATTATTTTATTCTTGCATAAGAAGCACTGGCAATGGCATGTCTAATTTTTGTTGCGTCTATTGCCACACGACACCACACCGAACGGGTCAAAGTAGTCATCACTTAGGCGAGCTTTGAACAAAAACAATTAAAATTCTTGTGGCACACAACGACAGGCGAAGGCGAAGGCGGAGGAGTAACACAAGTCGTCCGTGGCCACAAACAACGAAAAGTGCAGAAAGCCAAACAAAAAATCGAAAAAACAAAAAACCAAACCAAACCAAACCGAACCGAATCCGAGTGTGTGCGAGTGTGCCAGTGAAGGAGAGACAATAATTGGCACCCAGTAGCTGCAAAAGTAAAGAAAAGAAAAGGAAAGGAAAATATGTGTCAACTGACTTGCCACAAGCCAAGTAGGAGCCGTGCCACAAGCCGAAGTCATCCAAGACAGTTGGCAAATTTCTCACTGTTTGCGATTTTGCAATGTCATAAAAATCTACGACACTTGGTCCCCACACCCCCCCCCCCTCCATGCACTCCTCCTGCTTGTGATCACGCCCCCGCAGCGATTTTGTGCAGATTTTGTGCCCTTAGCTGCTGGCTTTTGTTCAATTTCGAAGGCTTTCAACCAGCACAAACAATTATAGGGAAAGGGAAATTGAAAATGAAAAGAAAGAAAGAAAAGTTTCACTTTATTTTTTGAGTGGGAATTTGGCCTTAAGTAATGAGAGTGAGACTGCGGCTCATAATCTGCGGCTTCTTGGGCATTTGGCCAAAAACCTCAATTAAATGCAAAAATATTTCAATGCCAGGCGACACGCTCCGGCAGTTGGCCAGTTCTTGGCATTGCCTGCCAGGCCAAACACCAAGATTGATGGCCGATTGAAGTTGAAGTCTGTGTGTGTATGTGTGTGTGTGCCCCGGTCAGCAAAAAAAAAAACAGAAAAAAAACTTATGCAACATTAACGTAATTTATCTATACAATTTATTTCTTGCACAGATTCACTTTCCTCAACGACTCTCCCATCTCCATCTCTTCGTCTCGCTGCAGCTTGATTCATTTGCAGCTAAAGCAGCATCCGATCCGTCATGCGATTGGTAAGCAGAGCAGAGCATCGACCGTAGCCCGACACACACAAGAAACTAATTTCCTCGTTTTTTTTTGTGTTGCAGCTTTATGGTGTCATCACCGTCGTCGTCGTCGTTGTCGTCGGCGGCCTGGTCCACGATGCGGCAGCTGCGAAACGTGAGGCGCCACTGAACAACGGCTACTTGCCACCATCCTCGTCATCGTCCTCGCACCACAGGCCATCCTCCAAGTACGGTGCACCACCGCCCAGCTCCTATCTGCCACCAGCCTCTGGGCCAGCGCCCTCCTTCAAAGCTGCTCCCTCCAGCAGCTATGGCGCTCCCCCTCAGAGCAGTTCGTCGGGCGGTCCATATCCCGCTGCCGCTCCTCGCCCCTCCAGCTCCTATGGAGCTCCACCTCAGCGTCCCTCCTCCAGCTACGGCGCACCACCCAGTCGCCCCAGCCAGTCGTACGGACCGCCACCACAGGCCAAGAAGCATCACCATCGTCGTCCGTCTTCCAGCTACGGCGCACCGCGGCCTGCAGCACCTTCATCTTCCTACGGAGCTCCTGCACCGCCTTCCAAGTCTTATGGCGCACCCCAGCAGCCTTCCTCCTCGTATGGAGCACCTGCAGCACCTTCGAAGTCTTATGGCGCACCCCAGCAGCCCTCACAGTCCTATGGAGCACCCGCGCAGCCCTCATCAAAGTACGGACCTCCCAAGTCCGCGCCTTCGCCCAGCTACGGAGCACCGAGACCAGCACCTCCCTCCTCTTCGTATGGAGCCCCAGCTGCTCCCTCTTCCTCGTATGGAGCGCCATCAGCACCTTCGTCGTCTTATGGAGCACCAGCACCACCCTCCAAGTCGTACGGAGCTCCTGCACCACCTTCCTCCTCATATGGAGCACCTGCCGCACCTCCATCTTCTTCCTATGGAGCACCTGCTGCACCACCTTCCAAGTCTTACGGAGCGCCTGCCCCGCCTTCCTCATCCTATGGAGCACCTGCCGCACCACCCTCCTCCTCTTATGGAGCGCCCGCATCACCCTCCAAGTCATATGGCGCACCCGCACCACCATCGCAGTCTTATGGAGCACCTGCCGCGCAGCCTTCCTCTTCCTACGGTCCACCCAAGTCCGCACCAGCACCACCATCCTCCAACTATGGAGCACCCGCACCCGCACCACCATCCTCCAGCTATGGAGCACCGGCACAACCATCCTCCAGCTATGGCGCACCTGCCCAAGCACCCACCAACTCCTATCTGCCACCCGTCTCGCGGCCCTCGAAGCCCTCCTCCGCCTACAATGCGCCCAGCGTGAGCAGCTTCGTGCCACTGCCATCGGCGCCCTCGACCAACTATGGAGCTCCCTCGAAGACCCAGACGCTGGGCAGCAGCGGCTACACCTCGGGACCAGCTGCATCTTATGAGGCGCCAGCAGCACCTCCTTCATCGTCGTATGGTGCACCATCGGTCTCCTCCTCGTTCCAGCCAATCTCTGCGCCCTCGTCCAGCTATGGAGCGCCCAGCGTCGGATCCAGCTCTGGCAGCTTCGCCTCCGCTCCTTCTTCGTCTTATGGCGCTCCGAGCAAGGGCTCCAGCGGTGGTGGTTCATACCAATCGGCGCCTTCCAGCTCCTACTCCGCGCCAAGTCCCAGTGCCAACAGCGGAGGATCGTATGCTTCGGCTCCCTCCTCCTCGTACTCTGCACCAAGTGCCAGCGCCAACAGCGGAGGCTCCTACCCAGCTGCTCCATCCAGCTCTTACTCTGCACCCAGCCCAAGCTCCAACAGTGGTGGACCCTACCCAGCGGCTCCGTCCAGCTCTTACGGCGCTCCCAGCGCTAGCTCGAATAGTGGAGGACCCTATCCGGCTGCCCCATCCTCTTCGTACTCTGCACCCAGCGCCAGCTCGAACAGCGGAGGACCTTACCCAGCTGCACCCTCGTCCTCGTACGGGGCACCAAGTGCTCCTTCGTCCTCGTACTCCGCGCCAAGTCCCAGTGCCAATAGCGGCGGTCCTTACCCATCGGCTCCTTCCAGCTCTTATGGTGCACCCAGCAGCAGCTCAAACAGCGGTGGACCTTACCCAGTTGCTCCTTCATCCTCGTACTCCGCACCTAGCCCCAGTGCCAACAGCGGCGGATCCTACCCATCTGCTCCTTCCTCCTCGTACGGGGCACCAAGTGCTCCTTCGTCCTCGTACTCCGCGCCAAGTCCCAGTGCCAATAGCGGCGGTCCTTACCCATCGGCTCCTTCCAGCTCTTATGGTGCACCCAGCAGCAGCTCAAACAGCGGCGGACCTTACCCCTCAGCACCATCCAGCTCTTATGGTGCTCCCAGCTCTGGCAGCTTCAGCTCGGGATCTAGCGCTGGCAGCTTCAGCTCGGGCACTGGCTCTAGCTCTAGCAGCTTCAGCTCTGCATCTGGTTCAACCTTTTCAGCAGCTCCTGCCTTTGGCTCGTCCTCGTCCGGCTCGTCTTCGTCTAGCGGTGGTTATCCCTCCGCACCCTCCTCCTCCTATGGCGCTCCATCCAGCTCATATGGAGCACCTGCTGCCGATGGTCCCTCATCCAGCTACAGCGCTGCACCCGCCAGCGGTTCGTCCAGCTCTGGCTCGTATCCCAGTGCACCTTCCTCCTCGTACGGGGCACCCGCTGAGAATTCTGGCTACAACTACTCCGGACCCAGTCAAGGTGTGCCCGAGACCATCCAGCAGGGCTACAGCTCCGACGGTGGCTACACCTACCGCAAGAAGTGAGCCAGTCAGAACTGCCCACGCAGCTGCCAAGTGCCTTCGAATACTCAAATATTCCGCCCCATCATGTCATCATCACCGCTTTCATCTCCGCAATGCGTCGCCATTTTTACTCGTTATCTTTAGCTGTAAATTATTCCCCAACTGACGCAAAATCCATTTTAATTTTGAGCTCTAGCCGTAATTCATTGTATCATTAGATATAACAAAATGTTTGTTAAATAAACACGTTGAAGAACAGTTCAAGATGTTGTGCTTCGGCTTGGGTGCAATCAGTTCTGGGCCATTGCTTACCTTCCCTTCACATTCGCATCATACGCGAGACATTCGCGAAATTCTTTGGCAGCGAAGACCCCCAGCCAAATGACAGTTGAAGGTTCACAGCGGCTAAACAATGCAAATGGAAAATGTTCGAAAAATACCGGATATACTCGTACGAGCAGCTGCCACAACAACCAGCCACATCCACATGATATGGCAGCAAACAAACCACGATGCCATGGAGCCACTATTAGTGGGCAATTCTTGAGCGACACAAGTTATGGGCTTATGATGGAGAGTGCTCAGTATCAGATGCATATCTGCAAATGGGATTACAACTTAATTACAGGCAGATCAGAGGCAGTACAGCAGCATAATTAGCATGCTAATTGTCAGTTGTAGTGCCGCTCAGTTTGCTGCATTGACAGCGAGCACTTCTGCCACTTAAAACAACCGATTTTCTTCTAAATAAAATAAGTAACTGTCGCAGCATTGCCACATGCCCACAGATCTTCTTGCATTGTTTTGCTCTTTAAGTGCTCTTTGGTCTGAGAAATTTCCACTGGGCGATAATGTAAGCCCATTCCCATTGTCTGGTTGGCGGCTTTTGTTGTGCCTTAATGTGTGTGTTTATTACACAAGCCAGGCCAAGAGATAGTCGGTTAAATAAATGTACTGAGAAATAGAATAAATAACTAGACAAAAAAAAGATGTTGCACTTGCATCAAACAGAGAAACCATTTTAATCTATGTATGTGTATATATTGTATTGTCTATATATATAATTTTTATTTATTAAATACTTTTGTTTCGTTTCGATTTTTTGTTATTTACGTTTGCTTTGCTTAAAACATTGATATGTATTCCGTTTGGTTTAGGGTTTCTACATCTTACCACTCGTTCTTTGGTTAACATAATGCCACTAAAAGTTATGTGGGAAATCGGTTAGATAGCCCGGTATAGTAACAGTAATAGTAACGTAACGTACGTGTAAATCCTTTCAACTAATTGCACAACAAAATGTATCGTTATTCGGGTTTGTTTTAGTTTTTAGTTTTTAGTTGTAGTTTATTTTGGATGCCAACTCGCAGCAGGATCGTCTCGTTTAATGCATAAATTATTTGTTTGGTGGTTTTAGTTTAGTTTTTGGTTGATAGTAAGATAGTAACATTACAAATTCAATTCAAGTAACTTGATTATGTATGTACAACGTGGATTAAACTGCACGAAAGAACTCTTCAAGGAAAATTAAAGGGTTTAATCTTTATACGAGTTTTGAACGGATTTAAATTTGGACTCTATCGAAATGTACACACTCAGATCTGAAGTAATAGATTTAATAACAATAACAACGAACAGATTTTCGGTATGATATATCGTATATACTATATGTATGTGTATGTGTGTGCCTCAAACACTTTTTCTTCAGCTCAGTTCCACTTAGTACTCGCGTATGTAAAGGTTTAAAAACATTTGACCCCAATACAACAAACATACGGAGGCTCAATCAAAAAAGCAGTCAACATTTACTACACTTAAGTGAGTTAGTTATATACGAGGGATTTAACACTTTATCAAGTTAGTTAATGCATATTTAGTTGAGTTTCTTTTAGTTTACTTCTTGCTCTGTCAACGGGGGGACTTCGGTAACTTTAACAAATGACAAACAAAAAAACAGAAGGAACCAACGCACATCTCTCGATTATATGTAAATATCATTATGTTTATTTATGGTTATGATTTAGTTTTAGGTTCAGATTCAGGTTCATGTTTTTGGGGGTTCTTTAGGCAGCGTGTGTGTACTAGAATTGTTCTCTTTCTAAATTCAGTGCCTGTTCTTCTATATATCAATGGGTATGTGTGTATGTATATATTTATATGTATGGTATGTATTTAGGTACTACGACGCAACATTTTACATATGTATCCTGCACGAGTATGTTCTGTACGAGTACTTGTTTTTGTGTGTTTGGGTTTTGCTCTTTGAGAGCAGCTAAAATTCATTTGTCTATATAACTCAATATGCTTCTCACTTAGACAACTATATTTGTTGCACATAACCTATACATATATGTAGCTTACAAAACAACAGTTACACCAATGATATGTATTCCTTTTTTGCTATAATATATGTCTATTAGTTCCGCCTTTCGGTTTGGTTGGGGTTTTGCTTTTTTGATATGTTTCGTTTGCATTTATACTTGTTTTGTGGTTTCTCGTTTGTAGTTTTGTTCGTTCTGGAAGGACACATGACTTACATTATATGCATCTGTATAGTACGAGTTACTTTATGTAGAACCGATATGCTATATGCCATTTCGTATTGCTAGGCGCCTAAGTTTTGCCTCCACTCTTCCATCGATAAATAGTTTTTGCCTCCTTGCAGTTTTTTCCTAAATTTGAATGCAATTTTCTTTGTAGGAAAATGCATTTGATATGTATTGAGTTAATCGATTTTCGCATAAAAATTATACTTTCTCTACTCGCAACATAAAAGTCAACAACAGAAATCATAGAATAAATATTTTGGTAACGCTTTAAGCATGTGGAAACCTATACGAGATAAATGTTTATAAATGTTTTGCTAAATGATATTTAAGTTTTACGTTCAGCTTTCTGCACTTTTTATACCCTGAGCACTTGTGTGTTTAAATACTTTCTGTACCAGCCAATTCCTGTCGATCCCTAACAAGCGCAACTAAAAATGGAAAAACTCAATGGGGAAAAGGTGTAGCATACTTGCAGGCTCCCGGCCCTCCCATTCACTGGTTGCCTTAATCCCACTGCACTCAGAAAGCCGTATTGTCCTGCTCTGGCGTAGGCATGGCCATGCCCATGCCGGACTGACTCAACTGTCCGCCGCCGCTGCCTGTGGCCGTGTCCAGCATCTTCTTGACTTGCGTTTGGGCCGTCTGCTGGTTGAGGCGGCGCGCCTCTGCCACGGGTAGATCGTCATCGGACTCCAGGGCAGGATTGATGCGTCCATTGCGTTCGTCTTTGCCCGCCATGGTGGCCGCACCATAAGAACGTGCCAGCGGACCGGCCATCACCGACAGCTGCTCGCCAGACTCGGCGGGATCGCCCACGCGCACCACATCCTCGGGTATGTTGACCACACAACGGAAATAATCGTAGCTGGGCGGCAATTTGCCCGACTCGAACATCATTCTGGCGAGAGAGTAGAGTAAGGATACAAATTGGAGCTTAGATTACGGGAACTCACTTGGTCCACCAGGAGACAGAGATGAGTGTGATGAGGCTGAGCAGCATGGCCATTGTGCGGAAGGGGAACATTTGCTCCTGCGTCTCCTCATCGTAGCCGGGATACTTGATGAGCGCGGGCAGACCCAGCATGGCCTCGCCACCCGACAGGCGGATAACCAGTGCCACAATGTAGGCGGACAGGCTGCCGTATGTGTTGCAATGCTTCTTAAAGTGCACCACCATCAGCAGCTGGGGGAACAGAATGACGTACACCAGATCCGAGCACATGGACCTACCAAGAGAAGAGCACAACAGAGATGAGACTCAACTAGATGAAGCTGCCAATCAGCCTCAATTATGCAGAATTGAACCTACCACAAGCCATAGATGGAGGGAATTGTGAGTGCCATTATGGTGGCTAGAATGCCAACGACAATGATGGCCACGCGCATCACCCAAATGATTTCCATCTCGGATGCCTTCTGACGGAAAATCAATTTGTAAACGTTGCGTGCAAACATCGAGGCAGCAGACAGCACTGAGGAGTCCGCAGAGGACATGACAGCGGCAGAGACGGCGCCCAGGCCAAAGAAGGAGACAAAATCAGGCGTCAAATACTGCAGCACCATGGGCAGGATCATGCTCGTCTCATCCACAGTCAGGGGATAGGGACCCTTGTACTCAGTCTCATTCCAAGCTAAACAAGGGAGGCAAAACTCAATCAAAAACTCAAAGTTAAATTATATTCAACCCAAAACTGGACTTACGTGTGGCCTTGGCAATGGCACCAATGAGAACCGGTGGAATGGCCATCAGAATGCAGCCAGCAGCAGCCACGTAGGACAGCAGCTGTGCCCGTCCCGCTGTCTTGCTGGAGAGCACACGCTGGAAGTAAACCTGCCAGGGAATGCCACCAAAAACCAGCAGCAGACCGTAGTCTATGTATAGCCAATGCTTTTTAGGCTCCACGTGCCCAATCCAGTCCACCTCCAGGTCGCTCAGGCTGCCCACATGCTCGTTGGTCCAGGCAAAGGGAATGCACATCCACAGGCCAATGAAGATGCAGAAGAGCTGTATGACATCCGTGTAGGCAACGGAATACAATCCACCGAAGAGTGTGTAGAAAATGGCAATGCAGGAGGACAGAATGACCGAAGTGCGATGATCCATGTCAATGATGACCGACAGAGTGGCGCCCAGAGCAGCCAAAATGCCAGCTGCCCAGAAGACCTCACCGCAGAGAGCGGGCAGAAAGAGCAGTCCGCCCATGCGCTCCCCAAACGAGTCCTGCAGAGGATCCAGCATGGTGACGTAGCCCTGCTTGCGCATGGGATTGGCAAAGAAGATGCCACCTAAGGAGGATACAACCATCAGCAGTGACCTCCAAGGGGAAACAGCACTTGAAAACTCACCGAAAACCAAGCTGAGAGCATAGCCAAAGGGCGCCTGGCACCACACCAGACCCGATGTGTAGATGGCCTCCGCGGTGCCATTGATATAGCCGCCACCCACCCAGGTGGCCGTCATGGTGAAGATGCCCACGAACAAGCCAATGGAGCGTCCTGCGAGCATCACCTCCTCCTCGGAATCATTGCCGGATTGCTTCTTGCGACCAGCCCAAATGCCCACCACTAGGATAAGGCCATAGAAGAGCGCAATGCTCACGAAGCCCGCGACGTTAATCATCCTTGGATATCGACCTGAGTCCTTGGCTTGGATATGGTAATCGAGTCGGTTTGCTCGCTGCTTGTGTAAATTAATTTACCGACCACAAAATGGATGCGACCTTTAGCTGTGGGCGGCAATGTGATACGCGGTTGGTGGGTTGGCAGAGAGAAATAATGTTCATGAGCATAATTGTGGAATATTGTTGCATGCCCCGCGAGTGCAGGCGTTTATTTTCGCTGGATTGGCCCCACGCAGCATTAAATATTAAGCCAAAGGAATGGCTTGCCCATGGCCATCGCTTGGCGCTGACCTTTGTTTACAAGGATATCGCCGAGGTTTCTATAATAGTGGCCTCCCCTGTTCACTCTCCCTTCTATGTCCTTGCTAATGGCGCGCAATTAACTTGCAGTTGCAGTGTTTGAGGCATTATTTATAGAGCGAAAAACGCACGCACTAGGAGCAGGACACATAACAGACAGTTTGGATCGTAATTAGGCTAAATAATTGCCATAAAAATACGCCATAGAATCAAGAGAGAGACAGAGAGAGGGAGAGTCAAGGCAAGTACGTCATAGACGCACCACCCACTCGGTTGGGTTCATTCACAAAAATTTACAAAGCATTGGGCGCAGAGCGCAGCAAATTGGAAAGTCCAAGACGAAAAGAGAGAGAAAATCCTCAGCCTCCCCCCCTACTGGGGCACACTCTGCGCATGTCCCAGCGACTGGTAGCCGACTCACCTTTTGCTGCTGCCTGTGTAATATGTACGCCAAGTTCAAAAGCAGACGCCACTTTGTGCGCCCAGAATCTGAAGCCTCCTCGCCTGAAGCGCGCGCGCCAATCAAATGCGCCTCAACTTATGCAACATTTCCTGCACTGAGGAATGAGTCGAGCGGATTTGGGAGTCCGTCTAATTGCAGGATCACAGGAAGAGCGTAAAGTCTACAGGAATAGGAATAGGAATCAAACGTGTCCAGGAATACGTTTTAGGACACACAAGAACACACGTTCTATGTGAGGCAGCAGTCGCCCCAACGTAGGGACGTCTTCTGAGACGGACTGTTACGAGTCTTAAAGTGTAACCCGCACATGTGCTCCGTCTGTTGAGAAACCACGTGATGGCCGCATTAAACCAGACACACTCTCACACTGAGAAGTTATATAAACAATTTCGTTTCGAATGCGCGCACAAACTAAGCTAAATTCGAGCCAAAGATGCCGTCGCTGAAGGACTGTCTTGGTGTCGGTTTCGATTTCCCATACAAATTGCACTTCAAGGTGGGCCGAAACCGGATCGATATTGAGCTAATTAATCTAGTGCCCTAAGCCAAATCAAATGCGGTTTTTGATAAACAAAAGTTCGACCGACTATGGATTCTAAAACTCAAAAATTGTATTTCCACGCTCAGCCGTTCCTCCGTGCTGACGGTTAGAGTGACAAAATTATAACTGAATTGGAAGTTCAAGTACTGGAGTCTCGGCAACGAAATGGCATGCCCGACGGCCGCCCGATGGCACCCGAATCTGGGGTTCATTTTCTGTATGTGCGCAGGAATTTTCAGTGAACGTTTTTTTCCTGGAAGCCACCACTTGACTAAAGCCAGCAGGGGTAGCGCTGCCTATCAGCGGCAGCAAAAAGGGGAACATCAAGCATTATCCCAGCAGTGGAAGTGTGTTGAAAAGCTGCCAAGGGGTTGCCCGTGGGACGTGTAATTAAAAACATTTCTCTCTGTTTTTTTTAGTTGCCAATTGGCATTTCCAGACAGGGTCACAACATTTATGTCAATAAGCTGTTAAACATTACAATATACCTACGAGTAGTCTAAAAGAATGCTTACAATAGACTGAATGGGGCTCTTAGTTTCTAGGGTGCGCGCTACTCAAATCTTTAGTAGCCAAATTTCTCATTTAAATGTGTGATGCCGTCGCCACTTTGATTGGTCGGTGGCACCCATTTTGCGTACTTTTCGGTATCCTCATGCTCGACCAGCTCATTCATGTCCATGTCCACATCCTGACGCTGTTTGTTGTTGCGCTGTCGCGGTGCTCGCTGGCGTCGCTTCTTTTCTGCACCCTCCTCCGGAGTGGGGCCTGGCAGCGCAGTGCCAATGTCATCAATTGCATCTGTCAGCGGAAAAGCGAGGAAGAGTTCGGTAGGAAATGTGGCAACTTCGGATAGAGCTGCAGTTGACAGAAAGTTAAACTCTTGTCCGACTTCCTCCTCGGATGTGGTTGGCTTGCTTGCTGCGGGTGCTGCTGCGGGTGCTGCTGCGGGTGCTGCTGCGGGTGCTGCTGCGGGTGGTAGTGCCACTGCCGCTTCAGCGGTTAGCTCACTTTCCGGTGGACTTTTCTTTTGTTTAGTTTCCACTTCCACTTGCATTTCCTTCTCCATTTTGGCTTGCTTCTCCTTTAGCTCCTCCTCTTCGACTTCCTCTTCATCCGGGGCAAATGCTTTCGATTGCACGGTGGCTCGTGAGCTGGGCAAAGCTGTGACCACTTTGAATTTGCTAAACTGATTCCGCTTGCCAATCATTGGCAGCTGCTTCTTGGCACCGCTGCCCTCCTGTGCCGCTGCCGATGTGATGGTGGCTGTTGCACTGCTCGTGGTGTAGGGTAAACAAGCTGGCTTAGCTATTTCTATGAGACGCTGCACTCGCTGTTGCTCCCCCTTGATGCGTTGTAGTTCCAGCTAGAGAGAGGAGACAAAAGATAGTCAGGCAAGGCTCAATGGAAATTTCCACCTACTAACCCGAAGCTTTTTGATCTCCGTTTTATCCACTTGCCATATATCCACGCTGAGACTGTTCATAAAGTTGTCCAGATCATAGCTGGCACTCAGCTGCTTGGCGGCCTCCTCCTTGGCGCGCTTTTCCTTCAGCTGGTAAGTGGCAATCTCAAATTCCACCTTGCCCAACTCGGACAAAAGATCTGTTTGCTGTTTCAACTGCAAAACAAAACAAAAATGATTAAAAGATCGCCAGAATTATCTTTCTTTGACCTACCAAATCTTCATAGGTGAGTGGGCCACTGGAGCCTGCTGTTTGCTTGCGCTGCTTCTTGCGCGCCACATCGCCTGTGCGATCCCAGAACTCATCTTCGTCGTCGGAGTCGCCGGCTTTCACTATTTTGCGCTTTTGTCCCTCTTGGTTGGCCTGCCGCAGCACGCCATGTTTGTCCAGAGTGCGACATGCCTCCAGGGCGCACTGCACAACGCAATCCTTTTTGCGTCCCTTGTGGTTGACTTCGATGAGTATCGGCCTGCCATTGAAATCGTCCAGCGGCAGCTCCACACGGCAAACAAACGATCCTTGGGACAGCTCATCGCATTTGTATTCGAGATTGAGGCCCTCGCGCTCGAAGAATCCACGCAGAGTCTTCTTGGGATCGTCGAAGAAGAGGTCGTCGTTGTTGCTGCTGGCGAATGGGTTGTGTGTGAGATCGGTTTCCTCGTCGGCATCCTCTCCCATGCCCCAACTGATGCCATCGTTGCGCTCAAGTTCCTGTGCCTCCACAATTTTTTGCTGTTTCTCGGCCGCAGCGGCAGCCACCTCCCGCTCGCGCTTCTCCCGCAGCTCAGTGATCGACAACTCCGACTCGGGTTCGGCATCCGCATTGGGTCCTTGCAGTATGTAGATGCGCGAGCTGCCGCCCAGCTTGAGCATGTGACCCACACGCATTCGTATATATACCTTAGAGGGCACGCGCTGTTTGTTGAGGTATGTGCCGTGGGTGCTGTCAAGGTCGTAGATGTACCAACCTTCCGGTCTCTCGGGCTTGGCTGGCTTTTCGGAATGATGCTCGTCGTCCTCGTAGTGGTGGTCGTGGGACGCCTTCGGCTTGTACTGCAGCACGGCGTGGAAGCGTGAAATTGTGGGGTGCGCGGCGGACACATCGTTCTCGGGCAGCCGCCCAAATGTCCAGATAGCCTGTTGCTGCAACTGCCTCACCTCGTCAATGATCTGCCCCGACTTGAGCACCTCAAATTTGTAGGTTTGGTCTGCGGGCGGTGGTGCAGACCAGCGGGGCACCTTGTACGGACAAATTGCTGGTATTAAATTCCTTCCATTGGCCGGCTCCTCGGTGGTTTCGATCTGCAGCCACAGCGGATTCTCAACCACAGTGGGTTTGTATTTCGGCAACGGTGCGGGCACCTTGAACTCGTCCATTTTTGCACTTAATGCAAAATATGGTATACTTTGGGAGGTAAACAACTACCTGGATTTTCTTCTGCACAGCTGATTTCTGTTGCACCTACCTATTGCAGAAAGTTGGCAGGGTCGGGAGGGATATACATTTTGGGAAAACGATTATTTACTCCGAGCACTTGCACAAAACTTCCATCACTAAGACGAAGCAATCGATGACTACTAAATTGGATTTCTGCTTGGAATATCGTCAAATATTATTTGTTTGATAATTGCCAGTGTGCCAGTAACAGGTGTTCTAATTCAACAAATTCAACAAAAAAACCAATTTGGGTTTTGTATCGTTCGGCCTCTAGTGCAGTCGATGTCTATCGCCCATCACTAAGTTGCAATAATTTTACATTTTACAACACTGTTGACGTCGCGTTGGTGTCTTTTTTTTTAAATATAATTTTATTGTACAATTTATATGTTTATTTATTTTTTAAAGTAATTGCTAGTTTTAATGGCGTTCTCACAGTCACTGGACCTGGACGAGAGCGCCTTGCGTGAGCTGGAACAACATTTGGTTGTTGCGCCGCCAGCAGCTGCAGCCGAGCTGCCAAAAGTCAACTCAAGCCGGGAACATTTTTCCGAGTATTTTCAGGACGAATTTTCCTATGTGTCAAATCTGGCAGATGAAAAGGACGACACATCAGTTTTTGACGGCCAGGTTTGCATCGAAGACATTTGCTCTGACGCTGAGGAGCCGATAAATCTGGATCAAAGCAGCTTTTTGTGTCCTGTCAAGGACCAGGAGTCCTCCAGGCAGTTTGCTGAGGATTTAAAGTTTAGTCGCACGATGGCCATGACAGAAGTAGCCGGGGAAACTACTATGATAACACAAAATCTTAGCAAAATGTCACCCAACCAGCTGCAGGTGTCGCCTACTCAGCCAAACGCAAGCATCCGCGAGGCAAGCATCCGCGAGGCAGTCAATGAAAGCAGCCTTGTACCCGTCGACCTAGAAGCACTCAAGTCGCTCGCTGCCTGGAATCTGCCACATAGTATCCTGACAGAGTACAAGAGGAAGGGCGTCGTCGAAATGTTTGACTGGCAGGCCGAATGCCTGAGCAAGCCGCGAGTCGTCTTTGAGCACTGCAATCTGGTCTACTCGGCGCCAACATCGGCTGGCAAGACGCTCGTCAGTGAGATTCTACTGCTGAAAACGGTTCTGGAGCGGAACAAGAAGGTGCTCCTCATACTGCCCTTCATATCGGTGGTGCGCGAGAAGACATTCTACCTGCAGGATCTGCTGACGCCCGCTGGCTACCGTGTGGAGGGATTCTTCGGCGGCTACACACCACCCGGTGGCTTTGACAGCATAAACGTCGCAATTTGCACGATTGAAAAGGCCAACTCCATAGTCAACAAGCTGCTGGAGCAGGGCAAGTTGGATGTCATTGGCTGCGTGGTGGTGGATGAAGTGCATCTCATTTCGGAGAAGGGTCGCGGCTACATTCTGGAGCTCTTGCTGGCCAAGATCCTGTACATGTCGCGCAAGAATGCGCTGCAGATCCAAGTGATCACCATGTCGGCCACGCTGGCCAATGTGGAACTCCTTCGCCGTTGGCTGGACGCTGAACTGTACATCACAAACTATCGTCCAGTGGCGCTGCTGGAGATGATCAAAGTGGGCAGCAAAATCTATGACCAGCAGCTGGAATTTCAGCGCGATGTGTCCAGGGAGTCGCTGGTGCCATGCCTGAGCAACGATCCGGATCATGTGGCCCAGCTGTGCATCGAAACGCTGCTCGAGGGCTGCTCCGTAATTGTGTTCTGTCCATCGAGGGACTGGTGCGAGAGCCTTGCCGTGCAGCTGGCCATCGCCATTCGCGGTCTACTTCAATCGGGCACTGAACTGAGCGGACGCCTTCGCTCGAATCTCAATCCAGAGGCCATTAAAGATGTGAAGCAGCAGCTGAGTGAGATTCCCACAGGTTTGTTGGTTTTGTTTCTTCGAACCAAACTGACACTTCCCTTTCCAGGACTCGATGACACCATGGCCAAGGCTGTTACCTATGCCTGCGCCTTCCATCATGCCGGACTAACCACAGAAGAACGCGACATTGTTGAGGCCTGCTTCAAGGCTGGCGCCCTGAAGGTTCTCGTGGCCACAAGCACACTCAGTTCGGGCGTCAATCTACCCGCGCGACGCGTCATCATACGCTCCCCGCTCTTTGGCAAGAGCCAAATGAGTTCCCTCACGTATCGCCAGATGATTGGACGAGCTGGACGCACGGGCAAGGATACGCTGGGCGAGTCCATACTGATATGCACGGAATCCAATCAAAGGGTGGGCCGGGAACTGGTGCAGGCGCAGCTGCAGCCCATTTCTTCGTGTCTCGGAATGGATGATAGCGTAGGTATCAGAGTTTTGCAGTAGCAGCCCTGACAATTCACAAATTTCCCATTTCAGACTCATCTAAAACGCGCGCTTCTGGAGGTTATCTCTTCTGGTGTGGCCAGCACCAGGCAGGAAATTGAAAGCTTCGTCAACTGCACTCTTCTGAGTGCTGAAAAAGCCATGGCCAAGCAGTCCGAAGAGCAACAGCAGCAGCAGGAGCAGGACTCCGACTCGCAATTCATTGCCGAAGCCCTCGACTTTCTCATTGATTACGAGTTTATTCGCCATCAAGTGGATGAGGATGTTGGGACAGCGAACTATGTGGCCACTCGGCTGGGATCCGCCTGTTTGGCTTCTTCCATGCCGCCCGGCGATGGTCTCATTCTGTTTGCAGAGCTGCAGAAATCACGTCGCTCCTTTGTGCTGGAGACTGACCTGCATGCGGTGTACCTGGTGACTCCCTATTCAGTGTGCTATCAGCTGCAGGATCTCGACTGGCTGCTGTACCTCGATATGTGGGAGAAGCTCAGTCCATCGATGAAGAAAGTGGGCGAGCTGGTGGGCGTCAAGGAGGCGTTCCTCATAAAGGCCATGCGAGGCCAAAGCAAACTCGACTATAAGCAAATGCAGATACACAAGCGGTGGGTAGATATTTCTATATGAGAAGAACTGAACTTACAAGATTTTCTACTCAGCTTCTACACGGCTCTGGCCCTGCAAGAACTAGTCAACGAGACGCCCATCAATGTGGTGGCCCACAAGTTCAAGTGCAATCGCGGTGTGCTGCAGGGACTGCAGCAAATTTCCTCAACATTTGCTGGCATTGTGACGGCTTTTTGCACTTCGCTGCAGTGGTCCAACATCGCCCTGATTGTGTCGCAGTTCAAGGACAGACTGTTCTTCGGCATACACAGAGATCTCATTGATCTGATGCGGCTGCCAGACCTCTCACAGAAGCGTGCGCGTGCCATCTATGATGCTGGCTTCACCAGTGTCGTGGAATTGGCTAGTGCCGATGCTCTCGTGCTTGAGAAAGTCCTTTACAACTCTCTCAGCTTTGACTCCGCCAAGCAGCACGACCACGAAAATGCGCATGAGGCCGCCAAGCGGAACATGATCAGAAATTTCTTCATCACCGGCAAAGCGGGCATGACTGTGGCTGAGGCTGCCAAGCTGCTGATTGATCAGGCGCAAAAACATCTCCAGCATGAGATTGGAGTGGGCAGCATTAAGTGGTCACAGAATCGAATGGAGAATAAGTCAGCAGATAGCGGCATGGAGGTGGAAATGCACATGTCGCTGGAGGAAGGGCAAGCTCAGCAAATGCCGCCAACAAAACGAAAATCGACAGGAGAAGAAGAAGGAAATGTAACACCACCGAAGATAACGAAAGAGACTCCCCCGAGAGTCGTCAACGTTATCAAAAACACGACACAAAAACCGACAGAGAAGCCTAAGCCAATGACCAAAGAGAAGGGATCAGTAAATGTGACGCCAAAGAAAACTGTAGATCCCAGCAAGGACGTGCCACAGAGTGCAGCAGCCTCTGCCCATTCCGATACTCACAAAACTAAGAGCAACCCAACGAACGTTAAATCCCCACAAACCAAAGATAAACAATATGTGAATACTTCCAGGATGACACGACGGAAATCATTAGATATTAATAAGTTAAAGGCATTGCAGCCAGTACCTGTCGCCTCAACGAACACACCAAAAACTAACAACATCCCAAGGGCAGCAACAAACGCTTCCCATTTGAGTACGCAAAAAGCTAACAACATCCCGAAAGGACTCCCCACTGAGGTACTGAAAGAAAACTTAAATCCCAACAAAGTACAAAACCAAACACCCAAAACGAACGTAAAGTCCCCACGAACCAAAGACACTCAATCTGTAAATACTCCGAGACTGACACTAAGCAGATCAACCGAAATCCTTGAGCAAAAGGTAGTGAAGCCAGCACCTGTCGCCTCAAAGAACGAACCAAAAACTAGCAACATCCCAAAGGCAGTGAGTCCCGGAGTACTGCGGGAAAGCTCGTGTCGAGTGGCTCACCAAAAAGGGCAAAATGACACACCCAAATCATCTATGATACCCGAGCTTAAGATAGACAATCGATCAGCAGATAAACGACGTACAGCAAAGGATTACTTAGAAGAAAGATCCCCAAGGAGCAGTTGTGGGCCCGATAAGCGGATGATGCCACGTCGGTGTACAGTAGATTTCAATGGCCAAAAGGAAAATATAACTTATTCTCCGCCCAGCACAAGTAAAGCTCTTCGCGAAGAGCTACAGAAAAAACAAACTGAGGAGAACCGTCGCATTGCACTTATGAAGTTAAATCAGAGACGAGACAAGCTGGAGGCCACGCAGACGACTCCACTTGTAAATGGAAAGCCGCGAGATGTAATAAGCAGCACGGATCCACATTTGAATAGAGTTTATGACACTCAAATTGCAACCCAAAAAGCACAGTGCCCCGCTGTCAAACCATCCTTCGTGGAGGAGGATATCTTTATGGGCGACGATTCGTTTCTGATGAGCACTGGGGTGACTGCTGCTCTCACAGCCGCCGAGTGTAAGCAAACTGTTGTTCCCACCTCGAACTGGGAGGCGGATGAGATACCCAGCTCGCAACCAAGGGAGGAGGAAGGCACACGTGCCTCATCACCGCATAGTTCCAGGTTCATTCGTTCGATGCGCTCGCAGCGCTTGCAAAGTCCAAGATCATCGACCAGTTCCATCGGGACAGCAAGAAGCACGCCGGGCTCTGGATCATTTTTAAGTTCAGCTAAGATCTCGCCCCATGTGCCAACGATTGCAACCTCCCAGGCGGAACTCTCCGAAGTGTCCAACGGCGCTGGGATGGTCTCAACTGAGCTTCAACTTTCCAACATGACCCTGGAAAACTCTTTGCTGAAGCATCCCCAACAGCTGAATGCCTCGCACATCCTCAGCTACTCCGAAGCGGATGACAAAGCGCTTAGCTTTGACAGAATTGAGATAACCGACATATGCGGCAATCGTGAGTTGTTCCAATTGGCGCTCAACGAACTGCAGGCTGCCTCGCGCTGTGGCTTCAGTGTATGCCTTCAAGCGCAGGCGGGCAAGGCAAAGCCACTGATCGGAGCCAATCTGCTGATCAATCAGTTGGCAGCGGCAAAGCAGCGTGAAGCAGCTGCAGGCAACCCGGCGCTCTTCCAGGTGGATGATGGCAGATTCATAGCAGGCGTGGCATTCTGCCTAGCCGACAATGTTGTCTACTATATGTGCATGCAGGAGGAGGGCACCGAAATCCCCACCAGCCTCAAAGTGCAGGAGCTGTGCCAGTTATTGAATCGCCCAGAACTCACGCTCCTCGTGCACGATGCAAAGGAACAGATGAAAGCGTTGTTCCATGGCGTGCCTGAACTGCACAACATCACAGCTAAGGTGGAGGATCCCAAGGTGGCCAACTGGCTGCTGCAGCCGGAAATATCAATCTGCTTTAAAAATATGGTAAGTGACGGCACAATACAAAAATCGTATATGCCAATTAATTTTTACTTTTGCAGTGCCAGCAATTTGCGCCCGAGTGCACAGCTCTGGTCGAGCTCTGTGGCAGCGGGCGCGGCTACAGCAGTCATGGACTTGATACCTCCAGCGCCATACTGCCCAAGTTGCGTGCATCAATAGAGGCCTGCGTCACCGTGCACATACTCAAAGGGCAGTTGGAGGTTCTGGAGAGAACTGGTCGAATGACAAGCAGCTTTAAAGGTGAGTGCCACACACAAAATGTGCTTACATTCCGCTTTAAATTGTTGTGTCCTCTTGCAGACGTGGAAATGCCCATTCAACTTGTACTCTGCAAAATGGAATGCTACGGCTTTCCGGCCAAGCAGCAACGCATGACCAGGCTGGTAAAATGCATGCAGGACTCTTTGAAGAAGGTGGAAAAGAAGATCTTTGCCATGCATGGATCGTACTTCAATTTGGGCTCCACGCAGGCCGTTGCCAACGTGCTGGGACTTCACAAGAAGCCAACCGGTCGTGTGAGCACTTCACGTCAAGTTCTGGAGAAGCTGGGCTCGCCCATATCCGAGCTAATACTCGTTCATCGAAAGTTGAGCATGCAATTGGACAAGTGCATGCAGCCGCTGATTAAATGCTGCGTCGCAAATCGCATCCATGGCCACAGCATAACTTACACAGCCACGGGACGCATATCCATGAGTGAGCCAAATCTGCAGAATGTGGCCAAGGAATTTGCCATTCGAATGGAATCGGTGTGTATTTCCCCTCGATCAGTGTTCAAGTGCATTGACGAGAAGCGCTGTCTGCTGTCGGCGGACTACTGTCAACTGGAGATGCGCATCTTGGCACATTTATCGGAGGACAAAGCTCTGGTTTCGGTTATGAACTCACCGCAGGATCTATTTACGGCCATTGCTGCCCACTGGAACAAAATATCGGAGGCAGAAGTCACCGAAAAAATGCGCAGCGGCACCAAACAGATTTGCTATGGAATTGTTTATGGCATGGGTATGCGTAGCTTGGCCGATGCTCTGCAATGTACAGAGTCGCAGGCGCAACTGACATGTGAGCAATTCCACCAGGCCTATCCAGGCATCAGAGCATACTCGGACAAAGTGCTGAGGGTCGCCCGAGTAAAGGGCTTTGTGGAGACCATAACGGGTCGAAGGCGTCACCTCGACCACATCAAAAGTGGCGAACAAAATCTAATAAGTATGCTTGAAGTTTTACTGCTCCGAGTTGAGTGAATCTATAACAAAACTTTTATGTGTATCCCAATCCAGAGAAAGCCGAACGACAGGCCATAAATACGACCATCCAAGGCTCTGCAGCGGACATTGCCAAGAAGGCAATGCTAGACATGGAGAAGAACATCGGTCGTTACTGGATGAGGCTCGGTGTGGAGGAGAATTCCATCAAATTGGTTCTACACATTCACGATGAACTGATCTATGAGGTACCCAAAGCCAAGGCCAAGAATATTGCCAAACTGCTCAGTCTGACCATGGAGAACGTTGGCAAGGGGAAGCTGAGCGTGCCGCTAAAGGTCAAAGTTAAAATGGGTCCAAGTTGGGGGGAAATGCAAACAATTCAATGACGCATACAAAGGTTGTGATTATTTAAGGTTTTTTGCCTGTTTATAGAATTTGTAAATTAATAAATTGTATTCATATTTATTGAGCTCCTTCCTTTTCCTGCCATTCAGTCCAGGAACCGGCATACGCTTTGGCACTGAAATTAATTAGAAATTAATGTAAGACTGTGTGAGATGTGCACTTGCTGAAACTTACTTGGTAAAGCCCAGGGTGCGGGCCATGTTGCTAGCCCTTGCAGCGCGTCCTCCTGCCTTGCAGGAAAAAATCATGACCGCATCAATTGCCGGCTTCGGGCGGCCATAGGTCTTTGTGAATGCATCATCGGGCAAATTTAAGGCATTCTCCAGCTCGGGCACTATAAAATAAAGGTGTGCCTATTAAGCCCCCTGCTAATCTTTATACCAACAAACAACTCACGAGGAATATTTATGCTCGCCGGCAGCACGCCGGTCTCCTCCAACTCAGACTTGTTGCGCACATCAAACAGATACTTGTCTGGTTGATTAGGAACATCTTTAACTTCCTCGTAGGTGGCCATCGCAGATAATTTTAGAAATAAAGAATTTTCAAATTGAATCCAAAAGGCAAAAGCTTATCTTGTCAAATGTTCGCCGATTAATTAGCAAGTAGCTACAACTATCGATGACAATCAAATGCAATCGTTGACTGTGTGACGATATATCTATATTCTCTAGATCAAGATTTATGAATTCGAAATATCACAGTTACAGTAGTAATGGTAAAAATTGTCACGAAATGATCAAAGCTACTGCTTGTTTTATTTAAAATATCAAAAGCACAAATGAGACGTGATAAGCACAAAAATAACCAGTAGGGACATCTCAAAGGCTATGGTAAAAACTATTCCAAAATTCTAAAAAATTTTGAAGAAACGAGAAAACCCAAAGCAAAGAACTATACATAATTATGTTAGCTCTGCCATGAGTCAATGTTTGATCATGAAGAGCTCCTCCAATTTCACAATATCGAATTTATCAAAAATGTATCAAAAAATGTTCATTTTATTTAAGGTTTTTTGTTTTTCCATTTTTCAAATCAGTTTTAAGTTAACATTTAATAATATATATTCAAGAATTTACTAAATTAAATCAATTTAATTTACTAAATAATTAAATGTAATAAACAAATATTTAAATTGCACAACATTTTTTATTCCCCGCGAAGCGGAGATGAGTGGGGGAGCATTTCCAAAAACATAAATAAGATTGCAAATAATTGGGCCCACATTCTAGAATTGTATATATCTATATAAAATATTTATGTATGTTTCATTTCTGTATATCAAAAGTGGTTCAGTTGCAAAATTAGAAAACCTTCCAAGCTTCTACACAATCGACATTAAACCTAAATATTGATTAAACGTTAACTTCATGCGTTCCTTTTTTATTGGTATTGAACAATTCATCAACTTTATTATATATTTTCCTTATGTCAACAACGACATGGTATACACACATTCTTTTCTTGTATAAATCCACTATACTGATCTGATCCGGTTCGATCTGATCCTTTTGTTACATTCCACATTTCACATGACAGTCGATTGTTCAAAAATATGCATGTGATGTGGGCCATTGCATTCGTGTAAATTCTGTGAATCTATGATTTTGATATACATTTTTGTTTTGTTTTTGTTTCTATTGCAATGCTTGCATTGACATATTGTGTGTGTGTTTCGTGTGTTTTAATACCCAGCAGTTGGCGCAGTACGAGTACGAGTATAGTACATATAAAAAGGCAGAATCGTACATAGTGCATCGTGGGAGTTGGCCAGTCGGCCGCCGTCTTCGATTGATTTGTGTGTTTTATATTACAGTGTATTTGTTTAGGCAAAACGCTTTGACGGTGGTACTAAGTGTTCCGGCAATACTGTGGGTATCTCACAGCCTTCCAGCTTGACATTGATTAAGTGCAAAGCCAGCGCAAATTCCTCCGAGTCGAGGAAGCCATCACCATCGACATCGGATAATTTCCAGATTTTACTAAGCACCGAGTTGGGCAGTTTCGATTTGATTAGCTCCTGCTTGGCAGCTGTAATTAAATAAGGAAATATATTAGCAATTGTTCGTAAGAATTGCCGGAGCGTCTACTTACTTGCACCGGATATCTTGCCATCGACCGGACTGAGGCCGTTAAAGATGGTGTCTGTGCGTGTTTTATCCTTGTTGCAAATCCATTCATGTTCTCCGTAGCCGGCATCAATGCCCTCGCCCTTCATGTAGCCGAATGGTGAGACATGGTCGTCGATGACACCCTCGAAGGCACCACCTGCAAATCCAAAGAAATGTTTAGTTCAGTTCAATTTAGGTTCCAGCTAAGCCTAGAGGGTGGGTTGGGTAGACTCGCCACATAAATTTGCACTCATTAAAGCAAGTAGTCTAAGATCGGTGCGTCGCCGTGCACATAGTACTCGTTACATTCAATTTGAAGCAATTAAAAAGCTTCGAGATCGTTTCGGCTCCAATTGAGTTCAGGTTGACCGACTTAAGAACGTACTTTGCCTACCTACATTAACAGCAAACGGCAAATGGCAAACAATTGCCCCTGAATGCTGCTACATTCAGCTGACCAATTGAGATTGCATGCGGTGCATTTCATTGCATTATTTGAAGTTGCCACTTTTGATCTTTTGCTCAATTTATTTGCGGTGTCTTGTTGTCAGACACTAGAGAATTGAGAAGGCCACTCTGCCTACATATAACTAGGTGTGTGTGTGTGTGTGTGTGTGCTTACATCCATGTCTGTTCCTGCCTCTGCCTCAGCCTCAGACTTTGTCTCTGGATCTGCATCAGGCCCTGACTCTGGCTCTGGCTTTGCTTTTACCTCCTGCTCTGAACCTGTCTCAGGGTCTGCAATTGGCTCCTTCTCGGGCACTGGCTCTGTCTCTGTCTCTGCCTCTGGCTCTGGTTCGGCTGCTGGCTCGATCTCTTTATCGTTCTCGATATGGCCCACCCTACTAGTACAACTGCTGAATAACCGCTGCTGTTGCTGGCGCAGGTTCTGCAGCCAGCGATCAAATCGATCCGCAAATAGTGCTCTCTGTGAGCTGGGGCTCAGGACATTATCGGGCTCGTCAGCCAGATCGAAATCCTCGTCTGAGTCCACTTTGGTATGCAAGAAAGAGAGAAAGAACGTTGACAGAGCAGGGAACACATTTTCAAAGGGTTTTTTCAGAGTGGAAGATCTCCGCAATGATCAGCCCGGGTGCGGCATACAGTGGGTGACAAAGCAGGGCGTATACACAGACATTATCGGACTTGGACATGGCAAAAAAATCAACTCAAAAACTCACAAAAATTAGTGTGCCAATGGCAAAAACGAAGATAAAGGAACGAAAGCCAAAGCGAACAGCTTATTTCTGCAAAATATCGTGTTGCTGTGTGTGTGTGTGTGTGTGTATACACTATTTAGCGACATATTGCTAAACATGTGATGCCTCCCCCCAACCCACTCATATGCAGAGGTGTAAGCAGGTGGTTGGATTGGGTTTGGTTGGATGACTCAAATGAAAGGCGAACCCCTGATCCACATTAGTACTTGAATCAGTTTTGTGTGCGGTACATGAACTATCGGCAAACACTGTCTTTTATCACACTCACTCTCTTCTCTTTGCTCTTTCTTGTTTGCTGTGTGATTGAAATACTTGTGCCCGCGTCAATTATCCCAAAAACAAAGTAACGGAAATGCACAGAAAATCGAACAAGAGAAAGAGAGAGGGTGAGAAGAGAGACAATGAGTACACACAGATACGAGACATTTATTTAGAAATAAATTAGAGTTCACGCGTTCTTGACTTTGATTTCGGGCTGCTGCTTGATCGTGATTCGCTTTATCAACGCATTCTTGTTCCCTTTTGCTCTGGGTGTAATAATAAACAAGGAGTTCATTCACACTCGAGTGCCATGTGAGTGTGTGCTTGCGAGTGTGTGTGTGTGTGGGGAGCAACATTAACTAATTTCGATGGAGTGAGAGGGCCATGACACATTCAAATTCGCAGCCAGAAATCAGAAATAATGATCCCATGACATCAGTTGATCATTTTTGGACTTTCTTTTGGTATTTTGCATACATTCCCTAGTACCAAGGTCATGAGAAATGCGCTAATAGTTGAATTAAATCGTCACTCAAGTGGCCTCAGACGCAGTCAAACTGAAAAGATCAGCAGCAGCCCCAGCAGACACACTTGTAGATCGGTTTCGCCACAGACAATAGCCAGATTATTGTGGAATAACTCACGGGTAAATGCTTTCTTCCTGCACTTAGTTGTAGTTCGTTTGCTATGCAAGCGCCCCCGTCTCGGTTTCTTTCTATATTTTCCCTCTATGTGGATTAGACAGTACAGAGGATGATCCACTTAATGCCACACGCCCCAAGTCAGCTTCGGTGAGTGGCCAATTGATACGCGGCCTCAGGTTGCCAACGCCATCAAGAGTACATTTTTACATACATAAGTACATACATACATTCCAGAATGTACATACATATCTGGCACTAACCGGTTCGGCTTACCGGGAGCTGAAACTGGGAGCGGGTCTTTGGGTGTGGGGATCGGATGCCTCGATCGGGGATTGGGGGTTTTGTTTGAGCAGCTTGACGCAGGGGACTTATGCAGCAGACATTCATTTTTTATACTTCTAAAAGGCAGGCAATATTTCACGTTACTAGATGACTATATATAACTTATTTCCCACTTTAATGGCTTTTTGCCCGTTTTCAGCTATTAATTAGGAGCCTTCTGTTGCCTATAAAAGTAACCAAACCTAACAAAAGGAAGACATTGAGACAGCCTAACAATTTTTGCACTCTGCTCCAAGATTCTCAGAATATTACGCAAGTGTTCTTGACCTGCGAGTGGCCACTGTATCATAAATATTACTTAATTGGATGGCATACTCGTATTTACTTAACAGATAAACGAAAATTAGAGCAGTCGTCGACTGCAAAGTGTTTTTTTTTCAGGTTTTTTTAAGGTTGCTAGAACCAGTTGCCGGCAACTGATAAGCGAGAGAGAAACCGATGATGGCATGCTGACTTGGCCTAACATTGATTTTTATCTAACAGAAGACTGTTTAAACATTCATATAGTATATGTACATTTGTATGTATCTATAACAGTGCCTGGCAACGCGATAAGGTTTGAAAAACAAACCACTTTTCCGACTGGCCTACTGGCCCCACTAACGCATTTATGGGGTGAACACAAACAGGTGCTTTCTGGAAAGTGTAATTAGGCCTTGAACTCTACGCCTGAACACACACGCTTACACACTCACACACTAAAGTTCACAGGTCGAATGTAAACCGGTCGCTCGCTTACTTCAAACGGAATTACCTTTCAATAAAATATTAGATTGCTCATGTGTGTACGATTATAATAGAATTAAGTACGCGCAGGCCAAGGCGTCTAGCTTTTGATTAAAACTATATTTTTCCCCCACTCTCTTTGCTCTCTTTCTTTCACTTAATTGTTTGTGCTTTTGTTGGGCGTTTTAGTTCGAGTTTTAGTGGGAATGGGAATGGGGGAATGCGTGGTCATAGGCGTCATGGTTGCCTGGATGCGTCTGGCTGTTGTTGCTGCTACCATCAGATCTCATTCAACCGAGTGTAAAATTGTAAAATATTTATAATGCTCAAAACTGTACGCCTAGTTTTCGTATGAGTCATGCCAGAGCCCGGAGTCCAATTAGAACCAACAAACAACCAACCAACAGCCTTGCGCTAACACACAGAGAGAGAGCACTATCCATCGATATTTTCCAATGCTTACATCATGTGGCAGCCAGTCAGTAGGTGTAGTTTGACTCTGTTATCAATAAAAAAAGGTACCAGGGGGAAGGAAATGACGAAAGCACTGACTGTTTTGATAATTATTGGACGCATACTACGACTGCCACGCCCCATCTGTATGTCTGGCAGTATTCGCCTAGTTTCAAGTCATCAAATAATTGCTTATCATTTTACAATATTTAAGCAAGATATGATGTGGGTAAGAGTACGTGTCTCTGTGCACTTTTAGCTACCACCCGAACTGGGTGGGGACAGGTCGCTCTTCGTTCTATTTAATTTTGCACAGCACAAAAAAAGTGCGTGAATGTCAGACTAAAACGCGAGGGCAGAGCTAGAAGTCTATGCCGCTTATCAGTTTTTGTGGGGCACCAGCAGCGCTTATCGCTTTGTTTATATAGTCGACACACAGTCATTTATTCGTATATGAATATAAAAAAAGTATATATATAGATAGAGATACGTATGCGAGGCATTGCATAACAGCGCAAAATAGAAATAGGAAGCTGCGGAAGATGTGGATGTGGGCCAGGGAAAACTCATCCGCAAGATGAACCATGAAAGTGAGTTTTCAAATGCCCATTTTTAGGCAAGGCTTTCCTCAACTCTAGCTCTAACTCACAGTGTTTCTCTCGCTCTAAAGTATCTTTGTATCTCTACCAACAAAACTTGTTTTCCGTTGCAATTTGGCTTGATATTTGCTAACTGGGTTAGCTTGGAGTATTTCTTTGCTGTCTGAAACATTCGCGCACGCGCAATCTGTTGCTTATGGGAAAAGGAAAAGAAACACCAGTGAAATTCTCTTGGAAAATCTCACGACATTTACATATTTTCTATGAAACATGCGAATATATCCACACAAATAACCGGGAACCCACCAGCAGCAGCAGAGAGTGCGATAATTACAGCGTGACGAATGTGATAAAAGTGGAGGCTAAATGAGCTCAATGTGCACTTTGCTCGAACAGCAAATTATCGGGACTTTGGGATTTGGGTGGAACACTTACCCTTAACGATGGGCTCGTTGACGAGCGTCATCTCCTCCTGTGGTATCATTTCCATGAGTCGCGCTATGTCCTTGGCCAGCATGTTGTCGACTATGTCCAGCAGATGAGGCTTCAGTGAATGGAACTTGGTAAAGTCCTGGTGCTGCAGGACATCCTGCATCTTCTTGATATCCGGGAAGTCACCGGGCGATATCGAGTGCTCGCGCTGAATGCGATCGTAGACCTGTCCCAGGTTCTTGATCAGGTCCTTCTTCTTGCTGTCCTTGCCAAACACCGAGGGCATGTCCTTGCGCAGTTCGGCGATGATGAAGGCGTGCACCTTGGCCAGGCGCGCTCTCTTGATCAGATCGTTCAGCTTGCGCAGGGCAGCATTGCGGGGCAGTGATTGCAGGTCGCGGAAGAGATCCTGTTCCTCGTCCTCGAACAGCCGTCGGTTGGAGTCGAAGCGCAGGGGCTGGTCCCAGAAGGAGCCAATGTAGACGCGGGCCACCTCCGGCGTCTGCAGCACCTTACCCAGGGACCACATGAGAGCTCCATACACGCGCATCAGCTGCTGGTGATCGATCATGTCCGCCTTGTTGAGAATGATGCGAATCTTGTCGTCATGGCCCTTGAGGGCCTCGATCGAGCGCCGGAACTCGTCGGAGATGTCCAGCTTGTGGGCATCGAAGAGCAGGATGATGCGGTCGACGCGCTCCGCGAACCACTCCAGCACCCCCGTGAAGTCGTAGCCACGATCGATGCGCTGCTTCTCGCCGGACAAAATGCCGGGCGTGTCCACAATGGAGATGGCATTCAGCACCGGCGACGCCACGCTAGAGCACTGGAAACGATTTAGGAACGCATTGCCGTATTTGGACAGTGGACGGAACTGTTTCTTGGGATCCACCACCAGTGCATTGCCGGGTATGACGCCCTCCTTGTCATCGTACATCACAGCAATGAAGCGGTCTGTGGTGGGTTCTGGACCAATCCGAATGCCAGGAAAGTCCCGCTCCAGCAGGTATCGAATGAAGGTCGTCTTGCCCGTCGAGTACTGCCCCACCAGCAGTATCATGGGCTTGGCATCGAAGTCCGGATCCTCCAGCTTGGGAGAGTGAAAGTCATGGAACTGATAGTGCTCCTCCAGGGGCAGCAGCTTGCTCCGGTAGATCTTTTTCAGCTCACCAATCACATTCTCCACCACCTCCTGGTTCTTTTGCTCGCGCTTCAGAAAACTGAACATTTTTTTTACACAGAAATAACAATTAGTAACTAAACTAAAATAATATGCGGGTCTCGTCTCGTCTCGCGCACAGATGGGATATCCAGGGGTTGGCCACGACGAGCGTACGTGTAATATTTACGCGAATAACTTTTTATATATTTGTATGTACACTATATTTCTGTACGCTGTACGCTTTACGCTGGACGAGGGGCTGGCTGGCCTGGTTGCTTCTATCGGCTATGATTCACGGCGCATACGTATTATTTTTGGACTCAATGTTTAAGAAAAGTGCGAAGTGTGACAGCGGAATTATCAGTCAAATATACCGCCTGACCTCCAGAAATATACCGAAAGATACCTCTCCTTTTCTAAATATACCGCATCCTAAATAATTTCCTGGATATTGATATTCTATTAAATAGTATTAGCTAGTTTGGATATTTAACCTTAAAATTATAATTTTGACCGTTTGAGAAATAAATTCTCCTCAAGATTGACTAGCTGTTCCGACTTTTTCTTACTGGATTTTTACAAAATCAGGTTAATGCTAAAACGGTCAGCAGCAAAAAACCATAAACGAAACAAGTGACAATTCAATGTGGCCGTATTTTGCCGCTTGTTGCTTTTGAATCAATGATGTCGGCATTTGTATACCCTATTTCCCTTAATTATTTTAAAATTCCCGTTTTCAAGCAGCGTATTTATAAGATATTGATGTTCGATTATCTAGATAAGCTTGCTAGGACTCTCAGCATTGACCAACATTTCTATTGGAGAATTGAATCGAAATTGCTACAATAATTATTATTTAAATTTGTATGGTGTCATCCCTGACCTACATGTAAGCTAGTGATGAAACAATTTTTTGAAATATGCTCACCCATCTCCAGATTCTAAGCGCGACATCGAAAATGATTAAATAAATCACTTAATATTACACGAATAAGGCCCAAAATGCCGATAAGTCTTGATATGTACAGTATACGGGATTGCAAATTGAAGGATACAAAATATTAGTTGTTATAATGTGCCAAGTATGTACATTTGATGTCTAAGCCTACGCAGATTTGAAGTATTATGGTTTTAACATCTCAACATTTTGCAGAAGTGGAATCGCCGGGTCTAGGCCGAAATTCATCTTCATAACGTCGCAGAACACGGAAAGGAATATGAAGGCATCTACGAAATAGTTTATGGTGAACCCAATGGAACGATCCTTCGGGTTGTGGATGCTGATGAGGGATTGAATGATCAGCAAAACTCCAGCCGCCACCTGCATATAGAGGTTTATGTCTGTCAATACATTTATTTATTTTATATCTTAAAGGGTACATGGTTAGCCTTACATACTATTATGATAATGTAAATCGTTGGATATTTCTTAGTTCTAGGGTGTCTTTGCATGCTGTTCAAGGAGTCTGAGCGGCTGTGACGAGTACTCAATGCCGAAGCCCGAAATAATGACGTTCAGAACGGATATCACGAATATCACCACGAGGATAATATCGTTCAGGATGATCGCCGCCGTCTGATCTTTCTGCCGGTTAATGTTGAGACTGCCGATGGCCACAAACAGAATTCCAACCAATAGCTGTCAAAATGGATATTGAGACTGTTAAAATCAAGCAAATGAATCCACGGATATGTACGCGGCCCCCTCTAATTCACATTATTCAGAAGGTCGCCTTGTGGCGGGGGCAGACGACTATCAAATGCCGAGATAAAGAGATTTAGCATCGTTGTGAAAAACGCAAAGGCAGTGCGAACGTGATTGATTACATTGGCCGATTGGTGAAACTCTGGCTGGTGGAGTCGGCAGTCGCGCAACAAACTCAGCGACAGGCTCAGCACACCCGACAGTATCTGAGGACATGTGAAGAACGAGGCCGTTACTACCCCATGCCAAACAGGACAAGCACAACTCACCTGCATCACGATCGACAGACTGATGAGGATGAGCATCAGCTTGTAAAACTGATGCTGCTCCCCCACCTGCAGGATGTACTTCAACTGGGAGGCATTGGCCGTGAGCAGAGCTATATCCAGCATGCCCTGGGCGATCGTCTTCTTTGTCGCATACCGATTGGCATCCATGGCTTTCATCTGCAATAGTGGAAAATTTACTATAAGTAGATCTATGATGATAAATTACTAAATGTGGGAACATGGAGGATAGATACATTGTCGAAGAACGATACCATTTTGTCGGACCAAGTGCTGAGTGTCGACTGATTCTGGCAGATCGATGCAATAGTTAGACGTTATCTGTGCCATTTCTGGCGAGTCTTGTGCGCTGATAACAGACAACATCAAATACTCAAACTAATTAACCAAAAGGGGTACAACATTGGGAGCAAGGATGACTTTTCTTGGAACTCAAAATACACACAAAGTTAGTTTACCTGCCAGGCATTTAGAATGGGTTTCTGCAATGGAAAAATGTGTACACTATACTACAAATAAGGATAACATCTATCATTGGTGTTTAAATTAGAAAATCAATATGAAAACAAACAGCAGACGGAAGTTGGAAACATTTTTCGCACAGTTTGTCAGTCAGACAGTTTAGAGTTTAAGGTGCATGAGGCCAACGAGTCGCGCACATATAATACTTAATTGCAGCACGAATGGAAACAGTCGGAACAAAGACAACAACTACAGCAACAGCAGAATGGAATGACAATTACTGGGTAGGAAAAAGAGAAGTGGTGTTAGTGTGGCGGTGGCTCACACAAATGAATACATTATTTATGAACAGGAATATGTGGAAGATCAAGGCCAGTGCATGTTCTATGCGTAAGTGTGTAAAATATTTGTAGACTTACCTCGTTAACCCGCTCATCCCCAGCCACAATCTGAGCCATTCTGTTTTGTACTTGATTTCGCTTTCAATTTGCTTTTGGATGCTCTTCGGTCACACAACGTTGCACTTTCGAGTCGCTTGCAACCAAATACAAATCCACAAAAAAGCTCAAAAAATATCAAATTCAAGCTGTTCGGGCGGGTTTCATTGTCTTCTCTAATTGGCAAAAACAATTGTGGAAACCTGAAGCGTCGTTGTCGTGGCGACGGCTGGCGACACAACCAAACGATTAAACAACTGAAAGCCAACTGAAATGATTCCCAGCTAAGAGCGAAGCCACTGTGAGCGGTGGAGAGAGCGTTTCCGCCTCGACGTGGCCTGGAGACTAATTGCAGGAGCTCAGCGCGGGAAAATGTTTTTTTTATTGATTTATTTTATAGTGAGTCGTTATCCAGACATCTGTCGATCCAATCGGTAATGGTTTTCTTGCTTTTCTTTTTATAAATTTTAGTACTTTATTTTCTAGGCTGAGAAGCAGTTTCAATAAATAGCATTTTAAATACTTTGCGCCCTGTTATGCGTAAGACATACATACACACACAAAAATGGTTTGCTTCGAATCTCCGGGGGGAGTACGGGGGTACGAGTAACGTTTACTTGATGTTAGCTGGCGCATGGGTTTGATATAGATTTTAATAAGCCTTTCACACACAGCGTTTAAGTTAATAAACACACTAAAAAGTCTTTCTATGCACGGCCCGATGGCCCTCTTCCTCGTATTCCCGCTTCGATATCCACATTTTCTTGAAGGTATCCAGCGATGCCAGAATCGAGCCGCCCATCCATGTGGAGTACAGTCGCTCCTGCGGGGCGGCAATCTAAAGAAAGGAAAGAGTCAATACCGGTAAATTTGGGTGTAAATGTTGCTTAGTTACCCTGATCTTCAGATCCTTGGCTGAATGCTTTCTCAGTTCGGACAGAAGACGATCGCCGAAACCCTTGAACAGAGTTGAACCACCCGAGAGCACAATGTTCTGGTAGAGCATTTTCCTGAGATCCATATCCGACTTTTCAATGGAGTACATCAGAACGTCGTGTATGCCCTCGCACTCTTCGCCCAGCAGGTCCGGACGGAAGAGCACCTCTGGCGCGCGGAAGCGTGCCGGTCCGATCTCAAAGGTCTTGCCGTCGGGCAGTTTGTAGGCAAACTTTTCCGTCTCGACAGTTTCCTCCTTCTGCGGATTGGTGGCCAAGTAGCAAACCTTCTCCTTGATCGATCGCACAATCTCAAACTCGGCGGTCGATCGGAAGTTGAAGCCCTCCCGGCGGATGAGTGTCTTCAGGTACCGCGTCACATCGCGACCGGCAATGTCCACACGCATAATACTGTGAGGCATGGCAAATCCCTCATATATAGGAACCGCATGCGTCACACCGTCACCAGAGTCCAGCACCACTCCTGTAACCCTTCCAGTGGCATACAGACTGAGGACCGCCTGCATTGACACGAACAGCGCAGGTGCATTGATGCTCTCAAAGAAGAACTCGGCAGTCTTTTCCCGATTGCGGCGTGGATTCAGTGGAGCCTCTGTGAGCAGTACCGGATGGTCTTCCGTGAAGGTGGCTAGTTGTTCCTAAACGTGAATGGATTAGCTTTGGGTGCAAAGCGACAGACTCTAATGGGTGCTTACTTTGCTATAAATGTAACTCCATATTCGCTCCATATCGTTCCAGTCCGTCACAATGCCGTGCTCCATGGGATACCGTATGCTCAGCAGACCTCGGTGCTCCTCCGCCTTGGGACCAACAAATATGTCGCCCTCCAGGGCACCAGCCATTACCCGAATATGCTTGGGCCTGCCAATGCTACAGAAGACACAGACAATCAATAAGGTTTTCGCTATTTATCGTTCAGACTCTTTGTACTTACTAATTGGGAAACCTGCATTTTGGAATGTGCTCACCAGCAAAGCCGGCTTTGATGACACCGGAGCCCTGAAAACATAAATATGTTTATTAAATTTAGTCAGTTCTGAGATCAAACGTTTACAGTCATCTACAAATTTTAAGTTTTTTTCTTTATTTATTTTCGAAATCGCCATGTCTTTGCGAGTGCCCGAAGTGGACATGTGGAATGTGTCGCAAAGTTGCCAGAAAACACGCGAATCTCTGTTAGGACTCGTTATCAAAACACCCAAGTTGTCGTTTGTTAACTATCAGGATCTATATAGGGTGGACACGTTCTACTTGGAGTGCCAGAAGTACAGGGACCAGTACCGCGATCCCTATGAAAAATTGCTGCGACCAAAGGGCTTCACATGCGCGGGACGACGCGCTGTCAAGACTGATTTGTTGGACACGCCAATCTCCTGGCATCAGGAGAGTAAGCCACTGTTGTATCCCATTGAATATGGCACAAAAATGTCTTTGGGCAAGGGTTACCAAATGGTGGGACGCAACAGCAAATACAACGCCACGTCCTTCGTGCGATGAAGCAGCCGACACATACACACAAACTGCAGTGTGAAAAGACGCAGGCAATTGGTGGAGTCAAAGGATTATGTCGAAGATGTAATCAAAATTGTAACTGTTTAAATATAGCCAAATTAAGTGTTTGCACAAATATGCATGTTCCTGCATTAGTCATGGTTGCCACCACCTGAATACGGCTTGAAAAAGCTTACTGACAAAGGGACGGGCAGTAGGTGATGTCACTGTTCGTTTCTAAATCTTGAAGGGAAACTTGAAGTACGGCACAGTAGGTTCTACGATCTATGTGCTACTTTCTACTTACGTTATCTATGACGACGGGCTGGTTTACTACGACATCATAAGGCTCCATTTTGTGCGTTTATACAAATTTGCAAATTTTCTAATAAATAGTTAGTTGCAGATATTTGTGGTCGAACGATAGGTGGGCTATCGTTATCGAACAAACGTACCTAGCAGATATTTTTAAGAGTATTTGTCACGGTTTCATATCACTAGAATATATTGTCAACGAGATGATTAAGTGCTCACAAATTCGAGATTTTATGAGAATAAGTCATTAATTAATTTAAAGCTAATAAAATCAATTATATGCCATGTAAACAACCAAAACTAATATAGATCCATTTTAATTCGCTGTGACTGTTAGATATTTGACACTCCCAGTGACCCATTCGCTGTAACGATACTTTTCTCCCATCTCTGGTACTATTGTTGTTTTCATATTTTTAATGAAATGTCTGCGTCAAATTTGGATAAAAAACCCGATGTTAAGCCGCCTCCTGGCCTGAAGGCCATCATAGATCACCTTTTCCAGGTGTATCCCGACCAGCCGAACCCGCTGCAGGTGACGACGCTGCTGAAGTACTGGCTGGGAGGCCAGGATCCGCTGGACTACATTAGTATGTACAACAACAAAGGAGATGCCGAGAAGAATGTCCCTCCGCACTGGCACTACATCAGCTTTGGCCTCAGCGACCTGCACGGCGACGAGCGTGTCCATCTGCGGGAGGAGGAGTCGCATCGGTCTGGCATGGGATTCGAGCTGACGTTCCGGCTGGCAAAGACCGAGGCTGAGTTGCAGCAGGAACACGATTGCCCGGAGAAGCCCCTTCGGCCACCCACATGGCCAGCCAATCTGCTGCAGGCCATTGGCCGCTACTGTTTCCAGACTGGCAACGGCTTGTGCTTCGGCGACAATATTCCCTGGCGCAAGAGCCTGGATGGCAGCGAAAACTCCATGCTGCAGAGTCTGCTGGTTGCACAGGATCCTCAGCTGGGCTGCATCGAGACACCGTTTGGTACCGTTGACTTTTGCCAGATTGTTGGCGTCTTTGAGCATGAGCTGGAGCAAGCTTCGCGCTGGAACGGACGCGGAGTCTTGAACTTTCTGCGCGAGGATATCCAGACTGGAGGCGAGTGGCTGGTCACCAACATGGAGCGAACGATGAGTGTGTTCGAGCTGTTTCCCGATACGCTGATCAATCTGCAGGACGACCTCGAGAAGCAGGGCTCCGACTTGGCGGGCGTTAATGCAGATTTCACTTTTAAGGAAATGAAGCCGACGGTCGCCATCAAGCAGGAGGTTGATTTCCAATCCCTGAGCGAACGGTGTGCCACCGAGGAGAACAATCGGCCGTTGACGGAGTCGCAAATGAAGCGGGAGGAACCGAGCTTTCCCCAATCGATGTCCCTCAGCAGCAATTCCCTGCACAAGTCCTGTCCGCTTGATTTTCAGCCGCAGGCACCGGACTGCATTTCACTAGATGGCATCGAAATAACCTTGGCCCCAACTGTGGCCAAGTACTTGCTGCTGGCCATCAAGGACCGCATACGACACGGCCGGCACTTCACCTTCAAGGCGCAGCATCTGGCCCTGACTCTGGTGGCGGAGACGGTGACCGGATCCGCTGTCAACGTCCAAGAGCCATACGGCGTCTTGGGCTACTGGATTCAGGTGCTTATACCAAATGATCTCGTGCCGCGCATGATGGAGGACTTCCGCAATGCAAATCTGGACGAGAACACCGAACTGACCCAACGCCTGCAGTTTGACTGGCCCGACAAAAATCTGAGGCTGATACTGGACCAGCCAGAGGCCACGCTGCCCATCACCACAGCCACAGCTTCAGTCACCGCCATGTCCCTTGATGCCGTGCCACCGAGCATGTGAAACCGTCGAGCTATGAGTAGTTAGTATTATTATCATAAATTAATTGAAAAGAATCTTAACCTTCTTCCACTAACACTTAAGTTTCATATTTGTACATTTTGTGTCTTAAACAAGCGGCCTTTGCTCCCAGCCGGGTGTCCAGTCAAAATATATTCATAAACTCGCAACCAAAGCCACTGTCGGACGGGCGGCAGCGTCGGCGCCGGCGCCAGGAGGCAGCAGAACAGAACAATTCGCCGGATGAGTCAGTTGGGGTCAACTTGTTGAGCGCCTGTGAAGTGGCATCGGACGCCGGGTTTTCTCTTTGACGGCAACGGATATGCTCACTTTAGAGTTGTCGAAGTCAACGTCACCTACCCAATTGATGGCACTGCGCAGTGGCCTCTGTAGTCCACCCAAGATGCTTCAGTTTCTAATTCCCGGAATTGATCAATTAGAGGCCGTTTTCGATTTCATTGCGTCCGAAATTGAATAGACACCGGTCCCGGTCGATCATGTGATTTGTTTTTTGTCTGCCAGTGGAGATGGCTTCTGAGCCAGCCCAAAACTATACAATTGACACCCAGAACTGTTGTGAGCTCGAAACTGGACAACTGCTGACTGCTTTTAGCGCCTCGTTTGTTTTTGTGTCCATCTTCGTCGCTGCGTTGCCTAGGTGAAATTTTGTTTACCCCAGAGAACGGCGAAGTGTCGGCACGTTTATTTGCAACTAGCTCGTGGAAAATAATTCAATTTTTTCTTCATTCCGCTGGCGACAACGCAAGCGGTCGGTTGTGTGTTCGCTCGATTGGTCTCGCCTCCGTCTCCGTCGCTGTCTTTGTCTCTGTCTCGACACGACACCACTTCGGCCAGTGGCAGGCGGTTTGAGTGCGCGATTCCCTTAGTGTCTTTGCCGGAATCTTCAATCGGATCTTACGGTAGCAGCAAATCCGAGCTTACATGTACGTAGTGACGCCTTCGCAGCGCTTTCTCGTCCTGTCGCTCGCCTTGCCTGCCAGTTGCATAATGGCAAAAGTGACGTGACCTTCGTTTTCGGTTGTGACCTCCCCCCTTTAGCCGGCCTGCCGCCGGTGCGTCACTTATTCAGGCAGACACACGTGCACGATAGTACACGAATTTCTTTGATAGTCGACGAGCACACAAATGTGGTTTTCTCTTTATTCTGTCGAGCAGTTCACGTTACATTGAATTTTCGCTTTTTGGCGGAATATTCTTCTTTTTTTTGGCCCCAACGTGGGAGACGTTCGAATGTAAAGCGAACCGTAAACTTGTACTTGTGCTCGCCGTGCACTACGCAAGGGCATGCATATATGCATTTTTACATACTATATACATCTATGTATGTACATGTGTATATTTATATCTTTTGGAATGCGACAAATTCAGTAATTCTGTTATCGCATGTAATGCAATCTAAAATTGTATTCATGACGTCCAGATATAAGGCGGGAGCGTGCAAAAGACATTGTCAAATGAAGATTATATGCACTCGATAAATAAAATTAGAAATAAAATTAATTTGAAGATTCTGATATGTAAGAAAACTATCTGAAGTCAGACTTGGTTCTTTTTCATTCAAAAATAATTTGAGCTTCCCCTTTCTCAGTGTTCTTTGATAGCTTTCCATTTCCTTTCTCTAGCTCTGTTTAGCTCATTCTCCCCACTTTCTTTGTCTGTCTCATTTCCATGCAGTAGTTGGTTTCTGGACCTGTTGTAATTCCATGTGCGGGAGTGGCAAACACAGATAATGGTGTCCAAATATTTGGCTAGCCAATTTCCTCAGTCTGTGATAATTTTCATGTAAATGGGGGCGGCACTGGGAGCGATAGCATTTCGGCATATGTCTGTCAACAGCATATTTGAGTGCAATGCAATGACTGATTAAGATGCACCCAACATACACTTATCCCCACACTTGAACATATTTGCAGTCAGTACTCTCCGAAAGCAGGAAGAGACCACCAGCAGCCATGGCAGAGAACGAGCCGCTGAACGAGACACAGAAGCAGTTGAATGGTCGCATCCTGCCCAGCAATGGACACATATCGCCGGCGGTTAGCAATGGCCAGGTGCACCACGCCAATGGCAAGAGCCAGGCGAATGGGAACGGCACCTCCAATGGCACACACATCGAGGCGCCCTGCTGTCGAGACATACATGGCAAGGAGCCACCGGATGGCGGTGCCCGGGCCTGGCTCGTCATGGTCAGCGCCTTCCTGTGCAACGGCATCATCTTCGGTTTCATCAACACCTACGGAGTGCTGCACTCGCTCTTAAGCGATCGACTGACAGCATTGGGCGACCCGGAGGCCTCCAGTAAAGCGGGTGAGTCTCAGTCTCAATACGGGGGTTGGACCTAGCAATTTGCGAGCGTAATCCCTTCACTCAACGGACAGACGGGCCAGCGGCAAATTAATTCTGAATTTGTGACAAATTTCTGGCGTTGATTGTAATTATGCAGAAGGAGAGGAGGAGTCGCAAATGAGATTAGATGGGAACTGGACAGTTGTTTTTCAAGCCACTATCTGCCGCACATATTGTATGAACATTATACACACATAAGTACATATATAATGTGCAATATAATTTCTATGGCTTTGATAGCACCCTGAGGGGGTCTTAGCTTTTGATTCGTATTATTCGAGAAACCAACAAAAATTGATTTACGTATATTTTGCTTCGTCACAAGGCAAAGATTTGATTAATTTTGTGAATAATCTTTTAATGGTCATTTTTGGAGCAGCAGCTCTGGCCACAGAACTTGTGTTAGATGGGGAAATGAAGCTATGGACTGTATAGGATTATATTTGTTGCTATTCTAGATGGGAAATTGATTGCCTTAAATATTTAAACGGGGAAAATAAGTGTCTTCCAATGTTCTTGCAGGCTTGCAGATTTCTGGCAGCTATTATTACATTTATCACTTCCAAATTTAACGGACATTTCGATTGCTCTTCAAACGCACATCGTGGCAGCAGCTGCTGTTGTTGTTATTGTTGCTTCTGTTGCCTTTGTTGCTGTTTTTGCTGGGTTCAATAAAACATTGTAGTACGTAGTAGGAATGACGATATAGGAATCCAACGTGGCGACATCAAGTGAATTAAATTGCTAAAAGTTGATTGGATCACAAAGCATTATTCAACACACCCGGCGCAGCCCCGGCCCAGGCCCAGGGCGACGTCAAGTGTGTTGGAGTCGGCTAGAGTTGAGTTGCCGCGAACTAAAGGGAATAATTTTGCGTGACCATCAGGCCTAGGGCCTAAAGCGTCAGTGCGCATGTTTGGATTGGCGGAATGTCGAGCAGAGTTCAAATCGGTTATGAGTGTTTGTCAAGGTTTAGCGGGCGGCCTGCATTACGCACACGCAGCGTGGAGCGCATTGGGGGCACGGACGTTGCCGAGCGCCGCTTTTGAAGAGGCGTAGCGCCAGATGCCCGCTGCCCGCTGCCCGCTGCCCGGTTCTGGGAAGAAGACAAAAGCCGCAAACAAAGACGCCAAACGGCATGCAGCCAAGAGTGGCAAAACAGAGTGCACCCGCCACTGACCCAGTTACTTGGTCGACTGGCGCTGCCAGTGCTGCCAGTGCTGCCGCTGCCGCTGCCACTACCCATCGAAGCCCAGCAAGTGCCACTGCTTGACAGCGATCCTCCGGCATAGGGCCGGAGCTACAGCAGAGTCAGCGGCTGACTGGCTTTAGTTCCGCAATATGATTAAAACTTGACGTAATCCGAACCTGAGCTCAGCTCTCCGCTGCTCTGCTAGGAGGTGTTTTGTGTGTGCCATATTTTTGCGACTTTTGTCTCGGTCCACTACGTGCAATGCCTCAGTTTCAATTTGTCAATTATACACTTCTATGGGCACACTACAGAAACACTTAATGTCGGGTGCGGCTCAATAAACTGTATCGGAAAACTCTTCCCAAAGGTCAGGATCAATTAGATATAAATCTATGGCCGGAGCCGTTGCAATTCTGTTGCACATTGCGTCAGATTGGGTTGCTAGCTATAGAAGATGAGACATCCTAAAAATACTCAAATGTATTTTGGGTTATTCCTCCCCTCAGACAATCGCTAGACGCCGGCAACCGCCACAGATCTCATGTAATCTGTCTTCCGCCTCGGTTGCTTTTTTTTTAGAATTTTTTGGCTGCTGTTCAAGAAAGCATTTGTTGGGCTATTATCTAATAATTCTCTACGCAGCTTGCTCTCTTTCGCCCACTCTCTCCCACTTTCGCTGGCTCTCAGGCACAATGCCATTGACTAGTTGGCAGCGAGGAGAGAGGAGCTCAGGGTGGCATGCAACAGAACAGCGGCAGCCAGCGCCATAGCCTAGCCATCGGTGTGTGGCATTGACATTGACAGTTGCCTTTGTCGAGATACGAGTAGCTGCTGCTTGACTGGGAGAGTGGCAGATTGTACGCAGTTACAGTGAGGACTTGGTTTGATGCACACTTTTGAGAGATTAAAATGGATTCACTTAGTAAAAGCTGAGAGAGAAATACATTTTTTGAGGTGTTTATTTATAAAAATATTTTCACTCAAGCAAAATATTTGTCTTTAAATAAATCCCTCTAACGAGTGCGCACTGTAAGAATTGTTATATTCATGTGGAAGCGAGTCGTTGCTGTTTTCTCTTGTATTGGTGCCATATCGAATGCTCAATAAATATTTAGAAATCCTCTTAAAGTGGGTGAAATTCAATTATAGAATCTGCTCTCTAAGACACTGCAATTTTTTGGGTATACTGAACTATCTAGAGAATTTGTATTTGATGTGCCAAACAATTAACGCCGCAACTTAATGATTATTTTATATTCCAAGTCGACCCGAACATACAGATAAGCTTTACGCTTAGTACTACGCATGTGGCAAGTGGATTTTTAGTCAATTTTTAAACATTGCGTCCAACAATTGAACTCAGAAATTGAGCTAGTGATACGAAATTTCCTTGAACTTCAACATGAAGTTATCTACATACATTTTGTGCCTCCTTCAAATACCTTTTGTATGTGGTACCACAAGTTTTGTGCAGTGAGTTTGTATGCATTGCCCATCGTGGTGGACTTTGGGACAGCGCCACTCGTTCGGCTGCTGTTGACAATTGCTCATCAGCGTAGTGTGGGGCTTCAGTCAGTTGTGATGGATTATCTCAGCATTAGATCGGCTGCGGATGAAGTGAACAAAGAATTAACCTGATTCTGTCAATCGAATATCAATTTGAGCGGCCAAAGTGGAACAAACGAAAGTGTTTACGCGAAGCCAACAATTACTTACTAGTCGATGTCTCCCCATTTGTGCGCGCCGAGTTCAACGGAAAATTATTAAAGAGCTGGCACAAAATTTAAATCTAACCCGCAATTGCCACCAACTATGGCCCGATCGAGTTACCAGCAATCATCCATCTGGAAGTGGCAAGCAAATGCCTGGAATCGTAGCCGACTGCCAGACATGTCGTAGCCTGGCTCGTTTCACAATTAACCGCACTTGCGTGAGATTCGATTTGTCAAATGAAAGTGGGATCGGGGTCTTAGCCAAAGCGACAGTTGGTCAACAGATCAGATGGAAATGGTTTATATACATCCGGGAAATTATTAGCTAGCAAGTCCCCTAATTATTTGAATTCCTTCTTACAGCACTCGTTGGCTCCCTGGCCATTGGCACCACATTCCTCTTCTCAACAGTCGCCGGCTGTCTGACGGACAAGATCGGCCTGCGGCTGACCACCTTCGCGGGCGGAGTTCTCTCGGCGGGTGGCCTGCTGCTGTCCTCGTTCTTCACGGAGAACATCAGCGCCCTGTACTTCAGCTATGGGATCATGTTTGGTCTTGGTGCGGCCCTGGCCTACACACCCACTCTTGCCATTCTGGGACACTACTTCAAGCGGTACCTGGGCAAGGTGAGCGGCTTTGTGACAGCGGGCTCCAGCGTCTTTACTGTGATACTGCCACCCTGCCTGGACAGTATGCTGGGTGGCTATGGCCTCGAGGCAACACTGAGGGTGAGTGGCTAGGAACAGAGTTTTCTGAGAGGGTGAATTTTGAGCTTAAAACTCTCCACAGATTATGAGTCTCATGTCCGCGTTCATCATTGTGTGTTCCTTCGTGTACAAACCGCTGCATCCGCCGCCGGATCCGCCCAAAAAGAAACCCGGACGATCGCGCATCAATCTCTTCCTGCGCTCCATTGTCAATGTGGAGATCTGGAAGCGAAAGCGATTCGTTATTTGGGCTCTGTGCGTACCCCTAGCTCTGTTTGGGTACTTTGTGCCCTACGTCCACATGATGCAGTTCGTGAAGATAACGTTCCCGGGCGAGGATCTCAATCTGCCGGTCATGTGCATTGGCATCACTTCGGGCATTGGTCGCCTGATATTTGGCATCATTGCGGATATGCCCGGCGTGAATCGGATGTATCTGCAGCAGCTCTCGCTGGTGTCCATTGGCTTGGTCACGCTGCTGCTGCCACTGACCAACTCGTATGTGGTTCTCGTCTCCTTCACCCTCGTCATGGGCCTCTTCGATGGCTGCTTTATCTCCCTGCTGGGTCCCATTGCCTACGAGATATGTGGACCCTCGGGTGCCACACAGGCGATTGGCTTTCTGCTGGGACTGAGCTCCATTCCGCTCACCGTGGGACCACCAGTGGCTGGCATGATATTCGACAGCACGGGCTCGTACACGGTTCCTTTTGTATTGGCAGGACTGCCACCGTTGGTGGGCTCCTCGCTGCTGTTCCTCATCAGGTGCGTGAAGGATGACAACAATGCTGCAGCAGCTGCCAGTCCGCTGCGCGTTGCGGCACTGCCCAATGGCGACATTGAGATTGCCAGCAATGGTGAGCATAAATCCTAATTGCAGCAACAAAAATCAATGGTTATCCATGATATATTTTTAACAGGCAACAAATCGTGCGCTCCTCTCATGGGTGCGACCCCGAACGGAGTTAATGGCTCATCAGCGACGATCCACAGCAATGGACATGTGGAAAATGGAACTGGTTTGTACTCTGCTTCACTTTGCCCACCCAGCGACGACTTCGGTCAGCGCCGGCCTAGTATTACTGCTCGATCTGTCTCGGCCTCGGCTTGCGATCATTCCCGTAGCTCAATTTATACTAACACCCCTCTGCCCAGCTGCTCGCACACAGCCCTGCTTGGTCCTGGGTCCAGCATGTCCATGTCCATGCCATTGCGGGACGGGACTGATATCAAAAAGCGTCGCTATAACTATTCCGTCTACTAACATCATACCATTCCCCGCCATTTCATGCGTTTCAACTGGTTGTAGATATTCTCTCACTCGTTTTTGCTTACTCTGCACTATTCCTTAGGGATACTAGGTTTTTTGTGTATTCGAATAGCATGACTAAGACTAAGACACGGCACATTCGCACTCCCATTCCCATCCTGCTCTCCCATCCGCACCTTTAGTTCAGTTTTTTTTTGCTTTTCAATGCTTTCCAAGATCTTAAGCCTCATCGACCCAGAGCTGCTGTAAATAAATGCTATACGTAAATAACACCTTAGCCAACTCTCTTTGATTACGAACTCTAGAGAAGCCATCGCATGGAGCTTGCACTGCATTTTCACTTTCCACTAACTGACTGACAATTCCTGTGAATCTTTCAGAGAAACTCCACGTTTCCATCGGATCATCGGCGTCCTAGAGCGCGTCGCTGTCGTCCACTAACTCAAAATTCCACAAAACTCTTTCGAAAAACCAAGAACAACTTTTGAAAAGTTCTGCCATTTTACAGCTGCAGGCGCCTCTTTGGAGACAGTGCCTCAGCCAGCGCAAAAACAACGATGGTGTTCATTTTGTATACTATGACCTATACTATGTACACCCTTACACACACATCATATCGGTAGAGAGACTTGTGTACTATATGTACATACATGTGTACAGATTCTCGTATCCTTCATACGTGCATACAATATTTAGACTAAGGCAATTCGCAAAATCCAAATAAAACTAATCTATTAATTTTTAAATAAATGATACACAAAAAGATTTGTCTGGAATATCTTGGGGGGACTCTTAAAGGGGGACTGGACTCATCGATTGACAGGAGGAGATTTACCTTCTAGTTCCCTCCCCAACTGAGTGAAATTTTAAAATTCAGTTACTTTCTGGCTAGTACAAATGTTCTACATGTAGATGTAATCTACATGATTTCTACAGCGCATGTGAACGCAGCAGTGTGGCATCACCATACACGTTCCATTAACTGTTCACAGATGGCGGCACTGTGATTTGTACAGTTCATGTAAAAAACACGCCATAAACCACGTTCGACAAAAAAAACAGACAGCCAAGCAAAAACTGTAAAAAATTTAAAACAATTAAAAAAAATTGGCTTTGCAAGACGAATACAAATAATTCATAAGCAAATTGCTCTCAACTATTGCACATGGTTCTTTCTGGTTGCCTGGCAGCCTACCACACGGACACCAAGCCACTCACACCCTCCTGGGCAACCGCTTTATCGATACGTTTCCGGTTTTTGGGATAGCATTGGCAAACAGTTTCAGCGGACAGCAATACAAAACAGAATAAGCCCAGTCGGCACAGCGGAAGACACGGCTCAAGCAGGACAAACAGAAGAAACAGCAAAATGGTGAGTTTATACTTAGGCAAATCTTTGCATTTCGCGAACATGACATCAGGCAGCTAAATGCTGTTTAAGAGTTCAACGAAAATAGAAGCAACAGCAGCAAAGCAAGCAGTAAATTGATAGCTGCCCCACGAAAGAGCAGGCATACAACGCAGCTGAGACGCCAATCGTGCAGCACAGCAACGGCAAAGGAAACGCCAATGGCATATGTATTTAGCCAAATGGGTAGTAGAATAAGGCCAAAATATAAGAAAGCTCAAAAGTCAATGTCGAGCTCAGCTACCGGTTGGCTCAAAATGATTCTCAGCTGCGCTGAAAGCAAGCAGTCTGCAGCTGCGTTGGATAAGCAGTTCAGCAGCAGACTGACTGCTCGTGGCAAGCAGTTCAACAACAGACTCCCTGCTCGTGGCAAGCAGTTCAGCTAGCACAAAAATCGTCGTAATTGGTTATTTCTGTTAATTATTACTTTTCCAGCGTTTCTTGCTTAAATATTTACCTTATTTAGTAACTCAATGATTTCAAACTTTTTGCAATGTATTTTCTTTTCTTTATAACAGCCACCAAAAGGGAAAAAGGGGAAGAAGGGCAAGAAGATGCCGGGTGAGTAATTAAATAATTAAGTGATTAGTCACAAAACAACGCATTATTAGCGCTTTGTTGATCGACATCCAAGGCAACACTTGGAATATAATCTTTTAGCAACTAACATTAGTTCCTTTGGGTAAACCACAGTGCTCATCGATGGCGTGGACACTTCGGCGATGACACGCGACCAGCTGGAGGCATTTGCCGTGCGCCTCAAAGCGGAGATGGATCGCGAGCGGGAGGAGCGAAATTACTTTCAGCTGGAGAGGGACAAGATTCGCACCTTCTGGGAGATTACACGCCAGCAGCTGGGTGAGTTCGATTATCCGTAGATCTATTCAGTCGGAGAGCTATAAATTCCATAATCCTCGACCAGATGAGACGCGCTATGAGCTGCAGCAAAAGGACAAGGATATCGAGGCCACGCAGGACCTGTCGGACATCGACAAGAAGCATGTGATGCAGCAGATGAAGCATTTGCAGTTCGAGAATCACAACAAGCTGGGCGAGGTGCGGGCGGAGGCGATGACACAGCTCAAGCTGGCCCAAGAGCACCACGTCCTGCAGGAGACCGAGCTGCAGAAGGATAAGCGCCAGCTGCGTCGCATCCTGCGCGAACGCATGGAGGTTGGCGAGATGCAGCTGCGCCAGATGGAGACTCACTTCAACGAGAAGCTGCTGTGGGTACGCTTCTTGATCCAGCAATCCTTACTCTCACTCTCTCTCTCTCTCACTTGAATTTCAGGGAGCAGCGACTAACCTTCGAGCGGGAGCGCAAGGACAACGAGATGTTGCACGAAGAGAAGATGATGGAGCAAAAGTCCAAGCTGGATCTGTTCTACAGCACCCAGATGTTCGAGGTGGAGGAGCGCAAGAATCAGCAGATCAGGAACCTGCAGGACCATCACGACGGCGCCTTCAACGACATGAAGAACTACTACAACGACATCACACTCAACAATCTGGCCCTCATTGGCAGCATGAAGGAGCAGCTGGAGCAGCTGCGCAAACAGACCGAACGCAGCGACCGCATCGCCGCGGACACGGCACTGGAGAATAAGCGCCTCCGAGAGCCACTCGAGCAGGCCAACATCCAGTTAAACGAGTACCGCCGCAAGCTGGAGTTCTACGATCGGGACAAGCAGCAGCTGAGCCGCCTCAAGAGCCGCAACACTAAGCTGGAGAAGAAGGTGAAGGGACTGACCTGGGAGGCGGAGACCCTGATCCTGCGCAACGATTCGCTCGTCGCCCAGCGGGAGACACTCAAGGAGCGCTTCAACGACGTCATTGTGGAGCTACAGCAAAAGACCGGCCTGAAGAATGTCCTCCTGGAGCGCAAGATTGCGGCCCTGTTGCGCGAAGAAGAAAAGCGCAGCATCATCCTGCACGAGACCATTGCCACGTGTGCTCCCAATTTAGCCGACAAACTAACCGGCCTGGACGAGCGGGTGGGCAATATTGTGGACGAGAAGAACAAAATTATTATTGATCTACGCTACGAGGTGGCCAAGTCCCGCAAGGCCCACGACGATCTCCTCGAGACATACGAGTGTAAACTCAAGCAATTCGGTGTGCCATCCGACAATCTGGGCTTCACACCACTCCGTGATCGGGACGACAAACAGCTCTACATATGCGGTCCAGCGGGCATCGTTACGAAAAACAAGTAGATAGAGAAACAGGCACGACCCAAGTCCAAATTAAATTGCCAGTTTGAGGCAATATTAGTGTATAAGAATTATGTATATGTATGTATATGCTAATAAATCCGTATAAACCGTATAAATTGTCCTTGGCAATAAACATTTTTTGTATCCTCTGTAATCCCTTGTACATATTTACTTTGTGGAGTCAGAACGTTTCCTTTTGTGCTTTGCATGCATTCTTTTTTCCCCACAAATACAATATACCTACTCTTCGAGTATCGGGTACGAAGTAATTTTCTTTTATTTCTATAAATATTTTCTTTAATCAAATATTAATTTATTTTCATTTATATTTAGTTGTTCTCATTAACTGTTCAAACTCAATTCGCAAAGGAAGAGGGCTTTCAAAACTCCCTTAACAAAGCAACATGGTGTACCAAAAATTAAGCTGTCGACAACAGACAAATACGTCAAATATTCCAGTGGCGCCAGGTAAATTACACGGCGATTTTCATCCTACGGGAAATATTCTCCTGTGTCAAAACGGTCAGGGAAGTCTCCACCAATACAGCTAGAAGGAGTTATCCTACTTTTAAAACTTGGCTACTTTCTAGCTAGTAAAATGTAGCTACATGGCTGCATACAGAGAACCACTCGACATGATTTCTACATCGCACTTAAACGCAAACCGTGTGGCAGCACCGCAAACGTTATATTTACTCTTCACAGATGGCGGCACTGCACCATCCATAATTCAAATAAGAAACGCGTAGAAAACGTAGGAATTACTGGTCCCGAAATCCTTAACGAAGGCTGCCAAATATAATATAAATTCAACGAAGGGCCGGAATGTTGTATCAAAATCGAATCGATAATTAGTCGATCCATGCCACCAGGTGCACATGTGTCACAGTAAAGAGTCAAATTATCAAATGGCTTCAAAATCAATCCATCCATCCATTTCTAACTGCAGATATTCGTTTACTATTGACAGATACAATTACAAGATACGTAAGTACATACGAATACAAATTGTTTAATATCATACATAATTAATTGCATTAAATATACGCATAAGTTAAGGGTAGATCCGTTCCATGCTGCCACATACGTGATATTAGAGACAAAATCACAAGCAATTTTCTCTTGAAATTTAATACTACAATTAGGAAAAATCATGCGAAATCATGTTTGTGTTTTCATATCTGGTTTTTTCACTTTTTTTTGGCAAATTAGATGCGAATGAAAGCGTTCGTAGTCAGTAATTTACAAATTAGGCTAATCGCTGAGCGGTGCGGAGCGGTGTTGCGGGCGGCTATGCGGGCGGTGGCTGCATGTGGGGCAGCATTATCTGCGGGGGTGCTGATGCTGCTGCTGCCGCTGGTGCTGGTGGGGGTGGCTGCTGGTAGAGCAACTTGCCATCCGAGTACCGCATCAGTGTCATCAGCTTAAGCATTCGCAAGTCCTCCTTGTTCTTGTCCTTATCCTTTTCCGAGCCGATGCTGCCCGACGTCTGGGCGCTCGGCACGAGGCGGTGCTGTTGTGGGTGGTGGTGGTGGTGCTGCTGCTGCTGCTGCTGCTGGTGATGATGGTGGGGTCGCAGGGGATCTGCTGACTGGTCGGGTCTTTAAAATACTCAAGTCATTAACATTCTCTAAAAAGCTTTTGTTCGCTGACAATTGTTTCGTGATCTGCACATCCTTCTTGAGCTCCTCCATGTCGCGCTTGAGTTTGGCGCGTCGATTTTGGAACCAAGTGATCACCTAGAGAGATTAAAACTTTAGTTGTGATCTTAATTCATGTCTGTGCATACTCACCTGTGCATTAGATAGTCCCAGTCCCCCAGCTATCTCATCCCGATCCGCTGGCGAGAGATATTTTTGGTACAGGAACCGCTTCTCCAGCTCAAAGATCTGCTGATTGGTGAAGGCTGTGCGGGATTTGCGTTTCTTCTTTGGATTGGAGCGTGTTGCAAAGATATTCAGCGTTGAGGGATCTGCAATGAATGGATTAACAACAGCAACAGCATCAGAATGAGTTCAAAAAGGTGTGATGGCATCATCGTAAATTACGAGTATTCAGCTATCAGTCAACTTTTAATGCGCCTTCACACAGCTCAGAGATCATAAAACGGGGCACTTTATGGGGCTTTTGGCTCTGCCTCTGCCTCTGCCTCTGCCTCTGCTCGTCTCGTTTAACCTTTCTCCGGCGCATCCTCAGACCTAACCATAACCGTTTTGTTGCCCAGTTTTAATGATCGCCTTTTATAATCTCTACAATTTCGTTGGCACTTTCGATTCAATCAAGGCAAAGCCCGTGCCTCTCGTGGTTGAAACAATTTCCAAAACACAATTCGATGGAATTCATAATAGACAATAAACAATAACAAATCTTTGCTCATAAAAATACGGAGCATGAGATTCTCTTCGAGCCAGATATATAGCCAGTATGTGTCTGCCCCGACGACGCCTTTTATTGGCCCGGCCAAGTTGAATGATTTCCTCTGTTTTGGTAAGCGATTCGATTGGGGCTTGGATTTTGATTGCCGGTATTTGTTTTTGGCATGTTTAAAGGTAATACGTCCGCTGATTGATGTTTTCGAAAGTACACAGCGGAAATCGCCTCAACCCAGTTGAACCCAGCCCGTTACAGCCCAATCCCATTAGAAATTGTTTATTTATTGCGCGTAATTCCATTTTTGCGTCTTGCGGCTGGGGGCTTTTTATGAATGCTCAATATTTATACGCGGGGCGAATGATCTCTCCTCTCTCAGCTGAAGTACCAACGGAAATGGCTGTTCTTTCTCAATTGCCTGGGCATGAGGGAAGGAAGTGGCAGCTGCTCCTTGCATGCCATTAGCCCCTGCAGAGTCAAACAGGAGGCAGCAGCAACTTTGTTGCTGTTAAACATGTCCGACAATTAACAATTAAGACACCCAACATTTGGTGCTTCGAGTCTGCCAAGGACATTCTGGACACTGGAAGGGGTTGTTTTTGCTTCCATGCGGTTGAAGTCGAAGTCCAACCCAGAGCCATTTTGATGTGTTTATTGTGAGGTTAGATTATCTGCAGTTACAGGGGTACACGCCCCTTGGCCTGACAGTACCAGTACTTTAGGGTACTCGTGGCTCGGGGCCAGGAAGCACGCATAATTCCCTACCCTACAAATGGCTTTTAGAAGAAGGAATTGTTTGGGTTGTGCGTGTGTTGTGTCATCATTTATAGTCGATATGTTCAACATCGTATTACAACTTCAACCTAATAAAGCCATCAAGTATATTTGAGAGGTAACTGAATGGAAATGTGCATTAAAACATTTTTCCAAAGTGAAAGAATGAACATTCCGACCTTCCCCAAAAGCTGATCAATATCCGCATCACAGCTGATAACGGATCGAACGATTTCTATAATTAAACCAGACATCTAAGCCGCGGCCACACGCTGTATAGGCCATGCAGCCACGCCTCTAATTAAAAGCCAAGCCAAAGCCAAGTCTTGTCTGGACTTAACCAAAAAACTGCACATGCCTGAGCCTAGTTTAGTGTGTGTGCTTTTGGGTAATTTGTTCAGCTTTATTAATTATGAAAGTTCCCACTGAGGGGCTGAACCAGGTCGGACATGGGGGCTAATAGCTTAACCCACATGTACAGGCAGTGGCAGAGGCCGCAGTCGCGCCTGTGGCAGCTGCCGTTGAGGCACTAACAAGTCCGAGTGGCAGCTAAGCAAATGGACTTGAATAGAGGGACATGTTTGCTGAAAGAATTACGAGCTGGGCACCCACACCAGCAGCAGCAGCAGCAGTCTGCAGCCTACAAACAATGTCATCAGCATAACTAATCAAGGTGACAGGCGACAGGGCAGGGCAGGGCAGGGCAGTGAGTTGATGGTGACACCAGTCCAACCACGAGCGGACAGTCAACACAATGGTGTCCAGCGGTGTCCATGGAGCTACAGTCTGGCAAAAGGTGAGCATAACTTGTGCCCTGCCAGCGTTGCTAATTGAGACACAAACAAAATGACGTATTGTCCTGACATAAGTAGCATTGGGTTGGGCTTGCTCTTGTTCTTGGTTTAAATATGAAGAAATGTGCACTCAAAGAAAATATGATAAGCCGAGAATAAAGATATGTAAGGGATAAACAATAACTTAAATTTTTTGTTTATTTTTTGAGGTGCTTGCTTTGAGGAAAGTTCCATTTATAGCATCCATCATTTCAGATGCATTTTCAGCAACATTTAGAAATATTTTGAAGCTTCCCGACTAACTCCCCGTATGTCTGATTAGTTATTAGTGATCATGTTGCAATTGTCTGCACATCCTCTGTGCTTTTTTTGCAGTGTATTGTTATGCCACGATATGGCGTGCCTTATCGCCAGCTGATCTGATCAGAACCAGACTTGTGGCAGTGCGGGCATGTCTATGTCTAATGGTGTGGATGGTAATTAGGCAAATTAGCTGGAACTCTGCTACTGGCAGGCACATAAATTAGCAGCAATTAATTAAATGCTCGCTGCACAAGCCGCTCATCCGCTCGGACACTCTCTCGCGGTACCCATCGAACTCTATTGGAAATCGAGACGGACCACAAAAGTGCTTGGGCCCAGAGCCATTATGTTAATTGAGTCGAGAACGCGGAGAGCGAGAAAACGATTCAATTAAAGCCAACTCCAAATCAATCAGCTGGGATCAGCCAGCGGGCAGTGGAGAGCAAGCAAAGTGGAGCAGTGGTTGTGGTAATGCTAATGTCCAGGCCCTAAGCCCCTCGAGTGCAGGGAGCATAAAAGGGTAGAGAGCGAGAATAAGAGCCAGAGAACGTCATAATAAAAGCCAGCTGAAGCTGAGAGATCAAGATCTTGAGATACAGATACTTTGTGGCTGTGTGGCTGTGTGGCTGTGTGGCTGTGCCTGGTAGTTTGGTAGCCACCGAGATGCGTATCGCTCGGATAATGCTAATGCTAATGCCCAGAAAATATTTTAACACAAGGTGCCTGCTGTTCACACGCTCTTCAAATGCCGCACATCGCACATCGGCTCGAAGTCTTTGAAAGATGAGAGAGAGCCGAGTAGGTAGCCCAGGTCCAAGCCGAGGACCAGAGCCAGAGCCAGAGCCAGAGCCAGGAGCATGACATGTGGAATGTGATTTGGGGTGCCTCGAACGGAAGACTCAATTAGAAGTCTTGGATGGACTTTTGTGTGGGGATTTATGAGCACCAGGAATTTCACATTCACATTTTCAGAGCTTGGAGTTGGGACTGGCAGCAGGAGCAGTCCCCTGGGCCTGGCTAAATACCTGCCAATAGCTTTATAAGTTTGCCGCCACCACAAAATTATGACAAACCGCTGCCGACAAAGACGGACGCGACCTTCGAATGCAAAAGAGTCCGCTACACCCCCGGGGCGGGAAGAGTTTTTGGCTATAAGCGCTAATTACATGCCGCTGGAGAGGCAAGACCTGCGGGGAAGACCACAAATTGCGTTGTCCAGAAGCTCGAAAGCGTAATCAAAAACTAATTTTAATCCTGTTTGGGGCCACGCTGATGAGGATCAGATTAAGGCTCACTCCACCCCGAGAACGAAAATGAAAACGAAAATGCAGAGACAGGGTCTCGGGTCTCTGGTCTCGGGTCTCGGGTCCGATCGGATCAGATCTTTTTAGCGGTAGGTCCAAGTTAATTTATTCTAAATGGCTTTTTGAAATCCCCGCAAACAACACGAGAAAAATTTACTTATGACGCTGGCAGAGACGTCGCTTCCCCAAAAAAAAACGTAACCACAAAAATTCCAACACAGTCCGACTCGAATCGAGATGATGATTCAGACCGGATCAAAGTCGATGGCGGTCCCAGGCCCTGCATATTTGTTTCTCACTTTGGCGTGTCTGCGTGTTGTTAGCAATGAAATTGATGAGTTCGAGCAGGTTATAAAATCCGATACCTTTTGGCTACCCTTTGTTTGCAGCGCTGCCTCTTTTATTATTATTATTGCTGCCGCGCTATGCTGTTGGAGCTACGAAAAGCCGAAATACAATAACACAAATTAATATAAGAAGATGAGACAAATTTAGCCGCCGACAAAGTGATCTTCGCTTCGCTCTGACTTGAGAAAAAGATTCCCTTGCCCATTCCCATTGCCAACCCAGCTGCAGCGCAGCGCAGCTCTCCATAACGAGAAAGTTATAAATTTTGGTATTTTCTTTTCGGTATGGATTCTGGAGCTGGAGCTCAGCTCCGCCGAGGACTGGTGGGGTCTTGGAGCGTCTGCTCTGCGGTTCGGTGACTGTCATTGTTGGCTGCTTGTTTACACGCTCGTAATGCGTCCAATAACTTTTTGTATTTTGTTGTCATTTGGCTGGCGGGGTATGGCAGGTAGCGGCTCTGCCTCGGAGTAAAGTTATTTTAATCTCAAAATGGAAGCAGCTTGGGTAGCTGCTGAGGGGCTTAGCTTGAAGTGGAAAGTGGAGTACTTAATGAAATATTTATGGAATAAATCCTTGAAATCTTCGCTTAGAAAAATCAAATGGTAAAGGGAAATACACTGAGAACTGCTCTTGGAGCAAGGAACTTTCTCTGTGTCCGATCTACTTCATATTTATGTGCCCCATTTGGCCCCAGGTGTAAACCTTAAACATTAAGCGAATTGCCATTGCCCTTGCCCCTTGCCCCTTGCCCAGCGTAAATGTTCAGTTCATGTTGGCCCGCAGCTATTTTGATTGCGGCATTACGACATTACATCTTGTAAACATGAGCCAATAATTTCGGTGTGCCTTGCCCTGTCCTGTCCTGGCAATTTGCGTTGCCGAAGAACATGTACATGTCAACGGCCCCGGGGCTGTAATCAGAGATGTTGTCGTAGCCAACCCATTGTCGGGTTAATTTCTTCATACGCATGCATCGGGCCTTGGGAAGGGGTACGTGTCCGATCGATACGTTTGGCGGCGACTTTCTTCTTCGATTTTGGGCCCAGCCCACTGACATGCGTCCGGTGGGGATGGCACCTCAGGCATGCTCAATGAGAGGAAGATTCAGGGCATAAAGGGGGTAAACCAACAAACCGTTGGCGCACGATGTTCACTCACTTTGGATGGATTCATTTAAAGATTCAGTTGCAGATTCATTAGCTGGCGACTTTCACATGCACAAACTCTTTGGGCGACCCTCGATGGTATATTTTTATTGATTTTAATGGATGGCAAATCAATTGCAAAGCGCCGAGAACGTGGTCATCCTTAATTCAATAATGAATACGTAAAGTCCAGGCACTGGCCGCGACCCGGCTGAACTCGGCCATGCTACGGCCACACACCGATCCGCCCCCTCCCAGCCCACCTACCCACCTACCCACCAGCAGCAGCAGCAGCAGCAGCAGCAGCAGCAGCACAATCTTTCCCCAATCCTGGGCAGCCTGGACAACACATGATTCACGATCAGTCCGTTGCGCATGCGCCGCTGAGAGAAGAACGAGTCGCGACGCGATGTCCGCGGCGGCGGCATTGGGACAAAGCGTCGGCGCTCTTTGATCAACACATATAAAATACTATGGCCACGCCCTTTAAAAGGTAGATTAAACGAGATGGCGCTCGGGCAGTGGGCAAACTTATACTTAAACTTAACGTAACGTAAAGAGCAATGAAGTCAGTCAGTGTAAGAGTCGAACGAGGAGAGGATGCGGAGACCCCATCACGATGGGGCCAAAGACGGATATCCAGGGAGAGGGAGAGGCAGGCAGAGCGGGTTGGAGGCTGCAGACGGTAGACGACTGGGATGTCTGCAAGAGGCACGGCACGTTTGGCTGCATCCCGAGGCGCACTGGACTCGGGTCTGGGTCTGCAGTTCTTGACTGGACAGTGGAGCAAGGACAATGGATCGAGTTTTTGGGCAACAACTGAGAGAGGAAGAGCAGAAATGTAAGACTTGGCACCACTGTGCTAGCATCGTTTGGTCTGTGCGAAATAATAAAAATTACCAAGCATTGCAATTTGGACGGTGAGCAGTCGATGAAGCTGCTCAGCTGCCTCCTCCCTTCTCCTCCGCTGATTGCAATGCACTTGGCACTGCCCTCCCCTGCTGCACTCTACTACATCATTTTTATGTTTGCATGCCCTTTAAGCTCTCCAAATCTGGTCCAGGCTGGGGCCTGGGCGGCAGCATTTGGCGGCGTTGTTAAGTGAAAATCTGAGTTTGCAATCGCTAACATCAGCTAACAATGGTCATCATCATTAAAAGGCGATCAAAGGCAGCGACGGAGGTTCTGGCTCTGGTCCTGTGCACTGATTGAGTGACCTTCCCCCCAACTACAACTCCATCTGTAACTACAGCTCCATATCCATCTCTACTGCCGCTGCTGATGCAATGTAGGCCAAACGGAGGCTGGACCGAAGCATGGGATGAGTTGGCTCTCTTAATGTCTTTATAAGTAGCATGTATTCCATAAGAAATATGCGCTGTAATCAAAACCGTTTAAAAAACTACAAACTAATTGAGTTAGAAGTTCGTGGGGGCTTTGAACTGGCCGCAGATCAAAAGGCACCGCCACCATATTGGTGGCACAACAAAGAGCGTTGACAACAGCCTGCATGTAAAGCCAACAATGCCCCAAGCAGCAACTAGATGAATGGAATGGATAGCCAATGGATATCATCATCATGATGATGCTGATGTTGATGATGCGTCACTGATGATAATGATCATTATCAATGGTGATTGGATCGGCGTTGAGCGAGCCGCTAAAACTGCCGCCGGAGACATTGTACGTTAGTTTTGACAACTCAGCGAAACCGATGCGGCGGCAAAACAAGAAAAAACACCGAGAAGCAGCGGCAGCTCACTAATTGAGCGCACACCGTAAAAAAGAATTAGTTAAAAATCAAATCAATATTTGATGGGCTTATACAAATATGAATATGCGATGGAAAAATTATAGAAACATTTTTGTGGCGCATATACGAAAGTGTTGAAATAAAAACGTTTTGCTCAGAAATACCAAACAGCATTTTTATTCAAATATGCTTCAGATCCTGTTTGCGACGCATAGCCAATAAGGAAGTGCTTCAAGAGTGTTATAGAGCATTATTTGAAGATATTTTTAATGGAAAATTAGGAGGAAAACCTCCAGCAGAGCGACAATCAGTAATTCCTCTTTATTTCGCATATTTATCTTCCCAAGCTTCCCTCACTGTCTGCTCCAACTATGAATTACAGCAGTCATAAATGTGCTTGATATTATGACAAGCTGTCATAAATTACAAATTAATGTAATAAGGCAAGGGCAGTGCCTAAGCTGCAGTCAGCATGCTCGGGGGTTGCCCTCATTCAATGAGTTCCTCAACAGCAGAGCCAGGACCCTGGGCAATCTAAGGCTCGCTGCAGGTAGCTGCTGCACTGGTCTCGGGGTCGTGCGATCGATCGTGGCCATCTCGATCTCGGATTCGATCTCGATGCTCATCGATTGTCTGTGGCTATGGTTCTGGCTCCGCGTTCGGTTGGTGTATCTTCAGGTGCCGGCATTGCCACCGCATTGACTTGCCTACCTTACACCTCGAAGAAACGAAGATCAAAGACGGCGAAGCCGACTTAATAACATAAATTAATCTTCTCATTGTGGGGCAGAGGCAAAGGTAGAGCACACAGAGAGAGAGGGTGCACATGCGTGCCAAAAAACTGTTGCAAGAACAGAGCCACGGCACGCTATGCTAATCCGTTTGTGGCCCTAACCAGGCACTGTTAACGCACAAAGCTAAAACGGCATTTAATTCGAACTTGGCTTCGGTTTTGATTTCATTCATTATTTTGAACAGCAATAGAGAGGGCTTGAGCTTCGAGCAAAGCAAATCAGTTGCCAAAGACGTTGCTGTTGTTGTTCCTAACGCGAGATCAAAGTAAACATGCCGCCGGCTAAGGCTGCCCAAAAGGAGCTGGCAGACAACGTTGCTTACTGATGCTGATGCGGGGGGAGTCATGATGAGGGGGTCTAAGACGTGGCAAATATGTAGACGACGATTTTGATCGAAAAGCAAGGCAGGCAGCGGTTACAGCAACAGCATTAAGTATTTGAAATGACTTTCCGGTAGGGGCAGAGGCTGCCTCATGAGTGGAAAATGAAACGAGCGCAGCAAATTAGCTAATCAACGCCCATTAGGCAGTAAGGTATTGGAATTTATGATAAATTTCCGTTAATGCGCTCAAGCAGCCAGGCAGGCAGGCGGCACGAGAAGAACTCACAATTCAGAAACAAGTTAATTTTGCAGTTAGCCCCGATCTTCCCCCGTATATGCCCGCTGCTGAAATCGAACTGGAAACCCCATTCTATGGTGCTGTGATAAAGCAGGCAACTTTATAACTCCGCGCTCGCAGCAGGACGACAAACAAGTGCATCTCTCATTGTGCGAGGCTTTGTGTCGAGGGAGCGTATGTTAATAATACATAATTTTCTTGTAAAACAACAAACCGCTGCCCATCGTTATCGTTATCGTTATCATTATGGTGCATTTTTATGTGCGCATTCATGTTGACTGCCAGGCGTTGGCCCGTTGGCCCGTTGGCCCGTTGCAAGTCGGCACTCGGCACACGGCAGTTGGCAGCTTGTAGTCGGCGCGACAACGACAACGACAACGACAATATCATTTTATTTATGTTTATCGATATGGCCGACCAGATAAGCAGCTTTATGCTTTTGGGAGCAGCCAGCAGCCAGTCGCAGGAAATATTTAGAGCTGCGCTCGTAGGTTTTGTTTTTAGTGAGCGCCGTAAAATGAAAGTTCACTGCCGGTTGCCGGTTTGCCGGTTTGCCGCTGTTTTCGTGAAGGTGGAAACATGTCGTTTGGTTACCCTTTGAGTGGTGCCAAAAGGTGGAATAAGCTGCAGTTGCATTGGTTGCAGTTACACTTGGAATTAGCCAATGGGTTAATGGTGGATAACCCAGCAATCAGTTAGAGTTTGACTTGGAGAAAGGGTTGACAAGGATTCATAAAACTATGAATTTGAAATGAAAAATATTTGTAAATGCTGAGATATATTTGCACACCTCCTAATCAGCATTTATGTGCACTGAATATGCAGTTTTGTGCCTCCTTCCATCAGTGTTTATTGCATCCTCCATTGGCTTGGCTCAGACCAAAGAACGAGTTCTCTTTTTATAAGCGATCCATGCCATTAGCCGTAACAAGCGACCATTTGCATGGCGTGGCGCTTTTGATGTGCGTTCGTGCCATGAGGGCCATTTAAAAACATTTTGCATGTTGCACCGAAAAAACTAGTCACGGCTGGGGTGTATAATTACTGCGACAGGCCGTTGGCATGACAAATAAACTGCAAGCGAGACCATAAATTAAAGTATCAGAATGCGTGTGAATGGCGAGAGGTAGGTGGCTAAGGGGCTAGCGGAAGCCTCAAGAGTGAGGAATGGAGAACGGGATTGAAAGTAGTTGGATGAGGGCGAAGGCGGGTGCGGGTGTCAACGGTGGCGGCTTAACGGCAATGGCCACCTGACGACAAGTCTGAGCCAATTGTTAAGCCGTTGATATATGCCAGCTTGTGTACAATGTACGAAGTTATGTAAAAATGTATGTAAATATGTAAGTGCAGGTGTGCGTGTGCTGTGGGCGTGTCACGCATTTTGACTTTGTAATTGCAACGAGAGCCTTGCGGCGGCAGACAAATAAAATAAATTATCAATGAAAAATGTGCAGGGCACATGAAATGAAATGTTTTGAAAAAATTAAACACACAGTATGAAGAATACTATACAGAAAACTGTAGAAATATGTTTGCCAGCACTCCAATAAATCTGTAGGAAAAATGCGAATACTGTCGAAATACTGTGAAGTCCTTAAATGATACATAAACAATGAATATAATTATAGCAACAACTCCGTTTAAGCATTCTTATTCTCAAACTCTCGTTCCCAATTGCCTATCAATTCCTTGACAACCTCCATCTACCACAAAGAAAAGAGCATTCGTGCAATAATTGGCTTCTTTGAATGGTATTTTATTTGTAATCGCAGCTGTGGCGGCGGTGGCGTCGCAAACAATGCACAGATTTATTTAATTACTACGACACACACAAACGAGATGCCAAAACGTGCAACACACTCAGACAGCCACGCTGTGGCACAGTTATAATGCAAAATTTACGCACAAATATGTAAAAAAGCGACGACGCCGAATGCGTCGCTCTTGGAATTTATTTAATTAAATCTACGCCCCGTCGGCAGCCGCCTTGGCTGACTGTGGCTGGCAGCCCCTCTCATCCTGAGAACCACCAGATGCGCATAAATTTAGCACTTTATGGATTGGCGCAGTGGCAGCCGCAGCCGCAGGCGCAGTCCGCTCGAGCATCCATTACGCATACGCGGCGTTGAGCGGCTGTGCGGCCGTGCCCCCAAGAAAAGCACAGCAGCAAAGACCCGCTAAAAATTATGTCCGATGACAATTCAGTTGGCGTTTACAAATGTGCCTGCACCCAAAGAGGCAAAGAGGAGATGGAGGAGGACTCATTGCCAGCGGTCACTGTCAGACGCAACCGTTGCGAAATGTTCCAATTGAATTGGCATCAAAAAATGCTGTTATTCTGGCAGCGGAGTAGCATGTGAATGGCATTCGTTCAGCGACTGGAAATGGGTCTAGATTAAAGCATATCTGATAGTGTGAGCACGGAGTGGCCGTTAAAACTGATAAACAGAGCGAAAGGTAGGTGTTTGGAGGATTTTTCTGACGGTACTCGATGCTCAGAGATTGGGTGGATGAATCGAAGGAAAAGCTATGTACATATTTGATTATTTATATTTTTTAAGAGCAGTCATTCTTCATTCACATTTATATCGGGTTTTACTTCTCCTCTAACAGGTAAGAGCATCTGCCTCTTCTCCTTCTGTATGCTTAAGATATTTTGGGTATTTCGAAGGTGTTCACGCATTACCCGCGAGCATTCAAGTCCCACGCCTCGCTGCTGAAGCAGAATTTATGAAGAATTCATGTTATTTCCTACGTATTTCACACACAAACATGAACACATTCATTCAAGTTGATTCGATACACTCACACACATGCATTCAGAGGTGTTTCTGTGTGTGTGTCTGTCAAAACTTGTTACGTGGGACGACTATTTTTGGCCAATTTACGGCGTGTGGCACCTTCGAATTGGGTTACCAATTGATTTCATGTTACCGATCTTGCGCTCGTACCTTTGAGGAGATATGTATACATATATGTACATACATAAGTGTATGTATTATGTACATATATTTATGAAGAAGTGCTGAAAGGGATAGCCCTGCCATAAAGACTGTAGCGCTAATGCTGAGGCAGAAGCAAACGGAATTGAGGACTCCTTTTGTAGCTGCTGCCTCCAGCTGCCCGTTGCCTGCGCGCTCTTAAGTGGCCTGGCCTTTGTCCAGCGACCATCAACAACAGTCGGAGACTCTGTACAGACATTGTAGCTGGTTCTGTGCCTGTGGCTGGTGGCTGGTGTCTGGTGGCTGGTCGCTGTTGACTGGTGCCAACAAAGGGGCATAGTTAAGCATAATTTAATAGATACGCGGCTCGGGCTTTGCAATCTCTTTATGGTTGACACTATTGTCTAGGCCGGGCTGCTGTCATGAGTTGATGAATGCATTATTATTATTGTTATTTTTGTTGCTGCCGTGGCCCGTACTTTGTTGGGGCCTTTTGTTGAAAAGCGTTAATTGAGTGTTGCGAATGTGCAACGGCAATTGAAATTGTTTATGACTTGCAGTTGTTCGCTGTCAGCCGTTGCTCAGCCGTTCAATAATGTAATGCAACTGGGAGTGCAACTGCTGCTAATGCACTTCTCACAGAACTGGCACTTGGCTAATCAGCGGCCAGACTCGTATTATCTAACGCATGTCCTAGACAAAGTCAAAGGATACCGCTGCTCCGTGTACTTGACAAAACACTTTAGCCTTCCATTTGTGAGACTGCCGTAATTATGCTTTATTAAGATGCAATTTTCATTACGGGAATGGACTGGAGGCAGAGCTCCCAGATCCACTTGAACCTCAACTGGCTGGCGAGCACTTGACGGCGACGCAGCCTTAGAGAAATTTTCGTTTCTTTTCTGATATTTAGTGGATTTTAATTGCCGTAATTAGCGAGAACTGCTGGCTGGATAGATTTTCAAGTGCATTCTGAAGTGACGTCTCCTGCTTGCGCTGAATTCTTCTTGCTTTTTGTCTTCTGGCGCTACCAATATGGCCGCCCAAAGACGGAAGCAATCGTAGGCCAGAGATACGCCATAAATTAACACCAAACCGAATAATGAAAAGTGCCGATCCATATCGGGATCCACACATGTTTTATGTGAGCAGCAGCCAGCTGATAGAATCGATCCGAGTCAGGATACTGGCCACATTAAAATCAATTAAAGCGCCAGACATTGATGGACATGGTCCGGGGAGTTGAACTGGAACTGGAACTCGAACTGGAACTCGAACTGAAGTTGTAACTGACAATTCTCTGAAGCCGATCTTCGTGTGGCATCTTAATGAGCTGCCTGCCCGTTTCCCCTGATTGCCAGTTGATCATTTAGTGCGAGTTTGTCATTAACATTTATGGCCATTTGAATGCTTGACTCGTAATTAGAAAAGGTGTTGGCCTGCCTGCATTACAGAAATGTTTTGCATTGTAAGCGATTCTACTCCGGCCACTAATGGGTTGACATTAAGTTGGAAAAAAGCTCGGGCAAAGTTTTAGCAAATGCAAAGTGTATCTCCCTTTCGGTTAAGTCTTAAATGTCGAATGCCAATTGCCGATTGCTGTTGAACTTGACTGGTTGACAGTCAATTAATTAATCGAAAAACTGCCGAAATTCCGTGGCTGTCAGCCGGCAGACATGTCCGTGAAATGATAAACTTCCCAAACCCAAAAACCCGAGTGCCACTTGAGCAACCCTTGGTGCACCTTCCTCTCTTCGTTTTGTTTTTGCTGTGTTTTTTGCTTGGCCTTTTGTTAGTTGGCCAGACCCCCCTGGCATTTATGTTTAACACTTTAATTGTGATTACAAGCTGCAATCAAACTGCAACAAAAAACCAAAATGAATACAAGAAAACAAGTACAACCAAAATAAAGGTGGGTTCGAGGCTTTTTGACTGACTGACTAACTGACTGGCAAACCCAGCCAGCGGCGGCTCTGGCTCTGGCTTTGGCTCAGACTTTGGCTTATGCATGTTTAAACAGCAATAACAACAACAACAACAACAATGCTGTGCAAACTACAACAAGAAAGCGCGTCATGTCGCTGGCTTTATTAAATTACTTGTCAAAAGTGCATACACGAGCAGCAAAGCCAGAGCCTCGAAGGAGGAAGAAGGCGTTCCAATGTCGGCGGACATGAAACAGCCCCAGCACACACACACACACACACACTGAAGCAACTCATCTGCATATACATACATACATATGTATGGATTTATATATGTATATCCCACATCGCACAACGCCTTTCGTTGGCATAACGAGGCTTGTCACAACAATTCTGCACTGCAAAAAGCCAAATAAAAAAGGGAAAACAACTGAAAACGAAATACAAATGCAATGCAATGAAAAGGAAAATCAATTATTATGTGCATTTACATTTTCCCTTTGCTTTTGTTGGGTGTGTTGTCTTCTCCCCCCGCTTGTCCTCTCTTTCGCATTGCCTTCACCCACTGAAATGCATGCCAGGGGGATTAATTAATCTTGTCAACGATTGCAAGTCATTTGCCGTAGCAACAGCAGCAGCAAACATCTCAAACAGTCAAATTAATTTACTTCACACTTTAATAAACGATTAAACAAATACTCAGGCAAACACAGATACACAGCCACACAGGGGGCTGACTGAGATGAGGTCGCAACTTGGGGTTGTTGCACGATGAAGGTGTTAAATGTTTTGTTGACATTGCCAACGGCAGAAGGAGCAACAACAACATCCATTTCCCATTCTTATGCGGGAAACAATTCGGGGGAAAGAGGGAAGAAAAGAAAAACATTTTTCACAGCTTCCCCTCGATTTTAGCGTGAAGTTTGTCGTTCGTTCGCTGCTTTATTGCGGTGACTGTTGGTGTTTGGTGGTTGTTGGTTCCCAGTCGAGTTGCGTGTAAACAGTCCAACATCCACAACAATCACAGCAACAACAAAGCAACAACAAATGTTATTCCGAATCACTGAATTCCCCCTTTGCTGCTGCTTCGAATTTGTTATGCCTTTCCTTTGCTATTCGGTTAATCTCTCGAATATGTTCCAATGAATGGGTGGAATATGGGATGAATGTTCTTTGATGTACAATGACAATGCGGGGGGAGTGACGAATGGCAGGGCGGTAGGGCGTGAAAATGACTTACTACACTAATTAGAGTAAGTCAATCGTCGGGAAGGAAATGATTTTTATGGGATTAGATTTAGAAACAAAATTGCCGGCAAGTAAATGTTTTTATTGGAAATCGGAAGTATCGAACATAGATGCGATAGATGTTGCGGGAGTATAATATTGTTGAGTATTTTTTCAGTATATTTTAGTATATTTTTTAGTATATTTTAGTATTTTTTGGGTAGATTTTGAGTACTTTGAGTAGAAGAATTTACATAGAAGGAAGTTATATAAAAGGACCCCTGGCACACTTAATTTAAAACAAAACCCATAAAATACTTTCAACCACACGACTACCCTCATAAGTGCCTCAAAACATCCTTTGAAATACCTTACATCTATTCCTGTAACTTATCAAGATCGCCAGCACTCAATATTTTTACCATCAGACATCAACCATTAGCCATGCTTCAATTTTGGAACATCTTTTAGCTGGAATCGGGAATGAAGCAACCCGATGACGAGCCAGAACGAATTCACTTTTGCATCACAATGCATCAAACGATACTTGGAGATCGTCAAGAGTGAAGTTCAGACATCAGACATAGGCGGCACCTGTCGGCGCAGCGAATGGCCAAAAAAAAAAGAGAGCACCTTGCCTGGTGAGGGATACACCTGGAGCAGGGGGGGCACTGCCTGCCCCTGGCTTGCACTCGCATTAATGTCGCCTGATCCGTAGCTGTGAATAATTAGCCCATCCGCTGGGACTGGGCACTCCACTCCTCCCCTGGCAAGCTGCAGACGCGCTCTCTCCATTCCGCTCTTCATTCCGCTCTCCATCCACGCTGCCTGCTCGTTTGTTCGGCATCGCTGCTAATGATTTGAATGCTTTAATTTATGCTGCATTTTCAAGCATTTGTCATCAAAAGACTCCTGGCATATAAATATGATTTGTCGCTGTGCATTTTGCGATTATCTTAGATACAGACGCTTCCCTTGTCTACCGTTGCTCTGAGATCTGAGATCCACTGCTGGCCAACACCTAGTCGGCTGAGAACGGGTTTTGCCAGTCCAGGCGCCAGCTGACCCACATAATTCTGCACACTGCTCCACCCGATAACGTACCGGGCAGCTGGAAAAGCTGCCAGCCGAGGAAATGCGTTTTCCACCGCACTCCCCACTTGACTTCAGCCACGGCCTCTCTGCATTCCTGTGGCAGTAGTCCGCTGGGCTGTCTGTGAACGCATCAATCTCTCGCTCGCGCTCGGGTACTGCATTTCCTGGCCATGTCTCTGGCCTTGTCTGGCCCCGCGGGGTCACGCGGGGAGTGCTCTTTTGGGGGCACTGGGGGCCAGGCAGAAAATGCGTTTTTAAATGGCTTTTTATGCGTGGCGCGGGCTTTTGATGTTCGACACATGCCGAAAATTCACAGCTCTGGCGGTCGCTCGGGCCAGTGATTAATGTTTGGCAGAAACGCGAATACAAATGAGAAGGCGAGTACGAATGCGCTTTTAAGAACTTTGACAAGGTCCTGGACTCGGCCACGGTTCTGGTTCTTTACCTTTTCTTTTGCAACGCAAAAAGCATTTGAGTTGGCTTTTGGCTTCCTTTTTGGTAAGAGTTGGACTTGGTCTTAGTTTCGGGCCTCCCATATGGCTCTGATAAAGTTATTACCAAAAATGCAGTTCTCACACACTCTCTCCGCTCTCAGACGTTGCTTCTCTCCATTGCTAATTCTCTCATTTGCTGTCTCTTTTGTGCAACTGTCGATGCTTGATTTTCGCTTGTCTTTATGATCGGCTTGCTGGCTTTGATCTTGACGCCGCTACCCCGTTCAGTGTCCAGTTCCCTGCCCACCGCTCCCTGTTCCTGGCCCAGTCAAGTTCCCTCCATTCTGGAGTCGCGCGGGTAATGGGAAGAGAAGAAAAATGCAACTCGAGCTCAATTAGTGCTCATCAAAAGCGTGCAGGTAACACCTTCAGTGCGTTGCTTTTGCACACCTCCTCTGTCAGGTATCTGTGTGTGTATCTGCATTCGTGTGTTTGTGTGTGTTTGTGATCTTGCCAGTGTTGGCCTTTTAGCAAAAGGCGTCACTTGTTCTGTTTCTTGTCTTCCAACCCGGACCCTCCACTCGGTATGCAATTTGCTCCGAGGGTCTCCTCTCCACTGATGGACCACCCGTGCTCGTGTGCTCGTCTGCTCGTAGTGTGCCGCCCTCGGGGAATTGCCAGTCCGTCCGTCCGTTCAGTGAAAGCAAATCAGGCAGTTATCCATTTTTGAAAGCTAACCGAAAACTGCCGCCACGCAAGTCTCATTTCTGTGTGTAGTTTTCCCGGGCTCATATTAATGCTAATGCCAATGCTTTATGGCTAGTCCACACGCAAACTCAACTCATATTTCTCTGCCACTTTTACTATGGCAAATTATAAATTTTAATAAATTATTTGAGGCGCAACCCTTAATTAGAGAATTTATGCGAGCGCCACACATGTCTTGTCAACTAGAATCCCCGCTTCTAGGCATATATATTTTTTTTTTTCAATATTTTATGCGCCCCAACCTCACACGAAACCCCACCGAATAGATGCCGCAATTTGTGCCCGAAGTCATTTTCTCAATTTTATTGAGGCAAACGAGTCTCCTCGCTGTATCAGCAAAGTATTTATTTAATTTGTAGACTCGTATATCTACTCGTGTATGAATATTCTTGAGCATTCGCGCGGTTTTAATGTCATTAGCGAATTTCGTTGAGACTTGAAATAGCTGAGCTATTAATCATTTGAAATTCATTTTTTATTTTATTTTACACTTCGGCGGGTTTTCTTTTAGTTTGCTTGATTTATGTTTTTAGCCAGACTTCACTGCTTGTTGACTCTTGCATTGCGGTTTTGATCTATTGAATGATTTTCTTGGGAAACATTTAAAATGAATGAAATTGCAACAGCAAAAGCAAAAGCAAATAGTAATTGTAAGTACAGCAGAAAAACTTGTATATTGTTTAGGGAAAGTAATTGATGTTTTGTAGAAATAAAGTAAGATAACGGGTAAAGTTATTACGCTCGAGGAGAGGGAACTATTAGGAAGGAATAGACAGAAGTTTTACATATAACTTCCATGGGTATTATTACTGAACCCAACGCAATCCTAGAACTATAAATTATACTCGGTTAAAAGAACTTCCTTGTATCTATTAAAGTAATAGAAATTAATGTACTTCGCCCTTTATAATCAACACAATCTATACACAATTCAGTGTGGAACATTTTTAATTATCCCCACAGCGGTGTGTTCGTGATTTCAGCTACACACCAATTCCATTTGTCTTATCGTTGGATTAGATTTTTAATACCCAGCGATCTCTGGGCAAATATTTAAACAACAATTACTGGCCAAGTGGTCACTAATGTGACAGATAGAATCTATCTGGCGCAGCAGAAACTATACATACAGAGGCGTGGCAGAAAGTCATGGCACGCCATTTGAAATGCCATGTCAGATGGAAGAACCAAAGAAAATTCTGTATATTATATATTCTATATGTTTATGGACCGGTTATGGATCCACTGATTTGGCGTGACTGCAAATTGCCTTCTAACAACTGGCTTATTGTTGGGGTTTGGGGTTCCATTTGCATGGTAGTTAGCACACGCCCTGCTACACATTTCCCCCATTACGATTTCCAATTATATTTATAATTTATGCTTAATCTTGCATTTATTTATAATTTTGAACCCCTGCTCACTCCAAATTAAGTATACGTCTAGTTGAACTAATTAGTTTTGACTTTGTGACGTTTTCTTTGGCTGAAAGCCACCTCACACCCAGGCCAGACTAGACCACGCCCCAACCCGCGACCCCCAGACCCGCATGTTGTAAAATGTTTACACTGCTATCTGTCAAATCAACTGTCAACCCAAAAGAGCCAGCCATCATCATTGTAGTCGCAGTAAGCTGTCTCTCTCTCTCTCTCACACTCTGTTTAGTTTGTTTTTGTTTTGTGGTGCGTTTTGTGGTTCATGCTCTGCTGCGCCCCAGTCTTTGGCTACCATTGCCGCTGCCTTTTGTCAAGTGGGAAAAGTTTCAGTAATTAAATTGTAATTAGGGATGCATCCGCCGCCTTTCCTGCTACTTTGTGCCATTTGTGCGTTCAATAATGCGACTGTCTCTGCCAATTGTCTTGGCGTTTCATCAGCCAGCAGCAGCAGCAGCAGCAGGAGAAGCGGCAGCCCGTGCTGATCACCACCACCATCCTTAGGTCTATGACTTAGGTCCGCTGCCGCCCATTCGGCCCATTACACTGCGAAGGGGGATGTTCGATAGAATGCTTCAGCTGTCTCTACATTGGTTGAAAGATAATTCATTCCATCAAAATATCTTCTTTAGAGACACTTCAAATGCTGAAATCTTAAAGTCCGGTCTGCCATTGTCATAAGAGAGTATTCCTCATTCGGCTCTACTTTTTCATGCCGCTTCTTTGTGCCCCACAGTTGCACTATGTATGTAATTGACGAGACCTAACGACAGGTCCATTTTTCAAATGGATACAACTTTTCAGCCATTTTCATTGTAATTATTTAGTCTACGAGTACGAGTACTGCGTACAGTGTATGCCTGCCTGGGTCTTTTGCCATATCTGCTGGCAATCGTCATGAGGTTTGAGCAGAGAGTGTTGGGGTACAGTGTGGCACTAAAGAATGGGGTTGGGTTGGGGTTGACGTTGCTCCTAATTACCAGACGGAAGTGCCTCAGATCATTCCCTCAACGGGCAACGGGCAACGGGCTTCAGGCCGGTTACGGCTTTTGATCAATATCGCAATTTGCAATTGCAAAAGAATGGGACACAGAGGAGGATAGGATCCTCATGCAGACCGGATGCCTGCGAAGTCTTGGGAAAATATATTTTCACAAACTGCTGTGGGGCTTAAGTAGGAGCAAGCTGTTGGCTGCATCTGTGCGATAATCATAATCATTTCTGGCTGGAGCTGGAGCTGGGGCTGGGGCTGGGGCTGGCACTGGGGCTGGGAGTGCACTCAAAACTCAATGCCAGTAGCCAGTTGATCAACCGATCAACCGACGATCAGCTGATTAGACGGCTGATGTGGCAATCCAGAGCGGGGCACGAACCAATTGGCTGTTGTACGTGCGCCGCGTAAATTCAATTTCAGTAGCGATCCACGAAGCTCAGCTTGAGTTGAGGCTGCGTCTGCTGATGGATGGTCTGAGTCTGAGTGGATGGATGGATGGGTCCGCGGCTTAACGAGAAATCAACGCCGCTAAGCAAATTATGCCGAACGATACGCATGCGCCAGAGCCATCCTCTGGCACTGGCACTGGATCAGACTCTGACTCTGACTCTGACTCTTACTGTGACTCTGGGAAAGGCAATCGCAATCAAAGAGAATGGCCAGCCGCGCGATCGGTCGGGCTGTGTGGTAATGCCTGAAATTGATTTAGCCACCTCGGTCGGCCGGCCTGCCTGACCTTACTACTGTTTTTACGCCTTAAGCAGAATCTCATCAAGACGTAATGACAACAATTGATCAATCGCTGGCCAGCCAGGCTAATGGTTGGGAGACCGGGGCCTCTTGTTTATATTAAAATGTAATTTGGCTGCGGTTTGCAATAGCCAGGTGGCAGCCAGACCTTCACTCACCTTGCTCCTCGTCAAAGTTCTTGGTGGACAATTGGAACAACGCGTCCAGTGGTGTATCTCCGCCAGCTTCGGACTTCTTCTGCCCCATGTCCGTGGGCCCCTCTGGCGGAGATTGCTTCTCCTTTGGGCTGCAGCAATGCTCGGTGCTGCCGTTGCTGCTGCTGGAGCGGTGTGAGTGCTCCGAGCTGCCATCCTCGGACGGTATTATGGCGGGATTCATGCTCATCTGTCGGAGCAGCTGTGCCTGTGCCTGGAAGTGCTCCTGCAGCTGGCGCTGATAGTCCCAGGCGAGGCGCTGCTCATAGCTGTGCAGCAGCGCGGGCGACAGAAACGGATGGAGTCCGCCCGGAGTCGGACAATGGATCAGCTGACCAGCAGGCGGCGCCTGCAGACGCTCATGGATGAGCATCACTGGAGCGGCCGCATGTGCTGGAGCAGGTGCAGGAACAGGAGCGACACAAGATGTGGCAGCGCCCACTGGATTGGGTGTGGCTGCCTTCCGCTCGTTATCATCATCATCCGCCCGTCCTAGGATGTCCGCAATGGAGAAGCTCTTGATGCGGATCCCCCCCTCTCCAGGCTGACTGGCCTTGAGGCGTCCGTTCTGTAGGGGCGTGGGACTTCGCAGGAGTCGCAGACGCTTCATGTTCAGGGCCCGCATCGTGGTGGCTGGCGGGGGCGGGCTGGGCGAACCCACGGAGATCTCGGACACGGCCGGACTACTGCAGCAGCGCGTCGGCGAAGTCATTCCGTCGGGGCTCGGAGTGCGTTGGGGCATCGTTCAGGTTCTGTTTGGAGTTTGGGCTGTTTGGGCGGGCGCTTAGCACATTTTCTGATGTTCGAAACTGTTTGGAAACGCGTCGGCAAAAACGCGTCGCAGAGATGTGGCGCGGCAGCAACACGAAACACGGGCACAACGTGCAACACAAACACCAACAACGAAAATGGCTCGTGGCCGTGTCGCTGGCCGGGTTGGGCTCTGGCTCTGGCTCTGCGCGCTCTGTGGCTATCGTTAGTTTCCCTCTCTCCCTCTCTCGCTGGCTCTCCCGACCGGTTTTTTGGGGGGGCCAAAAACGTGTTTGTCCTGCTCACGCGATGACGTCACGAACGCAGCTGCTCCCGTCTGGCCCACAGGGTAGGCGTGCCAGAGAGCCAAAAGAGAACGTGCGCGGACCAATCAAAGCACACCTACCCCGCCTTCGACGCGACGCGCTGTCAACGTGCGAACGTCATCAATTTGTGCGATTTGACATGCGCTCGCTTTGCTCTGCTCTGTTTTGCTCAGAGCGCTGCGCGCGCTCTCTCGCTCTCTCTCAATCTGCCCCTCTCTTCTGCTGTTGCTTTGCACAGTTGTCTGTCTCCTTCTTACTCGGTTTCCAAGCGGCTGGCTGGCTGCGTTAATTATCGTAATTGCCGACGTTGACGCCGACGCTGTCCCTCTTTTGGGCCGCCACCGCCACCGTCTCCGTCTCCGCCTCGCCTGCCTGTTGGCCCACTCGCTCAATTGTCATCAATAATGATGTCTAGTTCAGAGTCAGAGTCGAAGTAGGAATCGGAATCGTAGTTGGAGTCTGGTACCGTTGGCTGCTGCTCTCCTCATCCATTTGTGCCGCTGATGAATTCGCTGAAAAAAAAAACAAAGCAACGTCTTGAAATTAAAGTTTCCCACTGTCTCCCGTTCCTGGCTGGCACACATTTTGCCTTACAGTACTCCAAACCCAACACAAGCCAATGCCACCCCACCTTGCCCTCTCCACTCCTTGAGTGCAACAGCAAATTGATTGCAGCTCTGCTCCGCTTGCAACATCATGTCCGTTCCGTTCCCCACTTCATTTGTTTGTCAGTGTCAGTTTTTTATTCAATTTTCGCTTCGCTTTGTTTGTCCTCGTTTTCTTTGTATTTTTTTTTTTTTTTCTCGCTTTTCCTGCATTTTGCATGCAAGTGTCTATTTAACTGCAATGCGCCCTTTGTCGATGGTTGAGCCAGGAGGGGCAGGCTGGGGGGCAGGGCTACTGCTCAACCGTAATCGATTGTAGGGCTTACTTCCACATCTACCCCTTCCTTAGCCTCACAAAAAATTCGTATAATTGTTTACTTTGAAATACTGCAGACAAACAACATTTGGAGGGCATTGATCAACTGCATGTACCCCTGAAAATGTATGGAAATACAGCAAAAAAAAACTTTAAAAAAAAATGCAGTAGCTTAAATGAATTTAAAACGTATAACAATGGCTCTAGAATTTATTCAAGTGAATTCCAGAATTTAATTACAACAAATTTATATTTTTTCAGCCAAATATTATTTTTTTGGGCTAATTCTTGTCTGTTTTAAGCTTATATTTAATTTTATTTGTTCCACATCCCCGAAGTAAATTCATAAGAGAATTCCAAGCGTCGACATTTGGCGCCTTCGTTTCACTATTCATTTGCACTTTCAATGTCGTTTTGGCATTTGCATAGTACAAGTTCCAGTTAACTTTTGCCTGTGATTCGGTTGCAAGATGGCCGCGTTGTTGGTGCTTGATTAACGCCTGCACTTGACAGACTTGACTGACTCGGTTTGTGGCTCGGATTTTTGCTCGCTCTTGTGCTGACTGTGCTTATATCTGTAAATTGAATGGCTAGGAATCGTGTTCACATTCGTATTCAAAATCAATTACAAAATGACTCTTAATTGGGCGCCTCAATAGACGCGACACGCCCTGTCAATCATAATTAGGTTGTGCCCCTAGCCAAAGTCATCCATCCACTCGATGCCTCACTCCCCTTGCCATTCCCATTCTTCCCGACTGACACTCGTATCCATATCCATAATCACTCGAGCCATTCGACACGCCTCTAATTCTGCAAACTCATAAGCCAAAAATATATATCAGTTCTCTCTTCCTGCCCTCCATCCCTCTCTCCCTGCGGTTATATCCTTTCATTAGTCCACCCAAGATGGCGATCGGCGCAGAGTCTCTTTCTCTGTGTTCATTAAAACCTCATAAATAGCTAAAGTGTTTATTGTGGCAAGCGTACATAGGAATAATACACACAATTCACTGAGAGACACACATCTGCATCTGGCAGGCCAGGCCAGGCCAGGCCCAATTCCCCGGGGTCGGGTCTGGGCTCCTGGGAGAGAGGGCTCTTCATCGTATTGTCACTGGATTGCTGGAGGGAGGAAGCCAGAGTCAGAGCCAGAGCAGGGAGTCACTTGGTAATAAAGTCATTGCTGTTGTTGTCAAATTTGTCACGCCCCTTCGGCGGGTACGAGGTGGCTGCTGGCGATGCATTAATGTCGCCTTTTGTTTTGCTGATGCTCCGAAACCCCGAACATGTTCCTGTTCCTGTTGCCGCCGCTGCTGATGATGATGATGATGAAGTTGTGCCTGGCCTGGCAGTTGTCAACTATCATCGTCGAATGAATCCCAGGGTCTGTGGCTGCCATCCTAATGCGAACCGAAAGGCATGCCAATTAAAGCCAGCTTGAAGGCAGCAATCGTTGCAGTCCTTCAACTCCAACCTCAAACGTCAACCTCAGCACGAACCTCAGCTGCACCCAAAAAAAAAGAGAGAATCTGTGACCAATCCGCTTATGACTGCAGGCTGATGCCGAGTCGGATCCGATGCGATTCCCGCCTGGCCCACACCTCATCGTCACCATCATCATCTTGCAGTCATCTTCGACACTTGGGACAGCTGTCAACGTTTTGGCCAACTCATTATGCAGATTCTGACCACAAAAGGCGACACGAAATTGTCGCAAACAATTTTGCTAAACGAACACTTTGTGTCACACGGATCGGATTCGATCCATCTATTACGACCAGCTCGGAGATCGGTCAACTTAAGGGTTCCCAAGAAGCCGCAAAAGCCAAAAAATGACACCAACACCAGGCGAACAGGCGACCAGCAGACAACTTTGGGGCTACCGCATACAAAATTATGGTCTCAAAACGAAATACCTTAACGTTTATCCACAAGATACACAAAAGTGCCGCGCCTTGGGGCAAGATATCGTACAGCCTGGATGGACCCGCGGTCGGAGCTGGAGTTGGAGTTGGAGTTGGAGTCGAAGCAGTGGCAATTTGTATATCTTTGTGATAAATCAAAACATTATCAATAATAAAATCGGTAGCCGTTTGCCACTTGGAAGCGTTTGGGGCGAATTTTGTCGGCTTTTTGTTGTGGTCAGAGTGGAGCCGAGAGCCAGAGAAAACAGAAAATCCCAAACCAAAAGCATTTTTTGAGTGCTAGCAGTGCTCGTGTGTAATTTGTATGCTAATTCAGCATCGGGTTGAATGTCTGATGAAGCTTAATGTCAGCCAAACGAACGATCGAGACACAGAGTGAGGGGAAAGAAGTGCTTTGGAGTCGAACTAGTGCGGGGAGTCCAACTAAAGTGACACCCATTAACACTTTTTAGTTTGTTGGAGCTGTGACCAAATGCGTTCCCTTATCGCTGATGTAGCGGTACAGCAACTGGAACTGGCGTCAACGCATTGCCATCAAACGAATTAAGTGGCCCCTCAGCCGGAGCTGGAACTTTGTCCGCGAACGTGTCCGGCAAAATCCAACGATGGTTGATGGACACAGAACCTCACGCTGCAGGCGCCTACGTGTGTGTTCTGCGCGGGTTGGAGCTAAGTGGCTGATTGGTCTTGGATGGGATGGGAGGAATGGAATGGAATGGAAATTTAGGGAATATTTGGATGGACTTGGCGGTTCTTTGTGTGTGATCTTATCGTGATAAAAATTAACTGCTACCAGTTTGGGGAACTACCATATCGGCTCCCAATACAACTTGGATTTTATTACAAATTTATTACTTTCGAGCTGTGGGAGGACTTTGAGGTAAGCTTGAGAATACTTACGACGGCTTAAAGGACAGGAACAGGCTTTGAAATAATTGCTAAAACATCGAATCGAAGATGTTGATCACTAAGTAAGTTTTAATTATTTTATTCATAATTTTTTTAGATGGTTTCAGTTGCGTTTTCATATTACTTGCTTGAACATCAAAGATATTTTGTATTTACGTAAAAAACTTCTTCGTTTGCTCTTTTTGAAAGAAAATGTTAATTTTGCTTCTCATAATTTACAACTTCATTAACGTTTCGGAGGGAGAATCATACAATTTCATTCATGAATCAGAAAGTGAATGTAGTGTTTGTTGTTGTATTGTTTTGTTTTGTTTTTTGTTTTTTTTTTTTGGATTCTTTGATCGAAATCTGCCGCATCACGATCAACTTTGCTGGATGAATGAAACAGAAATCAGTGGACATAAAGCAAAAACAAATTGCTGCTCGTCCATGGGTACTGCTTTTCTGCTGTATCATTTCCATTTGGTATTATCCTGTGGCCCAAAACGTGGCTGGCGGAGCGGCCGTGCGGCAGTCGGGGTACCCAGCCCGAGGTGTCGGCTGTAAGCTAATTGGAAGCGTGTTCAAAGGTGCCGCCAACAAATTAAGTATGAGTTACCAATTTAGCTTTTATATCTCTATCGCACACACACACACACACAGAGCAGTGCAGAACTGCTTCATAGATGCACACGCACACGAATGCATTGGCCAGGAACCGAGTTGCGGATGTTGCGAGTAGTTGTGCCTCTTGGGGGGCGAAGCGATCCGCACAACAGAGAGAGAGAGAGAGAGAGAGAGAGAGAGCGAGCGAGCAGAGAGGGTCTCTCTTAACTGGTTTTGTTCCCTCTCACAACTAAGTTGTAAAATTGCAGTCCTTTGATTGCATTTGTGTGCCAAGCTGAATTGTTTGCATTTATCATAATCAGCAGTGGATGGGAAGTGGAGGGGACACGGAGTCGTTTGTAACCGCCGCGAGGGCAACTTTTCATCTTTTGGCAACGCGGCGCCAGTTAAACTGGAACTGTAAGTCCAACATTGACTCCATCTCCGACTGCAAGTCCGTCTCTGACTGCGATTGCCACTTGATGTAGGTCGACGAGTGTGAGTCCCTGTGAGTGTGCGAGAGTGCAGCCAGCACTTGATCGTGTGATCTGTCCTCCTCTGACGAGGGAAATGTTGAGTAATTGCTGACAATATGGCTGAGCAGGGCAGACAGAACATTTAGTTGGGCGAAGGCAAAGGGAACGGGAACCGTCATCCCAGACAAAGTTGAAGGCGCTCCAGATACCCCAAAACTCTTGCGAAATTGTTGCACTGCTGCAGTGATGTTTTGATGCTTTATTTGATGGATTCGAAGTCTGCTTATTGTGCTTATATATCCCAGAACATTTTCCTAAAATATACATAAGAAAATATTTAAATTTTGAATTAAAGGGGAAACCAAATTTGACTTTAATCCACGAAGTTTTTCACTAAAGTGAAGCCAAACCCTTTCCAACTGCAGTTGGATTTAAATGTAAGTTAATTTGGTCAACATTTCAATTTCTTTGCTGTTACTTTAAGCTGTAAGTATCTGCCATCTAAGTACTCAATTAAATCTATTACAAGAGAACATTATGACCACATAGAAACCACCATTATGACGAGCAGCTGGCCTCATTAAAGACGTGTTTTGGGGCCAGGTAGTGGCACTTCCACTGATCGTGCGGTTGGTTCATAGTCATTTTTAGTTGATTCGATTAATGGGTTTCGACATTTACGCATTTCTGTTGGTTTTCACGGAAGTGCTGAGAGTTTTTCCCATAATTAGAGTCGCCGCATTTTACCCCGATTTGCTGGGCGAATTTTCTCAGCTACTAAAACCTAATGCCCCCGGTAATGGCTCCAGTAATTTGTGTTCCCTGTGATACTCGCACTGAAGTACAACTTAATTTCAATTAAATGGGGCCTTTAGGTCTTCCACTTTCGCCGCAGCACTTTCAAAGGGGAATTAATAACACCCAGGGATTGGGGATCGGAGATCGGGGACTGAGAAACTGAACTAGATTTGAGGCCTTTTCGGTGGAGTGTCTTTTAAGTTTTCTTTATCGCGGCACATGCGTTGCATTGTCACACATTTGGAAATGAAAATAAATTGCTTTTAACTAAGATTTCGGATCGGGATGTTCGATCTGCATCTCATGCATATTGAAGAGGTTTTTCCCGAGCTACTTTACGACCTGTGAGAGACAAACGGTCGAGCGGTTTGGCTTGGCTTGGCTTGGCCTGGCTTGGCCTGGACCAGTTCTTCCAATCGGTCGGCATCATTAGCAGCGGAATTGATAGCTTGATTATTCAAATGATTAACAAACGATCAGCGGATGGCTTGGCCTGGCTTGGACACAGCTCAGCGGAGTTCGTTTGGGTATCGTTGGGGAGAGCTCGCGAGATTGATGGCGCACTTCAGTTTAGGAGGGCTCGCAGGTCATCCTCAGTCCAGAGTTCGGGAGTGAAAAATGTATGCGCCGCTGGCGTTGCTGCTTACCTTTGAACTCTGCCGCAAACGGTAGCCGCAGCAGCTCTTCGCAGCTCGCTCCCCCGCCGGCCGTTCCAGTTGGGAATTTATGAAAATGATTGCCACGAAAATTAATAAATATTGAAATAATTTCGAGTAAATTTCATATGCAAATTGGCGCCGTGCACAAATCTGCAAAGGCGGCGGGGGAAGCCAGCCAGCTACGCTTCGACTCGTTTTTCGATTGTGGCAAGTGATTAAATTAATAATTAATTTGTTTTAATTTATGAATAACGGCTGTAAATAATCATTAATAAAAATTAAAAAAGATTTCTTTTTCTTTAAGGCTTTGTGAATTCCGATTCCCAAAACTCAAAACTGAGACGGAGATCCAACAAAATACGTAGCAACATCATTAAAAAGCTGATCAGATTCTCCGGCAGAGAATATTCTAATTCTAATTCGGAATTCGAGAATTTCAATTCAGAATTAAACTCACCGACAAAAGGCAGAATGGGGGGAATGCCAGCTGCCGACTTGATTATTGTTTGCTTAAATATGTTCAAATTTATTGACAACAATTTGTGGTCTTTTGTGCTTCGATTTTTGTTTTGTTTATTTCTTGCTGAAAAATATTAATTGGAGTAAAACGGATGTCAACCTTTCAACGCTAATTGGGCGGGAGACTGTTGAAATTTGAAATGCTCTTTGCCCAACAGTTTGGTGGCTCTGAAAAGAGCCTTTTGGTTGTGTGTGTGTGTTCTTATCGGTGTGTTGTGTTGATGAGCTTTGGCTCCGACAGCTGTTGGCTGTGACTGGCCAACAGTAACCTTTGTCCTGGCTGAGTTACTCTGTGGCGCTCTCTCAGCTGTTGGCTGGCCTTACACGTTGCCTTTGCCCTTTGTATTCGGCCGCGGAAGAGTGTCAGGTTGTCCTTGCACTTCCTGTTGGCCTAAGCCCAGTGCTGGGTCGGGGAACTCTCTCGCCCGGACACCCTCGCACTCGACTCAAAATTAAACAAAATACTCGACTCCTCGTTGCTCACTTTCTGTACCATTTATCAGGTTGCATATGCGGTTCTATGCGCACCAGGCCGCGCCTTCATTTGGGTGGTGCACCGCCCATGGCCGAGGCAGACGATCCGGGCACTTGCACCGTCACCATGCCCGCTGCGGCGGCAGCTGCTGCCAGTCCCACCATATCCGCCTCATGCATGGGCTTCTTCTTCAGGATGCTCAGATCGTTGACGTTCTCCAGGAAGGATTTGTGTGCGGAGAAGACTTTTACGCTGTCAAAGTCCTTCTTCAGCTCCTCAATGTCGCGCTTCTGCTTGGCGCGTCGATTCTGGAACCAGGTGATGACCTGGGCATTGGAGAGGCCCAGCGAGGCGGCAATCTCATCTCGGTCAGCTGGCGAGAGATACTTTTGGTAGAGGAAACGCTTCTCCAGCTCAAAGATCTGATGATTGGTGAAGGCAGTGCGGGACTTGCGTTTCTTCTTGGGCTGCGGTCGGTTCGAGAAGATGTCCAAATGGGATTTGTCTGCAAGAGAGCGAGAGAGAAAGATGGTTAGTTGAAGTCGACTTAGAGGTGCTGTTGTAGTTGGCATTTGCCAAACCGGTTGCCCCCCGACTGCTGCTGCTAACAAGCGGCTTTTGCCTTAAGTTTTAATTGCCGGACGGGGCCAAGCGTTAATTTAAATGCCAAGCGATTGATACATTTTAATAATGCAATTGCAATTGCAATTGCCATTCCGATTTCCCAGAGACCGGACACCTCAGCGAGTCGGAGCTGTATAATTTGCAAGTTGATTGATTGCGCGAATTGTGGGCGTTCATTGAGTGTGCGAATCTAATGACTTCACCTGGCTGAGTCTTATGCAATCTTTGGAGCGTTGCTCATTTGTCTCGATTGCCGTGTGATTTATAATAATTATTGACACCTACAAATCAGTTTAAGTGCCACACAGTACACTGATTAATGAGCCACTGGCCCATACTTAAAATGCATTCAGCTCGAATCTGTCTGCTCAAAACTTGCATAACATTTCCTGGTTCGGAGATACAAAGTCTCGACCAGGAGCGGCCCCAGTCAAAGCTGCAGGCCTCCAACGAACATCAGCATAAATATTTGTATTTATTGAATATTGGCCAAGACCGGTTCGACATCCGATAGTTTCACACCCATTCCGATTGCTTGTCAAACAAACTAGATCAACATTAAAAACTAATTAAATAGCCGCCAGCGTCAGCTTCAGACTCAAATGAATGCCATATGAATATGAAAACGGGTATGCGTGTGGGTGTATGAGTGTTGTCTGGGTTATTCGAAATGCAAACGCATAATTTGGCCATTCGTTATCTAGAGCGCGTTTTGTAACCCAAAACCCATTAGGCTCTTGACTGCCTGCACGCCTCTTCACTCTCTCTCTCTCTCTCTCTCTGGCTATATTTCTCTTTCTCTTTCGCTGTATTTGTTTTTTATCAGAGACTCATTAAGTAGTTTCTCTGACTTATCTTTACAGCAAGGAAAGAGAAATGTGCAGGGCCAGGCCACTTGGGTATCCTTTCTCCGTCCCTCTGCCCTCTCAGGTGTCCACTTACAGCGCACAAATACTCGTAAATTATTCCCTTAGTTAGGGGGAGTTTTGTTTTGGTCACATTTGTCATGGGTGCCCGTGCTCAATATGTTCAAATATGGTTATGCTTCAGCTCGAAATCTGATCGATTTCCCTGGAATCTACGGCAACAGTTGGCCTCTGGGATGGTTTTATGTATTAATTTTGGCGCTAGTACTGGGAACTCCAGTTGGCACCCAAGGCGACAAGTTGTCTGGGCAGGTCAAGGATCATTACATAGAGAAAGATTCGTAGAGACGTGGCAGGAACTATCTTTAGTGAGTGCCAAAGATATAATGTGCACTCGCCCATATTTATGGGATTTCCGTTGCAACTGCAACTGGCGGCTCCTCCTCCTACTCCGCTGATTGACTAACGACAACTCCACACACACATATCTGTTCCTCGTAAATATTTCGTCTTTGTGTTATACAATATTTGATAAACAGTAATATTTATATTTTGTCTACTTAATGTTGGGGGAGAGGAGAGACGGCCCAGCCAAGAGACTTATACAACAAATGGGTGTTGCCGCTAATCGCTCTTTCTGTATTTTAAAACATGTTTACGACCGAGACGCAGCAGCTGAGTCTGGGGGGCCAGAGTGTGTCGGCCATTAGTTTTGAGTAGCAACAAATGGAAACGGCATGTTAATTGTTCAATGAGGAACATAGCAACAAATAGCAAACTCGATTAGGTAATGCACACGCTGGGGCGATGGAAAATTTGTTGCTAATCGCTGCAGAATACACGACAACAAAAATACTCGTACTGCGAGTAAGTACTAATGCGGACAGTTGAAACTATTAAACATTAATTGCCATGAAATCACTGGCTAGCCGCCACAGGGGCTGCATTGGGGGGGTGTGCGAGAGACAGTAGATACTTAAAACGCCCACTAAATGCACTCGAATCAGTGTCAAACTTGAACTGTGACTTAATTTCAGTAATTCCAGGCAGTAAATAGATTGTGTTCGAAATTGCATTCTCTATTGAAATTTGTGCTAGAGTTCGAGAAAGATCTCTTCAATTTTTAGAAATAATTCTTATAAAGCAGCTCTCCCCTTTCCACCCCAGCAATTTGTTTCTGTCTGTGGCGCATGCTGCTAATTAATTAAAAGCCCAAAATCGAATCGGTTAGGGGAATTTACATATCAAGAGACCCCCACTCAGATCGATTGACCGGAGACGAGGGGAAAGGCGATCTGCTGGCCGTTTATTTCAATTAAACGAAATACGAATGAATTTGCTGCTTGATAAATGGCAAACATCATCCAGTAATAAGCTAAATATTCATCTGGAATTTCGATATCTCGATACGAGAACAAATTGAAGGCATTTTATTCTAATTAAGAATCGCATAAATTCATTTCGATAATTGAGACATTTGTCAATCGCAGACAAACAGACAGACAGAACCTAATATCATATGTACATATGGCAATTGCGGACCTACCTTGAGACTCATCGAAATCCTTGGTGGTCATCTGGAACAGTGCGTCCAGCGGTGTGCCATTGGCCTTGGCCTTGGCAGCGGCAGCGGCGACTGCAGCAGCGTTGCCTCCACTTGATGCTCCTCCAGTTCCACTGCTGTTCTGTGAGGGACTGGAGGCACTTGCCGATCCGGCTGAATGGTGGCGCTCACGTTCGGCTGCCACCTGAGCAGAGGACTGCGGACTGTGGCTGTGGCGGGCGGCAGCGGCTGCAGCAGCAGCAGCAGCGGCCGAGTCGCGGGATATCTCCGGTGAGCAGCAATCGCTGGCCGCGGAGCTGGAGCGGTCCGAGCCGCTCTCCGAGGGAATGATGTCCATGCCCATGTGGCGCAGCAGCTGGGCCTGGGCGTTGAAGTGCTCCTGCAGCTGTCGGTGGTAGTCCAGGGCCAGGCGCTGCTCGTAGTGCAGCAGGGCCGAGGGAATGAAGGGGCGCACGGGCATGGGGCCGAGCAGGTGATCCCAGGGGCGTACAATCTGTGCTCCGGGCAGGAGCATGGCTGCCGCCGCCGCCGCATGATGTGCATCCAGGGGCTCGGTGCGTGGCTGGAGGAGACCAGAGGATGGCCTGTTGGCAGGTGGGGCCAGCAGTGTGGCAGCCGGCGGTGGCGACACCGACTCCGAGCGCTGCTTCTGCGAGTGCCCCAAAATGTCGGCAATGGAAAAGCTCTTCACACCCTCGATGGCCGACTTGGTGGTGGTCTGTGGCTGGCACTCGGCGGCAGTGGGTGCCGGAGCCAGGGCTGGTGGACTGGGCGTGTGCTCCCGCGGCTCCGACGAGGAGGAGGACATGCGCAAACGCTTCAGCGGCTGAAAGTAGTCCTCCGGCAGACTGCCGACGGCACCGCGTGTGAGTCCAGCGGCAGCTGCTGCTGCGGCGGCGGCATGATGTTGCATGAGGAACTGCTGCTGCTGCAGCAAGTCGATGGTGCTGGCACGCGGATGGTGCAGCTGGTGGTGGTGGGCATGCGGATGATGCTGGTGCTGGTGCTGCAGCTGCGTGGGCAGCGGACTGGGAGCTCCTCCGACGGAGATCTCCGATTCGGCGGGGCTGGCCGGGCGCATGGTTGGAGGACAGAGCATCTAAGCTACGTTCTGGCGGGTAATACTTGTCACTTTGGTATCGCTCAAAGCACTAAACTGTGTCTCCTTCTTGCAGGTGCCAGAAGCGACTGATCTGATTGCACACTGATTCGATTGCTACACTTGGCGTTTACTTTCGAACACGGCACGGAACGTATCTCGATTTATCTCTGTGAGTCTCTGGGTGTCAGGCGGATGAGCGATAGACGATTAACGAGGGCAAACGACGACGACGCTGATCCAATAGGAGGACCTCTCAACTCGACGTTCGAAATAGATTTGAAGATTGGTTCGCTAACTAGACACGTCGATATTTCTTCAGTTCTTTTGCTGCCCGCCGTCGCCGCGTCGCTTCCGCACTGACACGCTCTCTTTCGGTCTCTCTCGCTCTGCCGCCTTGCGTCTCTCGCTCTCTGTGTGCGTGCTGTCTCGCTCTGTTGCTCAGCGTCTCTTTAGCATCTCTCTGGCTCTCTCGTCGCGTCGCGTCACGTCTCGTCTCCTCGTTGCGTCGCGTCGTTCGTTTCGTGTCTCGTTTGTCGGTGGTTAAACAACAACCCAGCACGGCGCGGCCTCGGCAATCAAATCATAACTGCACAACAAGCGGCAGCGTCGACGTCGATTCTCTCTTACTCTTTCTTTCTCTCTGTGTGAGAGAACCAGTTTTCCTTTAGCCGCGTGTGTTAGACTGAGTCGGTTGGCATGAATCACTATCTCGCTCTTGCCGGCCTGTTCACCACCAATCGGCTACAGCAACAAAAAAATAGCAATGGTGGCGTATACGTAACGGTAATTATGGCGTTCATCATGTGGCTGCCGTGCAAGAGCGAGACAACAATAGCGACGCTCCTCAGCTTGTAACGAGACTGTATTTAGTATTTTAGTCGTCGTCGCTGCAAAGTTTTCACAACTCAAAAAGCCAACAGCCAACAGAGGCCGTGACAGAGGCCGTGGCAGAGTCGGAGCCAGAGCAGGAGAGTCGTCTATGCTCCCCGAAGCACCCTTCCCTCCACCCTACGATTGAGCATAATGACGATGACCCGCACCCAACGGAGAGCCGTTCCCCTGGAGGCAGCCCGCGTTTAATTGTCAAGCGTTTGCAATTAAATTGCTGCAAGAAAAACGAACCATTAATTTGGGAGAAAGACGAAAGCCCCCCGACCAAAAAAAGAAAGAGAAACAATATCATGAGTAGGGGAAATGATATAAAAAATGTGCATAAATTCGAAGACATTTGGAAATTATTTGGCGCCGTGGAGCCATCTCTTTCGATGGATGGATGGATGGACTTACACTGGATATTGATCAAGTGCAGTCTTACTTAATTGAGACAAATTGCTTGGATATTGTTTGTTACTACTAATTGTTTAGTTATTGCTTAGTAATTGTTCAGTAAATGCGATAATGAAATATGGTATCGGTTTATGGGTGGAAATTGTATGCCGTGTGGTTCTGTATTCAGCGGTAGAAATTCTACTACACCAGAGCCGACGGCTTTTTATATTTTAGTTACACAAATGCCAACAGAAATAACCATTAAAAGTTAAGCTCAGAGAACTCTTACAGCTACAAGCCATGTCTTTTGGAATATGGAAATATTATTATTAATATTTTCTACATGTAATATTCCATGTTTAATGATTCAAATCGATTTAGATTTAATTTACCAATTGTCAGCCATTAGTATCGGTTTAGAAAGTCAGCTCAGGAATCAATGAAAATATTTAGGGAATATCTTTCTTATGCGTTCACTATTGCTTATCGTAAAACCTTAGAAAAATATGCTATTTCTGAGGATAATTACTTTGGACACCGTCTGCAATTAAGTAGATCAGCCAAATAATCAAATTGACAGCGAACGCGACGCTTTAACACACAAAAATGTTCACTAGTCCCAAATTATTTCAAGAACTTTGATAGATTTTTGTACCAAATACTGTCCATGGTACCTAACTTACAACAATTGCCCAAATTTAAAACATTACGCAGCTAACTCAGCACCCAATATACTGATAGATTAAAGACAATTAGGAAATTTTGTTTTGTTTTTTGTTTTAGAGCTTATCTAATCAGTCTCGCTGGACATCGTGCAGCAGTTTGACTTTAAGCCAATTTGCAATTGTGCACACATTTTGGCCAACTTGAAATGCTGACACGTACAGGCCCAAAACAGCCAACAAATCTCCAAATCCTTTTAATTGAAACAAATGGGAATTGTTGCAACAATCAGCAGAGAACAAAGGCCACAGCAGCGGCAGAAGCATCCGCAGGGGCAGAGGAAGAGGAAGAGGCAAAGACGGCAGCACAAAAGGCGTCAGGGCGTCTGAAGACAAAGGGCAAAGGTCTATTAACGAAAAAATCGAAACTCGAAGCCAATTGCCGTCGCAGCAGGATGCTAAACGAGAAAGGAATCAACGGCGACGGCGGCGGCCCCGGCGACCACCGCAGGCTCAGCGCTCGACTTTAGCCACAGTGGGTCCCAGCTCGACATGGAATCTATCCCGGTTGCTGTTCCGTATACCCGGCAGCAGCAGGCAGCTACCTGAACTGGCTATTGATAAGGACTAATCACACAAATATTTGAGCATTCGGTTTTGTGATTGAGTTTCGCCGCAGTGCAGCGGCATGGAGCGGCGCGTTTGATTCCCCGACTTTAGCGCTTCTGTATTTTTGGATAATTCTAATTTCTTCTCTATATATGTATGTAGTATCTCGGTCTTTGTTCTCGGCGGCTATTAGTGTGTCTATTAGATACACACGCATGCTGCGTGGGAAAAGCCGCGGTGTTAATTATGCCCCCGTCGACCAGGTCCTTGAGAGTCGCAGTATCCTTCAAAGGGAAAGTCAATTTACACCTGTGGCCCATGCTGTGTGTGTGGCTTCATTCACACGCTGATAAATTGGAGCCCCGCTTTCGGTCGGTGAAAGTGCAAGGAAAGGGTTCATTAATATTCAAATGCAGGGCGACGATTCATTGATTTATCGTGGCAGCTGCCGGACAACAGCAACGCTCACCGCTGCAGCTGATACACCCGGAAATGCTAAATTTTCTATAATTTAGATGGGATAGCTGGGATGCCTGATAGCGCACAAATAATCGCTGCAAAGCTGTTTTAGTTGGAGTTTGTTTTAAGCGCCGGAAAGCCAAGAATCCCGCCCACATTTGGATTAGCGGCGCGGCTAGAGATGTGTGAGATGCGTGATACGATGGTTAACGATAGTTTTGCATCGTTTGATCCAAGCTACAAATTGTAATAGAGGTTTTGAATACCATAAGAAGCTTTTTATATTTATGGAAATTTATGTAAATTCAGTCCTACATTATTTTTGCTGCATAATTTCCATCCATAGCCTACGCCCAAGTCTTTTCAACTATGCCTAGAGGCAGTGCAACCGGTGTCATAAAGTTTCCTAGCAACAACAATAACTTGACTATAATTGTCAATTAGCAATCTTTCAACAGCAGCAGCCCCCACCCAAATACATTTTTTTTTTGTTTGTGCATTTGCTGGCTGCTGTGATTTTCCAGCCTCAAGCAATTTGCATATTCCACGGACTGGCGTGGAGTCGTTTTCGGTTCACATTTCCAGCTGGGGCGAGCGCGACCCACGCAGCATTGACACATGCACGTCACTGCCACTTCCACTTGATGTTGTTCTGCAGATAGAGAAGCTTGTGGCGCGGATTGGAATGGATTGCCATTGCCGCTTGGTAGCATAACGAAAATTATATTACTACCGATAGACTAGATGATAATTATGGATTGACACGCCTTTAAGTTGCACCGCTTTGATTTTGGGGTGTGTTCGTTTGACCCACAAATGGGTGGAATTCACGAGGGAGATTTGAATCAGAGTTTGATTGGAAAGGAATTGGATATATTAAAATAACTAATTTCGAAATTTAAAGAGCGCTTAGATTATGTTTACTAATATTAAATAATTTTCTAAATGAAAGGCAATATTTATGCTCCCAAATCAACTGAAATTTCCGCAACCAATTCAACAAAACGTTCGACAATATAGCTTAAATCTTGATTAGCCAAGTTTTAGTCATTAGTTGAATGTTCAGTCCATTGTCCATTTCTATCCCCTGACCAGAGAATCAAAGAGAAAGTCCTACGACTTGAGTGTATTGTGTCGAAAAATGGTAAAAAATTGAGAAAAGAAAGGAAAACTCATCAAAGAGGAAAGTAGTTAGGGCCAAAAGACACAAAAGACACTTGAGCTGGGGCGACCATTAAACATTGCCAATTTCACAGCAATCATCAGCATGGCCAAGAAAGCCCCCGTGGCCGAACAAAAGGTGGCCCAGAGGGAAAAAGTAGCAAAGCGAACTACTAAGCCGTTTAGGGGGGCCACCCACAAAGAGTGCGCTGCCAACCAGAGGACAGAGTCAGAGTCGGATCGGAGTCGGATCGGAGTCGCTGTCGCTGTCAAAGACCAGGGCACTCGGCCTGCTTTCCGGCCCAAGCTTGGCAGCAATGTCAGGCCTCTGCCGGTGCACGCTAATCAAGCCAAGAGCTAAAAGCCAAACCAACAGCGAGACAACAAATCAAACGCTCGATGGAAAGCACCAAAAACGGAAAACAATGAACAGCCGCATGCTAATTAAAGCGATGCTCAAATTGAAATGTTTAACTTTTTCATCTTCGTTTCGATTTTCGGGTCTGGTGCTTTTCGTTGTCTACGATTTTTGGGGGTTTTCTTTTACATTTTTTGTGTGTGTGCTTTGGCTTTGGCTTTGGCTTTGGTGAGTGGGCCAAGCGAACCGCAGCAGAGCAGTTCGCTGCGGACATACACTGAGGGAAGAGATACGGCAAGGGACTTCGCTTAGTGGAACTTGAAGGATGCAGGAAGCAAGATTGAAAGTACAAGCCATCTAGAATGCATAAAACAAGGGGACATGTTCCTATCATAAATATTTTTATTTGCTTTGCCATAATGCTCTCCAGATAATGTAAGTCACATTTTGTGTCTATGCCCACCAGTTCCTAACCAGCTTAGAGCTTCAATAATCTTTTATTAAACTTCTTATTTTCCCTCAGTGTTGTCTCCGCTCGTGAGCGAGTGAGTGCCACACGGCGTATGCGCGCTACGTGTATTCTGCCGCTCTGTCAACATGGGACCCCGTGCTCCCCCTGCGAGCCTGCGGCACTCTCGTATTTACATGGGATATAGAGAGAACTGTTTGGATACTTTTTCGACTGAATGCCGCACACAAATATTTGTGCGTTGGCTTCTTAATTGAGTTAATAGAGTTGGACCGCGAGAGTGCGCGTGGCCGTCCGGCGTTGATTTTGACCGACGTGTGATAATTACAATGCTGCCCCAGCTGCGGCGGCTTTGATGAGGCTGTCGATGTGGCTGCTGCTGCTGCCACTAAAGCTGAAGCTGTTGCTGATGCTGGTTCAAGGTGGCGGCCCCTTTGTCTTTGACTCTGTGCGTTGGCCGTGCTCAAACAAACGGTTCAGTGGTTCATTTGGACTGCACTTTTTTTTCGGCTGCATCTCGCTTGTTTAAATATTGAGACTTGTGTTTAACATAATTAATGCGAGTGGAAATTACAGTAGCTCGACCACGACCACACTGACTAACTTCTGGGAGCACTCTGTGGCAGAGGAAATTATGTTCTTGCTTTCTGCAGCAGCACCGCTCCAATGTAATCAACATTTGCATGCACAAAAAGAAGTAATTATATGACCGTGCGGCTGCCCAGTGACGTTGAGGATATGCTGTACAGAAGGGAAAGTATGTGAGCTTCAGGAAGGAGCAGCAAGAGCTGGCAGAGATTTGAAAATTCAGCAACTAAATGTACTCCAACTGCAAGCTTAAGTATTCAAATCTGCATCCAAATATCTTCCACTTTAGCGACTGCAGTTAGGGTATTCCTAGGCCATCATCTACTCTGCACTGCTCCTTTCCATTGTTGCTAAAAAGCCCAAGAGACCGACACAATTACACCATGGCACAAGGGGCAGCGGCAAAGGGCGCCCGTATGAATATCAAATCAACTACATTGCAGTTAAAAAGCACATTTCAAACACCTTTGAGGTGCATTCGCTCGTTTGGTGGTCCAGAACGCCCCGAAGAGCATTAAGGGGGGCAGAGCGGACTGCTGAGGCACAGGGGACCACATTGCTTGATTGCCGTGCGCCTCTCGAGATGACGTTGCATTGGCGATGGAGCTGGAGCTGGAGCTGGAGCAGGAGAATCGGCTCAGAGCCAAAGTCTGGAGAGGTAGGCAGGAAGCGAGGAAAGGTTTTTTTCATCTGGTTTTTTGTGTTCTCTTCTCTTCTCTCTCTTTTTTTTTTGCGATCCCATATGTGGAAGCAGCCCGTAACCCTCTTCCGCTGCGCTGCTAAGAGGAGCCGCCGAACTGGCTTCAGGTCTGGCCCCATCATGATGAGACGAGATGAGACGATGATGATGCTGCGGCTGCGGCTGCGGCGCGTTCTGGTTCTCGTTGCACGAGCAAAGGGAAGCAACGATGCAACAAAGAACTTGCAAGCTGGAATCTATTGCTCTTGCTCGCTGTCTCTCTCTCTCTCTCTCTTTGGAACCCTCTGCGTCTGTTGCTGTGTGGAGCTGAGCGCCATCTCGTTTAATGCCTTTAAGGCGTGACCATAGTATTTTATAATATGAACTGATCAAAGGATGCCGACACGTTTCTACTGAGCCGCCAAAGCCGAGACGACTCCAGATTTGCGCGCTTCGTTCTTGGCAAAAAGGTTTGTGGCTGGAGCAGGGTTCGAGCGGAGACTGCGGAGACAGCGTCCAGCAGTCGGCTACAACTGCAACAATAACAAATTGACCAAATCGATTTGTTGGCATCGCTATCGCTGGGCAACTCTTTGGCCCTGGCATCAGCGAACTTTTTGTGGCCGGTTGCTGGCTTTTCCCTCTTCTGGCATTTTCATTTAATTCTATTGCTCATTAGCTGCATGAGTGTGAAAATGGCGAGTGCCTGACAACACCGGAAACAGGGCTGAAAGTTTGTCCGCCTTTTGGGTTGGCTTCTTGGCGCATGCGAGATGAGTGGACACTTTCGGGTGGCAGTGTGAGTGGGAGTGGGTGCTGCCCACTGGGCTGTGCTTGAATTTATGTCATTTTAATGCAAACAAATTAAATGATGGCACTCGAGTGGAAATTAGGGCAGGGCAGGCAGTGCCCAAAAGGGTTCCAGACGCGTTACGAATGCGGCGTATACGTGATATTGCCAATTGGGGTGGTTGTGGCTCGACTTGGGCTGCTTGGCTCTGCTCTGTTCCAGCACCGGCCCGCTCTGTTCACTTCACAGACACTGCCGATGTCACACTTAATTGAAAACTCATTAGAGCCTCGGGGCAGGAGCAACTCGAGTGGTCTGCGGGCAGGAGGAGACAATAAGAGACTGAAACTGTGACTGGGGCAGGCAAAAGCCAAACTGATTGCCAGCGTGAAATCGCCAGCAAATGCAGCTGGGCGATAGAAATCTGCAGTTCATATTTATGACTCTATTATATTCATGAGTGGCCCGTTCGGAGGGGTGAGTTTTTCCCTCGATTCCTGCACCGTTTACCGTTCATCAGTTGCCGATTGAGGGTTTGACTTGGTCTTGATTGTCAGCGTGTCCAATGCGTAGCAGAGAGTGAGAGTGCACATCGCACTTCGCACATTTGGCGAGGATTCGAAATTAAATTTGTAGTTGTACATCACACCAGACACTATCAATTGGGAGCTCAATTAGAGGGCACATGGAAGCGGAACCATTAGAATTGTAATTCTTAATTAGAGGCAGGAACATCAGGGAGCGAGAAGGGTGAATAAAATTGATTAAATATATCATAAATACTAACATCGAAATTATGCATAAATAAAAGTCACTGAAGGTTGCATTCTTTTCTTGAAAATTAATGTTTGTAATTTATTTATTTATTTACAATATTTCTAGAATATTCTTCCAAATGTAAACCAAGTAAATAAACACTCTTTTTCACCCCTCTTCTCTTTTCCGATGATGTATTTTCATTCTCCTCTTCCAAATCGGACTTCCCATGCCCATGCAATTTGTCTTTCTTTTTTTGTTCCACTAATGCAAACCGGATTTGCATTTTCAGCTTCCTTTGCTCCACGTGTTGGTTTGCTCTGTCTATGTTCGCATAGTCTGAATGGTGTGCCATGCTTTTTGCATTTATTAATTGCCTGACATGTCCATTAATTTAAATCAATGATATTTTTTCGCGCCCAAGTGCATGAAAAACCTGAAGTTCTGCTGCAACATCGCCCCCACGGGCCGCTTTTCCGACATCGTCCCACTCCGTGCCCGTTCCCGTCTCGCCGCCTTGCAGCAATTAGCATAATTTTAAGCAAATTGCAGCATAAATCTCCTCTTCGTTTTTGTTTAGTGCCATTCGCTCATTTCAGGCAATTAAATGTGCACGAAATTAAATGTTGAGCATTGAGTTGGCAAGCAAGTTCAGTGCGGGGCACATCAGCTGCTAGGAAAAAGTTCGTGCGAAGAAAATTAATAAAATAAAATGCATTACACAACTTTTAGACAAGTTTTTATATTTAATTAGTATTTATTAGTTGTCTATTTATTTACTTTCCCCAACCTTTCATAGCAGTGCCTACCGTAGCCCCACAATCTGTTGCCATTTTTCGCATCCAGCAACCATATTTGACAACTTATTTACGGCCATATCATTGCAATTTATCTGTTGTGATGGCAGCAAATGCAAATTGAATCTATAATATATTTTATGCAGCTAATAAACTGTGATTAGTGCCATGTGGCCAGCCATTTTGATCGTTATACTGAATTTATTATGGCCCAGTCGCAGTCTCCGTTTGCTGTCGGCTTTCGTAGCTTCTAAAGTAAATAATTAATTAATTTGATTAGTGGACTCAGCGTTGCCTTTAATTTATTTAAATTTAATGTAAAATTCCGCTCTGGAAAGAAACGCTCGATGAATATTCATTGCCATGAAGGCAAACATTTATCTGCGTAAACATTTTAATTTACAGCCGACTTTTGGCTCTGTTGCGATTCATTTTTGATGATTAGTTTGTTATTTGATCTCGATGGCAGATGGCGAAACTGAGGGGCGATCAATCAATGGAGAGGCACTGCTGCTCATCGAGCATTCGATCATGATGATGTGGCAGGTCTCTCCTCTGTGCACGTGTGTGGCATTGCGATTGATTGCGATCAACATCAACGACTGTGTCCCGGAACAAATCCACAAATTAAGATATTTGTGTGCTTTAATTAGCAGACCCCACGAGCAGGGCGGGGCTGCTATTTCTGAACTATTCCTATGCCGATTCCCACACACAGATCCAGTCTGAATCTCCCTTTCTGGGAAGTGTAGCTCTCAGGGGCTTCAAAAGCGCCGTCGCCTTGGTCGCCTTTATATTTCCACGAAAATTCCGTTTCTTAATGAAAATATTGTACATAAAACAGAAATAACCGCCACAGCCACCGTTTGGAATCAATGCAAACAAATGCCAGGCCAGAATCGGAGGCAGATCGAAGATCTAAGAATGCCTCCAGCTAACCTCCTAACTAGCTACCGTTTAATTTTTATTACGCCCCAAAGAGGTGAGTGTGAAATCGTCGGCGCGTTTTTATGATTCACAATCCCTTTCATTCTCTTCGCTGCCTCCTCCACGACCATCCTGTTTGACGTTTCCATTCACACGCATTTGACAAGTGCCCAATCCAAGGTACAGGGATTGACCTGAACTCGGACTGGGACTTGGTCAAGGAGCAGCTCCAAAGGAAAGTGTGGTGAGGGTGTCTTTGCTTGTGGCCATAAAATATATCGAGGGATCTTGACTCTTGCCTATTTTGACGTTTATAAATATCCAACAATTTGTTGTTCTCTCGGTGCCCCTGTCCTCTGACGTAATGCTGATGGAGAAAGGTTTTGTTTTCCGTTCGGTGAGTGTGTGGGAACAGAACATGTGTCGCTCTCGCTCTCGGGATCTTCTTCAGGCCTTGCTTCACTTTGATTGCTTTATTTGTTGTTTTAGGCTGGCGGAGAGGGCGTTGCAAGTGTGTTTTGATTGTGTTGCATTGTAGCTGTAGTTATGTAATTACTTTGCGCATTTTCCACGCTTCTTTGGTGGCACTTGCATCCACCGACTTCGCAGCCGTCACTCAGTCAGGATGTTGCTCATTTTCGCCACTCGGCGGCGGCCTCTCAAAACTCAGGAAGTGCCTCGCATAAATGGAAAGGCACTGGGAATCGGTTTTCAGTTAGTTGATTGAGTGGCTGCTATCCCTTTTCCCTTTCCTTTGTCTGGGTCTGCTCCCAGGCTGGTTTTAATGTTTACCGCGAATTTATTTAGCTGATATTTGTCTGCTTGTCGACGATGCGTGTCGCGGGATGGGGGGGGGGGGGGGGGCTGCCTCTTTGATGTGCCTCTGTCCGGGGCTTTGACAGTTATGCTAATGATAATGCTTGTGGGGAGATTTGGGGGCGCTGCAGAGTGTTATTGCCCCGAATGACTGACTTTAATTTGACAGAATTTTGCATGTCACTTTTGTCGCATTTCACATGCGAAATCCATGCCACAGATCCACAGATGTATCTGTATTTATGTTTATAGCCACCCAAATCGTGTCGTGTCGTGTCGTGTCGCTGGCTTGGCGGCGTCTTGAAACGCCACTCATTTTGCCACTTCCGCTGGCGTCCTACGTTCGAGGTCTGCAGAATGTCATGGGAATGTGAAAAATATCACATTTGGTGGCAGAAGCAGCAGCAGCAGCAGCAGCAGCTGTCCCAGTCCCCCCTCTCTCTCTCACTCTCTCTCTTTCTGTGTGTTTCTGTCCTCAGAGGAAGAGCTTTTTTTTTAGAGTTTTATTTGCTGGCCGGCTGGACTACTGCTTGTGCCACACAGCATTGGCATGTCATTTGGGAGATGCCGCGCGACTACCTGCCAATTACCTAGCCATCTCATTCTCGGCCCCAACCAAGTCCAAAGCCACAGCCTGGTAGGGCGACCACCAAGCTAGCCGCGTCTAACAGCCCAGCCGCGCTTTGATCTTTCGCCGTCTGGCCAATGGCCAGGCAATGTGATTAAGCCTGCTTTGCGGCACACACACACACACGTACACACACTATCGGATTGGGGCACTCTCACTCACACATGTAGCACTCGTGGGGGCTCGTTACCGCTCTCCACTCGGTTGTTGCCACAGAGAGTCTCAGAGCCTGTTTTCGCTCGTTATTCTCCACTTTGTACGCCTGTCTGCTCATTTATCAAAGCTACGCCGAGTCGACTGACTCAAAGTTGGAGCCACAAGACGCAGTACGAGTGCGTGTCTCTCTCTCTCTGCCTTTTGGCTGCTCCATTGGATGCGTTAAGCGGCTCATATCTGCGCCTCAGTCTCATTTGGCTTTGAAGTTTAGCGCAGCGGCCTGATTGGCCCAAACGTCTTTTAACTGACTTCCACTTGGGCATCATTTCCAGCTACAGCTACAGCTTCAGGCCCAGCCTCAGTGCCAGTGCCAGCTCCAGCTCCAGCTTCATCTTCTGCTGCTGCTGGTTCATTAGAAAAATGACGGCTTTGTCTTTTTTATGGCTTACTTTAACGCTTCGAAGCTGAGCAGAGGCTGAACTGATCTGATGTTGCTCTTGCTCTTGCTCTTGCCCTCGCTGTTGGTAGTTCTTCTTGTTGGCTTAACTCATTTGGCCGCCAGGCCTTTTACCCATTAGCCATAATGGCCACATTGCCACCTGTGTTGCACACACACACACAGAGAGTAGGGTTGAGTGGCCCTTGGACTGCTGCATACCTTGGGGCGTCATCTTCCAGTTCATTCCATTCCTTTCCATTTGGTTGTGCCCCATCATTTTGTCACATTGCACATTACTATTGATGTTTGCTAAGGCTAATCTTTCGGCGTCTTTCAATTTGTACACAACTTTTGCCATGCCATGGGAAATGCCAATGGCACCAAATCTTGGGAAAGTTTTATATTTTGCTTGCATTTGTTTTCGCTGCGATTAGGGCACTGTGGGAACAGATCGTAGCTTCCGCAATGCCAAATTCAGACTAATCATGCCCATAATTTATTGTCACTCCAGTGCAAAAGCCAAAAAGCTGCGCAACGAATTCAGCTCAATAAACTCTCCCCCAGATAGAACCAAACGTCCCCCCATGGCACAACCCTCGAGGGTTACCCCCCCCCCCCAAGGGGTAAATAAGAGTCAGAGTCAACAAATCGAAGGCGATGATACATGTGAGTGAGCAAAAACTAATGGATTGATTTATGTATTATCACCTGGAGTGAAGAAATTTATTATGTGCCCCAGCAATAAATCACGGCGACACTTCTCTCTCTGTGTGTGTGTGTGTGTGTGGGCGAGACAGAAAGAGAAAAAGCGATGAAAGTTTTTGCACAAATTGAAAAGGGATAAGAATTCGCCACACTCTAGCTGGGGGTCGGACTGGGGTTTGGTCTGCCTTTTTTGAGTAATTAATGGCACCCAGCGGTATTTTTGCGATGAGACAATAAAAATATGCTCTCCGATTTGTTTATCTTTGGGGGAGCTCCCCCCCTCTCTCACTCTCTCTCTCTCTCTCTGTTGTTGTCGCTGTGGGTGTTGGAAAATTAATTGCTATCATTAACATAGAAAAATCTTCGAGGTTGGGGTGCTTAGTCCCAGCATCCGGCATTCAGGATGTAAACGAAAAGTAATTTGAGATTTTATTGCTTCCGCGTTGAAAGCAGTTGAATGATTTTATTCATTTTTGGGTCTCTTCCCCCACCAACTAATGGAGATTAATTTTTGGGGCGTGATTCGGGTGTAGGCAGATGTGAAACGGTTGTGAGCGGCAGACCACTGATAGGGCATCGATGGATCTGGCAGAAGGATGAGCCTGGAGCAGACAGCGCCCGATAGGGCATGGATGGATTTGGGTAGAATGACTGGGCAGCGGCAGGGAAAGCCAGGAGGCAGGGGCAGCAATTAACACAGTGACGCCACATTTTTCGCTCCGCTCATCGATTGTTGTAGGGAAATGTGTAAATTAGCTTAAAATTTCAACAGCAAATACTGCAACGCCCTCGAGTGTGGCAAAGGGAATGGAAATGGAGATCCATATCGATATTCAGAATGCAACGATTCTCGATTCTCGATTCTGTTCTCATGAAATTTGAGTGCCGGGATTTTTAACACAATTATAAATCTGTCTCTCCCTCTCTTCGGCGTATTAACGGCTAATTGTGGCCGGGCTAAGCGCGGCACCTGTGTGGAGTCGGCACTGATCAAAGCTAGGACGAGGCTAAAGGACGAATCTCAGCCTCAGCCTCTGCCTGCGCGCGATTCTTCACGCTCAGTCGAGCCGAGTGTAGGTGTGAAAGGCATTGACCAAGACTAAAGGGCTCAGTGCTCGGGTCCATTAGCCACCAACGCCGAAGAAGGATGAAGGATGACAAGGACCAGGGACCAAGGACCCAGGACCCAGGACCTACCTTGCGCTAACTACGTGTGCATAATGTGAGCCTTCAGCCTTTTGTGCCGATCTGTGGATTATCACACGCTTTGTAATGAGTTTTCCCGACCCAGACCTGCAGGCAAACCTGTGCCAATTCCTATTCCAATTCCCTTTGTGCAGGACATTTGCTACGCATTCGCCTCCAGACAAAAGGAGCTTCACACCAGCGAGTCCAAGGATTGTTCTTGCATTTGTAAAGCGTCATTAACACACGCGCTGACGCACAGGAGAGCATCAACAAACCAGTGGAAAAACAACAACAAGAAGAGAAGAAAAAGTAAATTAAAGTAAATCGAATTAAGTGGACTGCCATTCAATTCTGTGCCCTGGGCTGTAATCGGTGCAACGGCACGGCTGGCTGGAGGCTTTGTTCTCCACTGTCCGCTGTACGTCTTCGATTCGATTGGATGGGATTTGATGTGTTTGAAAAATTGAATTTTAATTTGCCACACAAGACGTTGCCCGCCTAAAAGGTTTCCACTTTAAGCCATTTTCGATAAGCGTGAACCAATTCGAAAATTCATTTAGTTGATGGCTTCCAATCCCAGTCGCAGTCGCAGTCGCAGTCCCAGTCGCCCTCTCCATATCACTGCGTGTGGCGTTGCACTAGAAACAGTGGGCGCTACTTCGAGCAGCTACTATTTGAGATAACTAAATGAGGGAGAGAGAGAGAGGCTATGGGCTACAAATTAGTTCATTGTCCAAATGCATTTGGGCCTGAGGAAATTAGTAGAGAAAATGTGAGATTAAAGCAGAACGATCAACTCAATTAATTTGTGTGCGTGATTGGTACAATCAAAGAATTGCATTTAGTTACGGTTTCAACTCTTTAGTTTTGCATTTAGATGGGTGTAGAAAAAACACCCGTAAGAGACCACCAAGGAGTGTAAATTATTAAAATGTAATGGGAGTCAGAATGAATTTATTAGAAATTTAATATAATAAGCACTGAGAATAAAACATAAATCCTTTTATATTCTCTATATTTAATCTTTATTTATAATCTCTTATTTGAATTTCGATTTTAGCGAAAACTTCCTTAAAGTCAAACAAAAATCTTTTGCGCCTCTCTCTCTCGCTATTGCAACATCTTCCAACAGCAGCCACAACAACTTCTCTCTCTTTTTCTCTCTCTCTCACTCTCCGACTCTCGCTCTCTTTGGCTGTGTGTTGCCTCTCGCTGTTCGTGTGTTGCAGGCGTGTCTTACTTGCCACTTGCAACGGTGACGTCACTGTTTCTGGCAGCCAATCAGCGCTGACCAGAGCGCAGCGCTTGCGCACGAGTAGCACGGGATATGCACACAGAGCACAGAGCACAGAGCACAGAGGAGAGCAGAACATTTAGCCAAATTAATTGCAGGATAATAACTTACGTCCTGACACGGCCACCGCCCAGGCCCGAGTCTCAGCCACGTAATTGGTTTTTTTTTGTACGTTTCTTCTCTTCCTTTTGGGGAGTCACCCACTACCGCCTCCACAACAGACAGCCAGCCGGCCACCTTCCTTTCTGCCTGGCCAGAACCCAGTAACCAAGAGCCGAAATTCAGGCGGCCATCATGCCAAAGGAGAAGAGAACGTTGTATATCTTGATGCCATCTGCATTTCATTTCATTTGTAATTGGACGTAATTCAATTTTAAAATAATTGTTGCCATAATTTCAGTGTAATTTTCTGTTTGTTTCCGTGGCAGCACACTCCGCTCTGTGTTTGCCTTTGCCGTGTGCCAATTCCCTCTGTCCCTCCACTCGACACAATCAACTCATAAATAAATGAATGAAGTCAGTTCACATGGGACCAGAGAGGCGAATGTCATTGCGACATTTGGACGGTCTTTTCTCATTTCAATATCAATATCAGAAAGTGGTATAGAGTGGAGTCAGAAGAGAGCAAAAGGTATAATTTGCAGACAGAAATTACACACCTAAACTCCGTTTGCGAGCCAGACATAAATTTACTTAACTCATAATGTCATATTATTAATGATAATGGCGCATTTTGGCTTTCAGCTTTTAGCTGATCGAGCAAAATCCATCAGCAACCCACCGGGACTCCAATGGCTGGTCTTGAGAGTCGCGGAGTGGCACCAGTCGAGGCTCATTGTCTAATTAATTAGGCCCCCGGCTCTCAGACAGTCACAAATTAATTAACGCCGCCAACAAACGCCAACGAACGAACGAGTACAGAAGCATTGTAATCCATTAGGTTTTATGACTTGACTCGGGGATTGCTGTTGAACTGAACAAAAAGCTTTTCGGTTTGACACTTGTTCAATGCTACACTGAGAGAAGGATTTTTGGAATTAATACTTCACTTCACGATGGGTAAATAAAAGAGATTTTTTTATTTGAGACAATGGAAAAATCAATTTTAAATTGCATCTAAAACCGAACTAAAACTTTCTTCCATGCCAATTTTATTAGCTACATTTCTAGTAATTTTTTTTAATAATTTCTCTCAGTGGCAGCTGTGCCCATTCGTCATCTTTTGACGGCACAAAACAATCATTCTCTATTCATAATTGAAAAAGTAACGTTCCACTCACTACCGTTTGACAGACCAATGTCTGTGGCGAGTGCTTCGAGCTTCTACGTCTACTAATTGCCGCCAGTTAATGGCGCAATTTGATTTTCAAATAGCGGCTCGGATGCCCGAGTCCATCATCAATGACAGCTTTTGTCAGCAGCTTTTCAATTCAATATGGCAGACTGCTCCTCGCACTGCTCCTCCAGATTCTGGTTCTGGTTTTAGGGGTCTCGAGAGAAATCTTCCCGAGAGAGCGAGAGAAAGAGATGCGGTCAAAGAGTTTAACACGAATGAAATTCCTCAATTAAGGCTAATTGTAGACCGACCACAAGTCTCCCCTTCCACCAGCTCCATCTTGAGCTGGGGAGAGTACGTGTCGATAATAATATTTCAAACTAATTGCGTCTACAATTTCAAAGTGCTGCCGATCCACATCGACATCGACTCGACATCGATCGGTAGCCGCAAAAGTGACATGCAGCTGACAGCTGAGTTATGATGAAGGGCTACCACAGGCACAGCTCCAACTCCAACTCCAACTCCAACTCCAGCTCCATCCACAAGTTTAGGTCCACTTTGATATTGGGCTACTTAAACCCCAAATTTGGGGTTATGTGCGATTTTGCAGCCGGCGGCCATGTTTTCGTACAGAAGTGCGTATAAATTTGCTGCGAAGCTTTCACCGAGACAACAAGACAAGACAAAAGATCCCCAACAAGGCCACTTCCACTTCAAGTTCTTTATCAACGAGAGAGGACCCTAAGCATACACAAGAGAGGAACGCATCGCAGTCCAGAGAACAACAAAGCAAACGCATCGCTCGGATCGCATCGCATCGCATCGGATCGCAGTGTGGCGACCATATACGAGGCAAAGTGAGGCATAATTACCACCTTTAAGAAGATGATGGTGGTTTTTCGCGAGCTTTGATCTTTGCCGCGGCCAAGGCAAGTCCGCAAGCCGCCGATAGTCTTCAGAGAGTCTTCAAGAGACCACAGTGACGGCCACGATGGCAACGGCGACAGCGACAGCAACAGCACCAGCATCGGTCCAAGCTTCGGTAGTGGCCAGTGCCCAATCCATCTATCGATTTTTAACGCGAGGCTGACGTTAATGGGGTCCCGGCAGTGGCACTGGGATTGGAACCGAGCCGGGTTCGGTCTGCTGTGGCTGGCCCTCTAGCCAGCCTTGTCTATAATGAGAATGCGATTGGCTTTGGCTGCCACAGTGCGGGCCATACAAATAGCACCCGCCAGCAACAACAGAGTGCACCCCTGTGCGCTGGCTCTATGCAATTTTTGTGTGCATTGCAATTACGCGCATGCGTCATGCGGAGACAGTTCCCCCTCCCTGTCTTACATGCAATTATGGCATACTCTTATTTTCCTAAGCCAAAAGGCTGCACTTAAACTTTCGCGCTGTTATGTCCGCTGATTGCAATGCCATAAAATGCGCCGTTTGCTCTAATTAATGGGGAGACACTCGATAGCGTGGGTGTGTGGAAAGAGACGCAAATTACTGTAAACGTTCAAGTGACTTGGTAAGCAGCAGAATTGCAAGTTCGCTGGTAAGCTTTTTTTGCTTGTACGGCATGTGCGAAAAAGCTCACGTTAGATCGAGAAGATGAAGGTACTTGTAGACTGCACATTGAGCTTGCACGCTGCAGAACAAGTGAGAGCGAATGAGAGAGGCATACACAGCTGAGAAGCTCACAGCACATACATATGTACATATGTAATTGTGATTGTGTGAAATGAAATTGCAAGCATCAAACGTAAACATGCGGGAGTGCAGCTTTTCCATGTTTTTGCTTCACTAAAAATTCAAATTTGTATGCATCATTACATATGTAGTTCCGCCAACAAATCGTAAAATATATGAGCTAGTTTCCATTCCACAAACAAAAATCTTGCATAGCCTCTGCCTTAGCTATCACTAGCAATAAAATGTGCGCTTGAGCTGAAGACACACTAATGTTTAAATATTCTCACGACTTTTAATTGAATAAACAATTCAGAAGTGAGCTCAGATTAGCATTTGCTACAAACACTTTTGAAACTTCAGTTGTTGTTCCAGTTTAATTAGCTCTTCCGTATAATTCAGTTTTAATCAGCAGTAAACAGTCAATGATCGGCATTCCAAATGCACATACACACACACAGATAGTTGACCTTGACCGCTACTCTATCTGTACTCTACTCTTTCCCACCAAATTTTGTATGACAACAATTTAATTGAAATGCAAATCGTATTGCGCATATTTTAATTGAATGGAATCATTATAAGAGTGGTGTGTGGCACAGGCCCGCGAATTACAGTTTGATTCGTCGTAGGCAACAGACCTACCGGAAGATCTCAAAATGCCACCCAACAACGAAGCCAACGAATGTGGTCCCACTCTTTCGGACACCACGGGCGTGCTCTACGAAATGGATGCAGAGCCACAAGGCACCTCCAAGGATATCAGCACTCTAAAGACAACGGACGGGCGGAAGCTGGAGCTCGTCTGGACCAATATTTTGGCGTTTATCTATTTGCACACGGCCTCTGTGTATGGCCTCTGGCTGCTGCTCACCGGAACAATGTGGCAGACGGTTGCGTTTACGGCTCTCGTTTTTACTTTCTCCGGATTGGGGATAACGGGAGGTGCTCATCGACTGTGGGCCCATCGCACCTTCAAGGCTAACCTACCGTTGCGTGCGATTTTCATCTTCTTCAATACGATAGCCTTCCAGGATGCCGTGTATTACTGGGCACGCGACCATCGCCTTCACCACAAATACTCGGAGACGGATGCCGATCCGTACAACTCGACTCGCGGTTGGTTCTTCTCCCACATCGGCTGGCTGTGCTCCAAGAAGCATCCAGAAATAAAGGAAAAGGGTAAGTCGATCGATCTGTCCGATCTGCGACGGGACCCGCTGGTGATGTTCCAGAAGAAGTACTATTTCTTCCTGATGCCCATCTGCTGCTTCCTCCTGCCCACGGTAATTCCTGTGTACTTCTGGGGCGAGTCCGTCAGCGTGGCCTGGCATGTGACGGCGCTCCTGCGCTGGTGCCTGGTCCTCAACCTTGCCTGGCTGCTCAATAGCTCCGCCCACTTGTACGGAAATCGCCCCTACGACGCCTCCATCAGCCCCACCACGCAGGTCTTCCTGGTGTGGCTACGCTTCGGCGAGGGTTTTCACAACTACCACCATGTCTTCCCCTGGGACTACAAAGGCGCCGAGCTAGGACGCTACTCACGGGATCTGACCACCAACTTCATCAGGCTGTTTGCACGTCTTGGCTGGGCCTACGATCTGAAGAGCGTCTCCATGGACATGGTGCAAAAGCGCGTCCTCCGCTCTGGCGATGGCTCGCATCCAGTTTGGGGCTGGGGCGACAAGGATCATCCACAGGAGGATATTAAAAGTACGACCATTACTTATAAGAGGATTGTGAAACAAAATTAAATATGTTAATGACTTTATGTTTCAAATAAGATAGCCGTCGTCTACCTTGCTAAATCTTGATAATATTTTAGTCCAATTAAAGAGATCAACAAGTTTTCCCTGACTCTGACTCCATTTATGACCTATTGTTCATTTAGCAACTCTATATAAGTATTTACATATACTCAAACTCAAATGTTCGTCACAGTGGTCCGGACCGGGTGATGTCAAGAAATGACTCATTAAATAGTACCCAAAAGTTAAGTGGATTCACTTGTTTGAATTTAATCATACGTACACCCAAAAGCGGAATATTTTATTTGTTTATTTGTTTTAGTTATATGTCATTTTTTGTTCAAACATTTTTGCAATTATATAATACGTAGATATTACATATGCTTTGCGTTTCGGCAGTCCAAAAGTATCTTCTTGTGACCTCGTAAATTTAAATATGAGTATATGTGCAACTTCTATCCAAATATTAACTTGCAGAACAGCAGTTCTCAGCTGAGTATCCATTGCCATACTGCAGACTGCCATATCGCCGTCTAATCCGCTGGCGGCAATTAACTTTTGCTAGGCCAGTGCTACACTTCATCTGCAGTCACGGCACGTTCATAAATCACTTTACTTTCTAATTTCGCCAAGTTGGAGAGGCAACAACAGCAACAGCAACAAAAGTCAGTACATTGTGATAAATGTTGAAAATTTTCAAGTTCATTAAGTTGTGCTAATAAAAATAAAGTCACTTGACTACAGCAAATCGCATTGGACACGCGCACTTGTACCCAAAATCCGGATTGCCAACTCCAACCCCGATCCGGTGTCAGCAGCAACCCCTCTCAGAGGCGAATGTCAAAACTTACAACTGCGAAAGTTTCGTTACGCATGCCACAGAGTGGCAACTACACGCACCAGAAACAGAAACAGCAGCAGCAGAAGCAGAAGCACCACCACAGGATAATGAATGCAGGTGCAAATGGGAAGCGGAAATACGTCACGCTTTTTATGCTCAAACGGGGAGAGTAGGAGTGGGAGTGGGAGTGGGAGTGGGAGAGGCATCAACTTGAATGACTATGGTGTGGCTTGATGACTCTGAAGAATTTTCAATTTCAAGAGGATGAGCTGCGGCACCAGTTAGGCAATCATGTGCATGTCATTTGAGGTAAGGTGTCATAATGTTCATGTGTCCTGTCCCCGGGTTTCCTGCCTCTGGGCACGGGCGTTTTATGATGCCGCCGCTGGCCGCTTGGGGAGTGCCATTTAATGGACATTTCCAAGTGAATGGACACACATTCATTTCAATTTGTCAATCTACCAGGTCTCTGTTACACTTCTCTCTCTCTCTCTCTCTCTCCCTGTCTCTGTGTCCCTGGGCGGGTCATGGGTGGGGTCTCTGTGGCAGTGTTTTAATTCCGCTAAATGGCCCTGGCCCCAGCATTGTCATATAAAATATGCATGACAGACTTTCTCAATTTTCACAATAAACCAACGAAGTACACTTCAATGTACAGCTGTCTCTCTTTCTCCCTCTCTTTCTGTCTCTTTCTTACCGCTCACTGATTGATGTTCTCTTTGATATCAATGTGTATCGTTTCGATCGCTGCTGTAGGTCGCTCTGGGGCGTTTATGTTGAATGTTGATCTTGCTGCGCCATAATTTAAGCGAATTATCTATGAAAGAAAATCACCGTTCTCTTGTTCCCCTCTCTTTTCTGTACCTCTTTCTTCGCGTTTCAGGCGTGATGTGTCAGCATAACTTTTGGTCTCCATATAAATCTTATTTGTATCGATAATTGCAATTAGAAAGAACGCCAGATGAAATCAGGGCCACACCTGGAGAGCGCCCGAGCCATGTGTGGCATAATGTCTCAATATTTCTCCATTATGCGCCACGCATATAATTTGTTGCTGCTGCTGTTGTTGTTATTCGCGCCACAATCAAGCAGGAGGAGCAGCAGCAGGGCAAGGAGTAGTTGCCACAACAGATGGTCGTTCGGTCCAGCGAGTCGGGTCCAATCGTACAAATAACTCCATCGTTGACTCCAATCAACTTTCGGGCTGCTGCGACGCCACACAGAGCCACAACAACTGGGAGGTCTCTGTCCCTGTCTTTGGCTCTGGCTCTGGCTCTGCCTTGGAGCCAAGCCGTTTCCATCTTGCAACGGCTGGAGATCGTGCGCCGAATGCACCGCTTCACATTATTAGATGCGGATTACCACTTTGGTGCAAAGATCAAATCACTTTGTGGCCACACAGCCACAGTCTTTGCTGTGGGTAGACTTGTGTCGACTGTGGACCGACCACAAGGTGGATGCCGCACGCTGGCTGCTGCTGCAGACCACGGGGTGGTCGGGGGAGTGCCGACCTGGTGGCGTCAGCTTGAGGTGGCTCCAATCACGTTTTAGCTCTGTGTTTTCTTTTTTTTTGCATTTTCGCGCGCTTCTTGCCTTTTACGATTTGTTTGATTTGGCCAAATGAATTGCGCGCCGTTTCAATTTTGAATTACGATACTATGGCGATGGATGGTGGGCAGGGGCAGGGGAAGGCGAACAGATCTCACGCTGTGCCCACAATTGCGATTGAAATGTCATTTGTCAAAATAAATTTAAGGGCCTTTCAAGCCACCGCCGCCGCCGATGCTGCAACGCCTCTCGCCCACAACTGCAAGCCAAAACCGACAGAACCGATGCCGATTGCTGATCTGCTGCCAATGGAGGCGGCACAACGGCGTGCGAGTTCAACACGTGTGCTAATCTCATCAAAACAACCGACCAGGTAGGCCAGGAGAGTCCGAGCCACTAAATGCAACAAATCAACCTTCAATCAAGACAACCGCACACCGCATACCAGACAGCGAGCGCTCTGTCGGGGCGTTGTTCGGCGATCCTTGTGCGGCATCATCAAACTGACATAAATCTTTAATGGAATTCATTCATTATGGGGCCACAAAGAAGCCAAAGAGCTCGGCTCGGCTCACTTTCGAATTGGCAACAATGGACCTGACGCGGCCCTCGTTCGGGCCATCTTTGCTCACTGCTCGCTGCACGCTGCTCGTCGTTTGCCAATGTTCTTGTTGTCCTTGCGGGCATTGTAAATTCTCTTTTGTATTTGAGGAGTCCACACCCGGGGACCCAGAGCCCATGTTGCGACTAAAGGTTGCAATTATACGTTTATATGGATTACCGCATGTGGAGCGGCGAAAAGGAATAGCAGATCCTTGCCCTTTGTTGCGTGTTGCGTTTTGTCAGTTATAAAGCGAAGGCGCTAAAGGATAACACCCTCTTAACACCTCCAGGCACATTGTTTGTGTTTGTGCAAAAACTGGGCCACGAAAAGCATTCAAAAGTCATTGATGGAAAGAAGGGAAAGAAGCGAGAAATGGATCGAAAGAAAACAATGAGGAAGTCTAGAGAATGGCGGTCAGTAGGGATCGATGGAGATGGATTATATATGTGTTTTATTTCTCAATGAACTCAACTGAGTGACACTTGGGTGGCTGCAAAAGAATAAACATAAATGGAACACCACGGCTCACTCCCAAATTCTGATTGGCCCAGGGTTCACCAGTCCAAAATTCAATCCTTTTTCCCATGTGCACTACTCATTGCAATCATCGACTTCCGAGCTGGAGCCAGACCCAACCCAACCCATTGCTATGGCCACACAGTATGTCGGAAACACCTCCCAGACGTAATTAAGCCGTTGCCTTCAATCGCTGCTCCTTCTCCAATCCTTGCTCAGCATCAACATCGAGGCTGTGATGGTTGTTGTGATTTCGAGGCGTGAAATAAATTGATAATTTCGGCTTTATTGGATTCTGCTGCATGGCATACCACAGCGAAGTCGAGCGCATATGTCTGCTGCATGTTTTCGATGCGCTGCTGTAGGTCTCCAAGCCGTACCCAAACCCATGGCAACAGTCTTAGCCCCTTGCCCGTCCGTCCCATCCTTCATCTTCTTGTGGGCAATTAATCTGGGCGAGCGTGTGCGCTCCATGGCGGCGGCAGACCAAGGTGCTGGCAAGGATTAAATCGATTTTATGTAGCCGCAACTCGGTCATGATTTTCGTTTGTTCTCAAATTATGAATTCGTGTGGCTTTTGGGACCAAGTCGGAAACATCTTTAGCAGAACGCTTATGAAAATTACAACGCTTCGGGGGCCCCATAGCACCACAGAACGGTAGCCAGCAGCAAATCAACCACCAGCAGACCATCCATCCACCATCCACCATCCACCATCCGGTGACGAAGAAACCAATCGAAAAACCCACAGCAGCCGCCAACAGTTTAGCGCTTTTTCTCTGTTGTTATTTTCTGCTGTAGGTTTATGGCTGGCTGCTGGCGGAGTCCCCCCGAAAATGTGTTTTATTGATGGGCACAACGACTAAGCGGATCTGTATGCGCATAAATTGCCTGCCACTACCCTGCCGCACACTCTTAAAAATCAATAAATTCCCAGTCAAATTTTGTCTGCCGCAGCAGTGTGTTCCTAAAAACGCACGTTAAAATGTCATAAACAACTTTGTCATAATTTTGATAATTAAAATTGGCCGCCCGCAAGCGTTGGTCAGCATGGGATGGGAAATCCTTAGGGATGGACGCGTGATGGAATATTATTATCAGCATAATTAAAGCAAAGACGGATCAGCTTCAACTCTGCTTAAATATGAGTCTACATCTATGGCAAAGACAAACTTCTTTGCATGAACTCACGCGCCCATCTCCTCTCGAAATGTTTCAGTCCCTGTATCTGATTTATCTCACCGCCACGAGGTGTGACTGTGACTTTGTTGTGCGGCTTTATGGTGCCTCCGCTGGGCTACTTACTTACAGTGGTTCAGTGGTCGCTGGCCTGTGGTCAGCGAGTGGTTTATAGGGCCTTAATGACGGCTTTTACAGTTAATTGAATTACTTCTGAAAAGTATCGGTTTTATGGCCGATTGATGAGTAAGAGAAAAGGCCAAGAGGCCAGAGGCAAGCTTTTTGATTTAGCATATTTTAATGGCCAAATGTCTTTTGTTTAGCATCTGTGACGAGCGTTCAAGCTTGGCCGCGTCGTCTCAGATTAGCACATCCTTCAACTGGTACCAGTTGATCTAAACACATATAATTGCCGATTCTGTGTGTGTTTGTGTGGCTCTGCGCTCTCTAATTGATGCCAATCAAAGACAGCACGACAATGATGACGATGACGACTGGTGCCGTTTCCAATTCATGACAGTTGTTGGATCCAAAAATGCTTCACGCTCAAAGTCCAAGTCGTGGAAGAGTCGTAGTCGGAGACGCAGTCGCAGTCGCAGTCGCAGTCGGAGTCCGAGACGGAACCACAAGTCAAGAGATTAACTCATTTTGAGCGGTTAACAAACAACAGTTGGCCAGGGGCAGAGCCAAGTCGAATAGAAAGCGGCTGCATTAGGAGTACAAACAATTTAAAAACCATTTGGCAAAACAATTTTCTAATGACGCTCCTACATATGTTGCTGGCCCGTGCATTTTCGTTGCGGTTTCTGAGCGGCAATTTGCCCTGCCATGCCCTGGCAACGGGCAATTAGACCAATGAAATCCTTTATCAAAACAATAGCCAGACCAGCACACACAAAAGGAAGGGTTCGTTCTCTGCCCCTCACACCGCTGCCCCATCTATAAAGAAAAGATGGAAAAAAGGAAGGCTGATGGAAAGGGCGCACTAATAGATACAATGCAGCCTAATAGATACGTTTTACAATGGCCATGGCAGAGCGGATCGTGGTTCGGAGCGTGCTCAATGGCCATCAAACTGTGGCACTCAAACAAACAATAAAAAATTTATTAAAGAAAGGCAGAAGAAGGCTGTAGAAATTACACAACGAACAAATTAAAAACAACAGACAAAAACAGACACTGAAACACTGTGCCACACAATGAAGCGAAAAGGCAAAGGAAAGTGGCATGTCATATGGCCCAGTGGAACACCCAGAAGCAGAAAACACCGAGAAAAAAAACAACAGAACCCCAGCCCAGCCCAGAAATTGAAATATCGCTCGTAGCGGACCCTGGGGGTAATGTATCAATTTTTGGGCTCTTTCGGGTGCTTGATTGGTGCGCTTAGGGCTCGCAGCGAACGGAATCATTTAGGAAATTGATATGGCTTTGGTTAAATATAGACGTTCTTGGTGCCACACGGCAGCACTGCCACAGCGCACGCCAACAACGATTATAAACAAATTTCCGCTTTTGACGCGCGCTCTCGCACTCTCTCTCTCTCTCTGGAGGGGCGGTGCGGTGCTGGGCGATGATGACCTGAGAAAGTCCAGAAACGAATTTGTGCAATTAACGCCAGCAGCCCCAGATCGACATGAAATATGAATTTTATATAGAGAAAACCACTCGTTCGCGCTGCGCGTGTACAAATTATTAATTATACGCCACGTTGGGCCCCTGCCAATAAGCGAAGACCACACAGAAGAAGGAGCCCCCCCCCTTTTGGGTCTCATTTTGTTTGAATGTAAATGCTTACTTGCTGTTTCTTCTGTACATTTTCTGTTCAACTTTGACTCGCAATCAACGCTGAGTCGAGCCCACGCAAAGAGCTTTCGTTTTGTACCATTATTCCGTGCTGTATTAAGGGCTGATTGCGAGCCTATTATAAGTACAAGCGAAAGCAATTTGCGTTTAATTAGATTTTAATATAGGCAGCTCGTAGGGCTGTAAGTGATCTTTACGTAATGAGTTGCCTATGCGATTACATCATCATTAGTGGTTGAGGAAAGGAAACTTTGCATACGAGTAATTACACGGAATATGCCAAGGCATCGTTTAGGAGCTCCCATATGGAGCTCTGTGTGTGTGTGTGTGTGTAACATGAGTCAGACCCATTCCCCAGCCACGTGCCGCACCCAGCGGAAACTCAAGACTCAGCATGTGGCATGCCGCAAATTGCAAATTAAAACAAATAAGGCAGCAGCCAGGCCAGAAATTGAACCAACTTAATGATAGAAATCGAATCGATACAAGGCAACAACCAATCAATATGGCGAATGTCAAGTAATTTAGGGCATAATCCAGAGAGAGTGTGAGAGGCGCTTGGGGTTGCGTTTGCTGGTCGCTCGCTTTAAGCCCATTTAAGCCATTTTCTCACTCGAGCCCAAAAGGGGTGGCTCTGTGCCAGTGCGAGAGCATTGCTGCCGCTGGTCGTTGAATTTTTCCATTAGTGTCCAGTCAGGCGTTTGATGCGATGATGGCACTGGGGACTGTGACTGTGAGGCGTCGCTCCGCTCCTGACGCCATTATGCGCTGCGTTTTGTTGCCGGGTGCCCAGAACCTGACTGGCATATAAATAACCGGCGAGAGGCAAACGAAATATTTTCGGTTACCGTATTTGGCAAACAACCACAAACACAGATAAACTTAAACTCATTTAACGGTGTGCGAAATTGTGAATGTTTATGTTGGTTCGCGCTGCCAACGTGTCCAATGGACGTGGCTGGTGGCAGGGGATGTGCTACCAAAAAAGGAGACAGTGGAAGTGGCGGGCATTTCTGTAGGGGTTCCTTGGAAGTTCGAGTAAATTATACAAAAAATACATAATAGATGCCTATGTAGGACTGAACATTGAATTGTTTATAGTCTTAGTCAGCATTTAAGAGCATTGAAGACAACAATAAATGGCATAAATGAAGAACAATTACAGAGTTAAATTATGCCAAATGTTGGGATAAGAAAACATTTAATAAACGGCCATAAAAACTGCCGCTGTGTTCCACTGTACTTACACCACCATCGCCTCACCTTCGGGCACCCATCCAACTCCCTTCGGCGCCATGTTGGTTCTGTTGTTGTCACTCTTATTATTGTCATCCTCATAGTCATTGTTCTGTTGTTGTTGCTGCTGCTTCTGCTGTTGTTGCAGCGGGTTGCTGTTGTTATCCTTACGCTTCGCAACACTTAATGCGGATAAATGGTCTGACAATTACGTTTATGTCAACAATAAAAATTAAATTAAATCGCTTTTCATAGCGTTGCGCTGCCCCACACAAACGGTTTGGCTGCCCTTCAGAGACGCGCCGCCACCACCCTGACAGATGTTGGAAATAGATTGAGGTGACGCTGCCACAGACACAAACCAATCAGAACGAGGGCTGCTATGCTGCGGGTGGTGTCAAAAGGGGGTGGAAAACCAGTCAACGTGTGAAGAGTGTCATGCCGCCATGCAAACTGTCAAGCGGCATGTCAGGCAAGTGTCAGGCATTTGGCTGTGCGTTCAGCGGCGAGGCGCGACTTCAAAGTGCGCCCCCGTCCCGGCTGCCGTCCCAGCTCTCGCCTGGGATCGGAACGACTGCTGCCCCCGCTTCTAGGACCTGCAACGCACAACATGCGTGACAATTTAATGAGCACCACTCTGTGGTGAGCAGCGCTGTGAGGCAATGTTTTAATCAAAATTGCGCCTAATGGATTTTGATTTTATTAAATGCGACTTAAATGAGTTGGGGACACCACACTCGATGTCGCAGTGGAGCACTGGCAAGAGCAGGGTGCGGGGAGCAGTGCATGTGGCTGTGGATGAGGCAGACTAATTAAGCAGACTGCACTCTGCAACGGCGGCGGCCATGCCACATCAGCAACAGCGCCGCCCGTGTTTATGAGGCTCCCCGAGGGTTGGGGGTGTGTGTGTGTTACTTGAGGCTGGGCCAGGGGGGAGGTGTGTGTGTGTGTGGGGACCCTGGCGATTTGCTTGAGATCCACTCGGCGCTAATTGCGTTTATATCCTTCAGTTAATGGCACTTAATTAACAACTGTGCCACGGCACTGAGGCGTTGCCACCAAAAAACACGAGGAAAATGTGCCAAGCAAAATGTGGCGCATTAGCTGATTGGAAAAGGAAACAACACGAATTGTGTACGAGTAAGTATTCAAAGGAAATTGCGGAGATTTATGCTGCAGTGCAAAAAAGAGTTTTTAGAAAGATCAAACAAAAATTGGATGCGATTTTTGGGGGGTACTAAGATGGAAAGTTGAAGAAGTGGGAGAGTAATTTATATTTATTTAATGAATAAATAAATGTAACAGAAACATAAATATTAAGCAGATATATGTACATTTATTAAACATTTTTAGGGCGCATAAATCCATTTCTTTTATATATTTAAAGATGCGCAATTTCCCTTCACCAACTTTCCCATTCGCTTTTCTAAATGTTTGGCTCTAAATAAAAGTGGCTTAAATGTGTGCCTGAATCTCTGGAAATGTATTAAACACACATGGATACAGCTTAATACAATGATTAGCTTAAGACATGTAATGGAATCACACATCAATCACGTTGTACGCATCATCAGATTTTTACACATTGAAATGTTCTTGGAAAAAGTCAAAATATTATCCAAAAATATCCGGAATCATCCAGCAAGCTCCCAGTTTGTGGCAGTGTAATTCGGTAGTCTGTATCTCTGTCATTCAGTCACCATTTCTGCTAATCTCTTGCCATATTTGGTGGACGCTGCTAACCAAAGTGAAATTTATGCCAGTTAAATGCGCCAAGCACCCGAAACCACTCAGCAAGTCTCAAAGTGCTCCAAACTGACAGTCCAATTAGCAGCAAACATACATACAGATACATATATGGAGTGCCATAGCCCCGTGGTACATGTGTGTGGAAATATCTCATATCCATATCTGGGCCGGATGTCATGAATCGCCTCCAAAGCGGCACATCGGTCAATCCATACATATATTTTTCATATATGTATGTACATATTCATGAATTTTAAGTGCCACGCCAGCGCCAAAAAGAGAGACCCCCGTTCAGATGCCGCTTCCCAGGCCCCCAGCCAAGCAGAAAGCCTGTGGAAGTCACGCCCCCACGTCTGAGGGGCGGCTGCTCCGTCAAAGACGTCAAAGACTCTGCTCATTGCACGCACCACTGCCGAATTCTTAGGAATTATACGAAACGTTAACTTTTATTAAGCAGACATCAATTATTTTGAATAAAACTCGAATAAATAACCCAGCACAAAAGGCAGGCAGCACCACTTTTTGTTCAGGCTTTGTTTTTGCTGGATTTTAAATTTGAACTCGGGGTACAGTTGGCGCCAACTGTCATTCAGTCATTGGGTTATGATTTCTAGTTACCTCAAATATTGTTGACGAATTCTAATGCTAATTGGCAGCTGTCTGTGCCTGGAGACGGGCCCCAGTCCCAGTCGCAGTCGCAGTCGTCGCCTGTTGCCATGGATCAAGTATGACTATTGTTTCGGCTTAATTGTTTAGCTTGATTATGGCCACGATGCTAATGAAACTCATATGAGAGCATAAAAAAACAGACAAGCGACTGGCTAGCTCTAATTGAGGAATGCTCTCTCAGGCCCCGGTCTGGGGTCTGGCGTCTGATTGGGGCGTGATTTGCGCAATGCTAAAATGGGTTCAAGTGGGTTTTAACTAATTTTGATTAGCGGCTTTTTGTGGCTATGGCTCCGACGGGGACGTGATATTTTTGTAAATGTGCAAATTAAAGTCATAGATGTCGCGGACTGGGACTATTAATATGAATGCAAACAAAACTTATCTGCTGTGTGTGATCTACTGTGGAAATTGAAATTACCATAAACATAATGTGCTAATTGGTGAAACTTTAAACAAATTAATTTGCGCCAGTCGCCACAAAAATAGACTTCAACTAATTAGTCAGCCAGCCATTAGGCCAACACCAAACACACAGAAGCTAGAGGCAAAGCCAGAGATAAGGCTTAAAGCCAACTCAATGGCAAAGTCAAAACAGAGTCAGGCTTAAGCTAATTGATTTATTTTCATGTTTGTCTTTCCAAATCCAACCAAAATGGTCGTCTTGGGCAGCTGACTCAACTTTCTGTTGCCTCTAGCTCTGCCATCACGAGCATTACGAAGCAGCTGACAAATCCACTTGATAATTATGATGGACACTGCGTCTACGAGTATTGGTAGCTACACATGATCGAGTTAGCACTTTGATTTAGTTTCGCCCTGCGTTAACATGGCTACAGAACCACACAAAATGCAACTAAGACAATCAAGCCGGGAATGGAAAATGCTGCCTGACTGAGCTATGGTCTTGGGCTGGACTGTGCTGTCTAATGATGCACTGAGAGAAAATGAGTGTGAAAGTAATTTAAATTGAAAGATAAATTCATCTTTTATTTTCTGGAATTTTCTTGTATTTTTAGGCACACAATTAGTTGATACAATTTTGTGGTTTCTACCTTTAAGTTTCGCTCTTTCTTCACAATTTCTAAAATATTTTTCCCATAAACTTCCCATGTGGCGGTGTTGCCTCCCGTGACCTGCAACATGGCGGCGCCTGTTTTGGGGCATAAACAAATTTCCAGCAAAGCCTTCAAAGCCGCGCTTTCAAGCCAAGCCAAGGCAATGGCCGCCTGCACAGCAATGCTGACCAATCAAAGCGGCCAATATCCAGTTTGCCACTTGCTTGGGCTTTGGCCGCTAGCCAAGTTAGTGCAGCTCCAAATGTTACACTGACGCTGTGCCTTTTCCTCGAAAGGATTGCCATGGGATAAGCCTCTGTTGCTGTACAAAAATTTGCATAAAAGCGCACAAAGAGTAGAGGTGGAAGTGGCACGACGACCGTGGACCCACATCGCCTGGCACATTATGTCATTATTATATCGTTGCAACGTGTAATTGGAGGAAAAGTTTTGCCGACAAATGACAAATGCATGCGCCAAAACGGACGAGAAAACATCAAAAAGCCGCCGTCAGGCTTATGAATTACAAATAACCAGGCAAGCAGGCAAGCAGGCAATGAAATGGTCCCAGATGGGGCGTGGCAGCCAGAGCCAGGCCGAAAAAGGAGCAGCTCCAGTGGGAGAAAGGTTTGCACAGGCAGAAAAAAAAACACTGAAGGTATAGAGACAGCTTAACCTTGGATTGGCAAGATTTAGAGCGCTGATTAAGCTGATAACTGGAATTAATAGAAAGCGAAATTATGATTATTTATTCAGTTCATTATGGCCTCAATTAAGAGAACACACAGCAAAAACATTTCCATTCTAAAATCAGCCAGCAAACTCGTTTGATCTGCCATCTATCTACTCCAACATTTATTTATCTCCAAAAGATTGTGGCAACATTTTCTGTCAGTGTTTTTTTGCCATCCGTCATGGACGCTCGTCTCGTTCTCAATGCGGCTGCGGGGAAATGCATTTAGCCAACTAATGCGCCAATTTAAATGCAGCAAACAGCAAAACAGGCAAAATATTTAACTTAAATGGCAGTTGAAGTTGAATTGGAAATGAAAATGGAATTGCAATTGGCATCGGCATCGGCATCGGCACTGGGGGATGGAAATGGGAATGGGGAATGGGAAATGGGAAATGGTAATGGAGTTGAAGTTGGTTTGCGTTTGCATTTGCTGGGCTCGCTTTTTGTTTAGCGTATGTAATTTGGAAAATGAGATACTTTTGTGAGTATTGCCAGGGCTATAATTAATACGAATACAAATGCAGCAACAGCAACAGCAACAGCAACAGCACCAAGAGGCAACACCAGGCAGCACCGACACCAACAGGGAGAAACATTTTGCTGGCACAATTTCAAATATGGCGGCGGCGGAACGTCAACGCTGTCATTATATTTATCTTTTATTATTGTTACCACTTTGTTGCTCTGCTGCTCGGCTGCCATTGTGGGTTCTGGTTGCGGGTGGACGTGGACGTGGGTGTGGGTGTGGGCGCTGTTGGCTCTTGAATTAATTGCATTTCACACGGCTTTTGGTTTCGGCATTTTGGTATTTTGCATGAAAATTAATTGCTGTTATTATTTATGTGATTTTTCAAAACTCAAAACCAAGAGAATCTCATTTGCTCGATTGGCATCAGGCTACAATTTGTGTGTTGTCTGTCAGCTGCCATTATTATTTTTGTTTAATGGCTAAATTATTCGAATGTAAATTAGGTAGATGAAGGTGTCATGATACGATTGTACTCGCTTTAGCCGCTGGCTGTTGGCAGCCACACAAAATTCGAAAGTAAAACTCAGCAGAAAGAAAAAACAGCTTCTGGTCGTGCGAAAACTTTAGGCACATGGAAAGGGATTTCAGTGAACTCTTACAAGCATTTTCTATCAAAATGTTCCCCCCTTTGTGCTGCCCTGTAAATTGCACAATATTAGTCGACCAAGTCGACCTTTTCTTTAGTCACTGCTAAATACACATGACACAACTAGCCCATAACGATGATGACGCCTGATGGGATGACGTTATCGATTCGGCTTGTTTGCACTGCCCTGCCCTGCCCTGCCCCTTCGCTGTCTCAGAGTGACTCCCCAAGCCGTAATTACATTGGCGATGCACCAAACAGAGCATCGAAGTGTCACGCGAAGTGTCGGCTCCTAACGTTGAGCCGCCGCAGGGCCTGCTGCTTAGAGGGCCGCCAGCATTAATAAGCTGCCACACGAAAATTCAACAACAACTAGAAAAAAAAAGAGTCAACTCACAATTACGTTGGGTTGGGGGAACTTTTTCCACTGTAGTTTAATGACCAACGAACGCCTTCTCATTAAACGCTAAATTGCACAGGCACATGACACGAATTTGAGAGACACGCTGACAAAAAGCGCAAAAACACACACAAAAAGAACACCTAAAATTCACTAAATATTGTTGCCAAGTGCAGCACAACACGTTGCATGCAACACCCCAACTATGCCATTTAAGCGCAGAGAATGTTAACGAACAAACAAAGTCGATGCTGGGATCTAGGCAGGAACAAAGGCAGGAGGCGAGGGCGGGTCTGGCCAGAGTTTCGTTAGCTGATTTCAAATAGCGCATTGCATGCAAGGAATACGGCACACAATACACGGAGAGAAAAGAATAGTTGTAATGGTTGCAACAGCCAAGGAAATGCTAAAGTTAAAACTTTGTTCAGGTGCATTTTTCCCTAGTGCATTTACTGTATAAACTTATTGGTCTACGATTACAATGAAGTCTGGCCCGCAGGCAATTTTGTTGGATAAAAAACTCTAGCTCTAGCTTCCAGACATAGGGCCAAAAGGAGTGTGGGGAGCGGGTAGCTGCAACGCATGCAAAAATCAGGCTAATAGACGCTTGACGTTTTGACGTTTACTGCACCGCCCGTCAGCTCTATCATTAGGCATTGGGCATACATGTAGCTCCGGATGGAGTGTGGCGGGGGGTGTATGACAACATGCAATATGCTGATTTCAGTTTTGCATGTCGGACTGGCAACAAACGAAGCCGTCAAGCAGTGGCTCTGTGTGGTGTGTGTGTGTGGCACACAGCAACGTTGCAACGATGCCTGCCACTAACAACAGCTTGTAACTCGTAGTTAGCCGTAGTAATATGCTAAATTAATTGGACAATATGAAGTGCGTGATATTGACTGCTAATTAAGCAAGTAATAGCCAAGTTAGTGGCGCTGAAGCACGCGCGAGCACTCGACTCCCTGAGAGCATTCAAAAGTGCCAGCTGGCCGCTCGATCACTCCTCCACAAATAGACGTCGGCATTTCATTCATTGAACCTTTCGATTGGGAGCAGGTAACTCGGTAGCTGCCTTTCTAGGAAGGACAACTGCAGAGCCTCTGACCTGACCGGAGCTGTGAGTGCATTCGGGTGCATTAAATTGCATATAATTATGCAACGTGCACGGTTTTTGATGGTTCACACCTACCGCTGGCACAGCCACTTCGTGCTCTCCATGCATATCCAATTTCCACTCTCACCCTCGAAAAGCTGTCGTCCAATTTGATGCCCTGGCCGCCATTAGAGTCGATAGCCATCAAGAGATGCGTTCGCATGGCAGCCAGCACTTAGAAGCGCAACTTAAGCCCTCGATTAGGCCATGACAACAGGTGCGGCACGTTCGGCTATGCAAAAGGATTGGATGGCCAAAGGATAATCGATTTGAGCATCGACAACGTCGGGTCGCGTCGCGGCGCCTGCAGCTGCCTGCTCCTAATCTGATGAAGGGTTATTCATGAGTGTTTTCCCTGCCAGCTATTGCCTTTATAATGAAATTGTGTTGACCAATTTGTTATTTAATTTGAACGATTCACCCTGCTCTGGCCTGGCCTGTGCATGGCGCATCCTTTTGTTTGGCCTGTGAAAGTGTGAAGTGTTCGTGGCTGGGATTGGGGCGTGTCCTGAGGAGTCGCCTTGGAGCAGGTGCCACTGCCGCAGCTCCAACTAACGGCTTGCAGACACGAGAAAACACACAAAACTTTTTGCCGCAATTTGGCCAATTTGGAGCCAAGTCAAATGGGAATCAGTGGCAGTTCTTTGTGTTCTTTCTTTGTTGGGCACTCCTTGACCTGGCTGAGTCCGGGCGGTGCTGTTGCTGTTGCTGGTGGTGGTGGTGGCTAATAAAACAAAATGTTTTATTGCCCAGCAACAGCAGAAAGCGATAGCCAAACAAACAAATATGGCAGCCACATAATTGGCAGCCATTTTGAGTTGCATTTTCATTTTAGTTCATTTCTTTTTCTTTTTCTGTCTCTGTTTGTTTTTCTGACTGTCTGTCTGGCAGCGACACGCGCCGCTAAGCTCGACCTGGAAACCGGTAGAATTGCCACTGCCACTGCAATTCCAAACTGCCGCAGACAATTGCTGAAATGTTGATTACAAACTGGCGCAGCTGTCACCAGTCCATTGGTAAGCAGCAAATCCCAAGCCCAAGCCCAAGCCCAAGCCCATTTCCGCTCTGCAATTGAATGTGCACTTCCCTGGGTTCCCGCCGCTTTTGGCTTTAATAAGTGCTAATGGGTTGTGTGCCACAGACCAGCGAGGCAGTCGTAACCGCAAGAGTTCCTTGTACTTATTTCTCGTAAGGGAGGATTTGAGGAGTACTACAGCTCGGGCAGACACTAGATTCTCATAGATCGGGATAGATATATTTCTCCTGCTCCATTTCACTGCCCTTCGAGTACTCTACAGGAAAAACACATAAATGGTTCCCTCTGTGGCTGTGTTCCTTCTTGATCTGTGCGTGGCCCTGCCGCTGCCGCCCTGTCGCTGGCGTTGGCAACTTTGTGTGAAAAGTGCTCGTTACGATGCTAACCGCAAATAACTTGGCACTGGGCAACGTGGGGCAGATTGCACCAAAAAATGAAAAAAGGGTTTTGGGTCTGGGCTGGCTGGCTGCAACCGCAAACTTGGCCGATCAGCATCAATGCCTCATAACTCATGACATTTATGTTGGCCATGTCGAAGAGATCAACTCAGCGCTGATTCATCAATATTTGCATAAAAGTTTGCCTCAAATGTACACACAATATACGAGTACATAGAAATATGTTATGGACTGTTTGTACTTGTAGATATCTGGTCATTAGGCTCATTAGCGTGGAAGCCAATTAATAAACAAAAATAAATAATTGCACAATTCATTTGGTAATTAGACATGGCTCATAAAGCTGAATTAGGCAAAAGGCACTATGCCCGATGGCCTAGAGATATCACAGAGATAGCACACGGCCGCCATATACCGAAACAGAGAAAGAAACAGAGAGGGACACAGACAGAGACAGAGACAGCGACAGCGACAGGGAGAAGAACTTCATGCAAATGAAATGAAATTGACTAGAGAGACAGCAAATTGAGTGTGTCTATAAGGTACAACGATATACGTACTCGTGTGTACTTATTTCTGTCCCTGCTCAGTGGATGGCAAACCTCAACCACAGACACAACCGCAGCACCGCCCAATCTCTTCATATACCATATCCATATATGTGCATACAAGTTCTCGTACGTAGTACGTATGTGAACAATTCATTTGTCACACTAAATTTGTTTCAATTCATTTGCTCGAAATGACAAATAATGCGATATAATTACATTTCGGCCTGGCCGCAGTCCCGCTTCCGCTCGCCGAACGCTCATTAGGGGCTCTCTGCTCTCTGCTCTCTGCTCTTGGTGTAGATTTTTAAATGAGATTGTTACTATTTATGTACGTTTTTCCATAAAACTTACGCATGTCTGCGAGCTTGCTCTAATTATCATTTCTACCCCATCAGCAGCCATCAGGGCAGGGCAGGCACTTTGGCTAGCGAATCAGATCTTGGCACGATTCCCAGGGTGACATGCGGTGGGGCTGTGGGGAGTCCATCTCAATTTTAATCAAGAAAGGAAGTAGAGCCTTGAATGGCTTGCTTTAAATATACTCAGACTGACTTTCTGATTCCTACAGTCGGATTCTTGTTTGGGGATCTTTATGTGAGTTAAGGAGAATTTCTCTGTAAATCAGCAGTGACAATTTGCAGTTCCCTTGCTTGAGAAAACAAGACTGCTCAGTGGCGCCATATTTGAAATTCCCGCTGCGCCTGTTTATGGAACTCTGGGATAGTTCTCAACAACCAGTTCAAAAGAACTAGAACGCGCAGTATCACAGGAGAGGATTTCCCTGACCGTTTAGACACAGGAGAGTATTTCCCTGACCGTTTAGACACAGGAGTGAACTTCCCTGGGAAAACTTCCCACGTAGGATAAAAATCGCCGTGTAATTTACCTAGCGCCACTGGAATTTTTGTGACGTATTTACCTGTTGTCGACACCTTAGTTTTTGGTACAAATTTCGCACCATTTTGCTTTATTAAGGGAGTTTTGAAAGCTCTTTTCCTCTGCGAAGGGAGTTTAAATGAGTTTATAATGAGAACATAATAATATATGACTATAGACATTACAGTTTATGGTGTTTCTTTTTTTTATAGATAATAGATGAAAAGATAAATAATAAATAGATAGATAATAGATAAGATAAAAAGATAATAGATAAGGCCGTTCCGAGCCCTGGTCTGGAGGGAACTGTATAATATATTTTTCCCCAAAATCTATGGTGTTAAGATCCACTAGTTTTGGTTTTTTTTTTTTAATTTTCAACGTTATCAGTTATTATACATGTCTCTTGTAATAATTTACATACAAAGCTCCCTTGCTTCCAGAAGGGCGATTTTAATGAAAAATTCAAATACAAATTTGATAAATAAATTGTCATTAGGAATAAAATCGAATTAAAATAAGTGCTTAAAATACGTCAAATTGATTCTTAAAACGGATTTAATTATTTTTTCAGTGTTAAAAGGCTTTGGCAAACTAGTAATATTAAATAGAACATCAAAATCGTGGAATGGCATTTAAGACTAAGGTATATTTACAGTATATTTTTAAGATTCAATGGTATGTCTTGGTATATTTTATCGATAGCTCCGCGGGAATCGTGGCGAACAATAACAAATAACAAACATTTTTTACAAAACAAGCCAAAATAAAAACATTTATTAATGATGTCGTGATGGATGTAGACTGGAACGATAATGATGAAGACTTGGTGGCGGCCTTGGAGATACACGAGCTGCTGGAGAGCAACGTAATAGCGCATTAGTGATAACGCGATCAGCCAGAGAATAATCACAATTTCCTTACCCATCAAGCAGGATCAATCTGTGTCGAAGCCGCAGGAACCTTCAAGCCATGCCGAGGATGAGTGCCATGGCTTCGACATGGCCACCGGCCACAATTGGATCTATCCGAACAATCTGCCGCTGCGCGCTTACCAGCAGACCATCGTCCAGGCGGCTCTCTATAAAAACACACTGGTGGTGCTGCCGACGGGACTGGGCAAGACCTTCATCGCAGCCGTGGTTATGTACAACTTTTATCGCTGGTATCCTCAAGGCAAGATCATCTTCATGGCGCCAACGCGGCCGCTCGTCGCTCAGCAGATTGCCGCCTGTCAGAAGATCATGCCTTTCCCTTCCTCCGACACAGTGCAGCTGACGGGTAAGTAGAGCTAAAAGAGAGGTTCAGAGAGTAATGAAGCATCTTCGGTTTCATCAGGACAACTGGCGCGTGCGAAGCGCGCAAATCTATGGGCCAGCAAGCGAGTTTTCTTCGCCACACCTCAGGTGGTTCACTCCGATATGCTGGAGACGGAGGACGGATCATATTTTCCATTTTCCGACATTAAACTGTTAGTGGTGGATGAGGCGCATCGGGCGAAGGGTCGCTACGCCTTCACCCAAGTCGCCGACTGCATGATGGCCCACAATCGGAACTTCCGCATGTTGGCCCTGTCCGCCACGCCAGGACGAACCATTGAGGATGTGTCGAGTGTCTGCCAGAACCTGTACATTGCCAATCTTCAAGTGCGCTGGGACAACTCGATCGATGTGCAGCCCTACGTACACAAGCGCATTATTCGCACGATTGTGGTGTCCGTCCAAGAGAAGATTAAGGAAACGCGCGAGCGTTTGCTGCAGATAATCGAACCCTATCTGCGACAGCTCATTGCCGCTGACGTTCTGAAGGGCACCAAGGGCAACATCAGCAAAAACAATCTGCTGTATGACCAGAAGGCGTTCAACGAACGCTCAGCCAGGGGACAGCGACATCCGGAGCACAACATCATTGCTGGAAACTTTGCCGTGTGCATCAGTCTGTATCACTCGCTGGAGCTGATGGAGCGGCACGGACTGCGTGTATTCGTAAATAACTTCGATGCGGATGAGGATGGACGTGAAAAGTTTGTCTTAGCACGAGACAGGGACCTCAGGAATCTCATTGATCAGGTGCGCATGGATTTGGGTACAAATCCTCTGGATTACACCACACATGCCATGACGAATGGCGAACTGCCGCCAATGCCAGCAGACTTGGACTTCGGACATGCCAAGTATGAAAGGCTGCGACAGGTGCTTGTGGAGCACTTTACGGTAAAAAAGATTCCTTAGTCAACGATCGATTGGCTTACCTTTCTTTTGTTTCAGTCGCATGCCGATTCCCGTGCCATTGTATTCTGCGAGTATCGTGAGTCTGTGATGCTGATTCATCGTCTACTCCTGCAGCACAGGCCACTGCTGCGTGCGCGTTGCTTTGTAGGCCAAGGCAGCACCGCGGGCTCGAGCTATGCCCTGACGCAGAAGCAGCAGATCCAAATCATGGCTGACTTTCGCAGCGGCACCAGCAACGTCCTCGTGGCCACCTCCATTGGGGAGGAGGGCATTGATGTGGGCGAAGTGGAAATGATTGTTTGCTTCGACATTTGCAGCTCGAATCCAACGCGCTTCGTGCAACGCATAGGTCGAACTGGAAGGAAGAAGAACGGTGAGGTTGTGATGCTCGTCACCGAGGGACGGGAGCACCAAGTCCTCAGGGATGTGCTGGCCAACAAGGATCAAACGAACAAGAAACTGCTCAACTCGTCTGTGGTGCGAATGTCGCTGTATGCGAACAATCCCCGAATGGTGCCAGCACAGTTTCAACCCAAGTGCGAGGAGACGCACATGGAAGCAGCGGCCCTTGAAGAAAAACCGAAGACCAATGCAAAGACAAAGGAACGAAAGCAACCAAAGCCGCCGAGTGTCACTCTCCATAAGTTCTTTAAGCCAAGTAGCCAAGGGACTCAGAGTCAGGAAGGAATACTGCAGGGTTTCGAGCCTTATCAGATGAGTAAAGAATCCCAACAAATGATCCAAGCCGAAGTGTCTGGGCGTGGTGTGAGTGTAAAAAACTTTTTCCTTGACACCCAGGCAACAGCCACACTGAGCAACAGCCAGGAGGATGTGCAGCGCCTGCGTAAGCTCACACGTCTGCTGCAATCGAACAAGCCAATTGTCAGTGCCTCCCAAGACTTGGTCAGTCATCTGCAAGACAAGGAACTGCCACGACCGCTGAAGCTGTATTTGCTGCGAAGCAATCCTGACTTTGTGCAGGAAACCCACTCCAAGATGCTGAATCAAATCCAGATGAACATTCCCGAGCAACGCTTGAATGGTAGGCAGCAGCGAACCAGAAATAATTACCAGCTGCTGTTGGATGTTTGCGAGGGACCCGACAACCTAGAGGAACTCTTGCAGTCGGAGCCATCTCTGGCAGAGATTACACTCAAAGATCTGGAGGGTCCGTTGGATGAGCAGACGGAAAGAGATTTTAGAGCCACCTGTGATAAGATATTCGACGGCCTGGATGAGGAAGGCCTGAACTCGGACAATTTCGAGCTGAAGCAGCAGCTGCTGGACAAGTTGGAGCTGCGAAATCTAGAGGCGACAGTTCACGAGCAATTCCGTGTCGATGAAGACAGCTGGTCGGACGATGAGTTCGAGCAAGATTTGGAAAAAGAGTGCAATTCCATGTATCAAAGCCAATGGCTGGATTTTGCCGCCACAGAAGCGGTGCAGCATAAATCAACGCCGCTTAGAGCGAAGCCGGAGAGCAGAGCAAAGTTTGACGCACTCGAGGAGGAAGAGGAAGGCGACTCAAGAGTAGAGGCAAGCGATTTGGGTGACAATTTGGGTCGATTAAATTGCCTGATGAGTGTGGCTAAGACTGAGCCAACAGAAGCTACCGTTGCGTCCGCTACTGCAGAAGTCGCTCAAAGTTCACCGTCAGATCTGCAAGCAGAGACAAACGTATCGCCAGAACCTGTAACCACTCAGGAAGACGAGTTGGGAATCGATTTAAATGATTTCCTAGAACCAATGGACGAAGAGGTGGAGCTGATAAGCCAGCAGAAACGAGACACGCTCCTGCCATGTGATGATATGAAAGAGAACCTGCCCTATGCACCCAAATCCTGCTCTACGCCGCGCAATGTTTCACCAGATATCTTTGGATCCGACTCCATGTCACCCTTCAAGCCACAACCCAAAAGTCTAGCCGCCAAATTAGCTGCCAAAACCAGCTCAGCTGCAGCCACAGATAGCTCTCCCTCAAAGGCTTTCAAACTTCAGTCGCCAGAACATCGAAAGCGAACGACTCCGAGTGCACCAGAGAAGTCACCCAGCATATTCGATCTGTACCTGAATCGTGTGCGTGGACGTGGGCGTATGGCTAAAGCCGCACAGTCGCTGCATCAGCAAACTTCAGTGAAAGCCTCTGCTCCGAGTAATCTTGCCAAGGTCATTGAGGAGGACTCGCCCATCATTCGCCGATCATCGAAGCGAAAGATAGTAATCAGTTCCGATGAAGAGGAGCGACAGAAATCAATCATGCAGGTGCCGGCCACCCAGGCTGATTTTGATACGGATGAGGGCGAGGCAATTCCAGCCACTCAAATGGTACGTCAATCGCCTAATGCTTACAGTACTCAAATTACAACTCCCATTTATCTCAGGAAACGCCACCGACCAAGCCACGCCAGAAACGTAGAAGGTTCAACTCCTTCATTATGGATGAAGCAGACAAAAGCGGATCTGATCATGATGAGGAGGCAGAGACCACCATTGGCGCGTATCTGAAGGATTCTGTTGTCGTTTCCAGCGATGATGAGCACCACAACAACACCACTGATCATGCCATGTACCTGCAGGCAATCAGGTGAGCAGAGAATACTTTTATGTTGACATTTTTAATATTATATTAAATTTGTAGGAGCCCCGTGCAACGTCCTGGTGCCTTTAAAATACCCGCTCGACGTGTATATCACGATGAGTCGCACATCTTCTCGCAGGCTGTCGAGACAGAAGCCTCCCAGTATATGCCCTCCTCCTTTGTTGTAGACGATGACACTTTAAGCCACGAGAAGCATGATATTTCCGAGTGCCCGCTGGAGCGGGCGGAACGTATCCTAAAAGAGCGACGTAGACAGCGTCGACTTGGCATCGAAGTGCCACCACCTGCTTCCAACAAGCGTCGTCGTGTGCACAGAGTAGAAAGCTCCAGCGATGATGATGATGTGATCTGTTTGGATTGAAGTCCCAGTCGAATACGATATTCAGTGTACAGTGAATGCGGGCCATATACGTGTTCAAGTTCAATTTAATTCTAAGGTTATTGTAAATCAAAGCAATTTGTTATAGTTTTTACACTGTTTGATAATTCATGTTCATTTGTGTGCTTGTGCCATTCCATTGTTAGAAATTATTTTGAGAATTATATTTTCGTCATTCAATCGATTGTGTCATAAAAACGATGAACGCGCCCATTCCGCAGTGTGACCGCGGATTTGTCGATAAATATAACATTTTTTATTTTATAACTTCCTCGATTTTAATATCTTGATTAATATTACTAGCTAGTTATGATTCTCAGCGCTAAAACTATAATTTTATTCCATATATGAATGGATTTCATGGCATTGAATTCCATTTTGTGGTTAAACTTTCCCGAAAAGTGTATCGAGTGCGAAAAACTGTATCCTGGCCAGGCCAGGATCGGATGCTTAAAAGCCCCTTTTAATGGCCTTCTCGGCCACGACCAACCATGCGCCCACTGGCGCCAAAGTTCCTAAACATTGCCGTCGAAGTTCATAAAACTGCCGTCATTTCGACATGACTTCTTCCTGATAGATGGCGCATGTACCAGAGTTACATACCTTTCATCTATTGGTCACATGCATCAAATGGTCAGCAAAAGGAAGAAGTATATTTCGGTATATTTTGTGACTGCCAGCACTGCTGTTTGTCAGTTGTAGAAATGCGCACATTGGATTTGAAATTTGAAATAGTTGTGGGGCGGGGAGGAAATGAACCCAAAATATCTTTAATCACATTTTTCCAAAATCATACCTCATGAAAGAGCTTCCTTTATACCTTCCATTAGCGGTAAGGCCAAGCAGACTTAAACAGTGCCGCAAAACATTACTGGAACCGTAACATAATGCATCAATTAAGGCCAAGTTGCAGTAAAAATATGTCCATTTAATATATGTCCAGTAACTACAACCAGAAACCCATTACTATACTTCATGGCATCCATAAAAATGAAGGTACAGTGCCGATAAAGCATATTCCAATTGCCCGCATCGGTTGGGTTTCTACCAACATTTTTGCACTGCAGTGTGCGCGGCATAATCAATAATTTTTAATTTAACAACAATCGCACAATCGTTTCAGCGTAATACCCATTATTATATTTTCAACAATAACAGGCACAACAACAGCAATAGTAAAAGCAACAACGAAAACTCAATTCAATTTTAATGGAGTAGCCATAAAACAGAAAAAGCGAAAAAAATTGCCATAGCCATGCGGTGGCCATAAGCCAGGTCTGGCGGAGTCTGTGGACCGGGCCACGGAACGATTGCTGGAGTCAGCCAACCAGACGGAAAAGCGAACCAGTCAGGCAGTACAGTACAATTTTGCAATTGCAATAAAATAATTTAAAATCGTTTTCATCAACATCAACTCAAAGAGTTTTTGTTGCCAGTCGAAATGCAAAAATGATTTTGCGGCAATCAGCAATTCCTGGACCGGCCCCGGCCCCGGCCACAGCCTGGCCTGGCCCGATCAAAATGATGGATGGCTATTTGAAATTGATTCGCTGTGAATGTGAATGCGATTTCCATGCCATTCCCCTGTCTGTGTGTGTCTCTCTCTGGCTTGGCCATCATTTTCATAGTGGCAATCGCCATTGCCAGAGCCAGAGTCCAAGCCAATTGCAGGTTCAGCTGGCTGGCTGGCCCGAGTCGTCTTTACGGTCTCGACGATTTCCTTAATACGAAACGTGCTTGCCTGATGCGCCGTGTCCAATTTTGTAGTTCGTTCTTTGTAGGGTATGCTAAATCGCACCGCACTCAAATCTGAGAGTTCTCAGAGTTTCACTTTGGCTTTAAATCTGGCTTTGTGTTTTGGGCTTTTATAAATGGTCTGCCTCTAGTGGGCTGGGCCTATCGTTTTAGTCGATTTGCGGTTTAAATTGTCTTGCGAAACAAAACCAATTCCAATTTCAAACAAAACGTTTTGCTACAATTACGCAAAAGGTGTACCCCGGACGTGCTGCTGCAACGCGATTAAGTTGAAGTTGAAGTCGGAGATGAAGATACAAAAAAAAACTGCAGTAAATGATCTGCAGAACTCATCGGAAGTGTTTTTTTCTTACTGATTGGCATTCTGCAGGAAATAGATGATTTACGAGCATAATGAAGAGCAGTTTCCAGGCCATATGTTTGATTCCTGCTCAATGGCAAATCGATTTCAAATTGTTCCGCTGACAATGGAAACGCCCACCAACGAGGTTCTCTCTGTGCGATCGCTCTCTATCATATCGCTTGACAAATTGATATTGTCTAGGCCATTTTCGATATGCATATTTATGTTTTCGATACACGACTTTGTTGCCCGGCCTGTTTTTATCGTTTTACAATTTTTCTTGGCTCCCCACAACCGGCCTGGGCGTCTTGTCAACACACTCACTTAGGGACAAAGGGCGGGTATAATGGGTCTTTGTGGCGGCCATCGCATCGCCAGCAGAGCGCATCCGCATCCGGCCTGGACTGGCCTGGCCTGGCCTGAAGTTCTTTGTTTTGCCTGATAAGTTTTCTTGATGCCCCGTTGACTCGTCTTGTCATATTATCATGTTGGCATGTCAAAAGTGCTAGGCAATTATGGCCTGTCGCTCTCTCGTCTGGAGTTTTGTGTGGGCTTCGCATTTGTGTATTTATTTATGAGGTTTTATGGACGTTGTCTTTGATTAATGTATGACAGCGCTGGCCATATGAATATTAAACTTTTGCCTGCCTTGCCGCTTTCCCATTTAGAGGCGACATCAATTAGACGCTGGCCAAGCTCAGCTCGCGTATAAATACATTAACACAAATCGTCGCGCATTCGGAGTGCCCCAGGCCCCAGGTCGTTCCCTGCCTCTCTCTGTTATCGCCACTTGTAAATGTCTCAACTATTTGTTAAATGCTAAAGCGACATGGTCATAATGGAAATGACAACTTAACAGCGTCGTCGTCGAAGTCGTCGCACAGCCAGCCGCGCAGGAGGACAACGACGACGACGACGACAGTCCCGATAGGAATGGCAAAAATGTTAAAAGGCTCGGTCAAGTGGCCACAGTCCTCGGCCGGACCTCACCCGGTCACTCTGTGATAACTGTATTGAGAGTGTCATTAACATTTTGATTTGGCTTTGGACACAGGCTGGACGACAGACTTCTCGCTGAAGCTGGACCTGGGCTCTGTGCCTCAACTTCAACTCTATTATGAGCTCCGACTGCATTTCGCTGGCTACTTATCGGCACTTGGGACATGCACATCATTTGTTAAATAAGTAGAGTGTCCAAGGTGTCCCTGCTCCGTCCCCTCCAACCGCACTCCCCTTAGCATGTGCGAGGCAATTAATCAGGGGCGATGTTTTTGCATGCAAAATGAAAACACCTTTTTAAGGCATCTCGGGAAGAACAGAAACAGAAACAGCAACGGCAACAGCCTCCGCGACAAGAACAACCACAACGATGTCATCAATCAGTCGACAAAGTGAGAGAGAAAGAAGGGAGAGGGGCTGGGGCTCCTGGCATCCGTGTGGCGCTTTCATTTCGACTGGTGCGGGTGCAGGGCAAAAATTAAAAAGCGTCAATTTGTCACACGTGGCCAGCTTTTGACTTGGCATCTCTCCCCTCCCTCAATCAGAATCTCATCGCAGGTCCTCGTCCACGCTGGTTCTCGTCATTAACAACGGTTTTGTGGTTGAGTTTTTAATTGCCACCGGGCTCGAGCTGTGCTTCAGTTTCAGATTCGGATTGGGATTGCGATTCGCTTTGGGTTTTGGGTTTGAGTTTTGGCGTTACCAAAGCTGGCACACTTTTAAGGCCTCAGCTCAGCGATCCATTAAGTGAGCAATTGGACGACGTTGACAACGTACTGGGAGCGTGGGTGTAATGGAGGAGGCTGGCCTGACCAATGAGAGTGTCTCTGAAGATGAGGGGCGTGGGGGTGGTGCTGCTACGACGCTGGCACATACATCAGGCTTTGTCACTCGACGACCCCGATTGCCGTTGCTTTCGCGTTGATTTGTGTGAATGATTTGCCGTTGACCATGGATGGCCTTATGCCTGATGTCTCGTTGGTGTTGCACCTAATGGCACTTTACTTTATGGCTGTCTGACGAGTGAGGCAACACAGAAGTTTCCATAAACAAATTTCTCATAAGGAGCACGTGCAACTACCTCAAACTGGATTAGTTTTTGCATCTTCTACTTTCCTACAATTCCTGCACCGATTCGTAGCGGACACTCTCCGGTTCAATGTTCATTATTCTTCAGTTAATGACAGCGCCGCCATTTTGAAATATTCAAGTGGCTGTTAGATCTTTGCTCTGAAGCTGTTCTATCACCATTAGTTGTAGTCGGAGTCCCACTCGATGTTCGGTGTGGCACGAGTACTCCCACTTGACACAGCTTTGAGTGGGGGCCAGACGGAGGAGCAAACAAGTTTCATTTGTCAGTTTGGCCAAGGCAATTTTCCGACTGGCCCGCTGGATGCATTTTCAAGCCGACACCTGGACCCGCCCGTATGCCAGCATAAGGCCATTTGAAATTAATGAACTGTGATTCACAGTCCTCTCTTTTTCTCTTTCTTCTTTGCTTTCTCTTGGGCTCAAGTCCCGCTTCCGGTGCTGTCCAGGCCCAAGCTTTATTTTTTTTTTTCATTTTTACTCTAAAGTGCATTTTCACATGATGAACGAGACTCGAGCCCGCCTGCAGACACCCCAGAGCGACCTCCTGCTCCTGGCTGCCATTTCTAATTGTTTTGGGAACAAGCGGGCCAGCAGCAATGAACGCTTTCATTTGTTATACTCAGGCAAAAAATTGTACAAAAATATAAAAGGCAAATGCTAATTTGTGTTTGCCGTTTGAAAAATGAATTTCGATTTCGATTTGAGCTTCATTTATAACACGCTTCAACGTGAGTAATTTTTCAGGCATGTCCCTAGCGGGATGTCCCTGTGTGAGTTAATTCACAAATTAAATATTAAACACCCCAGGCAGAAACTTGTTAATGATTTGCTTGAAGAAATAAACACATTTTAATTAACATTTAAAATACGTTTTAAGCAAAAAAGCTTTTAAGAAACGGCGCCATAACAATAATCATAACAAAAGCACAAAACAAAGTCGCTCACAGGTCGATGCATCAAAATATGAGAGGGGAGGGAGCGGGGAACGGAACGCAGAACACGGGGGGGGGGGAATCTCGACATAAAGAAACTAATTTAGTTGTGCACTGAGCGGAATTTTGAAGCATTTCAATGTAGAATAAAGAGCCAGAAATATTTATATAAGATCAGCGTAGACTTTTGTATTAATTAATAATCTACCACCAAGGCAGTCCGTCCTAAAACTGTATAAATTGTGATTAAATTAAATGTTTTCTTCAAGTGCAGCTTCGGGCTGAGCTACAGCTCTCCAGCTCGTTCATTAACAAGCGCGTCAAACTGATAAGAGAGAACGAGAGTGAGCAGTAAGCAGAGAGGAGCAGGCAGAGAGGAACAGTCTGAGGGAGAGGGAATCGGTAGAGAAACAGGTCACAATGCTAATTGATTGCAGCGAAGTCGTCGTCAGCGGGCCATACCAATAAAATTATTGAAGCCACCGCCAGGAGACACGCATTTCTCGAGTCGTTTTCGGAGAGCCTCGATAAGCAAATTGCATCCCAAAATGTGACCCGGGCCAAACGATCGAATATGACTCATCCACAGTGCGGGTACGAAACTCAAACAGGTAGGAGAGGTGAGACGAGAGAACAATATAAATATTCAAGTCGTTGCCTAATGCATTAAGGGACTGAGCGGTCTGAGCGGTCTGAGCGGTCTCAACGATCTGGTCGCTGTCTCTAGAAATTAAGCAATTAACTTGGGTAGTTGAGATAAGTACGTGCTATATAGGAAGAGAGATGGAGAGAGCGGCTGGAGACTGGGAAAGGTGTCGTTTTAATATTTGTACCCGATCGTGACGATTAAAATGCATTTAGCCAATTTGTTTATGCAAATAAAAATTCCAAACGGGCTGTAGAAATTCCAATTCGAAATCAGAGTCCAAACCAGAAAAGTTTACGATCGATCCGCATTTTTAATGCCAACACAAATGTTATAATTTGCTTTCAAAATATCTAATGTCTCACCTTGTTTTTACTGTTTACTCATTTTATGGAGCTATTGGAAGGCCTCTAGTCCTAAAAGCCCTAAACGAAAGCTTGACTTGAGGCTGGTTTCGTATTGTTTTGTTTACTTTTAACGACCGTAGCTTATTTAATTATTTTTATGTGCCAAAGAGGCACTAAAACGTTGCATTTCTTTTTCCTAATATGTTAAAAGAGTTGTTATACAAATTTGTTTGAATGTGCTGAAATTCTATAAAAGGCATTAGGGGGAAAAGCGTACAAAGTTGCCACTGATAATGCCATCAGTTAAACTTTCATATTTTTATTAGAGCGAAATCTATTGGTATGGAGAATAGTACGAAAGTTTCTATTCACAATTTATGAACAGAATACAAATGCCATTTAATGGATCTATAGATCTTAAGCCTATGATAGATCTGCTCTGCTCTGTTCCCTATGTACATACATATTACACATAGTGTAATATTCCCCTTTAAAGTCTGCAGCTCAATCATATTTGTGCAGTCGAACATAAAGTCACATTTACTGTTTATAATTTGCACTGCCCACTGCACATATTTACATACATATGTACATACATACATCTGTATGTACACGTATGTGTACATGCATGTTTGTATATTTCTTCTTCGCAAAAGCTTACGCACGTCAGCGGCCGTGCTTTCGTCTATCTATCCCGCCTTCTTCGTGTTTGCACTTCTCTCGCGCTCTTTCGCTTTACCTATCACTCGTGCGCTGCTTAGCAGCAGCCCAAACTGTTCTTACGCTCTCCTTATATCGCATCTTTCGTTCTCTGTCGCTTACATTTAGTGCACGGGCGATTCGTTCCGCCCGCCCTTAGTCGTTCTTATCTGATCGTCATCATTAACGCACTCACTTGTGCAAAAACATCTCCAGAGTTGATCAAAAGCTTATAAGAGCCTGGCGAATGAATCACACTACTTACTTTCCCCTTACTTATCCCTCAAGGATTTGAAAAAACACTGAATCCACTCGTATATCTAAACAATTACCCTCCGCGTACGTAAATTGGGCAATTTGCCATCGAATTTATGACCCACATATCATTCTCTTTCCCAAATCCCACCTCAAACAACTCCTATTCCCTCGGCGCCAAAGAGCCACTTGAAACAATAAAAATCATGACTCCCCCAATGCAGAGTCCACACAGTCTGCAGAGTAGAAAAGAATGATCCATAAATTTGGCGGCTAATCGCACACACTCCCGGCAAACAGTGCTCGGAAATGGTTTGTAATCATACGAAAATTGCCTACAAATGAACTGCTTAACGGCGTGTCGCACATTCAGACAATCAGAATCAGAGCCCCCGCCCTAGCCCCTGCTCCGCGCGAAAACCCATTTAACCCGGCCCCGAAAATTGTGCCAAATTTGCGTTTGCGGGTAGAAATCCTCGACTGAAATTGCGCGGGGGCATATTTAATTTATAAAACAGCCAGAACGACACCCACCAAATTGGCCAGGAGACCACGGCGGCGCTGGCGAGTGAGTTGGTGGCTGGGTGGCTGGGTGGCTGTTGTTCCGCCAGAACAATGCGTGAAAAAAATCGGTAACTTATTAAAAATGCCCATTGTACATGAAACATACATGAGCCTAAGTACATCCAAGAATATGTATATGGCTACATTAGCGTGCTCAAAGAGTGGGTGTGCGTGTGGCAGCATAAAAATCAGTAGCTCCTTGTGGCAGCTATGGGAGTGGGTGCGAAATTAATTAGAAACACCCTTCAGCCGCTGTACTGCTGGTGCTACTGGGGAATTTACGAAATGGAAGTTACCAATCAAAGACCATGTTTAATTGAACTTGGCCTTAGAATCGAATTGGGGAGGAAGTTGCAACAGATCCCAAGGTGATTCCATATGGGGTGGAGAATTTATGGATTTCATATCTTGCAATACACAAAGTTTTAATTAATTAAATATTGGAGTAATGGAATTGGAGAACTTATTTGAAGTAAGCCAGGAATGGAATGACGTGTAGAAAATTCTAAGAATTCTGATTAAAATCATGAAGTAAGAATGGGAATTTGAATATATTTTCTATTCCTTTCTACATCTCCTCCGTTGTGATTTTATTAACTCCAAATAAGAAATCAAAGTTGCTGTCTTTGCTGCTTTGATTTTATAAAAAAGAAACAGAGGGGGGAAAAGCTTCGTGTTGCTCGCAGTCCCAGCGAAAGGTCAAACGCGTCTTAGAACCCAGAACCCACCATCGAAGCCATAGAGAATCCTAGCCCCAAGTCTTTTCAATAATTGATGTGTTAATTTATCGCTTAGTAAATTGTGTGGCCAATTGACTCACAAAAAGACACGCATAGACCCGTACCAAGACATTTTGGAGCTAGACTGGTGCTGACCCTATCCCTTTTCCCCTAATCGAACTCAAGTGTGGACAGACGGAGCGAATTTCGAAACACAATCACGACGTTCTTGGTCTAGCAACTTGGAGTTTGATTTTATCGAGAACAGAGCTCCCTCCATGTGTTGAGGGAAATCACTTAAATGGGAGCCAAACCACCCACCCACAGACCGACACACAGAAACTCGGTCGAAAGGATATGGCGGGACATGCACACACATCTGGCGAACATTTGCCGAAGTATGTCCCTGGCATGTGTGCATTTGAGAGAGATTCGCATAAAGGTAAAACTGTCACCAATAATAGCCAAGCCCTGACCGCACATAAAATCCTCGCTGCGACATCCTGAGAGCACAAAAGGGGGAGGACTGAGACAGAGCCATAATCAGTATTGGCATTTTAAGTGACACTTGCGCTACCTTCCTTCCACCAGCCACCAACTCAATTCGCGTCATGCGCCGCCATTTGTATATGAGCCAAATAAAAATGCATATGAAATGAAGCTGGCAACGCTGCAGCAGCAGCAGTCAGTCCGGCAAAAAGCTGTAGGAACAGGGAGGAGATATTATTCGGAGGCACTTGGGCCAAACTTTGCTGCTGAATATTCCATGAAGTTGCCAATAAAGTCAAGTGGCAAGTCCTGGCAACGTTGCCAGGAGGCAGGGCCACACATACAATACTGAAACAGTGCACCAGCTACAGTGCATACACTTAAAGAAATTTAAATAATTTGAAGAATAATTTGAGTCAATTTTTTTAGAATTCCGTTTGCTATTAAACATTGATTTGTGGACCATCTTTTTGGCTTCTGTTTATTAACATAATTCATGTCATGCAGTACCTTTCTGTCAGTGTACTTTAGTGGCTCTACACTTAAGCTGAGTTTTGTTTGCCTGTGTGTGTGTGTCTGCTGCCATCCAGCTGCAGTGCGCTGCTGCATACTAATTTCTATCCACCCTGCCACCAGTGCCACCCTCTCTGCTATCTCCAGCCTCAACCTCTTTCCCCACTCTTTGCATTGTGGTGGTCTTGGCATCATTCCGTATTCATACCAAGCACCAATTTCTCGATGCTGCTTGCTGTTGTTGTTCTTGTTGTCTGCTATTAACTGAAATAAAGGTAAAAATGCAATAAAAATGTTGCCCGCCTCTCGTTTTGCATTAAAATTGCATTACAATTGCCCATTGGATGGAGGCAAATGTTGTTGCTTTTATTATGGCAATTGTACGGGCGTTGTTGTTGTTGTTGCTGTTGCTGTTCAAATGAAATCCAATTAGCCAACTACAAGGCCTACTACCAAGAGCAGCAACAGCAGCAGCAACAGCAGCAGCAACAACGACAGCGAAGAGCGTACGACGCGTCGTGACTTCTCTTCTTCAGAGTCCTTTCCAGCGACGTGCGTGTGTATTTGTGTGCGTTTGTGTCTCTCTGTCTGTGTGTTTGTGCCTCTTTGTGCGGTAAATTGAATATGCAGTAATTGCTTGTTGCCTTTCTTCATTTTTGGCCATGATTTTTTCGTGTCTGACACAGAAACATTGTCGGTTAAGTGCAAATATTAATATTTTTAACCGTTAGGCTTAGGATCTGTGTCCAGCTTTAAGTGGTTCTAATACTCGAATGTACACTAGAGAATTTGAGCTACAAATTTGGCCTGGCTTAACCAGTCTTTGCATGGAAGATTAAGTGTCATTATAAGATGATTTTAAATGCAAAAAGAATGGAATAAAATAAATATTTAGATGTAACTTCGAACCACTTTGTTTATGCTAAAAGAATGGGAACTCAATGTGCAGAGTTTACTGTGGTTATGAGAAATATTTCTTAAAATAAAAATGTACTTTTCCGATTGAGGGCAACATCGGAAAACCTCTGGCGAAGTGAAAACGTTTTATGACAGATTTTTTTGAGCCCATAGAGTGGTGTCCAGGGACTACAGCTTAGCGATTTTGATTTCTACTTTATCATCACTTCTTGCAGTGCAAAAAGAGCTGTAGAAAATGCGTAATCTACCAGCAAATAATTTCCAGCTCCTCTGGCCGCAGCATTTTCCTTCTTTGGTATGATGTGAGATTCGGGTGGAGACTTCTCCTGCTGTGCCACCTGCAAACTAATGAAGAAAGGCTGCCCCCTTGCCACATGCACATTCCAGGCAGCCTTCTGGACAACAGCTGACTGCTGATTTCGCATGGCATGGCTCGTGCCCGAGTTGGCCAAGGAAAACTGTCAATTAACCCACAAGGTTAACTCGGGGAAAATGCCAGAGAAAGATGCTGCCGCACTGCACTGCACACACAAGCCAATTTCCATTTGCATCGCTGGCAAATGGATTGGATTCGTGTGGTTTGGGGATCGGACTGAGGTTGTGTTGGAGTTGCGGCACTCTTATCGCAATCACCGGCTGCCAAATACCAGACGATAGCTGGGGAGAACACTTTTTGCGCTAATAAAGATCTCAGAGCAGGCATTAGAGGAAGTTGAGTGCCCCACCAGCCCCCTCTTGTAACCAAGAACTCGCCGTGTGCTTTGTGAACTCAAGCTGACAGAACGCTATTTCCAATTGTGCTATTAATCTGCCACATTTGCGCTTCTTCAGAGCCAGAGGCAAAGCCAAAGCCAGAACCAGGACAGGGCACCAGCCAGCTCCCTCGCACTCAAAGGCAAACGCTGAGCCGCGAAAGCGAGACGGCAGCCCCGGTTGTGAGCGCGAAAGAGCGGCACAGATGGAGAGCGGGGCAGTCGAGCGAACGCTTGGAAACGCTTGGCTAACCCGAAAATAGAAACAATCAAAATAAAAATACATTCTCTTCATGCTCTCGTCTAATAAAAAACCCCAAAAGCAAAACGTTTTCCATTTAAAATGTCGTCGCAAAACGCCAAAGCGCGGCGAGCTCCACGGCCCCGTAGACCGTTGGGGCAGCAGCAGCAGCCAATGGCAGCGCGGCAGCACCACGCCCCCAGAGCCAAGCCAAAACCTGTTCCGATGGAGCGAGCCGGAGCGGCGCATGTGCGAGACAGAAGATGGGCGGAGCGGACCAACCACAGCAACCACCGCCGCAGAATGGTGCAGAGAGCCGGGTACAGGTGCGCGGGGCAGCGAGGGTTGCTGCTGCTGCTGGGTATTATGGTAGGTTAGGTTCAAACAAGGTGGCAAACAGGCTCGTTAACCGAAAGAGGAAGGAAGTCGACCGACCGACGCCGCAGTCGCCGCCAACGTCGCTGCTGCCCCTCACAGCGGGGAAACTGGTTTGACTTGTTCCGGGAGGGGTGAATTTTGCTCTTACTCCTGCAACAGCAGCAGCGGAACCGCAGCAGCAGAACAACAGCAGCAGCAGCAGAGGCCGCAACGCGCAGAGGCAATCCTCGTCCGTCGGCACATTTTTTGATTGCATTTATGAAAAGCGTTTTCGCCCGCCAGCACGCGCCCGCTTTCCCAGTGTCTCCCAAAGTCCGCAGTTCGGCAGTTCGAGGGTTCACAGTTCGCAGTTCGCAGTTCGCAGTCAACGGCAGCGCTTCAACTTTATCGAGTCGAGTCGCGATCGTATACGCCGTACAAACCGAAATTAATAAAACATTTTTTCGTGCAAAAAATTCAATAACTAAAAGTGTTTTTAAGTGTGACAAAAAACAAATAAATAAACAAATTTTGTTGACTTTTGAGGAGTAGGTGAAGTGATAGCAAATTGGCGCCACTTGTTGTCACCATGTCCAGCCACGAGGAGGATGATCATGAGCATGAGCACGAGCACGCGGATGATGTGGAGGAGCAAGAGATACACGTGGACGTGGACTCCGATTCGCGGATGTCATGCGGCAGCGGCTCCGATGTGGATATGGATAATGGCAGCTGTTACGATGAATCGGAAACGCCATTAAGGTAAGGATTGAAAGAGGAGAGAATATATTTTTGGGATAATTGATTCGTGGTCATGTGGTTGAAACTAAACGGTCTGCGAGTTCATTTGATGGAGTCAAAATAGGTGTTTAACTATGAGTATTTATTTGGCAGCTTTCCTTTGTTTCGAAATTTGGAATAAATGCCGGAACCGGTAAATTAAAAGACAATTACCATAAATGAGCATATATTATGAGGCTAAATATTTCTGTAATTAAAAACAGTCGAACTAGAAAAATAACAAAATCACACAGAATAAAATACTTAAATTATTGTCAGACTTTGTTCACGAACTTCTCATACAAAATGCAACAAAAAAGCGCACTAAAAATGTAAATAATTAACTGGCTCAACACATTTTCATTGGATTGGCCGTAAACAAGGTCAATAATCAGTGAAAAGCAATTTGTGTACATATTTTCATAGCTCCCACTGTTTTATAGTAACATTTAAAGTCATACATAATAACCCAAAAGCCGATTTTCGGTTCATATACCCTGGCTTAACGCAATTAAACTTTGTGGCATAGACAGGCACGAACAAAATGTTCATTGTCAGAGAATACAATCAACAAAAGAAGCCTAACAAGCTGCCAGAATATCGAACTGCCCGTGATAACTGCTCTCATGCATATTGCTTGGAGGCTGGGGGGATTTTGGGACTTTGGTTTGGAAGAACGGCGTGAACAAACCTTTTAAGAGCTAATGAATTGACCATACAATGCCATCAGAGGAATGGAACACCGAACTTACCCATAAAGTTGTGGGTAAAAACCAAAGAAACTTCCTGAATTAACATAGAGACAGACCTGTGCAGGTAATGGCCGTTGACTATGGGGTATTGGGGATTGCCGGAGACTATAAAACGCACATTAGTAAGGCGCCAAAAACGCGCTCTGATAAGAGCATCCAAATGGACCTAAACGTGTTCGAAATTGAACAAAAACGCTCTGTCGTTTGTTGGATTAACATTTTAATAGAGCGTGCCATAAAAATGCCATAAAACCCGCGTTCCAGGGAATCTAGAGCAGCATCAAAGACAACGAGTTTTGACCAAAGTTTTTGGTATCCATAATTTGGAAATTGTTTCCAGTTCATTGTTCCGATCACAGCCCTGAAACGAGCGGGAAGCCGAGAGCTGGAAGTCAACAAATGGCTTTTATTTCGTTGATTTATAAATTAAATGCTGCGCGTGACTTGTTTTTAGTGCGTCAGTTGATGGCATTCGATGATTTATAGAATCGTATAAAAAGGCCTAAAGGCCTGACTCCAACTCTAGCTCGAATGGCCGGCAGTATTTGCATAATTACTTAATTTTGTACAACATTGCGTATACGCGGTTGTGTCTGGTTCCACGATGATTTCTGCAACTGACTGACGCTTGGCCGTGTCTTATCCGCTCGCGTGGGCTTTGGAGTTGGAAGTTGGAACTGGAAATGTTATGGATACTGAGTCTGGGTTGCCGCATTAATTATTACCAATGTTCTCATGCTTTTTCCTCATATCTGGCGACACTTTTTAATGAGCCCGCACCTTTTCTCTGCCTCTGTCTATCCCACAGTGAGTCGCTGCAATCGGAGCAGACGCGTTCCTCGTCCAGCGAGAATCTTCCCTTCAGCATATCACGCCTGCTTTCCAAGCCCTTCGAGACGAACAACAATCACCATCACAGCCTCAGTCTCAGCCTCAGTCACAGCCACCAGCACAGCAGCAGCAGCCCCGGCTCCAGCAGCAACAACAACAACAACAACAACAACAACAATCATGGGGAAAAGGGTGAGGAGAAGGAGCTGCTTCAGGTGGAGGATCACGAACTGGCGGCCTACAAGCTGGCCACCAGCATCGCCAACTCAACGTACGGAAGTGCCTCGGCCCTCTACTCATATCCCCATCTGTATCCATCGGCAGCGGCAGCCGCCGCCGGACATGTGCTACGTGTGCCGCCCCAGAGGACGCCCCTGACGTGGGCCCTGCCGCCGCTGCATCATGCGGCGCTGGCACATCAGGCGGTCAAGGATCGACTGGCAGGTGAGGAGTCGAGCCACCATGCGGTGCTGGGTCATGTTTTGATTTCCATTTCACTCTAATGATGGGGACCGGTAGCAAATCGCTACTGTGTGTACCGCATACATATACAGCTACACGTACACGTGCACAGTAATAAGCGCGATCAGAGAAGTCTTTTAAGCCAACATGCCTATCGGCATGTCATTGCAGACCCATACCCAGGGCAAAGCACGATCCCCCAGTTCGAACCCAAACTCAATTCCTCATCCCACACATACACACACACAAACACACACACACACTCTGAGAGATGCACCTCTCTGGGATGCTAAAGTATAAAAACATGTTTGCCTTCAAATGCGCAATCGCAGCTTAAGTTAAAAACTTAACGCTGAGCCACCGCCCAGAAGCGACAGAGAAGCAGGACGAATGGTGCCTCTGGCCTCTGTTCACATTTGCATACGCATCTGGATCTGTAGCTGTATCTGTGGCTGTTGCATCTGCATCTGTATCCGTATCTGTGGGGCTTCCTTTTGGCATCCCTTTTTGTTAATTTGTTTACATTATGAGCTTCACTTGTAGCTACAAGCGGCAGGCACAGCGCGAGCCTTTTGAAATAATGAGACGGCGTTGATTTTATTACGCCTCAGTAGCTGTCCCAAACAGCTACCATTTTGGTACTTGTGGGACTTGTGTGTTGGCCGTGTCTGTGTGTGTGTGTTTGTCTGGCCATAACTCATAATATTTTGGGCTGCTTTTGGCCATGTGGAAAAGCTGCTTAGCTGAGAGAATGCCGCGTCCTGAGAATGCCTTTTATGGCCAACATCCGCTCAGTGTTTTGCTTTTATTTTGTGTTTTCTCTTTTCTTTTTTAGTTATTTTAATGAGCTGGTTTTACATGACTTTTTAATTTCGCGCTGAGCTCGAAAAGGAATTAATTACGCATTGGGCGGTCGCAGGGCTCTACGTCCGTCGTCGGCTTACTATATTTATCGCCGAATGCCGCACTTCACATTTGAGTCCAACTGACATGGTCAGCTTTTAATTAGCCCCCAGCCAGAACTGGCCAAAACGAATATGCATATGGCTATGGGTAGGTGAACAGAAAGAGGCATGGCCATGCCTTAGGGCTAGTCATGGGCTGAGGCACACTTATGAGGCACCGCCAAGGGTGATCCAAAGTCTCGTTTCAGTTCGTTTTGTCAACATCTTCGTTGTCTCGCAGCCACATCTCTTCCACTTCTCTGTCGCTCTCTGTGTGTGTGTCTTGTTGCGTTTATTGTGTCGCTGCCTGGTGGCCGATAAGCTGGCGCCTTGGCTTTTTTCATTAACAAGACAAACGAGCGACTCCAGTGGCTGACCGACCCTTTTGCCACTTTGCCTCCCCCCCTTCTCCTCTTCGGTCAGCACTCTTAGCGCCATATGATTAATAACCATTGCATGTTAATTTCTGTTATTTTTGTTTGTTTTTTGGGGTTTGACGTCGCAGCAGGCGCCAATTACTTTTCGGGCCTCAGCCCTTAGAGCGTTTTCATGACAATTTTCAGACCAAACTAAGCTCCACTCTGCGGGATACACTCAGTCACGATGTTTGGCAACACGAATGCAAACATGATTCAAATTGAGTTAATTTGCTGGATTTACATGGCAACGCAATTATTAAATGGTTTCTGTATTTAATTAGGCATTTTTATACGTGCCAGGTGAACATTGTAGAAGGTTTTTGCATTCTAAGAGAACCTGCTCTCTGCTCTTGAGGAAGTTTGGGCTTTCAGAGTCATATCTTTAGACATTTCTATGGCTGTTTTACCTTATTCATAATTAAATAATTATAATCAAATTGAGTTTTCTAAGGAAGGAGTTTTCTAAAAAAGTCTCTAAAACATTTTCCTTCCGCTTTAAATTTTGTTTTCTTCCGAATTTTCTTGTTACTTGACTTGGAAGCGTGACACAGGAAACCATAGCTATGACATTGCATTTTCTTGGTTTGTTCATGTTTCGTTTAATAAAATTCATACACTCTCATTCAGTACTCTGCTCCCCGATAGTTTCTCTACTTTGCTTCTTAGTTCATCGGGCACACATTTGCTTCTGAGAATGATAGCCACTTTCAGTGGTTATTCAAATCACTTGCTGGCAAAGGTTAAAGTGTAGCAGCTCCCAATGGGCGGAGTTGGAGCCGAGTCGAGCCCCTTCAGCCACAGGCCGCCATCAATAATGCATGCTAAAAGCTTTTTGCATTATTTTACGTATTTCTGGCAAGGCGGTGCTCCGGCACACACACACAGGGTCACAGGATATGTGTATCTTGAAGATACTGAGCCAAAATATCATAAATAAACGCAAGAGGCGGAGCGGCAGAAGGCTGCCAGGATATGGCTATAAAATTATGCTTATGCGGCTTTTCCGCCTTATCCCGCTGGTAACCTTTAAGGATGTGCTCTGTGTGGTGGGAGTAAATCATGGAGAAGCTGCTTATGTGGTGCGATAAATGGCTTTTTATTGAAATTGATATTGCTTGAAATATTCAAATGATTGCCACAGCCCCACACACGAAAGCTGCCCCAAAAGCCATGGGGAAATTGATGGCAGAGTATGCTACGAGAAAAAGGGTTTCTTCTGTTACTTTCTTACCGAGAAAACTTGCAATAACAAACATGATTTGTCAGCTTAACACCCGCCCTCCATACATTGGGGCTGCCATTTGATGGCTTCTGACAGCCCAGCCACCACGGTGGCCATTTTCCGGCTCTACTTCGACGAGGGTTCAGCCAGCTTGGATAAGGTACATCAATAAGCGATGCATATTTCAGAGGTTTTCATAATGTTCAAAGTGCAGCTCAGTTCTGTAAATCATTGAACATTTACGCTATGTTAAATTAGTTTTGGGTCCATGGGCTTTTTGGGTTTTTTTGGGGCGTGTTTTTTTAGATATTTGATCATTTACATAGAAAATATCTTATCTGCGACAAGTTTTCATAGTCAAAACCAATTTTTAATCAGTAATAATCTTAGATATTCAACGTTTACGCCAAAAAGCCCTGTTTTAGAGGAACTTGAGTACGAAATTTGAGGAGCAAATGTTTTGCAAAAATATTTTAAAATGCGGAGACTATTAATTGGCCTGAAGAATATTTTTAGAAACAATAGCACCATTTTCCAGCACCAAGGTTAGCTGCTATTGATTTATTGATGTACTTCTAATTTATTGCGAGAGAGCAGAGGACTCAAGCGAAATTCCGTCACATATGTTCAAACACAAACCTTTCTGAATTCTCTTTGGCTTTCTTTCTTTATATAAAATTAAATTTAAATAAAATAGCTTTTGATTGATTCATTAATTAATCTGCCACGTTGTCATCTTCGATTGATTTGCTCAGTCAAAAAGTCAACTTCATTCCCGCTTAAATTTAAACTCATTTTGCTCAACTTTCAAGACGTTTGCCAAACATTTCAAATGGCTTCTGGTGTAGAAATTTCGCCAGTCCAGTCCAGTCCCAGCTCCCAACTCCCAGCCTGACTTCTCGCATGACCTCAGCAAACGGGCAACAAGCCGGTTTCCACGGCCGTTGCCGTTGCCGTGGCTGTTTCGGCGACAACATTGCCGGTTGACTGCGAGATCGTTTTAATATTTTGTTGAGCTCTGCGCCGGTCTTATCGCACCCAATAAACAACAAAACACACACGAGCACACACGCCAAGGCGACTGGCAGGAATTTTAAAAGGTTCAGCGCCAGTGCATGCGACTGACCATAGACCGAAAGCCAGACACGGATTGGGACGCTGCCACGATCCATAGCAGATCCAGAGCCTGAGCCAGACGCAGATCCATCCCCGATCCAGGCCCAGACAGTGGGTCACTTACGCATCTCAGCCCACAAGTCCTACGCGACTTTATGACTAAGCGTCGGCTTTGAATGAAAATTGATGTCGCGTGCATTGTCTACAAGACGCTACGTCTGGGCTCTATGATAAGGGTTCATCCTCTATAGCTGCGCTCTTTCAATGCTGCCTGGGTCAGTGGCAATTAGGCGCTTAGCGGTCGAGTCGCTGACTCCTAGGGGCTGCGGCAACTAAATTGATTTCACAGCAGGAAGGAAGGAAAGGGCGGGCAGTGGCAGTGGCAGCGACAGCGACAGCGCTAAGTAGTTGCAGTCGCACAGGTGCCGCCGCTCAACTCCGGAAGCAAAGTTCGGAAACTGGCACTTATCTAGGAGTGAATTTATGGTTTGCTAATTGCTCGCCAGGACACACACAGAGGGAGATCTAAAGAGAGTGAAACCGAACTACTATTAAGTGCTCATGTCTGTATGTATCCCTTACTGCCATTACAGCTGCCTTCCCCATTGCACGACGTATCGGACATCCCTACCAGAATCGCACGCCACCAAAGCGGAAAAAGCCACGCACATCCTTTACGCGCATCCAGGTGGCCGAGCTGGAGAAGCGCTTCCACAAGCAAAAGTATTTGGCATCCGCGGAGCGAGCGGCACTGGCGAGAGGCCTCAAGATGACCGATGCCCAGGTGAAGACGTGGTTCCAGAATCGACGCACCAAATGGAGGTGAGTTCTACACTTTACACTTGGCCCTGCCAAGCCCTGCCAGCCCTCCTGCCAGGCAAGTTGGTTGCAAAAAAATCAATAGCCCATCCCCCCCCATCGCACATTTTCCCACTTTAGAAGTGCTGACAGCTTGACACTTACCCTATCCTATGTGTCCTTTCCCCCCCCCCCCAACGTGTATTTGCTGTTTTTACGTGCCTTTTTAAACTCAAATATGCACAAAAGGCTTTTGTTTAAAAGGATGTTGAGATGTGTCAACTGAAAGATGCTCTCACGAAGCAACTTTAGCTGCTAAAAATTACCCATACTTCGAAATATTTGAAATAATAATAATAGAACTAAACATGGAACAAAAATATTCCGAATAGTCTCTAGAATATTTTCTAAGAATTCAAATTATTATTTACCATAATCTTAGACGCTTTTAATCGATGCTTAAATGCCTCAAATCCAAATTCTTCTAAGCTGTTACGAACGATGTTTTCTACCTACTATGCCTCGACATAGAAAAGAGTAACACAAAGCGTGATGTACATAAACGGGGAGACGGGGAGTAAATGGCTCATTCAATATGCATGAGCACATTAAATGAAAAACTCGGAGCTCCACCGATGGGGGGAAGTTTACGTTGTGTATAGGAAGGAGGCTTAGCTGTGGTGGTAGTTGCATTTTGTAGCCACAAAGAGCACTTTTGTTTAACAAGCTAAATGACAGCTTTTAACATAAAGCGTCTCTGGCTGATAACTAAACAAAATGCTTATAAAAATAGTCACAAAGTCTGACTTGATATAGTTCAATTCACAAAAGAAGAAGCTAATCAAAAATGAAATTCACAAAATTGAAACAGAATTGAAACTTAAATTGATGCCAAGAATAATCTCCAAGGCATTTTGATGAGTTTCTCTGCGGCTCACAGCTACAACTTTTCTCACACATATGGGCATCAAAAATACTAATTTATTTGGAATAAATAGACCCCTTCCTTCCCCCATCAGCAGTCCCAGGCATTTCCCCGCACATGACACTAATTTAATGGGGCATTGATGCGTTAAGTTAAGTTCGCTTGCGTGTCTCTAATTGTTTTCTATTTTATTATTGGCAACAATGTATTTGAATATAAAATTAGTATGAGCAGAGGCGCGTCCATATTCATATGCAATTACCGACGATCATAATGCTGCTGGCAAATGGCGGCTAAATGGACAAAGTTTTTCAAACTTTTCCCAGGCAAACACCGGGAAGGGGGACCTGGGCGAATGGAGTCGCGTTTAAGACGCGTTAATTGCCGCTTAGCAGGCCCAGACCGGCCTGCCTCCCGCTCTATCGCAGTGCCGCTCCCTCGGCGCTGTGCTCTTTTGGCTTATCAGCCATTTTGGGCCTATTCTCGGGCCTCGTAAAAATTAATGATGTAAAACGCAATTTTGTTAACGGCAACTGCCTGGGCACAGCCCCCGCCCCCGCCCCCGCCCCAGTCGCAGCTCCAGCCACGGCTCGTTTGTGGTTAAGTGAAATGGCAATGGCACAGCCACATTATATTATACAAGCGCCATGATTACGGACTCAGCATAACTCAGGTAAATATCAGGTACGACTGTGTATAATGTGCTCACATAATTGCCTTAATGCACACTGTGCTGCATTTGCAAGTAATTTGAATAATTAGCCCTGTCCCACATGGCGTATGGGCAATGCGCGTTAAGCAATTCACATAAAGATACCCTCAGCCCGGGCCAGCACTGTGTTCCTCTTAATAAATTGCAACTTGTTTGTGCCTCATTACGGGTTATGGTCCCCGCCATATTCTCGAGTGCTATCGGATCGAATGGCTCAATTGACAAGCAGGAATACGCAGCGGCAGCATAAATAATTAATAATAAATGGCGCGAGCAAATGAATGAATTCCTGTTGCCTGTCAGTGTCTGACAATGTGTTTAGCAAGCACAAAAAACAGCAGAGACTAAAAGAAACAATCAGCAGAGACACAGATACAGACACAGACACAGACACACGAGGCAAAGCAGATGGAGAGAAGAAAAATTGTCTGTCATTTGCAGCATATTTTCCTGGTCCTGCTGCTGGTGCCCTTATGACTCCCAGTGGGGGCTGGTAACAAATGGCCAAGTCTAACTGTTGTCTGGCTTCCGGTGGAGCCATTTGGCGTCTCCTTCTGCCTTACTTTGGGTACATAATTCAATTAGTTGCCGGCCCATAAATCAACTCTCTTTCTCTCTTTCCCCGCGAGCTAAAACCCTTTTTAATTACAAGCTCGTGCATCATCGGAGGCAAGTTCTCTACGTTCTAGTAAATCTTGAAGTAGCTTCCACTCTATATTAATTGCCTTGGCATATGCACAACTTTTCCTGCCGAAAGCTGACTAATTAAAAATTTACACACATGCCCAGAGAGAGAAGGAACAACTTTTCTGACCGCAAAAGCGAAAAATCAATTTGACTGAAAGCAAAAGTTTTTGCGGCGGCATCAGCCCAAACACAAAAAATCAAGTAAAATTAATTACTCGAGCGACGGCCATTTGTAAATTAACTTGGAATCCGGTTGGTCCGCCTGTCTCGGTCCCTTCGGCACGTGTCCTGAAGGGTCTCTGGGAAAATCTTGAAGCACAGGTCCCCGGGGATTTGGCAGCAGCTCCTTGGGCAGTCAATTAATGGCCTGGCTAAATTGTTATGTCTTGAAAGATAATTACCGCAGGACCTTTTTGGGGCCAGCAGGCTGGGCTCTCGGCTCACCCGAAACTTGTCCCCCAATTTGCCGACATCGTTTGCGTGTAGTGTGTGAAATGATTTTAATTACCAGGACAGCAGCAGCTGGCTGACAGTTTAGTGGCTTTGCTGAGAGGGAAATTTATGTGCCCAGCTTTAATAAACATTTTAGCTTAATGTTCGGCCATTATTTATCTTGGGAAACTTTCCACATCAACGCGATGGCGCCAAGAGACCAACATTTAACATTTGTAAAGCGTTTGTTACATTTTCCAGCGACTGCCGTGAACGGGAGATAAATTACAAACGTGTATCGTGCCTCCGGCTGCCTCCGCCGACTCGTGCCACTTTCGTTTGCCTTTGCCTGTTTTTGGGAGTTTTTAATCAATTTTCGTTGAATTTTTTATGCGGTAGCTGTTCAAAATGTTGCCCGATAAAGCAAACCAAGTAGCGAGAGGTGAAAAAGTAAAAGCGAAACTCACATAATAACTCACTTTGGGGGCTATACGACTGACAATTGAATTGTTGTGCCAGCGCAGATTACGGACAAACAGGCGGGGGGATAAGCTAACCCAAAACCATCTTTGGGCTGCTCCATTACACATGTGTCTGCCTGTCTTTCTGCACTCGCCATGCTCCATTTAAGGCACACACATGTCTGCCCCCAGAACTTTTGCACTAAATACCTACGGACTAATGCATTTTTAATGGTCTCTCTCTCTCTCGTTCGCATGCGAGTTATGAAATTATAGTTTGAACGATGACATTGCTGATGAAAACCGTAATGAAAGCCATATTAAACAATAATTATGATATATGCGGGGCATTCACGTGCATAGTTGTGGTTATACATATTTACATACATAAATACATATTCATGTACATATACATACATACATACATCCTGCCGCTTGTCTCTTTAGCTGGCAACATAAGAACTTCATTAGCTCATGCAATATTCAAGATGGCGCAGAGCAGAGCAACCCCTAGTCGGGCAGCCTTCCTTTGTATGTGTCCATGAGGGTGGGTGGACTGGTGGTGGTAATTTCAGCTCCATGGCCACAATTAGAGCAAAATGCTGCGCAAACGCGAGCCAGCACTGAGAGACGGGGTTTAGCTCTGGACAACTGCATCTGCAATGCATTTTCCCTTTGAATAATTTATCGGTTTGGCAGGGCACGGGCAAAATCCCTTTTAAGCACAAAACATTTAAAATGCAATTTTACGCAGTCCGGCACTTGGCTCGAAATTAATTTTCCACAAAAACAGCAGCCCCGTGGCTGATTGGCAGCCGTGTCGTTTGGCAGACGGCATATTTGATTTGATTAGTTTTAAATGGTCTTAATAGGCCGCCCACATAATGACTTGATGAGCTTCTACTTCCCCGCCTGTACTCTTTCAACGTGTCATTTGAATTGGAATTCTGGCAAATTGCTTTTCCATAATGAATATGCACATTAAGCGATGACCGTTCGCAGATAAAGATAATCGGTGTAGAGGCATCATTCTTATTGATTTATGGCTAAGGATCTGTTTGTTGGGGAGATTGTGAAGGCAAAGAATAATATTTTTAACTATGCAATGAATACTTTGATGATTTATACACACAGTCTTTAAGGCATACAAGTGTTATTAATTATTGGAACCAAATTTTGACTTAATAAGAAACAAAACACAAGATTTAAAGCGCTGAAAGATACCGAACGAAAGGATCATTATTCTGCGTTTTCCTCAATTTTCAATGTAGAAGCATTTTCTTTGGTTTGTTTGCCGCCTTTTCCCTTTAAGTAATTTTTTTCCATTTAAAATTCTATAAAATAGAACTAACAAAAGCTTTTCCGCTCTCTTGCCATTTCAGACGCCAAACAGCTGAGGAACGCGAGGCCGAGCGGCAGGCTGCCAATCGCCTGATGCTCTCCCTGCAGGCGGAGGCCATTAGCAAGGGCTTTGCCCCACCATCGGCTCCAATGAGCTCACAGGGCGGCGTCAATGGTGCGCCACTGGCAGCGCTGCATGGACTGCAGCCATGGGCAGAGGCATCGCATGCGGCGGGCTGCTAATCTCGAACCGCATCGAGTGGCGGCGGCAGAAGGTTTATTTGTGATACATTTCGCTCTGTACATAGTTCGAGGGAGACGGCGGGAGTGAACGGAAAGTGACAGGCTGTTTCCCACTGTACATATTGGATCGGTTCTCCCCACATCTGTAAATAGCTAGCTTTATTCTCTAGAGACGCTTACTTATCAAATCCCAGGCGGAGGAGGTGCAGCCCGATCTACGCTTTTAGTTTTCAGTTTCGTGTTTCGTAGTTGCAGCATTTAGATACCCTTTCCCTTAGTTATTGTTCGACAGTTTCAACGAAGGCAAATCGCATCTCAAAAACAATGTCGCAGTGAGCTTCAGAGCCACGCTTAGTAATAATACAAAATAAATATATATATAAACATATACATAATGTGTGTATGTACGTGCGTAATTGTAATATCTGTCTGTAGAATTAAGGCAAATGGCATTACCTAGTATTATAAATTATAAACGCCTAAAATATGTACGATCATTGAAAATTAAACAACAAAATGAATGAAAATAAACAAACACATTACAAAATCAAAGAATACAAATACAAATATTGGTGGATTACTTTCTAATTTAGTTCGTAGAATTAAGCAATTTTTCAGTTGAAATATGCATTGGTTACACAGGAAAGATTTGAAATCTAAAAACTCTTTGCTTGAAGCAGACAACACCTCTAACAATGTTTGATTCAATTTCCGGGAACACTAAAAAATGGAAAGAGCTCTACATTTGTTTCTATAGTAATCTATGGGCTTATGATATCTGAAAAAGAAGAATTTTCTTAAACGGGGAATGAAAATAAATTCCCAAAATTCATGCAGTGTTAGGTTTTGGAACTATTTCCTAATAAGATAAAATCTTTGTGATATTGTTTAAGGCATATCTGACAGAGATTTTCTCATCAATTAAAATAGCTGATGTACCGTGGATCTATATCTATCTCGTTGAGCAAGTTTAACCTCAAGACAGAGCATAACCAAATGCTTATAATTTTCCCAGAATTACATGCCACTTGCCGTGCCTCCTCCTATGTAAACAAGGACAGTCCCTGGTACACACCCCCTAAACTAGTTAAATCGTTTAACAAGGAAAGTTTTCCTTCCATACACACACACAAAATGTTTTCGGTTGAGTTCCGTAGTTAAACGTTAGAGTTTCAACCCCAAAATAGTAGAAACCCACCTCGATAAAGATGATTTATAGAGAGTTATTGACAGCCACAGGCGAGTATTGAACGGGTAGACCAATTTCTATAGGAACCTGCAGTTTAACCGGATATATTTGGACGTGCTAATGATTCTGGCTACCAAACAGAAATCAGCCATATGCTCGCTCGACCCACATGAAAAACTAACAACAATTAGCAAACGAATATCCTCGGGGTCCCGTTCATTATAAATATATTACGTGTTTCGTTTTTTTTCTTGGCGTTGAAAGCAAAACAAACAGACGCCGCTGCGTTGGATCAGGTATACTAGAGGTATGGGGTCTGCCCTATACTTAAGGCTGGATCGGGCCAAGCCGCCTCTAAAGTGTTGGCCGCTGTCACATTAGCGCTGAGGTCGGGCTCCGGGTCTCCTACAAGTTGGCTGGTGGTCTGGTGGTCTGTGCGGAAGTAAACCATTTTCGTGGCCAGAAGAGTTGAAAGACGGCGCCCCAAAACAAAGTTGCAGACGCCAGCAGCCGATCAAATGCTGCTGTTTATATGGACTTTTCGCAAAGACACCTTTTTAATTTTGCCATTTGCCGCTGCTTTGGCCGAGTCAGGAAGGGAAGACTCGGATCTGGGCTACTTGGAAATTCACATAAATTGCGTTTAATTGGACAATTTTTGGTTTATTTCTTTGTGGCCAGCGGGGCCAACAAAAGAAGGAACAAAATGTTGTTTGTAATGAGGCTGTTCCCCCTCTCCCTGCCTCAGTCTTGGCCTCTTCGTTTGTGTGGCATTGCATGTGGGGTTGTCTCTAATTGGCTGGCACTGCCTCTGTCCGAGGACCAACCTCTCAGACGACCAACGACCGTTGGAGGCCAGAAGGTTTGATTGATTATTGAGCAAACTTGCGGACAGGCTCTGGGCCGAAGACCGACCAGCAATCTATTTGTGTCCACTTAGTGTAATACAACATGAAACGACTTTCGGCAAAACGGAAATGGGGTCGCCATGGCCATGGCACACGTTCAGACTTTGAGGCAAAGTTTTCGCCCCAAAAAGAAAAACCTCAAACAAAGTGACCAAAGAGGATGGACACAGCAGGACGGGCGACGGAGCAGTCGTGTGTCAGTCAAAAAAGGTGGATATGAAAAATACAAATGAACAGCCATGCGGTTGGTCAACAAGACAGGCGCCAGAGATACGAGCTACAGAGAGGCAGGATTCTGAGCCTCTTGCTCTGTCTGTCCATGGCTCTGGCTGGCTGCACATGTACATGTCAATTTGGATTATGCCAAAGGATTGAAAAGGATTTAAGCCAGGGCCACAGAAGGCAGAGCTCTGCTCTGATCTAAGCACAATTTTTCAAATTAGTTTTTCATCTTTTGCAGCAGCAATTTTCGAGTTGGACAGTTGCCTGTCTGTCAGTCAATCAGTCAGTCAGTCAGTCAGTCAGTCAGCTGACTGCAGATAATTAGCGGCCATCGCGGGGACATTTAAATTAAATATGAGTCCGGCTATCTCGCTGCCTATTAAAAGCGCTGTCCCGGGGCGTACGGCATATACAAAATTCCCTAATTATGGTACGGACTGTCAACCTGCCCATGTCCAGTCATAAAAGCCTCATAAAGAAAGTAATTCTAACTAACGTACGAGCTACGGTCTGGCTGTATGTCTACCCCTTGTCTAAGCGGGGCTTATGCGAAGTATGCATAAAAAAAGCCATAGAAAGGCAGCACAGCCCCAGCCCCAGCCCCAGGCCCAGCCATTGTTCCAGCCAACTGTCATTAGCCGTCTCCCTCTGCCACTCAGCGCACTCTCTCGCTCCCTCGTTCACATGTACATATCGTAGGTATATGGCTATTAAAAATGCTGTATACCAGCGCACCGCTAAATTAGTTTAAAAATGGAGTAAATGGAGTGCGCTAATCACACTGCCTCCACCACCGCCTTGGCTCTTTCCCTCCTATCAGTAGAGGGCGGTCGTTGTACCATACCGGTAAGGTATACCGTTTGCTCTACGGTATCGTATCGTTCCGGGAGCACAGCAAACACACAGCTCTAATGGCAGCTCATTTGCGCTGAAAAGTAATCATTAAACTTGTCATTAGCCCGTCCGGTTCGCTCTGCACTTTGTTTGCTTTTTGAACTCTGAGCTGCTCTTTGTCAAGTTCTTATCGTTGTGGGCATGATAAATCGATTAGTTACTAAATATGGCTGGTTTTTGGTTTTACATATGAAAATATGAAAAAGGAAGGCAGAAATTTGGCCATTATTTGTACATTTCTTGATGTAAATTAATTTTGTATGTTCTAAATATAAAATGCGACAATATGAAGATTCCCCTTGTAGGGTTTCAACAGACTTTTATTAAACTAATTGAAAAGAAATCGAATGGTAAAATGTCAGGCACTAATCAACAAAGTTTGTCCATCAATATCTTAAAAACGATTTGCCAAGTTCTCTGTTGACTGTCAGCTAAAATCTTATGCAAACCCTTATCAAAGAAGGACCCTTATTCGCGGACTATGACTTGGAGAAATGAGAAATATGTTGACAAGAAGGGATGTAATTTCCAAAGCCAGTTCTTAATTGTTACAAAATCAGAGAAGAAATTAAATAAGGAACAGAAATAGTTAACTAAGAACCAAGCATTTCCTGCATGAAATTATGTAAAAATGTGTAAATAAATGTAAAAATCAACTGCATACTTCATGCAACTGTAAAAAGTGTTTTTAAAGCTAGACCCAACCGTAGGAGACACCTGACGAAACGTGACGACAATAAGAGATCATCCGCACTTTGTGAGGGGACCGTGAACAGTCAGTGCACGACGAGGAGTGGCAAGTCATGTAACTGAGTTTCCCAGGCAATACGACATGAAAATTTAATCGAGTTTCTTTTCAATTGAGTGCAAAATCACATCAGCAGCAAATAAAAATTGTGTAAAGTGCCAGTTCGAAGCTCTACGCCATTCGGTGGTCAGTATTGGCAGCGGCATCGGGATTGGGGTTGCTTTTTTGGTTTTTTTTTTTACCACACTCCACAGTGTGGGCCCTCAGCCCACAAAATGTCAACGGCTGGACCTGCCACGTACACGGGGCTCTGATGGAATTATTTTCGTATTTATTGCCAAACACACAAATTTATAACCGACCAATGAAACGCCATAAAAAAACCCCCAACAGCCAACGGGCCAACTGACTTTGACGAGCTGCCGTAGCTGCCAGGAGGAGTCGATGCGCAGCCCGAGCAACATTTCAATTTTATGGCCATGCTCTCTGGCTACGTTCAAAAAGGGCTCATAAAATATTGAAAAGTCTGGAAAATTTATGTTGAATTCCATTAGAGTTATGGCGTGAAAATTGCGCCGCTTGTTTTTTTTTTTTTTTTTATTGCACGCCAGAAATCAATGGCAAACATTAATTACTCGACCTCGGAAGGGAATGAAATGAAAACAAGGACAAAGGAGGAGGAACAAAGGCGGGATGGGATCCAGAAGCCAATCAGGCTGGGCTGTTGGGTCTCCAATGTCCTTTTAAGCAGTTGTCTTCCGCTCAAACTTTCCACTTGCATAACTTGACTCTCATTTCATTTCATTTCATTTCATTTGTTCTCTGACCCGCTTGGATTAGGTTTTTGTGCACATTCCCTGATGTCCTTTTCATGGACGTGCGATTTGCATTTTTTATTTGCCACACAACAGCAGAAATTGACCTTTTTCTTTGGAGTTTGCCTGCCCCTGATTCGGACCTTCTGTAAGTGGTCTTCGGGGTAAATTTTGGATTTCTGCGTCATTTTTCTTCTGCCTGTTTTGGGAGGCAAGTCAAAATGCGTTGCTGGCACATTAATAATGCAGCTGAAGCTCTTTTGTCTCTGGCAATCACATCAACAAGCTGGCAAACTGGCAAACTGGCCTCCAGAATCTTCACGCAATTGAAAGGCAAATCCAGCAGAAAATTGAAATCAAAAGAACTTCTTTGGCTGCTCTCCGATGGTCTGAGTGCTGGCCAAATTTCTCCCAAATGCATATTAAAATATCTAACCTCAGGAATGTCCGGCGCCCACTGATTTTCGCTGGCCAAATAAATGTCTGGCTGTAAAAGTAAACGACAAACGAATGGGGCGGCCATAAAAAAGAGCACAAACAACGATCAAACAATACGGAGTACGAGTACGAGGATATGTATCTACATATAAAAAGGACATCAACTACGGGTAGGCAAACGTAAATTTGAACAGGGAAACATAATGCGGGGTGCCGTGTGCCGTGTGGCAGGTTGTTCATTGTTGACTAATGTTAAACGCGCACAGCTTGTCCTTGTTGATGTTGTTTATGCGTCTGGCCCCTCCTGCCTCCCCCCTCTGCGTGACTCTGCGTTTCGAAATCCCTGCGGCCTGGCCTCGAGAGATCCCCTCGGATACCCGTCGGAATTGACGCGCGTGCCTTCGAGTCACGCGTTTGGCAACATTTCAAATTGATGAAGTTGCTGTGTCCGTGCAGGGGGGTGGGTGGGGAGGGGAGGAAGTCACCCCTTGGCTGGTGTCAATTGTATAATTGCCGAATGTTGTTTTCAAATGTTTAATTGAAAGGGTGTTTTGTCACTGGATTGTTGTTCCAGCAATCCAGACTCCCGGCAGCACATCGAACCATCCATCCTTTGACATCCTGACTCTGCCTTTTCGTGGTTACACGCGTATCCTGTTACAAATCCTTGTGTGTCCTGTGTTGTTTTGCCTGCTGTTTAATATAATTGTTATCCGCTTTTATCGGCGTTGAGTGTATGAAAGTTTCAAGTAGGGGTTGGAAGCTACATGTGTACAAAAGTGTTGCTTGTAGTTTGATTTCCCTTTGCCCTGCTACTGGCAAGTGCTGAGATTTTCTCAGGCGTTTCTGTTGATAACATTCCAGTTGATCCCAAGAGTGATCTTGAAAGCAGTGGATAGGTATATATGCGTGGAAAAATCCTGGGCAAGCAGCGAAATTTGTTTTATACTTGGAACCCTTTCTTTGTCGAACTATCTTGACAATCTCCCTAGCTTTTCTCCCCTTAACACATGATAGAACATATCCTTCAACTCCCAAGTACTTCTGCACCTGTGGCACTTGCATATAAACCTTCGCTTTGACCATCGCCATTCCCTTTTCTCGCTGAATGTCCCCTAGCTGCACTGCACACATCTTTCAGCCTTTCAGCATGTGACAAACTCCACACGAAGAAGCGGCGTTGAAGGCATCTATCAATACAGTTTACGCATGTCGCAGTGCCTCCCAAGGTAGGGGCTGGAATGTGTTGTGTCATTGACACCTACACTCAATGGCACTCAGCGTGGCAAAGGGAAGAGACAGCAGCAGCAGCAGCAGCACAACGGACATTCGACATGGGAAAATTCGGAAACGGTGGTCGACCAGCAATTCGAATTGCATTTTAATGCAATTACAAGAATGTCAGTCAGTGCGTTGCTACCCCAAATGGATGGTACCCGTACTCCTTCCAGCGATTCACACCCCCCGAAGGCCCACTTGACACTGACAATAAAGAGCGTTGTGTTGGGCTGGGCTGGGCTGAAATATGTCCTGCGTCCTTAATTTCACTTTTATTTTTGTGTGCCAGACAAGCTGCAGGACGATGCAGGGGAGTGACATTGGAACAGTCATTGCTGCTGTCGCAGATTAAAAGATATAAATTCATATTCCCCAAGCGCACAGCAGCAGGACTAGGACCAGAACCATGACCAAAAACGTGCAAGTCGAGTGCCGTGCCATGTCCATGTGCACCCACCCGACCCTCCCCGAGGATCGATTAGCTTGTTTGCGATTCAATTCGAAAACAAGCCACTTCCATCTCGTATTTCTCTGCGTGGCTCTGTGTCATGGATCTTTTTTTTATGAATGGATTGCGTGAATGATGAGCGGGCTTAGCTTTATGGCAGGACGTTTGATTTCTCATGACTCTCCTGACTGTCCGATAGACAACTGTCGGGCAGGTGCACGAGGACTCCGTGTGTGTCCCAGTTGGCACAACTATTCGCCCGCGCCCTGCCACTTAAAGTAATTAACTGCAAGATGCTGAACGACGCTCGTCAACATCTCATCCGTATCCTCCATTGGCATGAATTTTCATCCCCGAAATTAAGCAAAATGAAGCTGTTCGTGTTTCCATGGACACGGAAAACGTGCCTACATCGTTTTCACATCAAGACGAATAACATTTGTCATAAATGCGCAACTTTCTCTGCTCCCCCCCAAATGATAATTTAATTGGAACCATTTATTAGATGAGCATTTAATGGACTGAATATGCACAGATCTCCTCTCCAGTTGACTCATGGTTTATTACGCATTCGATTTTGATTAAATATGTATTTGTCCAAATGTTTTGTGGAAAGTGGAAAGGCCCCTATATATAGCTCCAAGGATGCCTATCGATTTTTCATCCTTGCCATCAAATACAACCCGTTTAATGGCTGCCATAATCGACTCCCCCCTCAACCGCAGACTCTGCCAGCGGCACATTGATTGATGATGATGATTCAAATTCGTATATAAACCGCTACACCATCGTTATCATCACAGGCACTGACGATGAAATAAATATTCTCCAAACTTGGATCTGGCAAGCAAACGTCTTCAAGGTCCCGACGGAGTTTCTTAAGATGCAGGAAAGTTGCCCTCTAAGTGTAATTTCTAAGCGAAATTTGAAATGATTAATATATTTATATTTCGATTCTCATTTTCCTTACATTAAAAAATCGTTTTTTTTATAGTTCTACAAACAAATTATTCCATCGGAGTATAAGTAAATCTCTGGAATTATCCTCTTTTGACTAGATGTAAATGTGCACATGCAGCCTTGTAGTTATTTTATTATATTTTCATAACTCTACTACATGGCATTCGTTTCACACATTATAAGTTTAAATGTGCCACTTCCTCATTCGAATTCGATAGACATTTTGCCGCGAAACGGATTGCCGCAGTGAAGGCTATTAACTGCCGCCATCTGGTAGTCAGCAGAATCATGAATCATAAATTCACCATGTAAAAACCTGTACAAATCTATGTAAAATACATGTAAGAGTGCATGCTAACTACATGTAGGGTTTCCTGCAGCCCAGCTTTTAAAACAATAAATAAAAGTATATTCGATTTAGTATCCATAGATGTGTACTCGATATCACATCAAGTTCAAATGCTCCCATCTCTTGCCGAAAGATGAAATTTTATCGATACTTCGCTGTAGGCGCAAAGTTTAAAGTGTAATATGATACTGGAATTTTGCTGGTATTAGTATGCCATAACTTCATTTAGAAAACAGAATTTTGTGGTTTAGCGGAAATGAGGTATACAAAACGCTATTTTCTATAAACATTTTGTTGAAATGGAGTAAACTGTTTCGAGAAAGGCTTTTCTGAGGTATTTTCGACATATTTTGAGTCGAAATATTTGAAAAAAATTTTGAAGACATATCCGTAGACCTTTCTCTTTCTGAAAAACAATATAATTTCCTTTCTCCTTTGTTGCCCGCGCTATTTTTCAAACTTTTTCATACATTTCTCACAAGCTCACTTGCTTGCAGAAGGGGTGATTTTAGTGAAACATTCAAATACAAATTTGTAAAATATTAGGTCCTAAGGTACATAATCCAATGAAAATTGGTATTTTAAATACGTTAAATTGATTCTTCAAATGAAAATTATTGTTTCAGTGTTAAAAGTCTTTGCGAGCTAGTAATATTAAATAGAACATCAAAATCGTGGAATAGTGCCTGCATATGAAAGTGTGAACGTATATTGTTTTGGTATTTTCTCTGTGCTCGATATCGAACCGCAAAAATGAGGAGAAAGAGGTGAGTATTTTGCTCAATCCGCTGACCTAATCCTCTCCCCAATGACCTAATCCTCTCATTGGAATGAGAAATCGAAGTATGGCAAGCAGGTAAAAAAGGTCGAACTTTTCAAAGTTCCAACCTTATTCGCACCTGTTGAAGGATCCTAATAGTGCATGCGAAAGTGTCTGGCAGGAGAGGATTTCCCTGACCCTTTACACACAGGAGAGGATTTTGAAAGCTCTTTTCCTTTGCGAAGGGAATTTGAACAACTAATGAGAACAACAAAATATCAAACAAATAAAATATTAATAATAATATTAAAGTAATAATTGCAATCTGAGAATTATTTTTAACTTTTTTATATAAAAGTTACGAGTAACACTTATTTTTTAACTTCTTCAATATTAATCAGAAATAAGAGTTATTTTTAATTTATCCCTTTAAAATACAAATTAAAAGTTAATTTTTTTTTTGTTTTTTTAAATTAATCGCTACAGCGAAATTGTTTGGTCGCAGACGATGAGTGACATTGACCAGGTACAAATGTTACTAAAAATTGTGAACTGAAAAAAGAGTTTTTTGCCGAACGAACACTAAAAAAATTGAAAAAGAGTTAATTATGATTTTTTTAAACTAAAATCAAAAATAAGAGAAATCAAGGAAACTTCGTCCTTGAGGGACATGCGATGTATCACATAAAAGGTATTCTCTCAAGGGTCAGGAATATACATACATTCATGATAGCACACCACTCAGTTCGAGGGATAATCAATTTAGCTTTTATTTTTATTGTCAACTTTTAAAATAACAATCAACAGTAAGAGGTTTTTTAAAAAATTAAAAATAAGAATTAAAAATAATTTTTAATATATAAATCGTAAATAGAAGTTTTTGGTTGATATTGATAGCTATGACTGAAATATAATTTTCGATATATGTTATCTTTGGTGTATTTGTAAATATGTTGCTTTAACATAATTCCTTCACGTTGATTTATTTACTTCAATTTACCCTCCTTAACTGTTTTTTGCTGTCCCTGATATAATTTATTTATTTTTTTATTTTCAATTAGGAATTAATTGCTTATTATGAAATAAGAAGAGTAATAAATATAAATTACAGGAGAGAAAGGAGAGAAAATACTGTGACTTTTGGTATATTTATAATCATGGCATAAAACTTGGAAAGGTTCATGCCGGTCGTATTTAGACCTGAAACGGGTAAACGAAAATACATTGATTGTTCCATGGTGAAAAAGTGAATGGTGAAAAGTAATTTCACCATGTGTTGGTCTTCATTCGAAATCAAAATTTCAAACGGAGCGGTTCGCTGTGTCTCGCAATCTTATAAAAGCGAATAAAAATACGAGACTTTCGTGCGTGCGTGTGTGTGTGGTGCTGCTATTTGCGTGCGTGTGCTTGTGATTGTGTGAAAGAGCGAATTGTGTTGAGTAAATTGAATTAATGGCCTCAAAAATAAATGCGAAACTGGTCCAAATTTCATTGATTCCCAGTGCACATGATATATAACATAATACAGCTGTTCCCCCAATCATTCTAAACAAATGCCAGCATGGCCCAAGAATGGAAATTTCAATAAGCAAAAACTTGCAGAAGCAGCAGCAGCAGCAAAAGCAGCTGAAGAGATAGATAGTGCCCGCGAGAGAGAGGAATAGAGAGGAATAGAGAGAGAGAGAGAGAGCGCGCAAAGCCCGATTAATACAGCACAGCTTTGTTGTTGTTTACTTCGCGTTTACGCGATTCGCGGGAGTGGAGTGTCATTGTTGTTGTTGATTTGATTTTGTTCTTGCGGTTTTTCGTGAATGACGGGCAGCACATCCTGTTTTTTTAATTCATCTCGGAACCCCGCCCTCGTCCCTCAACACTCCCCTTGGTGCGGTAGATGGTATTTGTGCTGTGCAAGCAACATGCGGAAGCCTGCAGCTGAACCGTCACTGACACGGGAAGTGTGATGTCACCACTTGTACCCCGCGAGAGAACAGCAAATTGTACTATTACTTACCGCGTCGCTCATCCACGCAACGAAACCAAACACTCGCCCAAGAACAACAACAACCAGAAGCAGCAGCAGCAGGAGGAGCAGGAGGAGGAGACACCATCCATCCCATTCCAGCATCAGCTTCGTAGGAACGACACAGCCGCATGTGGGACTCTTTGAACATGTCTCGATCCGAGTCCCGGCCATCCCGTTCCCAGTTGCAACTGCTGCCACTGTTGTTGCTCTCGCTCAACATATGTTGGCAGCAGTGTAGTGTCACAGCTGACAGCGCCGACAAGTCAAAAGGTGAGTCGCAACTCCACATGGATCACCTTTGTTGTATGTACTACCCCAGAGGCCCCGCAAAACTCGATTCAGCAGTGTGGAAGGGGTTCATAGTGGGCAAAGCTTGGAAAAAGAATGTGGTTAATATTTTGATAACATTTTTGGTGCCGAGTGTTAGTCATGTGGCAAATTAGTTAGTGACTCAGTTTGGGGCTGCCGTAACTGCAATAATGTTAGTTAATGGTAGAAACCTTTCATACACGCTTGAACCACTGTGCCGCCAGTGTAAGTCTCTCTGTGTTGTTGAAGCTCTTGCCGGTTTGAACAACCTTGAAAAACCAGCTTCTATTTGGTCGGGAGTCGTCTGCTACTTCCACTACAAAGCTGTTTTAGGGCCGTTTTCCAGCCTGGACAAAGACTAGAGATAGAGGCACGCCCCATAGCTCCTCCCTTGGCCCTTGAGCACTTGGCACTTTTTGGCTTATCAGTGGAAGTAGTTTTTCGCTTTTCGCTTTTCCTTTTTGATTAGTATTACGTTGAGTGTGCGCTTCTGTTCGGCTTTCTGTGGGACTATTAGCAGCTTGTTTATCTCATTGTTTGGGTCTATCAAAATCTCACGTATTGCGATAGAGAGGCGCCCCTGGGGATCACACTTTCCATGCAAATTCATTGATTGCCCCTCTCGCACGTACAGAGCAGATCTGCTGGCACTTCTTATTGTTTCTTTTCGGTGTTTTATGTTTCTGCTACAGTAAAAATCGATTGTGAATGCAATGGCGTGCTTTACTTTTACTCTCATTGTGGCAGTGTTTTTTTTTGTTTTTTTTTTTGAGAAAGTTTGGCAACTTTTTCCCGTCCACCAAGTGCCGCTCTTTTTTGTGGGTCACACAGACACTTCTTTGTAATTTTTCTGCCGTTCTGAGTTTTTTGTTAATGGCAAGCGTTAAATGTATTTATATTTGATGTCTTTTCATTGTCATCAGTACGGGCCCCAAAAGGTCAGCGCCTTAAGCGCACACTCGTACCGCTATTCTGGCCAACTCTGCATTTGGCCAACTCGTTTCGTTTCTCGTTTCTTTTGTCATTGGCTTGATTTGTTGTGTGCTGTGTTTGTTGCTAACTGCTGCGATTTCGTTGATGATTGTTTCGTTTTTGTTTTTTGTATTCTCTTAACAATTTTTATATCATTTGCGCAATTATATGGCAACAGCAGCAGTGGCAACAGGCCGTAATAGTCTTAAGAAACAAGTTGTTCGATTGAGGTAACATTCATGGCTCAAAAGTGGGCGGGAGCTGAAATCGTTTTGGGGCTGTGGATTCAAAAAAAAGGAAAGGAGAATGGTGATTGGCAGAGTTCCCCTTAGCATATTTTTGAATCTAAAAAGCGAATGGGGTTGTTGCTTCAATGTAGTCAGGGCTCAGATTAGAATAATTATACAATAATAATTATAGTGTTTGTGTCATATAAATCGTTTCTAGGGCAACTGGTACTAGCAGTAGTCGTCATTTCCATATGTTCCCATGCATTTCATTGACTTTCTTGGGACATCCACTGCCACTGCAACACATACGGGCCACGCCTCTTGTCTTGGGCTTTGCTGTATCTTGTTTACCCATGTGGCAAGCGGGCTAGCAACCATTACTATTATCTTTATCATTATCACAAGCAGAAGGCAAGACAAGAGGATCATTAATATGCGGCATCGTTGTTGTTGTAGCCTCTCAAATGGGTATGGGTGGCTCTGAACGTGGGAGCCAGAACTGGATTCGTTGGCAACAATATATCAGTCTATCGGCTTGTATGACACTTGAAACGTTTTCCCGGCTTTCCAAACAACGTTCTAAGCATGAAATTCTAGAGTGGTCAGCCATCAGTCCATCATCATCATGAGCAAAACTTAATTGAAACCGAACTCAATTTACGGATCTTGAGCTGGGGCACAAGCTTCAAGCTCGTCTTGATTGAGTCAGGTCAAAAGAATTTAAATGGAAAGAGCTTCTCTCCTACTCTTTGTATCTCTTCAGTGTATGTTCTTCGTCTCTAGATCGAATCCAAACGGAAGCCTCTTAGCATGCATATTTTAGTAGACAAAGTCTGGCTGTCGTGTCTCTCCCCGGGTTGGAGGAGAAGGCCTCTGAATTGAACAACATTTGCATAAATTGTGTCGCCTCCAAGAACGTGACAACAAATGGGTAGAGTCTAGGAAATCAACATGGAAAACATTAGTAGAGTGTAGGGGGGAGAAGCAATTAAGAAATAATAGAAGAAAGCAGAGGAAATATACTAAATGTAATAATTCAATGAATGGACTATTATTTGCCTGGCACGCAACGAGTATTCAAAGGTTCATTCAAAAATTAAATCATTTTGATGGCAATCGATTTGCCTGGAATTGTTTCTGTTGTTTGGCGGCCCATTACTATATAATTGTTGCAGAAAGTAGGACACGTGCCAGGATTCACTTTTGACTGAGGCACGTGCTCGGGGCATACCCCTCGATTATAGTCAATCAGCCCTAAGCAGAGGGTTGTTCCTTCGAGCAGGTTTCGAGTGTAACCTTAACATTTGCGGAGATTAAGCCTTAAATTAATGCGACCTTAATTAAGCCCAGAGATACTCAGAGACACAGCCTGTGCAGGGTGAACAGTCGGATGTATTTTTACCACTCTCGAAGGGCGAATGAGGGAAACACACTCAAGTTATTTATGACTCCATTTCCTTACATGTCTGTGGTGCAGGGTGAGTTTTTGGCTAGACAACCCCAAAATAATTGTCATTGCATTAGTCATCGCGAACCTCTGAAAGTTTAAGTTAAAGAAAAACAAGTTTAACTTCTGTAGCACCCAAAGCTCTGAAGCTTCCACCACAAGCAATGGATGCACTCAAAGAGATCGGTCTTGGTGCCACTATAAAAGCAGGAAGAATTCTCAACACGTATCAAAGAAAACACTTGAAAAACTTTGTTTATGCCCAGGAACCGGAAAAAAATCCGTAGCAGCAGAAATTTCCTCTAAACAAATGCTAAAGAAAGAGATGCGCAGACCTTCGTGGGGGTGTTCGGAGTGGGAAGGGAGGAGATGCATTGCATTCATTGTTGTTATCTCGCTTGTGCAATGCCAATGCAATGCATGATTGACTAGCGGATGAGGTTGGGCTGGAGTGAAGTAAAAGAAAATCAAAGAAAACGAAGGACAGACACAGGCAGGGCAGAGAGCAAGGTAAGCGGAGAGTACAGCCCTGACGATGATTAATCAAAATAAAAGAAGCAAAGAGTGTGAGAGGGAGGGAGAGGGAGAGGGCCTCAGGTGGAGATGAACGGAGCGAAGGTGAAGAGAAAACCCAAATGCAATCAAGTGAATAAATAATCATAAAGATGGAAGACAAACAAAGCTGTGGCTGGGAGGGGGATCTCAATGGGCAATAGCACTCACTCTGTTTCGGTTCTCCTCCCGTTGGTTAATTTATGCAGAGAGACAGGGTCGTGAGACGAGAGCCCAGACCTATTGACTAGCATCCGTAATGGCAGGCGACAGCGACAAATATTTGCAACGGAAATGCGACAACACGCTAGAGTGAATCAAGCAGCGGAGCAGCCACCTCTTCCTGGTTATGGTCAGTGCTTTTAGTCTGGACGGGTCGGGACAGTGGCTAATTTACCTTCCATTGCGAGTCATTTCGCATACGTTTCCAATGTGGCAATTTTTCGTCATCCAGGGGGAGAGGGTCAGCGAGAGCTTTAGCCACGCACTGAGAGGCACTGTTCCGCTCTTCGTATGTGTGCGTAGGTGTGTTCGCTGCAAACTAAACATGAGAGAATGCTCAGGTGCCTCGACAATGAGATACCCAAATATGATGATGCCAAAGCAGCTACGCCATGTGTTCATCACACATTCGTGGGTGCCTATACACCCTTTTTCGCTACGGGGTGTGACAGCAACAGCGAGGGCAAAAAAAAACAGCTATCCATCCACTACTCTGATGACGTTCCTGTCGCAGCGGGTCACTGAACTGTAAAATAAAAACCGAATTTATGTTTACGTTTCCGTTATACAATATATTCCTTTTACATACACCTTTTTAAGTTTTCGTTGGCCCGATTTTACAGGCCTTTGTAAATGCATTGCATTTGTTTGTGCATTTGTTTTGGTGTTTTTTCGGTGGATAATTATTTACACAGTTACAAATTACAAGCACAAAGCTTTTTCAGAAACCAAAGAAAAAAGCGAAAGCCACGAGAGCGAGCCGTGATGATGGGTGGGAGGAGGGAGGTGTTAAATGTTGAGCCATAACGCCTACCATATACAGAGCTCTGTGTATGTATTATGGTGTGGGTGTGGAATCGTACAGTGGAAACACTAATAGTTTGCTGAAACCTTTTGACAAACCTTTCGTTCAAAGTAAATGCCTTAGTGGCCTTCCGTCAACAGCTTTTGATTTACGGTGAGTCTATAGAAAGCGTTCCAAGAAAATTAAGGTCAGGCCTGGGAATGGAAACGGATTTAACTCTGCACTTCTTGTTATGTAGTATCTACAGCGGAGTCATTTATTTTATTGAGTTCTTATTTATCAGTTTCTTAATTTATTAATGTGCAATTTCCAATGACAAATATTCTAAAGAAATGTATATGAACAATATGTTCCTCAGCATCATTCGAGCATTTCCATTTTTGCAGTCAATGAACTGTTTATCTCGGGATTATCCGCTAGTCTGGCAAAGTCGTAAGACCAAGTCTGGCGACTACATAAACGCCTCCACCTCTGACTCTTCCTATTACTCGTAATATTGTGCTAGGTCATGGTTGTTTGTGGTCGCTTTATGTTTGCAATATGCTAAACGGCCAAAAGGTAAACCTCAGTGCGATCAAGCACAATGCCGAACAAATGCCTCCAGTCGTGAGTAAACAAAGCAGCAGCAACAAATTAAACCAAAAATCTTTAACCCATAAACACCGAAAAGAGAAGCAGCAGCGCCAGCCAAGAAGCTAATTGAATTAACATGTCGGCGCTAATATCGTGATGCTTTTTCTTCCCGCTCTCTAGATTCTCTCGATTGGTTTCCATTTTATTTTTATCTTTCGAGTGTTACATATTTTTTCGGGAGCTGCATCTTGTATTTCTTTTTCCGCTCCCACAACCCCTCATTCACCTCTCTTGAAAAGCACTCACCGTGTGGGAGAAGCTTGTGAGCTGGGGAGGTGAGGGCGCTGGAAGAAGTTCTACTCGATTTATCTGTGTGCGATAGGCAGATGGCGAAGCAGAAGCCAACGAACCATAAAGTAGTCTCCCCCCCTCGCCGACCCGACCCAACCCGCTAGAAGTGGCTGCAGGAGAGAGCGAAGAGCAGAGCAGACAAAGCACAGAGATTAGAGCAACAACGGAGAGGGAGCTTCTTCTTCTTCTCTTCTTCTTATGATGAGTGGGCTTTATTGTTCGAGCGCGTTTATCAATTAACGAATAATGAATAAAGATAGCAGAGAAGACTAAAGGGAATGCGAACAACGGCACACTGAAGGACAAGATAACTTAATTTTGCCTTTTGGTAACTCTTGGTTTCCTTATTTTGGCTATAATAATTTTGCAATCGATATAATTTTCAGTAGCTTGTGAGATAATATTTAAAAATTTAGAAAATGTTTAAAGTGGTGAGGTATTTTTCATGTGGTTACAAGTTGGGTTTCCTGCCCCATGTGGTAGGTATTACCTAAGCTAAGATTTGCACATGGCACGTGTCTGAATTCAAACATTTCTCTTTGTCCGGGCACTCGTTCACTCATTAACTGGCATTAGTTAATTGCCGTTATGTAAAACATGAAGTTCAAGTAAATTGAAACTACGACTCTCGGTCTGTCTGTTTATCTGGCTATCTGGGGTAATTTTCCTCACTCGCTCACTCTCACTCGGTTCGTTACTGTAATTCTTGCAATAAAACTTTGTTTTATTAAAGCTCCCCATAGGCACAAGATATCCGCCGGATGTGCAGTACATTTCAAAAGCTGATAAAATACTATTTAACATTAAGTGGGAGAGAGAAGAGCTTATTTTTATATAGAGAAATTATTTTTCAAGAATTTATGGCACTAGGGTCGATTACTCGTACTTTTACGAGTATGTTCAAGCATGGCAGCACAATGAGTGCGAGAGATCACTGGGGGAAAGTTGAAGAAGGTTTCTGGTCTATTAGCCAGATGGAAAGGCATTGCGAGAAGTGCCGTTGATTTATTTTGAGATTGATTACTGGGAAAGGCCCTACAATTTTGTGAAATTAAAGTTACATTGTTCAGAATATCTGTATTAAATCTGTAGATTTCTCTCAGATTTTAATAAATAAAATACAAATAAATTTATGAGCTTTTGAACCAGCTGCTCGTGCCCGTTCAGTTCTGAGAAATTTGTACACCAAATCAATGTAATTCGCATTATCTGGCGATGCAAAGTGGAAGTTTCTAGTGTTGGAAGGGTGTTAGTCATAGATAAACCTACCGAACCTACAGTAGGAAGAAGATTGAATGAAGTGTTTAACCTCCACACACAACACACATATTAATCTCAACAATGGAACTCTCTCTCCCCTAAGCACCCTAACACCTGTCACAATTCCCTTTGTATATCCTTCCCAAGCCATTGAATGACTCACTAAGCTTCCCATTTGTATTGCCACAAGCAGTAACACACACGGAGGGGTGCACGTGCACCGGGTCTGAGCTGGCAACCAAATGGCTCTAAAACGCTTGGACTATAGTTGGAAAGCACAATGAATCACACGAATCTGTGACGTTCATTGAGAGACCTTTGTATTGTTTATTATTTAATTGCTGAATCGAAAACGCCTGACATTTCACAGCCACCGTGCAGCAGCGCAGAGTTGATTAGTTCCGCGGGCCAATTAATGCTGAATTATATAAAATGCCAATTACGCGTTGCAATTGGCGTTGCATCGACGCTTTGCCTTGGTTTCTGCCTGTGGGCTTTGGAGTGCTTGGGAGTAGCATGGGATATAGAGCATGTCGGTTGGTTGCTTTGTTATTGTGCTCATTGCTAAGACTTCACTCCGTGATCCGCTCCAATTTCCTGCCTCGAAGCTCTCCTCCACTCTGCACTGCTATGCTCCAATTTTCGCTAATTGCATCGATGCCTCTGCCTCTGCATCTGCCGTTTGCCTCGCAAGTTCGATAACGAAGTGCCGTTGGTGGCATGAAAATAAACAAATATTCAAGAAGCGTCAAGTAGTCTCCTTCCAACGCTGCTGTGCTGATTGAGAGGGTTGATTGAACGGTAGACAGAACGGTGGCCCAACGATTGGCAAATAAACAAACAGAATTGCGAAATGTTTGCACTGAGAACTCAGAGAACAAGCCTTGGCCTTTACTTGGATTTCATGTGCGAATAAATATCATAAATATTTTATGATAAATGGCGAAACAATCCTCCAGCATTGAGATAGGGTATTCCCCATACTTTGAGCTCAAAATTGCCAATCAATTGGTTCGATTAATGATTCATTTTTCAATTCGAAATGGCGACTTACATTTCTGTACAATCTCTACGAAAAAAAATCGTAAATTTCTAGTCTTCTATTTGGAGCAAACTTCCTGCCTTGTTTGGCTGTGTAAATTGGCTTAATTTGATGATGATGATGATCACTCCACCATAAAGATAATCACTTTAATTACACTCTAGAACAAGGCATCAGTTACGCGTACGCCAAGTATCAAAGTATCTAAGTATCTGAGAGATGCGTGCAGTCGGCGATGGTGGGGCAAATGCAAATTGTGTAGCGGGATAGCATCTGACAGATACAATTGAAGCCACAGCACAAAATCTAATAACGAGCACAGAAATTGCTCAATTCAATTGGGTCAACGAGGTGGTGCTGCTGCTGCTGTTGTTGCTGCCCCATAGGGCTGCTGCCACTGCCACTTGTGGCCCTGGGTCTTACACTTCATTGACAAAAAGATTCATCCATCAGCGAAAACAATATGCCCGCTATACGTATAGATATATCTACCAGAGTTGGCGCCTGACACAGCGATCTCTCTCTCTCTCTCTCTCTCTGTCTCATCATCTCATTAGCATCCCCGCAGTGTCCGCTTCGAAGAACATTTCAAAATGAATCATCTGGCGATTCTCGCGAATATATCTTACGAATGTGAATAACAAGAAACTGGTCACTCCAGTACCCCATGAGACGCCTGAGAGAATTTTAATTATAATATTTACTCTCTCGAAAGATAGAAGCTGCAGATACTTTTGTAGTGTTTTTTTCAGACTTTTGGGCTGTTCTTAATTGAGGGAAAAAGGCAGAAAGGTTACAACCCAATTAGCTTCAATTTGCAGAGCGGAAAAATCTTCTCTAGCGAGTAGAGTCATCGCTTATCCACATCTATTTCCCTTAGCATTTCCGTCTCTTCAGTGGTAATTGTCATGCAATTTTAAACCGATCAGAGGAAACCTTTTCGGCTTGTACTTCATCTTTACAGTCCGCTTCTTTATTTTACCCCACCCGTCATGCCCGTTCGCGTCTGCAGCTTTCATCACAAAAAGAAAGTTGCATTGATTTTGTTCATTCGGTTTTTTACTTTACTTTTCTTTTATGATTTTTTTCTTCTCTCGAAGATTTCACTTTTTCCGTGTATTGAACAGGCGTCTGACGCACATTTGAAGCTACAAATGAAGGACATTCCTCTAACGATTGAGATCAAATGTGGCCTCGAAAGTTTTGGTCATTTGATAGTCCTTTGGCTTAGCAAATGATGCATTGCCATCGGGAGCCCTCAACTGAGAAGCTTGCCCTCTACTTTATTACAGAACTCCTCTCTCTTATTTCTAGGAATTGCCTCGAAACATTGACAATACTTTTTGTTCTTGTTTGTGTTCTGGTGCTGCTACCAGCTACCAGCTACCAGCTGCACGCGTGCGTCCTTGTGGCTGCAACAGTTCTCAGAATTGTCAGCCCTCCAGTCCTCCTCCCTGTCAACATGCCCTCCACTGGATGGATGGATGGCTGTTGCGTCCCTACCCCTTTCCCTGTGGCCGCAATTAATTTCCAGCCAGAGATTCTTTGTTATCGATTGTGTCAAAACAAAAACAACAGCCAGAAAGGCACGAAACACGAAGGGTGAAGGGTCTGAAGAAAAGAAAAGGGTGTTAATTTTCGAGTCCTTGGGTGTGTCTGTCTGTCTGTCGTTGTGCTGCGGGTACCCTCTTTGATACCCTCCTCCAGGGTATAGCTAATTACAAAATGAACAAGCACAGAAGTGCAACATATTTAACTTGCATTTTTTCCAGCGTTAATTTAAGAGTCCTTGAGAAGCGATAAAACTGCAGAATCTAGCAGAAGCATTAACGATGCAAGTCCTTTTCAAATATGCTTTTCGCTCATCTAATTCAAACCTTTTGTCCTTGGAACATGTCCGTGACATGCACCGACATGACCCACCACCCCACACCCCACACCCCACTTTTCTAGATTGTTGTTCTTGTTATTGACGTTGCACAGGCAGAAAAAAAAACAAAGAGCGGGGAGAGAATTTGCATATAAGCGAGTTATTTCAAGGTGTGTGAGTGGGGGCCGAATGGGAGTGAGGTGTGAGGCGTGTCCGCATTATTTAGCTTACAAATGTTTTCATTTGCAAAAATTCTTCGTTTATTTTTGTTGCATTAAGCGCAAGCACCTCCCCACTCCCTGGCAGCACTTACTCCCGCGACAGGGCCATGCCACGCCACGCCCCGTAGCCCAGTTGAGTTTTTCGCTAAGTTTATTACATTTTCTGCTTTTCCTGCAGCCTTGGCTGACGATTTGCTTTTTATATGCTTACAAAAGGTATTCAGATTGTGATTTGAAGTTTGATATTCAGAGGCAAAAGCATTTTTCTCCGAGCTTTTACCAAACGAGGTGAACTGCTGCATGACGTTTTGGGTTCTGTAAGAAGACAGAATAAAGAAAATTAATTTGCAAGAGTATTAAAAGTTCGTTTGCTCTTTTTTTCATTCCTTCTTCCTTTTTATTTCTGTGTCGCGCTGCTGATTTATGGAATTTCCTGTGGGTGGAACAGAGACGTTTGCTCCGACCACTTCCTCCCCTCCCTCTCTTTCGCTCGCTTAATCTTGGACTTAAATGAATGTTGCATTTGTCGTCTCCTGTTCCTGCTCCTGCTCCTGCTCCTGCCGCTTGGTTTAATTAAAGCAAACGCATTGACGTAATTAGCAATTAAATAGCCTTAAATACAGAAACCCCTCAACAGACGACCAACCATTCAACCAACCAGACTGCAGCTCTTCAGCATTTCTTTTGTAACTGCAATTGAGTTGAGGATTCCGACCATCACAAGAGTCGCCTCTCGTCATCATCAGCCACAGTCGAAGCAATTAGTTGGACGCAAAAAAAAAACATTCATACAATACATACGGTATAAAAAGTAAATCAATTAAATTCGTTCAGTGAACCCGTTCCGTATGCCTTTTGTGGAGCGCCTGTCTGGGTCGTCTGTCTGCCTGTCCAACCGGATAAACTTTAACGAAACGATGCCCAAAACTGCCCATATTTTATGAAGAAAAATAAAATTAAACCAAACCAAACCAAAGCCTAACCACATTCATGACAAATAATTGGCAACACGTTTGCTGTTTGCTGTTTGGCCAAAATTGCTGCTCACCAAAGTGTAGAAAAAACTGATTCATGTGGACTCAACAAATTTCACCCATTTTATGCAACATTTTCTTTTGTGCTGTATTTATTATTACTATTTATTAGAGTGTAACGCAATGGATGCCATATTTTGTTGAACATTTTATATTTTTAGCAGATTTCCTTTGGCTTCCAAAGTTTTATGAAAACAAAAGGGAAGCTTTCTTTCTCTTTTCTCTTTAGAAGCGGCACTCAAAAATAGCCAAATTAGAAATATATAAATAATGAGCCACATAAATAATGATCTTGTCTTGGTTGCCTAAACACAACGCAAATGGATCATTATTGCTAATGGAAAGAATCAGAGATATGAATTGAAATTTTATGTGCACCTGTGGGTAGATGTATGTCTGTACATTTATCTTGAAACCAGCTTCAAGGTCAACCCCATGCAAGGCACAAAATCTACCTTCCATTCAAAATTTACTTTTTGCCGGCATGTGGGCCTGAAAATTCAGCAAAAAATAAATACAAAATAACATCATTAAAATAAATTTTCTTTCATTTTTCTTCTTCATTTTTTAATATCAAACAAAATTTGTTTGCGCTCTCTCAATTTTTATGGTGTTTGTATCTCGTGTGTATCTTCCTTCGCAGCCTCTCCCTACTCTGCCACTGGCTTCTCCTGTTGCCGTTGTTGCTGCTGCTCGCTCATAAAGTTAATTGGCAAAATGTTCGCTCTTCTTCCATCAACGAGAACGACCGCCAAAAACGCAACTTAACCGCCAGAGCGACCTTGAAATGTATCAATTTGCGGCCAGACAAAGACGACGATACACAGCCACAATGGGAGAGAGTAAGATGGGGGTAGGGGTAGAGCACGGAATGTAAAACCGCGGCCCAAACTTGAAATGCCGTTGTCGTTGAACAAAAATGTTGAACTGAAACCATTTTTCCGCTATGCGATAAATGATATCGATTTCACTTCAAGCTAAACCAGAAAACAAGTGGAACGTCAAGCGAGACATAGCGACTAAACGATACCCTTTACTGGGGAGCAGTCAAAAGAGTTTTTACACTCTTAAATAGCGTACGAATTCGTAGGAATGTGTTACTCCTATATCCATTGAGTACTTACTTTCTTCCTTCATCTTATATACCCTTTTAATCTAGAGTAGAGCTCCAAACAATTTGCTAACATTAATTGCCCGCAGCCTGGTGACTGTCTCTGGTGACAAGCTGCCTGCTCTCTCTCCCCACCACCAATCGACCCCAAACACAACCCAAAAGAAAACCGAAGCCAGCTCTACACTTGTTTCTCACACATTTGTCGTCTTTTGGTGCAGTCTGGAAAGAGAGAGAGAGTGGAGCTCTCGATTTGTACACACGAATGATGATTTATTTGAGACGCGTGTTTGGTTCGCTTTTGACGGATCTGGGAAAGCTGTTGCTTGTCTGTTGACTGTCGACTGTTGAAAATGCATTTTAGAGGGCGCCGAAGACGCAGTATTATTAATGGGTTATTAATCATAATGGCAGACAGACCTCCCTCCCGTCTAAGTGCCTTTTGCAGTCTGGCTGCCTGCTGCCCCTTAAATTGTAATCCTTTTCCTCAATGCTAATTTAATCATATTTTCCCCTTTCTTTGTTCTTGCAGGTAAGCCCATGACATGCCATAAAACCATACTTCCTGCTCAGACCAGAGCCGGGCTGGGCCAGCGCTGACTCACATCCCATCCACAGCTAAAGAGAACAAAACTGAACAGATGTTTATCGCTGTTTTTGAGGGGTTTGCTTTTGTCATTTCTTTTATTTAAAATGTGTTTTATTTGGCGAATGACGGGAATTGGCGCTTCGTATTTGTGTCAGCTTTCCGACTGCTCTAACGGGAACACACGGAAAGCACACGCCAACAACGACTGCAAAGCTCTTATCAGATGGCTGTAATCGCAGTTCTATGGAAACACACAAAAATATGTGCACTAAAATATGTGAGAAAGCAAAAGGTTGATTAATTCGGGTTGTGGCCTAGCCGATAAAAATCATTTGAAAAATGTAAATATTTTCCTTTAATAACTAAATACTTAAAAAAAACACAAAGTTCACTATTTTAGCACGAAATAGTCGCTTGAAATATTTCCATTCATTAACCTTCCCATAGCTCTATGACAACCAAAAGAACTGCTAAAAAGTAACCAAAATAAAAGTAGGAAAATTATTTTGTGGCCTGAATTGAGTCTTCATCATCTGCATAATCATTGTTACCTCCCTTCCCTGTCACTTGCTGTTGGCCGTCGCCGTCGACCGTATTCCGTCGCCGACGACTTGCCTGTCATTTCGCATTATTGCCTTTTGTTTTGGGGCAAACAGCTGTTTGTCATGATTCGACATGGCATATGGCTATATATTTGTTTATTTTCGTTGTTACTCGTTTTGTTCTGCCAAATCCACCTACACCTTTAACCTTTAAGCTGAAACTCTTCTAAAGCTACAAAATGTGAGATTCTCGTTAAGGGTTTTAGCCATTTTGGTCGCTTCTGCATTAATTCTGTCTGTGCGAGTGTCAAGTGAAGTTACTTTGAGTCAAAGAAAAATCAATAAACGAAGGATTGTACTAGTACGTGTGCATATGTAATACATACACATAATACATACGTCAAAGTATATAAGCTTTGCAATATGCATATAAAGAACCTTCCCCTTGCCACGTTGACAAATATTTACAAATTTTCTTTTGCGTCCTAGTTTTTGTGGCATCGAATTCCTAGGGAGGGCATTTTTTTAGGGGTGTAACAATTGGCCTTCTGGCCTGACGTTTTATGAGTTCTTTGACTTTGCCTTGGGATGGCATGTGCCCAATAGATTCCACCGGAATGTGCTAACCATAAGGAATGTATTCGAGTATGCTTGGAATATGTAATTTTGCAACGGAAATAATAACACTCTTTTCAATTAATCGATTGCCTTTGGAGTTGCGGTTTGGCCAGATTTGTATTTATTTTATTGCTAATATGTATATTTGCAAATGTTTCGACTACCATAGGAATACATAGATTAAAGGTGTAAATACATACATATGTAATCTGCATGGAGATATGCTTTTATGGCTAATGGTTTTTCATTCATTAAGTGTTCATTCTACTCACACAAAAAATCCCAATCCCCAAAAATATTCCCTTTTCTAATGCTGAATATCTCGAACCCTCTCTCTGTCTCTCTTTTTTTTTGACAATTTTTTGCCCTCAACATAAACAGAATATTCTCCAACCATAAATGGCCAAGGCCAAAGCCATGATTTAATGGCCGAAAGTCGTTGGCAAAATTTTAATGAAATGCTTGACACATGATTCGAAGCCAAAAATGGTTGACCAATTTGGCATGTTCGCTCTTGGCCAGGCCATTAAGTGTGGTTGGCATGGCAAAGCAAAGCAAATTGAGAACTAACTTAACCCTTAAATCAAAACTGAATACATTTTTAACCAAAGGAAAACCTCACAGATGCACTTAGTTTTAGTTTTACATAACTTCAATTCCGGTTCCGGTGCCCGAATGGTCGGAGTGTTGGCGGGATGTGACCCAGTTCTGTGTGTGGAAAAATTATGATAATTATTCCTGGCTGAGGCTGTGCGTAGCATAATGGTAATTATGGGTAGAAGAAAGGACCGAAAACGGAACGGGAACCGGCAGGAAAATCAACATGAAGGAGCGTGTCTGTGACTCATTGCAACAAATGGATGCACAGTGGCATGACATTTTCCAATACGCTAATGAACAGCCACGCCCCAGGAAAGCCACCAAGACGGCCCTTTGTGGTTGCTTGTTTTTAAGTTTTGTTTTTCTTCCTTTATTCACCGTGTTTCCGCTTTTTTAATGCAAACATTTTCTTGTATTCCGCAAACAAAGAGAGAACAATGCCTGGGGAGTCCGGGGTGAGGAGTGCGTATGCTCAAGGATCATTGACCACATAAAAATCCGTTATGGCCAGCAGCAGCAGCACAATGTCAAAAGAAAAAGGAAACACCGAAAAGGGAAGCCATTCCCGAACAACCATCGAGTCGTCGTCTTGTGTCCCAATGCATTTTATTTCCTTTTTTGGCGCTGCTGCCAGAGTTCTCAGTTCCCAGAGAACTGCAATGGAAATCCACAGAACAGCCAGAAGCCAGCCGCAACCAACTCCAACCGATTCGGACCAAGTTCTTTTATATGGCCACTAAAGGGGTTCGTCCTCCTCCTACACTGGGTAGGGGCAGGGGATGTCCCAAAAAGGAAACAACAATGTTTATGTGCACTTTTCTCTGCTCGCTTTGTGCGTAATGTGGAGGCTGACAATGAAGAAAAGGAAGAAAGAAATCTGCAGTAAAAACAGAGAGAAAAAGAGAGGGATATAGAGAAGCAGAAACAGAGATTGAAAGTGTGGGAGAATCTATCTTAAAAGAATTATATTGCACAGCAAAGTGCTGAAAAGAAATGTTCCCCTATGTTGCCTGGATTCTTTGCCAGATTTCAACTCAATCATACAGAAACGAAAACATAACTTCATAAACATAATTCTGTTGCAGCTATCATTCAATTGTGGCGCCAGAGATAAATCAAAATACATTTTCATTTCGTTTATTGTTTATTGTACAATGCACTCGCGAAACAGCACAATTGAGATTTATACTCGTATTTCAGCAATCACATTCAGCTCGTGACTGGTGTCACTCTGTCAGTCGGTCAGCAACATCATCATTATCATCCAGCTGTAGCCCGGCCTGCTTATCATCATCATGATGTTGGAATTTCAATTTATTAGCTCTTAATACATTTCCTATATACTTTGCTTTACCAAACAGCTACTAATGACAGCTACGAGTATATATTCCATAGATCCCAGCTAGAGATAAGGAATGCTGGCGATGCTTTGTCTCTGTTTGAAATGGGATAAATCAAATGAAACAAAGAGGAATACCCAGTAATCGCAGTACTTGTAGGTGTGTAACCAGGAAGTAAATTGTACAGAAATAATGCGACATTAAAATATGATTAATTACACTTGAATGTAATCAAAAGAGCGTAAAAGTGCATGCTGAACGGGGTTTTAGTTGGAAATTGTTAAAGGTTAAACCAAAGACCATAAAAATATGCAAAAATCTGGCATTTCGCTGAATATTTTCAAGTTCACTTCTAGATATTTCCCTTGTAAATGAATTAAAAATGTTTCTGAAGAACATATCAAACAATATTTCTGTTAGTTTTCTTCCACTTTCAAAGACATTCCCACCGTGATCCGCCTTTAACCTTTTATCCACCCACCTGCTTGAAGGCCACTGAGCCACAATATCTGTTGGTTTAGTGTCAGTTTTCCAATTACGGTATGTTCTCTATCGACTTGTTGACCTTTTGTCCACAACAGCTTTAATTGCTGCTCATTTCTCCATGCACTTTTATGACTTAATGACGAAAGGTCTGGCCAGGCTAGAGCTGATATCTGTGCAATCGTAGTTTGCTGTTGCTGTTGTTGTTGGCCTTATTCTGAGGTGTTTTTATCAGCGGCAGGTTGTTGGCTTTTTTTATGAGCCAAGCGGCCAGATAATAAAGTTGACAATTTTAATGCCAAAGCAAACAGAGGGCCACAGCGGATTACCGAGAGAGATAGTTACATGCAGACAGAGAAAGAAATCCCTTTTGGATTCCTTGTGCAAACAGGATTGTCAGGACTGACAGGACTGCTGTGTCCTGTACCTGATAAAAACCACAGCGGGTGTGAAATTTCACGGATTAACTGAGGAAGTCTACCTGGAAATCGATTGTAGAAGTCCATGCTCCCTGCGCACTTGTGTTTGTCCGTTGTGGGCCTTTCCCTAGATCATCTTGAAACAGCAGATGATGTCCTGGCTCGAGTCACAAAGGGAATACGACCCATGGGTGGTCCATCCACCTGTAGCCTCTCACCTGAATGATGAGAAGGTGCAAAAATGCCGCCCGCTCGACCATCCTCGGGGTGTTAATTGCCCGAACACTTGACCCTGTGCCCCTGCAGCTGCAGCTGGTCGGCGGGGAATGCAGTGGGACAGCGGGACAGAGCTCTCTGAAAGAATGAAAGTCCTTGTCATTGAAGTGTCCGGGGTAATCGTCGCCCCGCTGTGCTCTGCCGCACTCGAAATGTAAACGCAAAATGCAAACTACAAAAATGTTTGCTTTGTTTTATTAGCTTCAGCAACCGGGCCTGGGTCTGGGCCACCCGTTGGTCCATTGTGTTTTTGCATTCCATGAAGTGCAGAGGTGCAGCAGGCAGGTGCGCAGTCCACAGGAGTCCAACTGATCTCTATCTGAGCGAGATGCCTCCATGATTTTGCACAATGCAGCACAATGTACATTATTGCACATTGATCAGAGTTTTGTGTTTATCTCTGGGTAACGTTTTCCGGGGTTGCAAATAGTCAGGGAGCGGCAGACGCGTATGTGTTTAGCTCTCAGGGAGTGCAAATTATCTGCAGCTCAGTGATGTGTGTAGATAATTGACTTGATTTTGATGGACAGCCAGGAGCGGCGATGGCAGACTGTGTACCGGATGGAGGGATCAACAAAGGGACTGCGAAGCGTTGCAAAAATTGAACATGAAAATGGGAATAGCAGACAGAGAGTTTCTTTTTTAACGAAACTTATTTAAGTACTAAGTAATGTTCCAATTCTATTTACATATTCCTGGACTGATTATACATAATTTGTGCATTCCAATCCCCGGTAGATATGTACTTTCCATTCTATAGCTTTTCCACTGGCTAAAATATAAATAAATTCGATTTGGATCCATTTTATATTCCGATTTGTTATTCTCGAGACAAGTAGCCCCCTGCTAAACACCTACTCCTAACCCACTGAATCTACAATAAATACATGGCACAAATGTATGTACATACATACATATATGTTTGGGGTCTGCACAGTGGCGTACATCTGTACATATTTACAAATAGGGTCACGGCTGTTTAGTCTACGTCTTCGGCGTCTTCCTTAAGCGTTTTGTTTCGCCTTCACGAGAGGAGGGCACTGGGAGAGGCACCGTCTGAGGCTGAGCCACAGGCCTGTCAGCGAGTACCAAAGTATTGATTTATTTAAATGGTTGCATTGAGAGCATAATTTATGCACAACGCCAGCCAAAACCTCAAGGCAATTAATTTACACCGAGTGCCGATTGCCGAGTGGGGGAAGCAAACTACAATAAGAAGAGAGAGAGAGAGAGAGAGAGAGAAGTGCAGCGGGGCTGGGCCAGAGGAAGAACTCGCGAGTTCAAATTCTATTTATAGAATAGAAAGTAAGTAAATGCAAATAGGGCAATGGATACTTGCAGGAAAAGGCAGCTGAATATGTTCATAAAGAGTAAAGAAGATCTCCAGATCCCCTATTTAGATGTCTCCGTATTTTATGGGCTGATCAGTGTCCAGTTTATGGCCTTTTAATGAAGGGATCGCTCGCTCTCTCCCTCCCCCTTTCCCATTTCTTAAGCAGACCACACAGATGGAAACCGAAAATCATGCTGGAGGATGCTCAGAGAGACACACAGACAGAGGAGGGGCTGCAGCTCCATCCATCCTTCGTTTCGACTCATTCTAGAGTTACCTGAATGAATGACGGCGCCTGGGTTTCAATTTTCGTTGTTTTGTTTTGTAAATCTGACAGCAGAGAGATGAGGATGGTTGTAGCATGAGAATCCTTCTTCTACTTCGCTTGGATGAGTGCATTTTCAGTGGAAACCCAACCCTAAGCCCAAGCCCCAAAGACCACAAGTGCTCCATAAGTCCAACAAGATTGTTCGTTTGCTCAAGTGCCTTTTCACGCCCCGAATCATGGAATGAAAAGTACGAAAATGGAATGAAACCAACTTGAACAAAGCGGCTTTTGTGGCGACTCCACCAAGCCCCCATTATCCCCTTCCCACACTCTCTCTCTCTCTCTCTCAAAACACAATGTGACGTCCTTTTGTGGCCCCTCCCTCCCTCTCTCTGTCGTGCACTCAAGTTACAATTTGATTTCTGATTCCGTTTGGCCGCTGTTCTCTTTTGCAGTCCGTGCAGTCGTTCGTGTCTGCAGTTTGTTGTAGTTTGTTTTGCTTCGTGCCCCTTGGCCAGGCCAAAGTTTTATTTATAATGCACACAAGACAGAGACAGAGACAGACAGAGCGAGAGAGAGAGAGAGAGAGAGTGGCAAAGCGGACAGCAGCTTATAAATAATTCAGGCAATGCCCCCCATGCCTGCCCCAGGAGGTGCCCCATGGCCATAGACTGCCTTGAGGCGGGATTGAACTTTGACAAGACACGGGTTCTGCCTCTGGCATGGGGAATACTCATATGAGACGCTGCAGAAGGAGGAGTTGTTCGGTCTGTCTGGGACTCTCACCTGCACTGAAATCCATCAAAAGATACGTGAGAATCATGCAAAGTTTTTATTTATAATCAACGAAATGTAATCAAAGAGATAGCTCTTGGGGTTCATCTTTGGATCTATATTATTCCACATTTGTGTAGAATTATTGCAACATCGACTTGGGATCTTTCTGCTTCAAATCTTCAGCTTTTAGAGTATGATCGACTTGAAAGTATTCTGACACATAAAAGTGGAATCACTGAGGTACAGGTACATAAATAATTCCCCTGGGGAGCTTCCTCCTGACTCCCTTCTTGTCTTGTCTTCCTACCAAACTTTTGCCATGTGAAATCGCAACATCTTGGATGCTTATCGTCGCGTTTCGGCGGCGCATGCGCAGTTTTACGCTTAACCCAGATTTCGCATGATGTTCGTGCCGCCTGGGCCTGGGTATTGGTGGATTGCGTGGCATGTTGCATTTTTTTTGTTGCCTCTGCCTTTTTGTCAGGTGAAAATTGAGGTGAAAGGCGGGTGCTGAGGTGCTACTGTTTTGGGGGAATAGTGAGATTTTACTTTCCGATTTGGCCCATTTGGTAGTTGGGTAAACGCCGATTAACTCAATTTGTATTCATTATGTGATGATCGGTAGTTGGCATTTATTAAGTCGTTAAGATACAATGTTTTTATTACAATTTTGTTGCTCGTTTGGTGAAATTTATAGATAGATCTCTTTCTTTCCCTTTATCTATTTTTATTCCCATTTTATTCCATTTAAATCGCTTTTTCCCCACTTGATTTATGTTGTAAAAGGGCACACAGCATGAGGGTTCCTATAATATCTCATTGACTACTTTATATATCTCACATTTCAATAAATATGTCCATACAATCCATTGCAATGATCTAAATTTTCGCTTCTTTAAAAATGTTTTCAATTGAGAAATTCTCAGCCCCCCAACCCAAAAATAGATACCGAACCCAAACAATTTAATTAAATTGTTATGAATGGGTTTTCATTTTCCATTACCCCGCTGGCCTGTCTTTTAATTGAGTTTTAGTTTTGTTTTTGGTAAAAACAATTGAAATTTTCTTTTCTCTTTTTTATTATTCAATTATGCTCTCGAGCGTAGCAGTTTCTTTGGTTAACGCAAAAGGAAAACTATTCGTGGAGAGAGGAAAAATCCAACCGTTTTGCGTTTCCAATTTGTATTCCAGAGTTGAGCCGAAAATTTCCCTATTCGATTCCTTGTCTTGGTTATCAATTAGGCACACATTCGATTCGATTTTTGTTTTTCTTTTTTGGGATGAACGCAGCGACCAGCCAGCAGACCCATTCCTGCTTCCAGACACGCTCCTCTATGCCAAGGGGCACTAATCTGTTTATGGCTGCCACATTCTATTAATATTCTCTTTCTATTATTTTTTTTTTCAGCGGGTTGGGGAGAGACTCTGTTAAAGTGTTGGAAACTTTATGGATTCCATTTCCCCGCCGCTCGAGGGAAAAAACTTTAACCGAATTGACTTTGAGTCATAATTTAAAATATTTTAATGATTGAGGAATGCATTGGGTCCAGAAGCACTTGAAGAAGGTTGCACATTTCCACATTTTTCATTATTCAAATTGGAAAATATGAAAATTCTCAACCCCTCCAACCCGCTTCTATTCGACAATTTTTCAATGTGAAGTTCATTGTGCATTGAGATCTGAACTGGGAATATTTATTGGCTGCATATCATTTTTTATGACACGCTCTCTGGCATTTATTAATACATTTTTATTGTTGCCTCTGTTGATTGTTATACGAGTGTACGAGGGGGGCACCCCTTGGGGTTTTATCACAAATGCAGCAACGACTGAGAGAGGCCAAATCAAACGTTTGTCCCACCGTTTGCTAGAGTTAAACAAACAAATGCCAAAAAAAAAGAAAAACAAACCCTGTTTGGGAGCCTGGCTCTGGCTCTGGCTCATCATCGAAAGGGAAATAACAAAGATCAAAGTATGCGACGACAAACAACCATCGGGCTGTAATTTGTTCCTTATTTTTAGGCTGCTGGGCTGCAGATGAATCTAGTGCATCGAATCTATCGCTCAACACCCGCTCCACAGCTCGAGGCGTTGATGGACAGCACAGCCCCTGGGTCCTGGGCCCTCGGCCTGGTTTATCCGCCATATGTTTGCCTCGAGCTCAAGCCTCTGTCTCTGTCTGGCTCTGTGTGTGATAATTTCCTCTACTCGAGAGCTCTCTGTGTGCTACGAGCACGAGTGTTGTTTGCATTTTTGTGTGTTGTGTTCTAGTTTTAATGAGTTTCCACTTACTCGAGCACCATGTTCCAGGACAATGAGTAGGTCCTTGAGGCGCCTCCTGGCGCCATTTGTCGCACAAACACATTCACGATTGTGTGTCATAATTTCTAGCTATCAGATTTCCAGTTAACCCACATTCTCTTGCGCTATCCTTATCGCCATTATCGCTGTTATCATTGCGGGAATTTCTTTGGCTATTTTTGGTTTATATTTTTACAGCGTCGACGCGCCTGCACTCATTAGTCTTTTTGCGCCTATCAATCACTCGCAAGTTTTTGGGCTTTGGGTTAATTGTTTTCCGTAAACAATAAGCAACAAATAAGGGTCCAACACACACACATGGACACATCGTTTTTGTAGCCTCCAACGAACAGATGCCGACACTCATTGAAAATGAGCCGACACTGCCACACTTCTCCTTCCCAAAATGGTACGAAGGGCAGGAATTTTCATTAGTCTGGGCCAGTCATTAGCTCTGTTTTATGATGTCTCTGCACTAAGTAGTTTTTCCTACACTCCCCCCATTCCCATGCCCCATCATATTCTGAGTAATCGAATGCCCTGTCCCGCCACTTGATGCTTTTCTGGGAATTGAATTTTGTTTTCCAATTTGCATGAAAATATTATGAGTAACAAATCTAGGGGGCAATTATTGAGCAGCGAGGAAAAACCATTCACTCAGTGAACAAGAAAATGCATTCACTTAAGAGTTGCTTATTAAAACATCTATGACACAGGCAATTTATACAGAAATTCATAATTATTTATTGCGAAAATAAATTCATTTCTTTTGGAAGGGAAATGCCATACCCATCCCTTACGTGCTCCATCAATTGGTGTAAAAATAAATATAAAATCCAATCCAATGTTGTGTATTTTTCAGAAGCTTTCTCTGTGCTTCCATTTCCCTTTTATGGGTCTGCACATTGTCTTTTATTTATGATCAACACCCATTTGTCACCTAATAAATGGGGTTAACGCGATCTTTGGACAGACTCTTAAGAGAAGCGACTAAGGAAAAAACACAAAAATGAGTAAAACATGATTGGGAATGTTTTCCTACTTTAATCATGTAATTATAGAAAGAAATATATTATAGAAATATTAAAGAAAAGTCGATTCGAATTCTGAATTATTTTAATTTGAACTCTGTTCGCTGTGACCCCCAAGAGCCCTTCGTTATCCAAGAGCCAAAAAGTCTCTCAAAGTCTCGGCGACATATGCGCCAAAAAAGGAGAAATCAGCTTACAACAAAAACTAAAAAACAAAAACATACAACAAAGAATTTATGTATATATAATACACACACTCTCTTGAAAAAACTTGGCCGAGGCTCTTCATGATTTTGCGTTAAACGGCGGCGGGCGTGTTAAAAATAAATACACATTCATTTTTTTTGTTGTGTTTTTTATTTTGGTACTTTCAACATTTTGTGACGCGTTGTGTAAAGTCTGACGCGTGTGACATTTGGCGCTGGAAAGCTGACTTTTGGAGCAGGTTTCCACCGTGCCAGTGGAGGCGACGAGGCTGAACGTGGGGCATGACAAGTTTTTTCTTGCAGGAGTTTCTTCTTGTATTTTGAATGCGATTTTATTGTTTTCTTTGGGCCAGAGCAGAAGCTGAGTGTGTGTGTGCCTTTGGGGTGTGCAGAATCTGTATCTGCAGCTGCAGCTGTAAGATTATTTTACAAGGAGGGTTGCATGCGTCGTCTGACATCTGCAGCGTCTGTGTGTTTTTGGGGGCGCATTAATTGGACGTGTTCTGTGTTCTGTCTGCCCCTCGTACACTCGTGCACATATGGATAATATTTTCTGCTAATTTTAGTCCAAAATGAAAGCCCATACAGATGAGTGATACAAGTCTTATCTGAGCACCTTAACAAGCCCCAAACATGGGCCACGAACATGTAAAATGATTATCAGACTTCGTGCATTCGCTTCGCCTTAATGTAGGGCTCAAGTTGTCAGCATTTTGCTTGGTGGCCTGTGACTCTAAGCCTATTAGAGACACCTTGCCCCGGCCTTTGTGTGTTGCCCCGCTTCTATGAGAAGGAAGGTGTGGCTCAGTTCTTTAAGTACTTTATAATTAACAGCATTTACATCAGTTATTAATGAGTTTTTTCTCTCTCCCTTTGCAGCATACATCGCTGACTATTTTCCTGCCCTCAACGAGTTCTCCACTCACACTGTGATACGACCACAAGTGCAGCATGCCCACACACAGCAGGATCTGCAGAGCACACTGGATGCAGCGGTGAGTAGTCGTCGGTTCTACAAGGATAATTTGTGTGCTTTATAGGGAGTGATGAATGGAGATAGCAACTAAATGCAGCCACAAGTTGTAGTAGTTTGGGGAGAAATAAGGAAAGAAATAAATTTTATTTTTGCGTTCACGGAGATTCTCTTTTTGAATTTTCGCTTGTGCGACTGCAGAACACATCTCGAAGCAAGGGCCTTAGAGTATCTTTATAGTACTAAATGCAGTCACAATTTGGAGAAAGATTAAAGAAATTCATTTTATTTTTGCATTCACGGAGATTCTCTTTTTGAATTTTCGCTTGTGCAAAGAAACAAATCTCACAGCAAGGACTTTAGAGTATCTTGAAATATCCACCACTAATGACAATTTCTAATTATATTATAAACCGAAAGTAAATGGAGAAAAACTCCCCCAAAATATTTTAAATTTAGCTCAAAAGTGCCGCAGGTCAGGGCAGGGCTAATCAGAATAAAACCAAAAGGAAAGACCCCACGCGGCGTAGAAATTGCACGCGAAATATTAAATTACAGCCAGGAGTAAGGGGCAAGGGTGCGGTGACCAGGCCAAACCCTTTTGTTAATTAGTTTCAACAAGCATCCATTTCATCCACCAGCCACACACACATAAAGTTGGCAGAGAGAGAGAGAGAGAGTCCCTGCGGCGTGGCAGGACTTTACACATTCGCACCTTCGTGTAGCCCCACGCCCACAATTTGCATGGAAATGTGGCATAAAGTAAACGCTGGTTGGAAAATGTCTTAATCTCGTTATCGTTATCTTCCATTCCATACCCGCAGGATGGCCTGCACACGCCACACATTAGTCTGAGCTACAGCCACGAGGGCAAGCGGGTGCAAGTGGACTTGCAGCGCAATGATCGCCTGCTGCCCGACTCACACTTTCTGCGCTATCAGAACTCCAGCAGAGGAGCGGCAGGAGGAGCTGCTGCACCAGGAAGCCATGTGGTGCGTAATTTCACCAAGACTGAGGTTGATTTATGCCACTATCAGGTAAGTTATGCCCAGCCATACATTTCCGTCCCCAATCTCCTCAATAATTTGCATTTGGTTTAATCACAGGGTCACATACGCGGCCAACCGGACTCCACTGTGGCTCTGTCCACCTGCGGCGGCGGACTGAATGGCATCGTCTTCGATGGCCAGCAAACCTATTTTATTCATCCCCATGTCGATGGCTCTGGCCGACTGCAGGACGAACACTATCTGCTACGGTAAGCATTGGCTACAGGATTTAAGCAGAGGATGGGGCTATAATTTAATGAACGGAATGTGGCAAGTGGCAAGAGCAGCAAGAGAAGAGTTTATCTTAGCAAGCAGAGAAAAGCTTCAACATTTGCTGAGTTATCGAAGAGTTGAAGATGAAAATATTGTTTAGCGTTCAAGAAACTCCAGCAATTGAAACTTAAATGTTAAAATTCGTGGTATGTGGCTAAAGTTTGATGCCCAAAAATATTAATTAAATATTGTTTCGAATTCCAAAGAATTATCCAAATAAATTTAGAACTTTGCTTAAACATTGAGAAATGAATGGCCTTAAATGTTGCCTTAAAAATTTATATAATTTATTCCCAAACGATCTGTTCATGGCAACACCTCAAGATAGTCATTGATTCTTTGCTGTATTCATCTCTAAATATTGTTTCTGCTGCTCCTTTCTCAACTGCTGATAGCTGGGCAACCAAAATCAAATCTTTCGATCCATATTCGTGGCGCTTATCTAATCAGCGAGCGTCTGCTGTGCCGCTGTGCCGCTGCGAAATGTTGTTTGCTCACTTGTCGAGCCCCGTAAATGTTTATGTTTTAAGGGGTCAAGGCGCAGAGCACAGAGCGCAGGCGGGGGAATGGGGGTTTGCTGGCCAAATATTTGCCTATTTGTGGGCCACAAATATTTGCTTTAACTGGAACCCAAGCAATAGAACAGAAACGAAACGAAGCGACTGCCCAGCCACTTCCGTTATTAGTGGACAGGAAAATATCGAATTACCTTTTTGATTTGCTTTTACAGGCACGCAGACATGCATCCGCAGAATGCTACCTGTGGCTACGACAGCCACAAGGACAACCACAGCAAGGATGACAAGGAGAAAGCTTCACTGCCGCCACATCGATTGGCTGGCGATGAATTCCAGCGCATGTTGCTGCGAAAGCGACGCCAGGCCGATGACAGCCGTCAGCTGATTCGAGGTCCGTACAATGCCAACAAATACTCGAGCTACGTGGAGCTGGTCATTGTGGTGGACAACAAGGTGTACAAACACTTTGGGGAGAGCACCAAGAAGGTGCACGAACACTGCAAGAATCTGGCCAACATTGTGAATGCAGTAAGTCGAAGGTCCAACCAGTTACAAACCTCAGCTAATGCTCCTTTTTGTACTCCCCAGTTGTATGTTCCTTTGAACATTTTTGTGGCCCTGGTGGGCGTGGTCATATGGAACGAATCGAACGAGATTGAGTTCTCCAGCGATGGAGATGTGACGCTGAGAAACTTTCTGAATTATCGCAGCACCAAACTGGTGCTGGAACATCCCAACGATAATGCCCAGCTGCTGACCAAGGAAACCTTCGCCGGTGGTGTGGTGGGCAAGGCCCTGAAGGGTCCCATCTGCACGTATGAGTACTCGGGTGGTGTCAGCATGCAGCATAGTCCTGTCACCGCGATGGTGGCCACCACAATGGCACACGAGATGGGACACAACTTTGGCATGGAGCATGACTCCCCGGACTGCCACTGCCCGGATGAAAAGTGCGTAATGGCCGCTTCCAGCACATCGGTGGTGCCTGTCAGCTGGAGCAGCTGCAGCATCGATCAACTGACGATCGCCTTCTCGCGCGGCATGAACTATTGTTTGAGGAACAAGCCGGAGCGGCTCTTTGACTCGCCCACCTGCGGCAATGGATTCGTGGAGCCCGGCGAGCAGTGCGACTGCGGCCTGCCCGAACACTGCCGGAATAGTTGCTGCAATGCCACCACCTGCATGCTGCACACGAATGCCTCGTGTGCCACGGGCGAGTGCTGCGACCTGGACAAGTGCCGGCCCAAGCTGGCGGGCAGCGCCTGCCGCGAGGCCGAGAACGAGTGCGATCTGCCGGAGTACTGCACCGGGGAGTCCGAGTACTGTCCCACGGATGTCTATCGGCGGGATACGGAACCCTGCGATGGGGGACAGGCCTACTGTTTCCACGGCAACTGCCGCTCCCATGCCAATCAGTGCCGCATTCTGTGGGGACCCACGGGGGACAACTCGGTGCATTGCTACCACAAGAACATGGAGGGCTCGCGGCTGGGCAACTGCGGCTACAATCGCCTCAACAAGACGTTCGTGCAGTGCGAGGCGAGGCACGTGAACTGCGGCATGCTGCACTGCAATCATCTGAATGAGCGTCTCGAGTTCGGCATGGAGTCGGCGGCCGTGCTGTCCCACTCCTACGTCAGCCACGACCGCAAGATTGTCGCCTGCCGCACGGCGCTGGTGGATCTGGGACTGCAGACCACCGATCCGGGACTGGCGCCAAACGGCGCCAAGTGCGGCGAGGACATGATGTGCGTGGATCAGCGTTGTCTGCCCGTCGAGCAGGTGCGACAGCGCGGCATGGGCACACCCTGTCCGGACGATTGCAGCGGAAATGGCATCTGCAACAGTCGGGGACACTGCCACTGCGATGTGGGCTTTGGCGGCGAATCGTGCGCCAAGGCGGGCTCCGGCGGCTCCCAAGACAGCGGCCCAGCCACCGATCCGAATGGTGAGTGCTGCACAAAGACTTTTGTCGGGTTAAAGCTAACTTTTTGTTTCCTTTTCAGGTGCTTTGAGCCTCAAGCGTTTCCTCTGTGTGCTGTTCTTCATGGTGCTGCCAACGGTTGGTGCCTTCTGGCTGTTTTATCACTGCTACAAGAATGGAAAGTTCAGCGGGGGAAAGCTAGCTGACAATATGTATGTATCGACCTCCACGTCCTACAGCAGCGGCTGCCACCCTAGCAGCAGCAGCAGCAGCAGCAGCAGCTGCGTAGCACCCGCACCCACAACCACAACCACACCCATGCCCATACCCTCCACTAACACTGCACCCAATCTAACCACTGCCCCTGCCACCATCACTAACATACACGCCACATTGCCGAGAGTACTCAAGTCCAGCAGCAGCAGGAGCAGCGGCAGCCCGGTCGCCGTGCATCCGCGTCCGCCCTGTGTGCCCAGGAGTCAGAGCAGCTACGTGGTGCAGCCTTTGGCGGCCACTATGCGGCGTAAGCTCTCCACGCCGCAGTTGCAACAGCACACGAACAACAACAACAATAACACAGAGTCACTGAACAATAACAACAGCAGCAACCACACGACCAGCAGCAACAACACACTGAGACGCAAGCTGGACATCACGGCACCGCGTCTGCATGCAACCACAAATCCTCTGGCACTCACCGAAGGCGCCACGTACATACAGAGCGACCCCGCGAGGTGCGCCAAATACTAATCACAGCAAAAAACATGAAACTATAAACAGATTATACAAGTTGCAAGCCACACAGCAACACGCACAACAAAACACAAAACACAAACAAAACCAAATGCTGCATGACTTTTGAGCCTTGGCTTTTGGCATTTCGAGTGCGACTTTTACGATATTCCTGGCAGATTGTAGGGCATATAATTATTTCAATCAACGGAGTGTTGTAAAGTTCTTTAGTTGAGTGAGACATTAAGGCCAGAAGGTACTTTTATTATTGATTGGTTTGAGGGTTACTTACAAGGATCTGTTACGCATACCCTTACCTAGAAGAGAACACAACAGAAACAGAACCCTAGGCAGATTGTCATTTCTATGAGAGTTTCTCAATTCATTTCATAAGTAAATATCACAAGAAAACAGCCAATATTTTTATTAATTTATAGAATTTGAATATTCAATTTTAAACTTAAGATAAGAAAAAGTATCACCCAATGCCAATAATGTTGATTCGTGTTCACAAAGCCAATTCTAACAAATTCTTAATCCGCCAAACTCGAATTTAGCATCCACTTGTCATGTACATAGTTTTGCGTTATTCTCTTGCATTCTCTCTTAGAACATGCTCTTGTGCATCCCGAGTCCAGCAGCACGAAATGTTAAGAGAAAAATCGTGAAAATAGTTAGAAAATGTTGAATTTTAAAAAGAAGAACTAAAATTAGTAGAATGAAAAGGATTCACTGCCATATATGGGTACTCCCCACTGCCATATAATTGTAGAATTAATCAAGCGAATATATAGTATAGATGGATAACTTTAAGTCAGCGCCAGGATATCCACAGAGTTCGGTGCACCGAAGAAACAACTTTTCCCCAAAGCTAACCAATCACCCCCACCCAACTCCTTCATCCCTGCACTCGTTTTTTGTGCCTTAACTAAGCACTAACTAAAAAAAACTGCCTTAAATGTAATGTGTTTGTAATGTTTGTTGCCCCCTTGCCTAGTTTTATTTGCTTTTTGTTTTGTACGCACGTTTGAATAAATAATGTTTTTTATGTTTTAATGGTGTTGGTCTTGTTTTTGCCATTGCACTTGCATGTAACTCTTTTACTTACTATAAGCTTGTGTTCGTATCCTTGACACTTGTCCTGCCCTGCCTTGGTGTTGGTTTTGTTGCCACTCTGCACGATGCTTCTGTTTTTTTGGTATGTTAAACACACTCAAATATCCCCCAAAACACTCAAATATTCGCCCCCGTTTTCCATTATGTTTATTTTTGTTAATCCTTTATTTCGACATCCTTGCAGCTTGAAGACCTCGGGCGCTGGGCCGAGCAAACCCAACGCCTCGCGCAACAATCAGAATGGCAGCGGACCACCGCCGGGCAATGGACTGCCCAAGTCAACGCCCAGCAGCACTGATGACATGAACTCGGCACTGTTGAAGTCGCCGAGCGACTCCAATGATCCCAGCGCCGGCGCTGGTATGTTTGGCAAGTTCCAGGGATTCACCTTGAGACCGCTGAACGCCACCTCGCCGGCGAGCAACTACAGTGGGCCGAATGTGGCCTTTGTGCAGCCCACGGTGCAGCAGGATAATGGAGTGCCACAGCGCATGGCGCCGCCACCACCAGCGGCCAAGGGGGAGACTGTTCCAGCCACGTCGCCGGAGAGCGGCAAGAGCGGCGCCACTTGGCCCAGAGCAGCGCCTGCACTGCCGCCACCTAATCCTGGTTCTACAGCTCGCCCGATTATCTCCAAGCCCGTGCTGGACTCGAGCACGCGGACGCTGGTGCCACTGAAAGGCAGCACCGAGGATTTGTCACCCCAACGACAGGCACCCGCGCCTCCCGTGCCACTGCATGTCGATCCCAAGTTGAATGTGAAGCGGGACGGCACCATACGCCGCTTTGCCTCGTTCCTCAAGAAGGAGGATAAGAAGGAGCCGCCCAAGGAGAAGACCTACATCGATCGGGAGCGCCTGCGTACGCTGGAGATATCCGCACCCATGCCCGTGCCGGCGGCCCCACAGACAGAGTCCTCAAACTCCGATTCGGAGACAACGCCACGCGAGGAGGAGACCAAGAATCTGGTGAAGCGCGCACAGTCGATGCGTTCGCCCACGAAGAAGGGCGTGCCCCTGCAGTCATTTGGCTCCATGCGCTCGCCACCCGGACTGCCACGACCCAAGAGTCAAGCGAATAGCGCTGGAGGCGGCGCTTCTTCGCGTCCCAAGTCGCCGCCACCTCGTCCACCGCCGGTGGTGAAGAAAACAAATTCTGTCAGCTCCTCCGGCTACCAGCGGCCAGTCATGGCATCCAACCAGCTAACGCCCGAGAACACCTACGACGACTGCGAGTGTGTGGAGACACGTGCATCCACAGACGACATTTACTCGGTCATCGACGAGATACCGCCGGCGGCACAGACGCTCAAGCGCAGCGATCTGGTGGCCAGTTTGGCCAGCAACGGCAGCGCCGACATGGGGCTGCTGGGCGAGATTGTGAACGAGTTTGAGAAGCTCAACGGGGACTCCATCTACTCGGGCAAGCCAGCGGCAACAGCCACAACAGCGGAACCCACAACCGTGGAGGCACCACGAAGTCCACAGCGTCCCGCGCCGCCCAAGCCGGCGAGCAGCGTGATTGCCATGGCAGAGGATAAATCTGTAGCGGCTGCTGCTCCCACATATCTACGCTCCACGGCGGTCAATGCACCCGTGGCACGTGTGGCACCCACACTCTCCGACATATCCCCGTCGCGTGCCTTCTCCAGCTTCAAGCCAGCGCAGGCAAACAGCAGCAAAGCGACACCTGCGCCAGTTGTGGTGCTGCCAAAGAGAACTGGCAGCAGCATTGGCCAGTCGACGCGTCCCAAGTCCTTCATGAAGAGCACAGCAAAAACACTGCCAAATGGAACGACAGCCGCGCCATCGGCCACAATACAGAAACCCAAACCGCTCTCGGCCAAGCCATCATTCAGCGGTGCCTTGGGCAAGCGAGGCCCGGGCGGAGCAGCCTCAACGATAGCGCCCACGCCGCCCACAGTGAAGGCAGCCGCTGGGGCTGGCTCAGCGACGCCAAAGTCCAACATTGCATCGCTGACTCAGCGCTTTGAGGCGAGCAAGTAGATTAAGGAATAAGCTAAACTTTTAAGTTAAGAAACGATCAAATTTTATTTGGCACTGACTACGACAACGACGAAGCGAAGATGATGATGATGATGATGGGTGCTAGGAGCGTCGTTTTAAATTCATTCCTCTACCGATGTGTGTCCCCCCAATTAGTTAGTTGTTAAGGCTTGACTACTCCACTCACTGTGCTAAGTATAAGTACTATATGTATCTCAATGATTAATGTTTAAGCTCTGCATGTGAAGTGTTTTAGTTGTAGGATTTAGCGTTATGTATGTCTGTATATTATATTCTCTTCTACTCTCTATCGTAATCCCCCATCAATGTATTTATACGCTATATACTCTATATATATATATATGTATGCTTTTGTAAATAAAAACCAAAGAAGTTCAATTGTCACAACAAATGCACCGCCTAAATGTGCTAACCGGTACAGTCGGAAAGTGCATGGAAAAGAAAAACGAAAAAATAGCGAAAATCAATTGTAATTGTCTCAATGTTTGAATGTATTATGTTGTCTATCCCCCCCTATATATTAAAAGCCGATATCAAACAAGTAAATAAGTCCGACGTTATGTTGAAATATATATTTAACGAAAAGTAAAATGCAAAAGTTGTGTTTAATTTTTATAGCGCCATAAACTTGTATGGTGTGACCATCTGCGTCAAACTGCGCGTTAGTGTATTATTCTTACCGCCTTCTGGCAAGCGTTAGTGTATTTATTCTGAAAAACAAAAATGAGCGCACGAAAGGTAAACAATTTGAATTTAGCTTATTTAAAGCCATTAATACACTAGTAAATGCATAGAAAACATGGATAACCAGCGCTTTCAGCGAGTTTAACCTGACGCCGACCACCGTCGATTCGGAGGGAGCACCAGCCAAACGCACGCGAAGTGCACCAAGCGCGGCAACCAAAACTCGGAGTAAACAAAATGGAAATTCAACGCTTACGCTGCCCACCGCCTCAGTGGATCTGACGGCAGATAAAGATGATGATAAAGAAGAATCTGAGGGCTGCAGACAACCGCCACCAACGCTTAGGGCCAACTGGATGGATAGTTTTTCCCCCACGAGCAGCGAGGAGCTGGCGGTGCATTCGAAGAAAATTGGTGAGCTGCGCGATTGGCTGCGCCACTGCGAGGCTGTGCGGAGGAAGGCGCCCGCACAGATGTGTCTGCTAACTGGACCAACAGGCGCTGGAAAGACGGCCACACTGCGTGTGCTCGCCAAGGAATTTGGATATCAACTCCAAGAGTGGATAAATCCAGTGGATTGTGAGGTTGTCAATGCGCTGGGCGATCAACGCAATGGCGAATCGTATACGGGTTCCCATCTGGAGGCTTTTAGGAGTTTTCTGCTGCGTGCCTCGCGTTACAAATCGCTGCTGGATGCGCAGAATAAGCGACTGCTGCTGGTTGAGGACTTTCCCAACATTCTGCTCAGCGATTCCGAGGCTAACTTTGATGAATTGCTGGAGTAAGTAGCCCAACGAAAACATTCCTGAACTGCTAATAATATGACCCCCTTTGCAGGCAATACTCAGAGTCTGGAAAGTCCCCTTTGGTGTTCATCGTAGCCGATGCCAAGTCGCGTGGCCTCAACATCAGCTACAAGCTATTCCCGGAGCAAGTAAAGGCCAAACATCGCATCGAACACATAAGCTTCAACTCAATAGCAGCTACAATAATGCAAAAATCCATGAAAACATTCTGTGCCATCATGCAGCAGAAGGAGAACAAGGCGCTGTATAAAGTTCCTCCCTCAACAGTTGTCGATTCGATTGTGGTCGGTGCGCAGGGCGACATACGCAATGCGCTGATCAATCTACATCTCAGCTCCATGAAGGGCGTGCCCAACATGCCCACCAAAGAACTGAACGTGAGCGTTGCCAGCAAGGGACGCAAACGCAAGACGCAGTCAACACTGAAGTCAATTGGGCGCGATGAGTCCATTACCGTGATGCATGCTCTAGGTCGTGTTATGAATCCAAAGTGTAAGTACTTTTAGCTGTAATGGAGTCCCTTAATAATTGTTTTTCTTGCAGTCACCGAGAACAAGCGCTTGCAGCACAGCCCCGAGGTCTTAACCGAAGCCTTTCGCACGGAACCGCGAAACTTTGTCAACTTTATACACGCCAATTATCTGCCGCATTTTCGAGAGATTGAGGATGTTGTGCCCGCCATTCATGATCTCGGTCTGGCAGATTGCATGCTTAACGAGTACCGTGAAGATGCGTTATCACTGATGGGTCTCAATATCGCTATACGCGGAAGTATGCTGGCAAACAGTGCGCCCGTCAGCGGTTGGATGCCCATACGCGGTCCAAAGCGAATCAATTGGCAGCCGCTGGCCACATTGGCGGAGCAGAAACTTTTGGGCACGCGATATGCAGGCACCTCAAAAGGTATTTACGCCACAGAATACAAATCCTTTGTGAAGTGCATAGCCGCGAAGAGACCTGAAGAGATGCCAACAGAAATTGAACTTTCCATAGAGGATTAGCTTAGAAGATTTTTAATTTTTAGATATTTGAGTGCCAGTGAACGTTGATTAAATTATGAAAATATATAAACACAAAAACAATTCAAATTCCATCTGTAATGTGACTGCAATTCACAATTTAACATTTTTATTCATCCACAAATGGTTTCTGTTCGCATTTATAAAAAAAAAAACATGCACTAAAATCGCTAAACGGTATGAAGCAACATCTTAAAAGGTGTTAAGTTTGTGTGGATATAAAAAAGGTTTGAAAAAAATACAATTGAAGCGTTTACACGTGTCTTAAACAACTAAACAATGATCTGTCCAGATGTTCTACCACATATTTTGAGTCATCTATTTACATAAGGAGTGGGGAGAGAGACATGTTCCTCTTTGTTGCTCACTTGCCGTTCTTTGGCTCATCACTGGAGTTGCCATCATCCTCATCCATGGGATTGGGATCGAGCAGACCGAGACGCTCCTCCTCATTGGCATGTCCGTTGAGATGTATGGGCGAACGAGACCTGGACCGACTGTGTCTCCCCTCATGGTTGCTCCGCTCTGCATGGCCATTGGCAATGTTTAGCCCTGCCACACCCATCTCGTGGGCATCGCTACTGTTCGAGGTTGTGCTGGACGTGGTGCTCGAGGTTGTGCTGCTGCTATCACTCTCGCTGTCTTCGCTGGAAGAGTCCATCGGCGTGGGCTGCTGCTGCGGGGGCTGTTGACGGGCCTGCAGCTCGCAGGCAGAACTGGCAGTGGGTGCAACCGCTGATGGAGGTGATGCCGCAGCTGCTGCTGCTGCCGCCACTGGACCCGCTGCTGTGGAGCACGAGCGAAGGAAGTGAGAACGCAAAACTAGGGGGAAAGACATGAAATATTAATTATAAATTTAAGAGTTCGCAGTCCTTGCCACTCACATTGATTCTCTCGCGTTAGCTGACGCATTTTTTCATCCAGCGAACGAATTTTGGCACCAAACTCCTTGGCGGTGTTCTGAGCCTTGGAATATCGATCCTCGATTTGCAGACACTCTTGAATGAGATCCGTTTTGTTCATTGTTTCCAGTCGCTCAATGCGTGCTCGCTCGTACACATTGGAGAACTCCTTTGAGAGGAACAGCACCTCTGTCTGGGAGCCAAAGCAATTGTCATCGGAGTCATCTTTGGGCACCTCGGACATGTGCTCCTCCATCAGGAAACGATTCGTGTTGTAGGGCACGAGCAGCGAACGTGAACGGAGCAGCTTGGTGCGTGTGGTGGCTGTCGTTGCTCCGTGATGTATCGATGCCATATCCAGTTTCCACTGCGGACATTGGTTCTTGGTCTTTTTTGGCACCATTTTCGACTTTTTACCTCGGCGATGCTTCCTTTTGGGCATGGAATTGTGATTGGCCATGGGAGGACCACCGCTACCACTGCCTCCACCTCCACCTCCTCCATCCAGGGGCCTCTGCGACGCGCTCTCTGCAAGAAAATTCAAATCGGAAATTGTAACGGTCGCCTCTGCGTCGAATGCAGCTCTGCCTGATGCTTCGCAGCAGCAGCAGCAGCGGCAGAGAAAAAGAAAGAAAACAACGCAGGAAGATTTTCGTTTTCATTTTTCCTGAGAGGTCCTGCACCAATTTGTACCTTTTTTTACAGCTTCTGCCATTATTAATCGTACACACTGACACTCTAGACACTTTTTTTGGGCTAAAGTTTGTTTTTATTGTTTTTTTTTTAATTGCAATTTGTCGCGAATTTGTGTAGTTCGTTGCAGTGTGACCGCGGATTTATCGAACTGACATCCCGACAGACCCCCGGAATTATACCATAAATATACCATATAATTTTCAAAATATACAGTAAATATACAGTAATCTTAAAGAATATTCCACGACTTTGATCTTCTGTTTAATATTACCAGCTGGTTGGGTTTCTCAGCTTTAAAAATGTTATTTTACTCAAATCATCACTGATTCCCCACGAGATTAAATAAGTTTCATGAAATATATATATTGGAATGATTGCAAAATAGGTTTAAAATTAAAAAAGACAACCAAGAATATAGCATTAAAAGTTACGTGTGTTGGAATTTAATTTTACGTCATTTGGCAATTTGTTGCTGGCCAACCGATAGTATTGCACAGTATGGGTACTTGTGGAATACCTTATATTTAATTTCCATTTTACCAGCTGCTTTAAATATTAACAATGACTTTCTTTTAGACTAATATGCTTTTAACCTTTTCATAGGTGGTACATGGTCTATGTACATATGTATTTGAGCTATATACCGATCTAGAAACATTATCGGTATCTTTAATCTGCAAAATTTCGTTGAGATGGCTCGTCAACAGAGATTGATTTGTTTTTGTATTGATTGGTGCCAGAGATTTCCAAATATTCTTCAATTCGAGGTTAACTATTCCTCCAAAGGTACTAAATGTTGCTTATTCCGTGACAAATGTTGGGGAACAGTGCTGCTCACTTTTCGAGTTATGTTGCTGGCCCATACAAAGAATGTTGCCAACGGTTAAAACGTAAGGAATGACGGAATAGACAAATTCCCATGTTGCGAGATAAGTCTTCAAGGGACTTTTGAGAAACATGCGTATGGGAGTTTCGATACCCTATATTGTTGATTTTATGTACCTTAAAAAAAGTAAATGGAAATATCCCCAAAAGTATATAATATACCGTAAATGGACACCCTGTTTGTGTGACCACGGAATTTTCCAAATATACCGTAAATATACCGAGGGTGAAACTAGGAACTAGGTTAGCCCACTAAGCCATTGGTCCATTTTCACAATAATAAATAAAATAATAAATAAAGCTGACTTTTAATTCTTCTTTAAGATCCATAATATTTCCAATAATTATGCCACAGTTGACAGGGCGGAGAGTGAACATTAGCGGTATTCCTGCAATCGCTTTATGCACATCCGCAAAAAACGAACTTTTAAGAATTATGAAATAAATCAAAGGCCTTTGCTGTATGTGAGTGTTTAACAGAAATTTACATAAGTATAAACATTCGAGTGCGTATGGTTGAATAGTTTTCCACTCATGCCCTAAGCTCGCCATGTATCCAATCAACGTAGGAGGCCACACGAGTGTAGACATCGGGCCAGTCGGGATTTGGGCATGGAACTGGGCCAAAGGACACCAGGCCGCCCAGTAGATAGCCACCATTTTTGTACAACATCAGGGGTCCGCCCGAGTTTCCATGGCACTCGTTGGAGTTGGCGGCGCCGCACAACTGCGAGGATTGGAGGTGCAGATTTTGGCGGGCATATTTTTTCTGGCACTCCTCAATGGAGGTGATCGTCACAGTGCTCTTCTTCATGCGCGAGCTGGACTTGGCCTGCCAGCCGGCAACCTCGGTGATCAGACCCTCCAGTTCGTCGGCACGCAGCTGCTTGTTGGGCAGACAAATGGGCTCCACGAACTGGTTGACAAGGGCTGGCTGGGCCAGGCGTATCAGGGCAATGTCATTCACCTGGCTTTCGTCCGTTCTATTGTACAGCGGATGGCTGATGACCTGCTCCACGCCAATATCCTGGTAAACGGGCGCACAGTCGGCCACGTTAGTATGCTCTTGGAACTGACAGTCCGGATTCGTACTTGTGTCCCATTCCCCCAGCCGCACGGCGCTAATCTGCAGATTATTGGCCGCAGCACTGGTCACACAGTGTGCCGCCGTTAACAAGTAGCGGTTGCTTATCAGCACTCCACCGCAGGCATGAATCTTCTCGTTGGACGCTGCAAAAGGTTGAGGAGTGACCATGGCGGAAATTTGCTATCTGGGGTAGACCCACTCACCCTTTGTGTATTCGATTAGTGCCAGCCAAGGGAACTCCTTGATGCGCGTTTCCGTGACATTTGTGCGCTGCCATCTCACGGAGCCGCAGTCCTGGGGCAGCAACGGATGTTTGAGTGAACCCAGGCCATCCGTGCTGGGACAGCAGACCTGCAAATCATTGGAGAGATGACAGCAATTAAGCAAAAGAGCCCGAGTCTCTGTGTATACCTGTACATCACGTCCGCGTGCACCACATTGATTGTCGCGCAACAGGATGCGATCGCTTTGGGCCAAGTTCACGGATGACAATATCCTCATAAAGTATTCGCACTCCCTGATGGAGATGCAGTGGCCAGGCGTTCTTCCATTTTGGGTCTTCGATATACAGTTACCTGTGCTCTGAGCTGCAATTTGACATGGAAATTTCATACAGAGCTTAGTTCATTGCCTTCCCGCCCCCCCGCCTACCGGTCAAGCTCAATGCCAGCGAGTAAATAATAGCAACGCATAGAACCTCCGCAGCGGCTGTGCTTCGGTCCGAAAAAGTTCTCATGGCGCGACGGATTGATCAGAGATCTACGAATATTAATCTGAGCCGATGTGGGCTGGCGATCGACTCGACGGGCGTGCGACAAGACTTGTGACTGAGGCTGGGAATTTGAATTGAGAGTTGTTAGACTTGGGAATGGGAAAAAAACCCCAGAGAGCCCTCATCTAGAGCCAGCGGCTGAGCCAGATCCAGATAACATAATCGTAATTGTGCAATTGGGTGACCCATGCTTTTGGTTTAATATTGTTTTCTCAATCGTCCGTCCCTCCAATGGACACAGAGATTAATAGATGCTCTTCTCCTTTGAAATATTTTAAAAACGTTATCAATTTCAGTTTTGACTGCGCGGTACGTTATCGAACCCAGCTGTCTGGCAACTCCGCACACAATCACACCCAAATTACTCACGCACCCACACAGTTGCACAGAGTTGTCCGCCATCTTAGTTGCGTGTTGTCTTCTCTCTTTCGAAGCGAAAATTTAATAATAAAACGCATTTAAAGCGATGCCCAATTAACCAAAACACAAAAAAGTGCTACAAAATATATTTACCTACAGCTGAGAGATCATCTGGAGTTTGCAACTAAAAGATTTCAAGGCGAAAATTGCATTTGAAAGTGGAATTACAGGGCGAAGAAAAAATTCCCAGGTCTGTGCTGGCGTAATTGGCAATATGTGTGTCTGTACATGTGTGCGCGCTGTGGTATATGTGAATGTGTCTGTGAGACGCTGCTTAGAGTTGCCAACGTACCGGTAGCTTCCATTGTAAATGCGTTTATCACAAAAAACAGACCACAAATGTTCCAACAAAAGTTATTAATAATAACTTTGGTAATTGCTCTCTAGACCACTGCATGATTTGCGTTGAGTATTTCAGTCATTTTATGCAGTATCGCCACCGTGCGCTCAGTCGACAACCCTGTCGATGGGAAGGGTACTCAAACAACAAAAACCAAGTATATTGCGCGCGGCGCTGCGGCGCCAGTTTAGTTTGGCTCGTCATCAGGTTGGGTAAATTTTTTTCTCGCTCTCGGTGCTCTCTCTCTGAGTGTGTGTGCAGCCTGTGCATGTGTGTGTGTGAGCTGAGTGTTGCGCTGATTGCTGGCAGTGACGCATTCTTGTTTTGCATCAAAGAAAAAGACAGCGCGCATTGATTACTCGGTGTATATGTGCAGATGTAGAATGAATCTAACAGCAATTAAATATAGTTGATCAAAATCATTCATAGTTATTCCACCGTAGACCCAAGCAGTGCATGTGCAATTACACGGTGCGAATACACAAGTGTACGGTACGGCCGGATAAGGTGGGGGAAACAAAGTGAAAAAGGAAGAGAAAACGAGAAAAAGGGCGAGGGCGACACCGCCTTTGAAAACGGTTGGAGAGGAACCAGCGAGAATAAAAGAAATCATAAAAACGCCGGCAACAGCGGTTTTTGAGTGCGCTCCACATATGTACATACATACGAATACAATAAATAGTGCGAAAACGGATGACAAACAAAACGCTAAAACGGAATTCAAAACGCGTTCGTCGCGCTACTTCCCCCAAAGTTCATTTACACGGAATTTGTAATTTGTTTTGTTTAGTTTTTGTTGATTTGTTTATTGGCCTCTCCCTCTCTCACGCAAATGAGCACATATGCATATGTAAATATGTATGAATACATGCTGGCATCAGATGTCCGTGTGTGGTGCTCTTAATATCGTTTTCCGACAGTCATGATTATCTCCGAGCTGTGTCTGTGCCTTTGCGCGTGTGTGTGTTTGTTTTGCCAAAAAAAGTCTTGCGGCTCGAGAGACCCAGACAAACGTTATCTTTGGCTTTAACGGAACAGATGTATACATAAATATAAGTGTGTGTGTGTCTGTTCTCGGCTGGCTGTGTTTTTCCGCTAGTACCTGTGACAGCTGCTGCTTCGTTTCAGTGTGCACAGAAAACAACTGTAAACCGTTCGGAGTTTGGATTACTGTGAAAACGGATCTCTTATATTAAAGCTTGGATTACACTTAACAACAAAACGAAATAGTTCTCTCAACCTAGTTTCGGAATCGCCTCACATCTTGGAATAACTTATAAATGTACGGGGTCATACTTGGGTTCTGCTGGTGCTAACATTAAGCACAGTTTTGTAAACCTGTCTGGAAACAGAAGGAACAGGAAGTTATGCGTCTAACCTCGTTAACCTGGTCGTGGAGATGGAGCAACAGCAACCCACCATTGCACCGTCCCACCAGGCTCTATCAACAATCTATCCCCACCATCCCCCACATAAATACCGCTCTGGCAGTGCAGAAACCTCAGTGGGAAGTGGACGGACGGGCCTACGTACAGCGCCGCTGAAGTGGAGCCTGAGAGCTCGTCTGGCTTCGCTGGCTGCCTTGCTACCTGCCTGCCAGGCCGCCTCTTGGTGCTCTGCCTTTTGCCTCCATCTGCCGACGCTGCGGTTTCAGCCTGCCTCTGCCTCCAACTGACGTTCAGCCTGCCTTTGCCTGTGCCTCTTCTGCATATTCTCCCTCTTCTCTCATTTGGCAGTGGTAGTCGCTGTCGTCATTATGTTATATAGCTTTTTTTTTATATTTAGCTTTACACAATTTAGCCTTCAGTTTCCGGTTATGAAGGAAGCAGCAACGACAGCAAACGGGTTCGGGCATGCCGTCTCCGTCGCCTTTCCTGCATTCGCAATGTGCATTCAAATGTAATTTTAGTTTTGCGTCGACAGATGCTGAATGAATGCTGAATGCTGGATGTTAAGTTCCTGAAGGGTCCCAAAGAAGTCTGCCCTTCCAGAGTATTTTGAACTACAAATGTAGTACATACAATCGGTTCAGTCCACTGGTACTTCTATACGTACAAATATCTCTGGTTCTTTATGTTGTAAATTGTAGCTGTTGCTGTAGCTCAGTGAGCGTAACGCTGCAAACGCTTTGCTCTCGTAATTAACCTCTCGACCGGCTTTCTGCCTGCCTGCCTAGCAGCCTGGCTGTAGTTGTGGCTGCGGCTGGGCATAGGCTCTATAGAGCTCGTTTACCGAGCAGACATTTCAGCAGACAAAGTTTCCTAAGCCAACCAACCTTCATGAGCCAGGGCCTTCATTTTCAACGTGGGGTTTCTTTAACATGTTGTGGCTGCCTGCGGCAATCAGAAGCAGCATCAACTCGGGAACCCGGGAAGTTCTGGGAAAAAGGTTGTCCAAAACCGTTGGACATTTCATTTCATGAATGCAGCAGAAATACCATAAGTCTCGCTTTGTTTTAAAAGTTGTGGAAAACTACCATTGCCCATGAGTTTTCCATGTTTTATTCCATTCCGTTTCTAGGCCCGCACCGTCTTCCTTTCGACAACAATTAGATATCTTTAAAAGATCTCTGATCTCATTTTCTTTTAAAGCTGCAACAACAATGATTTGTAAGGCTTCTACATGTTTTTCTGTTGTTGTTTTTCTGTTGTTGTTTTTGTAGTTGTTTTCTACCCGGAGTCCGATGTCTTGCCACTAGCTTTTCTGCCTCGACTTCTTTTGTCTCGGTATTCTTTGGCTTTTTCTTGTCTCTGCCTCTTATCATTCGACATTCGAGCGTGTTTCCAAGTCGGACGTAAAAAAAAAAAACGAGTTAACATTTAAGACCTAAAATGGCCAAAAACCTCGCGACTGGCTTTGCCAGAGATGGAGATGGACAAGAGAGAGAAGAGATAGACAGAGGGAGAGATCGCAGAGGAAGCAAACCATACCAAACAGAACGAACGGCTCGAACAGCAACAAAAGCAAACAATAACAAATTCCCAGCATCGTCATTATTTGCAATTATCGACAGTCTGCTTTCGTGTGGTTTCTCAGTTCGTTCTTTCTTTTATTTGTCTGTTAAAAGCAACTCGTTGTAGTCTTCTTGCTCTTCCTTTCTCTCTCTCTCTCTCTCTCTCTCTCTCTCTGGTAGATGGACTCTTGAGATCAAAAACCTTTAGTCGGAATTTATTTGATGTACTGGCCCGTGTTTCTGCTTTTCTGGCTTCTCTGGTGCGTGGTGCGTACGAGGTCTGGCTGTGTATTGTGAATTGCGAATGCGTATTCATTCGCTCGTCTTTAACCTTAAAGATTTCAATGCCGTGCGTATCGTGTTGCCTCCCCCGCCCCGTCTCGCCATCCTTCTCTTAGCGCATTCGACTCAACGGTTTTTCGCAATGAATAAATAAAACGAAATCATAAACAAAACTGTCACGTACACACTTGCGCTCAGGCACACGTATAAGAAGTGGGATATGAGGTGCTCTTGAATGCCTCAGCACTTGTGGGTGGGGGAGAACGAACTGTTTGTGTGTGTGCGTGTTAGCAGGGATTCTTGCAAATGCTTTCAAAGTCATTTCCTTCTTTCGCAGAACATGTTAAGAAAACATAAGCAAACAAAGAAGCAGTACACTCCCTCACCCTCATCCTCCCCCACATTTAGCGACAAGTTTGATGTTATTCGGGTGTAATCATGAAATGGATTTCCTCCCCTTAAGAAAAAAACGAGGGAAATGGAAATCAATATGTGTGTGTGTGAAACTAATCAAAGTGCAATGCAAATGAAAAAAACAATGAAGACATAGAAAGTGCACACTGTGACGAATACCTTTCATGAAGAGGGATTCATATTATTCATAATAGAGACACCCTACATAAGGCGATAAGTACAGGTGAAGTCACTCAGCCTCAAAGTTGTCTGCATGATGATATGATTTTGCACAGTCATAGTCCAAAAGTCCGAATTTCCTGGAAAGGGATTCACTTGAAACTTCCAGATCAGTTGGTTAGTTGGTAAAATTTTGTTGCTAAAGCAATCTGCCAAATTATTATGAAATTCTCAAGTTATTGAATCTTCTCTGCTCCTTCATTAAGATCGCCTGTCTGTTATATATCCCTTGCCTCGTTCCCTGAAAAAATCCAGTAATATGTGGTCCCCATTATCCGCTTATCTGGCTACACTGTGCAGCGTCTCTGACTCTGTCTCGCTCTTTTGCACTTGCGATCCGCTGCGATCCAGTGCTGTGGCGTGTAGCCCCAATAATTGTTGCTTTTCTAAGTTCAATATTATTCATTTATTTATACGCAATTTCTTTTGTTGTTGCTCATATACGGGTCTTTCCATGTGTGTATATATGTACATAGGGTTTTTAGTTATATGCAAATTTGTGCTCACAAATGTTCTCTATGCCGTCTAACCGGACTTGTGTGTATAGTATACCCACACATATGAATAATGTATATGCATGTCGATGTAGAATGTAATTATTATTTATATACTCTTGCAAGGCGGTATTTTGATTTTGAACAGATGTTTCCCACCCCATAAAACGAGTCTAAATATCTGTTTGGGTTTCCAGGCTGTGAAACCGGCAAGATCGGTTAGCATTAGCAGAAAATGTATGAGCCATCGCTCTATAAGGGTATCAAATGCGTCGTAGCGCGAAACCAACCTATTATTTCCTTCTAGTTAATTGCGAATGCGCTTTATTATCAGCATTTGTTATTAGCATTAACGGTGGTGGCTGGATGGGTCTGGATGGGGAGGTAGAGTGACTGCGACGTTCAGAGCGGAAGAGAGAGAGAGGCCAAAAGAAAGCAACGAACGAGCGAAAGAAACAGATATATTTATTTTGATTGTAGTTTGTTTTTATTATCGCATTCGTTTCTCCTTCAGTCCCGTCCCTCAGCCACTGTCAATGTATGTGTGAGAGCGTGTCGTAGAGTGAGAGAGAGCGAGGGACAGTGTGTAAATCAGAGAGCCTTTGTAGGTGTGTGTGTGTGTGATTGTGAGGGTGAGAGTGAATGCATGTGTAACTGCATTTTGGAGAGCACGTGACAACGCCCTGTTATGACGTCTCAGGCCGGCTGCTGCTGCTTTTATTTCCGCTGACTTATCGATTCTATATTGCATCCACAGATCAAATAAGAAAAGTAAAGCGACGAACCAACAAAATAATAGACAAGGCACCAAGCAGCAGCAACAACAGAAACAGAGGAGACAGCGGGGACATACAGAAGAACGAGGAGAGGACAAACAGAAGAGAGCGGCAACGGCTTCACATTGGACATGTCATGTCAGCAAGCGTCCAGATTTCATCCAGCCACAACAGCAGCAGCAACAGCAACACTAGCTAGAAACACAGCCACGAAGAGAATTGCCACAGCAACAGCGGCAGCTTTAAGCACAGCAGTAGCCGCAACAGCAGCAGCCACGCTGACGCCCGGGGAGAGCGTCGCCGGCAAGACGACGACAGAGGACTCGGATCCGTATGCATTCACAGAGACCGTTTCAGTCGCGCCGCCAATTCTATTCAATGCACAGGTAAGTGCCATAAGTGGGACGCATTGTCGGGCCGTGCCTTTTGTAGACAATCCAAACAATGCACCCAGTTGCAGTTATAGTTGCAGAATAGGCACTGCCCTGCCCCCACCACAGCAAGGGCACGACAAGAGTTGTTAACCCTTTTATTTTTTTTTTCATGTCAAACTCTTACACGTATCTTTTGTCTTTTTTCGCGTTTGTAGAAATCGCGAGCCCGCCTAAGCGAAAACAACAAGAGCAACGGCAACAGCAGCAACAACAATAGGAGGCTAGCAGCAACAGCTGCTGGGGCAAGCAACAGAAAGGCCAATCTTGTGGCACAGCTGAATGCCACAGCAGCAGCCGTAGCAGCGGCAGCAGCATCAACAGCAAAGGCGCAGGCGTCTTTAGCAACAACAACAGCAGCAACAGCAACAACGAATTTCAATAATGTCACGCAATCTCAGAGACAGCAGCCAGCATTGTCGCCGTCACAGTTGCCGCTGCAAGCGCAAGCGTCACCGAAGCGGGCTACCAACGTCTGCATCGTTCGGCCGCAGCAACAGCAGCAGGAGAAACTAGCAGCAGAGGCATGCCAGCAGCCGACAACGCCGCCGCCGCCACTGTACTCCCACACGCCCTCGCTGTGGCAGACGCCGCTTATTCTGGACACCAGCCAGAAGCATCAGCCGCAGCCGCAGCAGCAGCATCCGTACCAGCAACAGCAGCAGCAGCATCATCATCAGCTCCAGGCTGTGTCCATTGCATTGGTCAGCCCGCCAACATCGCCCGCCTCGTTACCCTCGCCCACACTGACGCCCACTGCAGCTGTGACCGCCATGGTGGCACCGATTGTCTCGCCCAAGGGTGGCCTGCCACTTCCGCCGTCGAAGTTCCATCACACCACCCTGGCCCAGCACTTGCAGAAAGTGGAGTGCCTGAAGAAGAAAAAGTCTTTGCCGCTGACATGCCAGAACAACAACAACAACAACTACAATAATAATAGCAAGCAACATAACCACATGGTAGAGTCACTAAACAAGACGATAGGAACGGCCACCTACAACCTGACACAGCCGCCACCACTGACGGTGTTCAATACGGGAACAGTCCAAGCGGCGGCTCATCCTCCAGCTGCCGCTCCTCCACAGAAACAGAAACATTCCACCAGCACCTTGGATGACAGCGATCTCAATGAGATACCCGTCAATGTTATCTTTCGCAAGCCGCCAGTTTTGATGGCCGGTACGGGAGTGGGCGGAGTAGCAGCAGCCACAGCAGGACAAAAGCAGCCAAACGGAGTCAAGTTGGTGCTTCCACTGACGCCGCCAACTCCGCCAGAGGTGACCACACCACCGCTGCTGGCTCATCGATTGCCGCAGACAGCTGGCGGCATTCCTGCATTGGCGCCCAGCTCCAAAGTCTCTTTGCCACCCGCTCCATCTGCTGTGCACGCTGCCGGCCCACTGTTGGTCGTCTCAGCAGCAGCCAGCCAGGCAATGTCTCTGGTTCACACACCCACACCCCTCACTCCGCCCGCAACTCCTGCAACAACCATAAAAACAGAACAAATGTCTTCCAAAGTTGCCAATGCTAATGCTGCCGTCAATGCAAACGCTGCGCCAAAACGTCAAACGCCAGGAGCTGCTGCTGACGGCAGAAAAGGCAACAACAAAACCAACAATGCAGCGAGTGTCGCCAAGAAAAACTTAGCGTCAAAGCCACCGGAACCAAAAGCGATTTCCAATCCGAATCCGATTGCAGACAATGCTGAACCTGCTGTGCGGCAGCGGCGTCGCAAGGCCGCCTCCAAGCGTTACTCAGCGACGATCAATGAGAATGAGTTGACGGACAATGCCACGGACTCGCCGTACTGTGTGCAACAGCATTGGATGCACTCCACCGGCAGGGATGTGGTCCTCGACACTCCTCTCTCGCCCAGCAATCGCCGCGAGGAACGGATTGCCGTCCGCAAGGGTATGCTGAGGCGACAGGCGCTGCAGCTACTGTCCACGCGTTCCCTGCAGGATTTGCCAGTGCGAGCGGCTCGCCAGCGTCTACAGTGCGTCCAGAATATGTTGGTCAAATATCAGGATCACGCAGGACAACAGCAGGGCATGTGAGTGGATGTTTGTCTCTTTTTTTTCAGCACTGAAATTAATCGAATTTTTCTTTCTTGCAGTGGAATTGGCAATCGCTGTCTTGTGGCCACCTGTGGACTACCCACGCTCACCATGGCCGCTCACTGTGAGCGCCACATTGTGAACAACAGCACACAGCAACTGTTCCAGCCATGTGCGGCATGGCGCATGGACGGCACAGCCTGCCTGGCGCCTGTCTTCGATGTTCTGCATACGCTGCCCCTGTGCACCTTGCACAGCCACCTGCGTGCCGGCCTTGAGATGGTCAGGCCAACGGCCAAGCTAACTGCCGCGAATCTGCCCTTGGCAGGAGTGCCACTGGCAGTGTCAGCACCAGCTGTCGGCATGGCAGGCAAGCGCAAACGCAAGGCAAATCCCAATCCTGTGAGCCGGCCGCAGAAACGGGGCAGGAAACCGAACGCTGAGCAGCAGATGATGAGCCACCAAATAACCACGCTGCCGATGATGCCATCGGCAGTGATGCAACGAAAGAGCAGCACCACATCGCTGGAGTCCATAGCCAGTAATTCGCAGTGTTCATCGGCCAACTCTCATTCCCAGCTGTCCTACTCGCCGCCCACAGCCACACCCGCGCCAGTTCCAGTGTCTGCACCACAGCCGCTGCCCGGTTTGTCACACTTGTCCATACCTCCAGCGCTAGCTCCTCTGAGCGGTGACTACCAACCGAAGCCACAGCAGCAGCAACATCAGACGCCACTGTTCAAGTTCGAGTCTGATCCGCAGGTGCAGCAGCTGGAGAGTGGCCTCAATCTGCTGGCCAGTGCCAATATCAATATAAAGGCCGAAGAGATTAGCCAAATTGTGGCACAGCTGGCGGCTGCAGGTGGGGATCTGCAGCCACAAAACCACCTACTCAACAACAACAACAATAGCCTACACTTTAACAACAACAATATGAGTTACACCAACAACAACAATAGTTTCCCCTCGTTCAACGCAGCCTTTGGCAATGCCATTGGCCAGCCAACGCACAACGGGCAGCACACGACCTTGGCTCTGGCCAACACTGCGAGTCTGCTGGGCCAGGACATGTTCGGCATATGCGAGAACAGTTCGGCGTATGCCAGCTCCGAGGACACGGGACTGGGTGGCCTGAGCGAATCGGAGCTGATTGGCGCTAACGATGCTGGTACGTACCTTTGCATTGCCTCCTTAGCAGAACTCTCGCTAACTGCTGAACCTTTATTTGATCTTCCAGATGACATAGCATTGAATGGCGCCCACTTGCTGGAGGAGCACGATCTGGTAAATGTGTTCGACACGCTGCCGGACGATGCCTTCAACGAGCTATTTCAATCCGGTGTGTATTTAACAGCAATTTTACTTGTTTTGTTTTTCGTTGTACTAATTAATGTGTGCCCTCGCTGCCATTGCAATCGCTGTCCTGTCCGCCTGCCCGCGCAGTGCAACAAGCCGAATGCGAGGCCATGGATCGGGCGCTCGAGATCGCCGACAAGAACCTCAAGTGTCTGCAACAGACGATTGTCGGCTCCGAGGACAATGACCTGCTTAACGATTTCCTCGATGATATGTTAGCCGACGGTGTGATTAGCTCAACGAACACGTCCGGCATCGATGCCGCCACGCTGTTCGTCGACAGCAGCAGCGGCGGCGGCAACAGCAGCAGCAACAGCGCAAATAGCAGCTGCACGCCAGCCTCCGCCTCCGTGGCGGACATACGCGGCCTGGTGCAGACCTAAGACGCGGTCCCGGTCGAGGACCAGGTCAAAGGCTATAGCTGGCACACAACTAGCGTCACTTTCAAGCGATCTTTCGAGCTATAAACTGAAACTGCACTTCTGAGCAGCTTTCGTAAAGAGTTTTCGTGGTGTTTTCGGCAACATTTCTCACCAGATTCTGGTTCGGCACACACTTCTATATATATTTATATATATATATGTATATGCTGCTTTAATGTACATTCGTGTATCATCTCCTGCACACATATGCATTATGGAAATCGTATAGATATGGGGTTTAAATGTAAAAAATCAAAACAAACAAAAAAAAAAACTACAAAAAATTCTAAAAAATTGAGAGAAAAAAAATTTCGATAAAATATTTAATGCAATTTAAACAACAAATACCTAATAAAAGAAACAAGCAAGAATGAAAATGTATGGCGAACACACACACACACACACACACACACAAGACACATACATACAAACACACAGCCGTAGCATTATAAAAATCTTAATGTAAACAAAAACAACTTGAGAATTGTTGAGTTCAGCTTTATTATACATAAACATAGAAATCAAGCAGACAGAAACAGATAAACATATAGAAAGGAATCAGAAATCAGACAAGAGAAAACGCCAGAAGGCAGAAACTTGGCAAACAAATTTCGATTTTCAATTAAATTCGCTGGCATTGATGGAATCAGAAGCAATTAAATCTGCCCATCAATCATCATTCAGCCAAGTAATCAACTTAATTTGTTTAAACCATTTTGTGGGAGCGCATTTACAGCAGAAAACACTTTACACTCGAGATCGAGATCAAAACAAGGAAATACAGAAACAGAAGCATAAGCATAATAATTAATGTTAGTTAGTTTTGTGTTTTATAATTGATTTGTACACACACACACAGCTCCATTTACACACACACACACACACACACATACAACGTACAAGGGACTAGTTTGAAAACCGCGAATCGTATTACTAAATATACATACTATATACTTATATAAAACATATATAAATATATATATATATACAACAAATACTATATATATATATGAAACACCATACAACTTAAGAGTAAGCTTTAATTTAAACCATAAAACTCCCCCCCACACTTCCCCAAAAAATAAAACAAAAAAGAGAGAGAGAAAAATCAACAAAAAATAATACAAAAGAAACTTTAAAACTCGATTTTAATTTAGCCTAAACAATTTTAAAAAGCAAAATTAGGCTGCCCCCGAAACAAACCCAAAATCAACGTTTTTGAGTTTTTGTAACTTGCGATTCTTCTGTAAAATATTCAAGTATAAATAGAACTTAAAGTAAATTGTAATTTTCTTTAGTTAGTAACACACACACACACACACACACACACGTAATTTATATATAAAAAGGGGCATATACGAGTATATAGTATATATATTATATTATATATCTACAAATAACGAAACACATATACACAAAAAACAACATGCAAGAAAACTGTTACGCTTTAAAATACGATATAAAAAAAGGAACTCACAACCAATCAATAACCCCACAGCCGCCCCAACAGACTTATCCCCGAATCATTTCATTCCAAACAGAAACACACAAAAAACCCAAATCATCTTCCCCGACATTGTAAGTTTTCATTTCTCATCAGTCGTCTAAGCAAGTATTAAATGAATGAAAAAACAAAAGTTTCGTTTAATAAAACCCTGGATAAACCCCATTGTATTTGTATATGTATCACATGCATCGACTTGGCATTATGTTGTAGCATCCATCATCAGAACCCCACGACACACACACAGACACAGACACAGCACACTCATCAGGCTAACCCTTTGGGTTTGGCAATCATTTACGGGGGAAGTTCTTGAAGGAAGATGGAACTACTTTAAACATAATGGAAACTCTGTAATATATTATATGATATGATATGTGTAACTCCCGCACTCTCACTCTCTATCTCTATATGCATAGATGTAACTGAACTTGTATGTATTCGTCCTTCAGTTAGTTAATTACTCCCCCCAAAAAACCCCTACTCTGATCTACTTCGCTGTGCAAGTGACGCGAACAAAAATGTATGTTTATCGAAACTTTACCCATGTATTTCTCTATGCTTTAAATTTATTTTTTACACCACAATTGGTAGATATATTTTGTAAGAGCTCCCTGCTGCCCCTGTGGCCCCCTGCCACCTCGTTTCCATCAGTTGACGTTTTTTTTATACAAGTTTTCGGTATGAGGTACAATTTCATTTTTGTAATTTATGTGCATTTTTGTGATCTAATTTGTGTAATTATTATAAACGAAAAAAAAAAACAAAAACAAAACAAAATACTTTAAGAAAACGAAACAAAAAAAAAATACAAAAACCAACAGCAAATGGAAAAAAGAATTGATTGATTTTATGGCAACTGAATATTTTACCCTGAAAATATAATACAATATTTTTAGTAAAAAAAAAAACAAAACAAACAAAAGAAAAAACCAAAGAAGGCAATTTTTTTATTCATTACTCACCATGGGTCCTAGTAGACAGTGAGCCGGCAGTCATTATGCGGCAGCACTCGAAATTTATAAATTTCACAGCCACACAATAGAAGAAAACAAAACAAGAAACAAAAACCAAACAAGAGGCAATATTTTGGAGACCACCAGTATTCGAAGTGCTTTACTTACTGTCAAAAATATTGTTTCTGTTTGGAGATTTGTGTGGCGCTTGGGATCAAGCAGTGCTTCTAGCCTACAGGAGAGATCTCCTACTAGCAGGCGTGAGATTTGTAGCGGCGCCAAAAAAACCCAACACCAGAATCACATAATCTATTATTTAAATACATTTTCAAGCTTCTGGTAAGTCTATGCAGCAGCTCCCCGATCGTTGCCAAAAACTAATGGCAGGCCTTTCATTCCTTTTCCAGTTAGCTCGAATTTATTTATTTATATTTAATCATACCCGACCAGAAGCTGTTTTCCAAACGCAACTCAAATACGCAGTAAGTCATTAAGTACTTCGGTAGCTATATATATTTACATGGGTCTTAGGAGCTAAATCTAAGCCTACCCTAGACTAGTTGTAATAAATAATTGAATGGGACTGTGGCTACAGCTCCGTTGTCTCCAGCTTGCGTGCCAGTATCTGAGCATTATTCGTTAGCTTATCGATCTGATTGTACAGATTGAAGTGGCGATTCAGATCGTTGCTGTTGTTGAAGAGCTTGGCGGTGCCCTTGAGCGTTTCGTGCATGTCCTGCGTGGCCACTGCCAGAAAGTTGTCGTCCAGCGAGTCCTGAGCGCCAATGCTGATCAGAATCAAATCTAAGTATTAGTTGATTATTTTGTGGCTTTCTTTCTTTGCTCACCTTGCAGTCTCCTCGTTTTTGAACCACTCGTTCTCGTAGCCCTTCAGCCAAATGGGATTGGAGCCCTGGACGCTGTGCTTGTTGGTGTTTGGCACACGCGTGGCCGGCTCGTTTGTGTGCTGCAGCGACAGCGATGAGTGACCGCCTGTAAACAGACAACTAAGTCAGTGTTTCATGGCTATAAATGGGTGTTAAACCTACGAAAAATGTTAACTTTAGCGGCTCTTAGCTGCCTCCTGTAGCCATTCCGCTGTGAGGCGCACAGCGCTAGGATAACCACCAGCAGCGTGGCCATGAAAAGATTCGTGAAGACGAGCCACACGAACAGTGGGCCCTTGGTGGGGCCAGCAGTGAGGAGTTGAGCCTCCGCCGGTTGCGTGTCCAGCACATTGAGCTCCTTGAACAGTTCGTCCAGGCTCTCGATGTGCGAATCGATCAGCTTGAGCACGTCGGAGACCTCGTAGATGGAGTTATCCTCGCGCTCGACTAGATGCATGTAGAGGTCCGTTTTGGTCTTGTCCACCGACCCATCCTTGTTCTCATGCACTTTGATCTCATCGATGTTGACTATGGATTCGGTGATGTTGCCCAAGGTGCTGCAGGGCAGAGAATTAATTGTATTCTTTCATCTATAAAGCCATTCCCCGCCCAGTACTTACTCTCTGAATATGTCCACGCGGGAGCGCAGCTCATCCGGCTGCAGTCGGAACACAAATCGCACTTTTTGATCCTCGCGCAGCAGATATATAAACACATGGGCCACATCCCTCATGCCCAGCGTATCGTTGGCCAGCACCACAAAATCAAAGTAGCCCTTCATGCCCTTCTGCGGATCAAAGTTCAGCTGCACCTCACCCGTCTCCGCATCCAGCAGGAATGGTGCTTTGCGCACATTCTCCAACCCCTCGGAGAGTGTTTGCCGGATCTCACCTATCTGATAGTAGCCGATCTTCGCATTGGACCCCTCGTCCGCATCCGTGGCCTCCACTCGCATAAACTTCAGGCCAAAGTCCGCATTGGTTGTGATGCCGCCGGTGAAGATCTTCGAGCGGAATCTGGGCGGATTGTCGTTGATGTCCAGCACCCGCACCTGAACCCGCACAATTGTGCTGTCTGCTTCGGGCGGCGGTTCAACTGGTTGATGCTCCACTGGATGATCCTCCTTGCTGCTGTCGTAGCTTTCGTAGGACACGAGTTCGGTCTCAGCAGACGAGGATGGGGCTAAGTCAGACTCGTACTCGGCTGAACGCAGCTGACGCGAGTGCTTGAAGCGATCGTAGCTGGTCGCGGCATGCCGCAAATGTCCAGCGATCTTGTTATTAATCTCAATGCCCATGCGACGTCGCTGTTGGCCACTGGCACGCTCTTCAGTCCCATTGGCGCAGTTCTCTGTGGCCTTAACATAAAGCGTAAAGTTTGCCACCAACTCGCGATCCAGCTCACGATCTACAGCCAGGATATGTGACTCCGGATCCAATCGAAAGTAGCCAGCCTCATTGCCGCGCACTATGAAGTAGCACACCTGACTGGGCGACTCCTCTGGATCGTCCAGCTCCAGCTGATCCTTGTCTATGGTGTCCGGCAGCTTAATGCGTTCTGCACCAGGGTCCGAGTGCTCCGTAAAGTTGACGGATATTTCGTTGACTATAAACTGCGGCTCGTAGTCGTTGACATTGCGCACATAAACGGATAGATCCAGATCGGTGCTTAGGGATGTGGGCAGACCCTGATCGTAGGCTTCAATGCGGAGCTTTAAACAAAAGAAAAAAGATCATTCAATATCCATTCTTCTCTCTGTTTGCCACTGGCTTACCTCATGTATCTTCTGCCGCTCCCGATTGAGTGGCTGCCGCAGAAACAACTCGCCTGTGTCCGCGTTCAAATCAAACATCTTGTAGCTGCCTAGAGGATCGGGCTTCAGGCGGTACCGCACCAGCGCATTCTGTCCCATATCCGCATCGCTGGCATAGGCTTGTAGCAGCAGACTACCCACTGTTGCATTCTCCGGGACTCGCACCGTGGTGTTGTGCAAAGGCCTCACAAAAACTGGGGCATGATCGTTGAAATCCGAGACGCAAATGTCCAACCTGCTGTGCAGGATGTTAGCTGGCAGACCCAAGTCCCTGGTGGTTATCGTCAAGCTGTAGTTGCCGAATCTGTTGCGCAGACTTTGCCCAGCAAAGATTTGGGCATTCCAAGGATCCAGCTGACGCAGCTCAAAGATGCCTAAGATAGGAGGGAGATTATAACAATCGTTTGATTGGTCTTATCGAAGTCTTATTACCCTCCTTGTTGCCTTGCGTAATGGCAAAGTTCAAGCGTCCATTGGGTGTGGCCGGATCATCCGCATCCTTGCCCACAATGCTGGCAATGCGCTCGTGCAGCTCGTGGTACTCGGTGATGAGCACACAGCTCGTGGGCAGACTGACTTCGGGCGGATTATCATTCTCATCCTGGATGGAAATGCTGTAAGGCAAATACTTAATGATCTCTCTTCGTACCGATCTTCTTCGACTACTTACAACACTTGCTTGAAGGCATTGCGGCTCTCTCCAGCCAGAAATCCAAACTGATAATTGTCCCATGCTTCGATCACCAAATTGTAAGAGTCCTTTGTCTCACGATCCAAACGATCGGCCACCGTCAGCACGCCCGTGTCCGCATCTATGGTGAATTTTCCCTGCGAACTAATCCGATCCATGAGGAATGTGATCTTGCCAAAGTCCCCAGCGTCAGCATCCGCTGCCTGCAGGGTGGCCACCCTCGTGCCCGGCGCTGCCTGCTCGCTGATTGTGTAGTTTTTGCTGCCGCCAATGAAGTACGGATTGTTGTCATTCTCATCCAGCACCGTGACATAGACATCGATGAGGGAGGAGCGTGGCGGCAGACCCGAGTCTGTGGCTCGTACGCTGAAATTCAGCCACTGATGCTGCTCGTGATCGATTTTATTTGCCACCACAATCTCGCCCGTTTGGGCATCCAGGTGGATCAAGCTGCGGTAGGTGGGATTGCCTTCCAGGGCATAGGTAATTGTGCGATTCCTATCCGCATCGTAGGCCAGCACATTGACAATCATGGCCCCATTGATGCTGTTCTCCGTGATGGATTGGCGGTAGAAAGGCTGCTTGAACTTGGGATTGTTGTCGTTCTCATCCAGCACTTGAATGCTAAGGTAACCTAAAGAAAATATGATTAGAATCTCCACTGCAGATTCTCCTCTCTCTTAGCTCACCTTCAACCAACTGCCTGCCCTTGGCCGCTGCCAGATCCTCCACTGTTATGGCCAGCTTGATGTGTTCCACCCTCTCGCGATCCAGCAGCTTGACAACCTTCAGACTTCCCCCAATGGGATCCAACTCAAAGGCGCCCAAGTAGTCGTATTCGCTGGGCTTGACCAGTGCGCCCTCCTCGTTGCGGCCCTCGCAGTGTTCCGCATTCAGTTTGTAGCGCAAAATGGCATTCTGATCGGAATCCGTTGCCCTGATGCGATAGACCAAGCTGCCCACTTGCGTGTTCTCCACGATCTGCAGCGCAGGAAGCTCCGTCAGCAGCGGCAGTTTGTTGTTTACATCTTGGATGCTGATGTTTACAGTGGCGGTGCTCATTAGCTGCGAACTGCCCAGCCCCCCATCCAAAGCGAGCTGCAAAGAGGGAGTTGTCAGAGTTTAAACCAAAAGAAAGAACTTCTCGCACTTACCACAGACAAGGTGTAGATGGAACGTTTGCTGTCAGTCAAATCGGGATCCAAATTGGCGCCCTGTGCCACGGATATCACACCCGATTCCGAGTTGATGATAAACTTATCGCTGGCACCCGTTTGGATGCGATAGACAACCACATTATTGGGCGACGAGCCATCACGATCGATGGCTGTCACTTGGAGCACTGAGCTACCGCCGGGCAGATCTTCGGGCACTGTTTTCGCGTAGAAACTCTTCTGGAAGATGGGCGGATTGTCGTTGACATCCTGCACATAGATGAGCACCGGCACGACCGTGGAGAGCATGGGTATGCCAGAGTCTCGGGCGCGCACCAGCAGATCGATCTCCCGCATGCTGCCTCCCGCCTGCCGCTCACTCCGCCGATCCGTGTCCACCAGCTCCTCAAAGTCAAAGTGGTGCAGCGGCTGCAGCAACCCGCTCTGCGGATCAATGGTGAAATTTGATCGGTAGAGACCTTCCACAATCTCGTAGGTGATCTGACTGTTCTCGGTGCCATTCAGATCCAGATCGCGTGCCTCCAGCTGCAAGGGAGTCTCGAATTCTCCTTTATTCTCCAGCAGCTTCGTCTCGTACTGTCGCTGCGGAAAGGTCGGGGCATTGTCATTTACATCCTGTATGTCCACAATGATTTGCGCCGTGTTCCGATTGCCCTGCCCAACATTATCAATGGCCTCCACGGTGAGGTAGTGTCGCGAGATGATCTCACGATCAAAGGCCGCTCCGCCATGCTGCTTGATGGCGATTACGCCAGTGATGGGATTCAGTTGGAGTCTGCGGATGGAAAGGCGTTAGAAATCGCAGACTCCCCGTTTGTTTTACTCACAAGTGTGCAATGCCTCCCCTGAGATTCGTGTAGCGTATGCCCATGGTGCCATAGTCGCCCGAGTCCACATCCACAGCCTCCACTTTGGTAATGATTGTGCCCTGATCGCTGTTCTCCAGCACGCTGGCATTGTAGATTGCATGCCCAAACTCCGGAAAGTTGTCATTCTGATCGCGTATGAAGATTTGGACGTGAGCGGAACTGAAAGAGGGGAAAGAAAACAAAATTTTAGACTCCCTCTATCATAATTTCCACCATCCAACCCACCTCCAACGACTGGGCTCATCGATTTCCCTTGCAAAAATCGTAAAATTAATCTCCACAAACTGCTCGAAATCCAGCGACTTGGAGTTCTTCACACGCAGCATAAAGTTCGCCTCATTCACCGCCAGTTCGGGCACAATCTCAAACAGATCGTTGGGCGGATCGAGAAACAGTCGAAAGGTGCCATTGTTGCCTTCGTCATGATCGTAGACAAAGTTCTGCACATCCTCATCGATGAAGTTCAACGGCGTATTGGTCTGTGCATTCTCATTCACCTCACAGCGGTACAGCGACTGCCCAAAGGTGGGAATCTCATCGTTCACATCGCTGACAATGACCGTCACCTCGGTGCGTATAGAGACGGGTGCCAGCTGAGTGTTGGACTTGGACAGCTCCGTGGCCGTGATGCGGAGTATGTGCGCTCCATTCACCTGATCGCTTTGCTCCTCACGATCCAGTTCGGTGAGGGTGTGCACGATGCCCGTGTGTCGATCAATGTCAAAGAGATCATTCGCCTCCAGGCTGTAGGCAATGGGATTGTTGATGCCACGATCACCATCGATCGCACGCACTCGGAGTACCCTCGTGCCCACTGGCGCATCCTCGGCAATGCGCGCCACCGCCTGAACCTCTACAAATTCCGGTGGCTGATCCTCGATGTCTTTCACCTTGATCAGAATGGCAGCAGTGCCCGTGTTGACCGGTTCCTGGTTGGCACGATCAATCGCCAGCACGCGCAGCTGATACAAACTCTTCGATTCGTAGTCCAACTCCCGCTGTAGCCGCAGCACGCCCTTGCCCTGGTGCGTGGCAATGCTGAAGACATCATTATCCCCATCCAGCTCCTGCAGATAGTAAACCACCTGACCGTAGGCGCCCTCGTCGGCATCGGTGGCCTCCAAAGTGCTAATCACACCCGGTCCGCTGCCCTCGGGTATCTCGATGGCATTCTGGTAGGGCAGAAAGGTGGGAACATTGTCGTTGATGTCCTCGACCAGCAGCAGGAGGCTCTGCGTCACATAGCTGTGATCGCTGTAGTGGCTGTCCGTCAGCGTCAGGACTATGGCATACTCGTCCTGCAGCTCACGGTCCAGCTCCTTGGCCAGATACAACTTGGCCTCATTGCCGCCAGTGTTTTCGATGCGTATAATTTCGCTGTCATGGGAGTTTCGCTTGCCAAAGGTTAAAGGATCATTGTCCGGATCGTAGCCCTTGAGGGTGTAGATCAAAGTGCCTGGAAAGCGATTGTTAAGTGGGGTTTATGGATGTTGTTTTCAGTGATACTCACCCACTTTAGTTTCAGGACTCTCCTTCAGTCGCAGCACAATCTCCGACTGTCCATCAATAGCAAAACGCGGTGGTCGATTGCAGTCCACGATGCCCATTAGGATGGCATAAACTATCAACAGGATGCTTATGTGTCTAGGGTATTGCCGGTTCTGTGTCCTTTTTAAGCGCACCTTCTTGTAGTCTGTGGATTGCCTCAGCTGTTCGTTGTACATTTTGTTGCTGTTGGTGTTGGCGATGATGAGGAAGTTGTGTTTGTTGTGAGCACCTTTTGGTTACTGCGACTGCCACATGACAGTTTGGAATGACACCAGCCGAGCGACACCTAGAAAAATAGACCAAAAGTGTGGATCAAGTGTGTGTTACAACAGAGAGACACAGACCCAAGCCCAGTGTTAACCCATTTTCCCTGCTGGGGCTGTGCCTTATGACCCCAAAAAAGTTTCGCTTGAGAAAGCAAAGACAGAAAGAACTTCAAGTGGAGTGGCGGCAGTGCTTTCGGTTCTGGTTCTGCTCTTGCAACATCGCGGGACATACACATGTCAACAATTAGGTCGAACAAAAACGTTTCTCAATGGCACTGGGTACTGGGTACTGGGTACTGGGCCTGCTCTCCGTCTGTTCTTGCTCTGCGTGAGAATTGGCCAAATCTTTTTGCGAAAGTTTTATGCGCAAATTAATTAAAGCGTCTGGAATTCCGCTAAAGAAATTTTTATTGACTTTGTTTTTGTGTGTTGCTTGAAGGTTTAACGACCGTAACGTTTTCTAAACTGCCCCGGCAATTATTATTACTCTTTTACGAAGCACTTTTGCGGGTATATCATGTGCCAGATTTGGTCTCACTTAATGCCAATAAATTCTGGCTAATCTGCCAACAAATAGTTATTTGCTGAAGTGTGAAGAAAACTGAAAGTTTGAGGGAATAACCAAACATTTTAATGATGTTTCTCCAGAGTTTGTTATCTTCGCTTTGGTTTCTCACAGCGCATCATAGAGGCGTGTGAAAAGTGCATCGCGATGACTGCATCTGTCAGATACAGATGCATCTTTTGCTGCTGCTACAGATACCATTGGCTGTGGCTTATTAATGCCAGACATTGCCATTGTTTCAGAGTTCAACTTGGAGGCTTTTTATGCCTCGGAGCAATCTCATACTTTTGCACACGGAGAGCCACAGACTGTGGTTCATTGATTTCGCAATCACTTGGCTTGGGGGGGGGGGATTATTTCTTAATTGTTGGCAATCGTAAATGTCTCTCCGGTCAACAGGTAATTGATTTGTGTACTTGTGGCTGCTGTTTCTCTTGCACAATCCCCACTCCCAGCTCATCTTTATCGCATTGTGGAAAATCAGCAGACAAGGTCGTTAGTGAATCCGAATCCACTTTTGATTCAAAAGTAATCACAATTTGTGGCTGATTTCGCTTTCAACACGCGCCACATGCAACATATTTTCTGAGGCACAAGGAGAAGAAGCTGTTGCAGCGGCTTGGTTGGGTTTTTCTTTTGGGCTTTCGGGGGTAATTATCCGTGTGTATTCATGGCCGAGAGGCAATTGGGTTGTTTGGTCAGTTGGCTGCCAGCGAATGCTCGGGTGGCCATACAATTTCATGCTGCAATGCTTTTTGGCCACATCAGAATGGGGCTACAGCCAGCTATCATCTATCACAGCTGGTCGATCAGTTTATCCGAGCGATAGCTGTAGCTGTACCCAGACTGTCAGACTTCCCATGAATGCCTGGAATTTGTAGCTGGTAAGTGTTACCTATCCATACCCCCCATTTTAAGCTGCTCCATAGCTATCACTCCACATTAAATGAGGCTATTTAGAGCCACAACTAAATGCAGTCTTAATTAAGTCCATTAGTGGCTGGAGACGCACTTTCCTGTTGGCAATTTTCCACACGGCGGAAAACCCACTGAATTAAAGCAAATTAATAAGTCACGCCGTCGACTCGCAGCAGAGATCAAACCAACAAAAGTTGGTTGCCATTTCACTTACAATTTATGTAAGTTGAAAGTGGAAGAGTCGCCCGGCAAAAGTCTCAGAGCCATGACGACGGGTGACGACGCTGCCTTTCTACAGCTACAAAATCCACAAGATCTGAGACTCTTTTGGCGGTTTTTGCTAGTGCTAATGACTCTTGTTGCAAAGTTCACGCTTGGCATGTTCTGCCCTGATCTGGAATGGCCTTTGGTTCCCTGTCCAAAAAGTGAAATCCTGCACGAAAATATCTCTACCCAATCCATTGCCTTTCCCACTGCCTTGCCATTAAGTCTTGTGGTTAACCACAAAACAAAACTGCTGGGGGAACTCCCAAGATAATCCCACAGAAATGGAAAACTCAATGAACAATTTTTGATTTCGGATGTTGTGCATGATGATGCGACAACTTGCTCCACCTCCTGCTGCTCCTGCATCTCCACTCTGCAGACATAATCGTACGTTGCTACCGGGCTGTTCACTTTCCATGTCAGCCAGAGCCAGGGGTTTCATTTAATTATATTAAAAATGTTAAGCGCGACGCAGAGAGAGAGAGAGAGAGAGAGAGTCAAAGGCAGAGCTATCTCTGTTTGTGACCAATGTTGGCTTCAGTTTCCGGGGCACGAGTGGCTGAGCAAACATTTGCTGGGGGCTGCTGCTGCTGCTGCTGCTGCTACTCCAATTTGAACACTTCCTCCCTCATATTAGGGCCCTGTTTGTCATGCCCATCGATTCCGCGACAGTCAAGTTCAACGCCAGCAGCAGCAGCAGCAGCACAGCTCCATGCCAGCTATTGTTTGTTGTTGGCTAACAAACAAAAGGAGAGTCGCTACGGAGGGAGGCAGCGCCGTTGCGGTAGCTTGGTTTTTGACTCATGGCCCAGGTTCAAGCGACGCCCGCATCCGTCTCACTTTCATGGTAATGTGCGTAGTCCCTGCCAACTCTTTGCCGGCTCCAATCTACACTCCACTCTCTAGCCCTGAGCTCCCAAGTGTCGTAAAACATTTGTCCGTTACACTTGGTCTCCTTTTCTAGCTCGTTTTTTGCAACTGCTTCTGCTTCGTTCATCCAAAACTGCGAGTACGAGTATTGCCAGACAATTGGTTTCGCATACATGCTGCGATCGACGCGTGACTTGGAAGAGCAAGCAAGTCCTTGACCTGGGCATTGCGACATTACATACAGTATTGGGCGAAGCGTAACGTCATTGGGCAACGCATCCCTAGAGCTTCTTTAGCATTAAAACCAACCCCAGTGAGGAGGGAAGCCCCTTCAGGACAACTGAAATTGGTTCCATTACTTACCCTCTAAGAAAGGTATTCCTCTAGCACACACAAAGAGTCACAAGTATCCTTTCGACTTTTATGTTAATTATTTTAAGGGCACACTTCCAATGTCTCACTCGATTGTCAGCTGTCGACTGCTTACACAGAACTTTCAAATTTCTTGTACTGACACATTTTCGTAAAGGCTTCTTCTGTGGGCCAGCACAGGCACGACGACCACGACGTCACTGGTAATTAGGCATGAGTCAAAGAACCCCAGAACTAAATAAACGTGTCGCATGCTCTAAAATTGGGCAATGCACGAACCGGAACTTGATTCCAAACAGGGTAGGTAGGGGGGGGTTACCACTACCACACATACATATACACATGTGTGAATGATGAGCACACGGATAGAGATCACTGTAATGACACTTTTGACGCCGCCGACGGAACGTGCTTCAATCCACGCAATGTACTTATTGCTGACCAAGCAGGCGGGGGGCAGGGGGCTGCGTGTTAATAAATCACGATTGCACTTCAAAACTTCGAAAACCGTTAAGTGTTTTCGGAACACGAACTAGACGCCAAAAACGAACTGTAAGCTGCGAAAGCCGCAAAACGACTAAGAGCCTCCGCTGAAGCTTGAGCCACGGAACGGTGTGCAGTATGGGAATGGAGTTGACAACGAACGGTATGGCAACCCTGCCAGAGAGAGAGAGAGAGACAGAGAGTGCACTGCAGGCACGCGAGTAATTACCGAACCGTAAATTCCGCCGGCATAAGTAGTTAGGGAGAGGAGGGGGCTGATTGGGGGTGGCATTGTTTGTTTACGATCTCGCGCCGATTGCGAAAGAGAGTGTGTGGTGGACAACGGAAGTGCGTTGGGCTTATGCAATTTTGAAGGTTAGTTTAGCAAGTATTAAAGACTAAACAATGTTTAGTGGAATTAACATTTAAATTAAGCAAGCTTTGAATATTATTTACACCAGCATTTGTTACACTCCACAAGTACATCAAAAATCGGGTAGGTGTTTTACGTGTAACAAAGAAACATTTTTATTTTTGTATCATCAAAGTTTCCATTGAATATTATTTCCAGTCTTTTCTACATACTACAAATTGTTTTTGTATTATATTTATATCACACAGAACATGTCACTGAATCGTGTCTCAGGGATCCGTAATGGAGAGCTAAGGGAATTGGCAAAGAAGTCCAGTTCGTCGGAAATGATGCCGTTACTCGTCAAGAAATCAAGCAGAAGCCGTTGCTTCCATTTGCGCTACATGGAGCTGTGCCGTGCCAAAAATTGGACACCCTCGCCGGAGATCCAAAAAAAGTCAAATGACAAAACCAAGCTGGAGCTCTTCGCGGACAAGCTGGCTGTCAACGACTGGATGATGGTCATCGAGGCGCTGCAACATGACATCGTTCTACAGAGCCTTGTGTTGCGCATGCGCCGCTCCTATCCAAAGAGTGAGTAGCCAGGAGTCGGAGCAGACGAACTGCTGGGGAAAATAAAATGCTGGAAATATTTCTTTGTAGGCACCATTGAGCCCATCGACACGGAGAGTCGGGCGAGACTGTTTCGACAGCGTCCCGTGGTATTCACACGATTCATTTTTCGCTGCCTCGTCCATTCCATTGCCAATTCTGTGTCCACCAACAAGAATCTCACGGTGCTCAAGCTGGAGGGTCTGCCCCTATATAATGGCTACATCGAGTCCATTGCCAATGTAGGTATTAGCTCATGGTTCCATTCCTATGACCATGTTGTTCCCTGTTTTGCTAGGCGCTAGGCGCCAACGAGAACCTGGAGACCTTGAGCTTTCGCAGTTCCAACATTGGCGACAGGGGGTGCGAGATTATATGCAGCACGGCCAAGTACCTCAATCGGATTGCATACGTTGATCTCTCCGACTGCAACATCAGCGCAAAGGGAGCCGCTCACGTGGCTGATATGATTAAGGTATGACGGAGCTAAAAGTCGTATCTGCTATTGGTAATTCCCTCCCTTAGATGCAGAAGATATCCCAATTCACAGAGGGATGGGAAAAGTCTCTGCGCTACCAGGATGTCGATCTTAGTTCCATCTCGGGGCTGCGCACGGTAATGCTAGCAAACAATCCGCTGATCGGTGACCAGGGCCTGCGATGCATTACCGAAGTACTGAAGGAGGATGCTTGGATAAGGGTTATCGACATGCAGTGCTGTGGCCTGACTGACTTTGGAGCCAAACTCATACAGATCTGCCTGGACTGGAACACTGTCATTCAGGAGTTCAATGTGAAGCACAACCAGGGCATCAGCCCCTTCATGCAGCGCAGCATTCGCGAGCAACTGGGCATACCGCAGTTCAAGAGGAAGGAGCCGGAGTATGATCTGACGGAGTTTGTGAGCATCTCCAAGGAGCTGCAGAGCCTGCCCAAGGGCCAGAAGTTTTCCTTAAGTTTTCTACTGGCACACATCAAGGGGCTTGAGCATGAGCTCTCCTTCGAGCGAATTGTACGCAAGAAGGCGGAAAAGCTAACGGTGAAACTCAGCAGTCAAATAATGAGTGAAGGTCAGATGTCATCTGAAGACTTCTTGGAAACATCCCTCGTAACATCCCACATGCCCGACGAGTGTTCGGAAATGCAGGAACATCTCATAGAGTATGTATTTCTCTGCTGTATTCCTCTGTGCATTGTGTATCTCCCTCCGTCAGATCGCCAACGTATCGACAGGCGCTGTTCGGCAAGCTAATCAACAGTGCCGTCCCAACACCCGAATCTACGCCGCGCAGCGACTTGTCGACGATGCGAAATGAGACGCAGGAGCAGCCATACTTCAGCCAACTGGAAGAGGAACAAACGGAGGAGGAATCCGTGGAATCCGTGGAGTCCGTGGAGGTCAGCATTTGCGAGGAAGAGCAGGAGGCAACGCCACGGCTGGTCACACCGATCCGCAAGGTGCGCAGTGAGATGAAGTACGTGGAGAAAAACGTACAAGATGCCAACAAGAAAAACGAATCAAAGTCGGATCACGAGTTCGCCAACGAGCGATACGTAAGGGATTGACAGCCTGCGACAGTCAGAAGTCTAACACCACTTTCTTTATTCCAGTTTAATCTGAAAACGACGGAGCGATTCGAGCAAGACATAGGGGACAGTGTCCAGGTGAGCGCGAATCAGCAAGGGCAGGACCATCACGAAGGAGGTGGCGATGGCAGCCTAACAATCAGGAACGACAGCGAGGTGAAGGCGTTGCGTGATGCCGAGCAGAAAAACCTCAACAAGAATAGACAGGCTGGGGATAACGCCAGCAACTGGAACTTCAATTTTAGCACACTCTTGGCCAGTAATCACTTGGAACGCAAATCAACGCAACTGTCCCAATCGGAGTCCGAATTTTTTGCTTCATATGAGAAGAATATGAATGAAGCACGCGAGAAAATGGAAACGCTCATGGGACTGCGTACACCTTCAGTGTCCTCAGAGACGTCGGGCTCTGCCTCCGCCTCCGGATCGGAGCGGGATTTAAAAAGTTTTATCAAAACGCGCGTTGATCACCGTAGCAAGGCGTCCTTCGAGCGTCGCAAATGCCCCGTCATAGACTTGAATGAAATGAAACTATTGTCGCCGCATACTGCCTACATGATGTTGAAGAAAAAGAATCAAGAGGCACGCTCTTCGCGCAGCTCAGCGTCCGAACAATAGCAATGTTTACTTCAAATTGCCTCGAAAGAGTAAAATTTACAGTTTTACATGAATAGCAGCCAGAGGGCCTCCAGAGCACTTGCCTCCGCCACGAAATGATTATTGAATTTGTTGAACAGACTCTGTTTTAATTAAAGATTTGCAATTTGTGATGACTACTCGAAATGTTAGTTTTATTACTGTCACATTGATTAATTGTTTTGTTTAATAGTTATGGAATATGCGTCTGGTTAAGTTTTTGCTCAAGTATGTGTTTTGATTAAGTTCTCGATTAAGTTATAGTTTCCAAATGGTGAATAATAATATGTTTGTCGGTCGAAGTATTATTTAACCACCGAACCCGTACAGGGTACGTCCCTGGCGCTTCAAGGCGTAGACCACGTCCATGGCGGTCACGGTCTTGCGCTTGGCGTGCTCGGTGTAAGTGACGGCATCGCGGATCACGTTCTCCAAGAATACCTATGGAAAGAATGCAAATTTCAGTTTAGTTCTCATATTCAGTACTCCACTCAGTACACTCACCTTCAAGACGCCACGGGTTTCTTCGTAGATCAAGCCTGAAATACGCTTAACACCGCCACGACGGGCCAGACGACGAATTGCTGGCTTGGTGATACCCTGGATGTTATCACGCAAGACCTTACGATGGCGCTTGGCACCGCCTTTTCCCAATCCTTTACCTCCCTTTCCACGACCAGTCATTTTTAGTTTTTAGGTTTTTACGATTTACCTAGCAAAAGAGAAGAGAAAACAAACGGGATTAATTGCAGACTCAGACCGACGCCATTTTTGTTGGAAGACACAAAGCATGTCTTTTCATGTCTGCTTATGTGCATCTGCACATTTCCTTGATGTATTTCTGCATATCTTTCCATAAAAACATATTTGTTGTTATTTTATTAGGAAGCTTACTTGGTGTTTTAGTTAAAAATGTTTTTACGCACTTTGCAAGTGTAGGCGAATTTTTCAGCTGTATGACCGTCTGGATGAAATATAGCGCATGACCCTCAAAAATATACCAAAGTATATCTTCTCATTTGCAAATATACCGAAAATTATTAATATTACCAGCTAGTTAGTACTCCAAGAACTTTACATATAGTTTTATTTGATTCATCAATTAATTCTCCATATGGTTGGCTAGTTTTCATGACTTTTTTTTATTTTAGTTTGTACAAAAGAAGGTTCAAGCAAAAATTTCAACCGCTTAGATAAGTATAAAAAGTTACTTTAGTCACTAACCAAATGGTATAGTATACGGTTAGTGCTTTAGTAGAAAAGAATCCGCTAAGCATCTAGATCTAAAAATACTAAATGGACTAAAACCCCTCCTCTACGCATGACACCTTGCAATTCAGTTATTTTATCTCGGTATGCATGTTGGCATATTTTCTATGGCATGTTGCGGTATATTTGATACATAATTCCGAGGTCACACTGGACAAGACGTGCACGATTAAAGAATTCACGAAAAAATCGCCCACAAAATTTTAAAGTGCATCAAAAGTGCATCCAAGTGCAATTCAATGGTGTTTGACTAAAATGTGATTGAAAGAAGTGGACGACAGAGCCGCATAACGTTAAAAATGCCCATAGAAATAGCGTGTGGTCAGCGAATTTGCTGCGAACTCAGCAGCATACATACTTAGTCTATAGATAGTGGCGTGTGTCCCGAGACCAGACCCTGGAGTACATCCAAAGAGGAAGTATAGTTATAGTGTGTGCTCGAGTGTCTGCCAACCGACCAGCAAATCGAATCGCCAAAACCCTCGACCTGAAAACTCTGTGCCAAAATAAATCAACATCCTCACCGTAAACCTAACACACAGTGATCACTCGAGCCAGCGCGCATGCTACAGTTACGTATACACTATACCGTACCGTGTGTGTTGTAAACAAGTTAGAGGGCGATAACGCTTAACAATGTCCAAATACGAATTAATGCTTTATCTAGCGGCGCAGCTTTTACTGGGTATGTATTTTGTTCTAATTTGCATCTGTGTGCACGAGTGTGTATGTGTGTGTGTGGTGTACTTATTGGCGCCTTAATTGCGAGTGTCGTAGTCAATATTATTTTCATATTTTCCCCCATATTTTCCCCTGCGCCGCTTGTGCTTTGTGGCTGTAGTTTTCCTTGTGTTACACACAAAGTACATATTTGGGGCTGCTGCGTACAACTCGCTAGTGGTTCCATAATCCTTTAGTAAAACACTACTTTGATATTACAGTACATACCCTATACATTGAGGTATATTTATTAGTTGTGTGTGGGTGTCTTTTGAAAACCAATAAGAATTCAAAGTTTAATGGATTAAAGTATTCTACCATATGCTGTAATCTTATATTAAATACACAAGTCTGTGTTGTTTTGTATATTTGTGACATAACCATAAAATATTGTGATTTTTCACCGTACAGAGTATCAATTTATCGAATCCCTCCTTTGCTCAACTCACTCTGGTCATGTGTTTGTGTGTGTGTGAGAGAGAGAATTTCTTTGAATGGATTGCGTTGCATTTGAAACTTGTTGTATTGGGGCTCGGGAGCGGGGGCTGAACTCTCTCACTCACTCATTATTTCTCGCTCTCTCTCTCTCTCTCACCCACTGCGCTCTCTTCCCTGTTGCTGTTGCTGCTGTTTCCTTTTTCCCCACAAGCGCCACTTTAAACCCATCCCTTTCTGTGTGCATAATGTGCCTGCTTATGTATCTACTTTACTATAAAGCATGCATACTTACATACATACACACAGAAAAGCATGGATACATACATATGGATGTGCATGTGCATGTGCACAGGCTGCGATCCGATTACCCCAAAGAACAGTGGGGCATAAACTGGTTTTGCCTTGGTGCTAACCATTCAATTTGTAATATTTTGTATTTGCCAGTGATTGAGAGTTCCATTTTCTGATAGAACTTTATGCACAATAAATATATGGTGACGTGGGATTGTGCTAGTGGTTCCACTGTGCACGCGTATATCCGTGCGGATACAGCTCGTGGCCCGGTAGCTGCATTGGGGTTATGCCCACTCAAAGGCTCTGGGGCTGCTGGTGTGTGGCCAGTGGAGCTAATTTCGTACCAAAATGGGGTTGCTCTCAATGGGGTCGTCGGTCCACGGTCCATGGTGTGCGAGAATGTGATATGTGTACAAAGGATAGGAGGGCGCCTACAAAGAGCTCTGGCTCTGGCTCCGGCTCTGGGGCCTGGGGTTCTGGCTTTGCCTGGTAGGTCCACTGAGCAGCTAAACATTATTTACCCGCCTTTCAAGTTCTTTTAGCCGATAATTCCATTAACTTTGATCTTTGTTTTCATTCCACCCCAACAGCCTGCTGCTGTATGCCCCATGGCATCCACGGATCCATTCTGCCCGAGGGACACCACAACATCAACTGCGAGCACTACGATGAGAAGATGTGCAATACGGAGCAGGACTGCACCGTCCGCATTGAGCGGTGCCAGGTGGAGACGGACAAGTTACCCAGCTGCTATGTGCTGTGGTCCGCCAACGAGGAGACGGGTGAGTGAATTAAATGCGAATGGATTGGGTGACATCATAAAGGCATACTGATTGTGCTTATTTCTCCCCATCGTTCCTGCAGGCGCCATGAAAATCAAAATGAAGGGCTGCTTCACCGACATGCACGAATGCAATCAGACGGAGTGCGTGACCAGCGCCGAGCCCCGGCAGGGCAACATGCACTTTTGCTGCTGCAAGGGATCACTGTGCAACTCGGACCAGAAGTGGATACCCACGACGACAGAGGCAACAACACAAGGTGTGTTCCTGTTTGGAGATTTGTCATTGCTCTGTTTACCCCAATTTTTTTGTGTATTTTTTATTTTTGTATTTTCCCCAACTTGTTTTTTATTGCATCTTCAAGTTGCGAGGGGAGTTATGCTCCTCAACACATCCCACAGCCAACTGCCATCCGAGGCAGCGTTTTTCGTGCTAACGAACTCTCGACGCGAAGTGGCGCCGCAGCCCCAGCAACCCCAGGAGCAGCAGCATGTGTTGCAATTTCTGCCCTCCCGTGCACGTTCGTGCGCTCTTTTCATATTTTTTTTATTTTTCATTTCATTTTGGGGTGTTGCTGCTGCTGCCAGGCCAAGCCTTTGCCCCTCGGTTAGAGCGTCTTTTGTGCCCTGCTCTTTGTTGTTTTGTTCTTGGGCTTAGCCCTCTTTTATCTCAAACGAAATGAGGGGAAAAAGAGATGCAAAATTGGGGGCGAACTTTCGTTTTTTGGTTCTCGTTTTGCCTTTGAGCAGCACACACACCCAGCCCCTGCTCCATGCCCCAACTACGGGTGTCACTTGAGATGTTGTTCACCTGTAGTAAGCGCTTAAAGCCCCCCTCTTTAATGTACGTTTGCAATTTCAGTGCCCAAGGAGAAAACACAGGATGGAAGCGATTTAATATACATTTACGTTGGCACCTCCGTGTTTACCGTCCTCATGGTCATACTGGGCATGGGATTGCTCCTCTATCGCCGTCGCAAACAGGCGCACTTCAATGAGATACCCACGGTAAGAACCGCCACCTCGCTGAGCTGTATTCTTTAACAAATTCCATTCTATTTCTTTAGCATGAAGCGGAAATCACCAACTCCTCTCCGCTGCTCAGCAATCGTCCCATACAGCTGCTGGAGCAGAAGGCCAGCGGTCGATTTGGTGATGTTTGGCAAGGCAAACTGCATGCCCAGGATGTGGCCGTGAAAATCTTTCGCATGCAGGAGAAGGAATCGTTTACCACAGAGAATGAGATCTACAAGCTTCCCCGCATGCGTCACCCCAACATTCTGGAGTTCCTGGGCGTCGAGAAGCACATGGATAAGCCGGAGTATTGGCTGATTTCCACCTATCAGCACAATGGATCGCTCTGCGACTATCTCAAATCGCACACCATCACCTGGCTGGAGCTGTGCCGCATTGCCGAGTCGATGGCTAATGGTTTGGCGCATTTACATGAGGAAATTCCCGCCTCGAAGACCGATGGCCTGAAGCCATCCATAGCGCATCGCGACTTTAAGTCCAAGAACGTTCTGCTCAAGGGAGATCTGACGGCGTGCATAGCCGACTTTGGCCTGGCCATGATCTTCCAGCCCGGCAAGCCTTGCGGTGATACTCACGGTCAAGTGGGCACGCGCCGCTACATGGCGCCCGAGGTGCTTGAGGGAGCCATCAATTTCAACAGAGACGCCTTCCTGCGTATCGATGTCTATGCTTGTGGCCTGGTCTTGTGGGAGATGGTGTCTCGTTGCGACATTGTGGGGCCAGTGGGCGAGTTTCAGCTACCGTTCGAGGCCGAACTCGGCCAGCGACCCACCCTGGACGAGGTGCAGGAGAGCGTGGTGATGAAGAAGCTGCGCCCACGTTTGCTCAACTCTTGGCGCGAGCATCCGGTGAGTGAGAAATGGCTTTTGCACTGTTATTGATTCATAATACTCTGTGGTCTTTTTTCAGGGTCTTAGTGTGTTCTGTGACACCATGGAGGAGTGCTGGGATCACGACGCTGAGGCTCGTCTCAGCTCGTCGTGTGTGATGGAGCGCTTCTCGCAAGTAAACAAATATCCCTCGACACAGCTGCTCATTAAGAATCACGTCAACATTGATGATGCCAAGGAGTCGACAAACTGCTTATAGAAGCGGTACTAAGTCGCAGCCTCAAGGGCAGGGCTGTGACTTGCCGGCAACCATGAATCAAACAAAAGCCTTTCGCTCAGCAGTCGTTAGTTGATAGTTTGATAATTAGGTGCGGCATCATGTTTCGTTTATAGATTTCTAGTTTTGTAACATCATCATCAGCAGATATCACACACTCACGCGCACCCACATACAGCCATGATCTTGCAACCGTTAGAAGTGAGCTAAGACAAAAACAAATTGTAAACTAAGCTAAAACAGAACAAAGCAGTGCGTTAGACGTTTGCTACTTGCATAGTAGATGTGTTAGTAACTCATCCCACATTGACTTCATTGACTGATAACCGTACATACACTTATATATACATATACATATATATGCATATATATATATATATATATATATGCATAGAATACATACACGTAACGTAGCTTTTTGTTTATCATTTACAAAGTAATTTGTTGAAATTATTGTCGCGCCAAGCAGCCTCTTTATTGTTTCATCAGCGAATGTCTCTTACCCATTAGACTTACTGTTTATTTCTATTATTAATTTTAATTTTTAAAATTTAATTTTTATTCTGTATGTAGTTTTAGTGTTTTTATTTGCCGCACACTACCGTTTGACTTCAATGTGCGTGTGTCTTTTCGATGTTGTATTTTAAATAAACAAAAAAAATACTTTTTAGCTGCTCCCTTTTGCCATTTGATTTGTTTATTATTTGCTTATTTTTTTATACTTTAAATCGTAGTGCCAACGACCCTCAGAGCTCACTTAACTCATGCCAAATGGGTGTGTAATTATCTAATTGTATTCTAATTCTACTGGACAGTACAAGCATCACCTGAAGTTTTCAAATGAAAGTTTCTTTTTAACGAGAATCTAACATAAGCGCATATTCATTATTATATATTATATATATCTATATATATATACACTCACACACACAAAAGCATAGGCACATGAAACACACACGCAGACTTAGGGGATTTATCTAATACATAATATGAAGCACACGCTGACAGCATCTACGATCTATGTACATATATCGCTAGAGGAGAGAACTTACCATACAGTACGTGTAAAATAAGCAAATGAATGAGTAAGTATGTTAAATATTGTTAAAAAAGAAAGCAAGTCTTACCATGTTACACATAGAGGATGCAGGAACGATTAATATTCTGCATATTGATTGGCAGCGTTGAATGATTTCCTTTGAAATTCTGTTTGCTCAGCGTCGGAAATATTTCTTCATTCATGTAAGATATCAACTACACACAAAACAAATCGAAACAAAGCTTCATTACCTGATTTTTTTGAGCAACTAACAACAACAAAAATAGTTTATTATGCAAAAACAAAAGCCAATCTTAATCTTAATAATAGAACAAATTTTGTTATGCTGCATTTAGTTTGTATAATTTCCATTGGTGCTGAAAGATCATTGAAACATATTTAATAGCCATGACATTAACGATCATAAGTCGAATCAGTATTCAGAAGAGGGCGAGCAAAACATGACATAGTGTATTTAATCAAAGTAGTTTGTTACATATCAGAATGGGTATAATGAATATACACAGACGAGTACATCTCTTAGAACATTTTCCATCGTGTTGCAGTGAAATTTGTATAAAATCATACACAAAGCGATAACTAAACCTTGTATGCACTTCATAAAACCATAAAACAATTTGAACATAGTCATGAAAATGTTTTTAAAACATCACGTTTTTCGAAATATCATCTGCAAGAAGTTTTATAAAAACCTACGAGTAATAAAATTATGTACGAAAAGAAGTCATGTTAATGTATAATAAAAACGATCTTTGATAGTAATGGATTTCAAATAAATAAGCAAATGTTTGATAAAACCCCGCACATGTTTATTGCTACAATGAAAAGTCAAATCTTTTTCCAGCTTTCGTTCCTTCGTTTTTTTATTACAATTTTTCTTCCAATACGAGTATACATGTACATTTAGTAGTAAATACAGACCATTTGGGTTATATAATTCAACAATACATATAGGAAAAACTTAGCCTTGTATGAATGAGTTATAATTATTTTGTGCAAGAAATGAAGGGGTTTGAGTAGGATATAATAGGGGGAAGTTTTAGAGTTACATCCCGCATCAACTTATCGAACCGAATCGAACGAATATAGACTGGTTTTACTTTGCAGACAATGTAAAATATATGTAAATGTATGTACGATTATGTATTGTATGTATTTATGTACAATCATCTACGTAGTTTTTTGTTTTTCTTTGACTTTGGACCATTTCAGTTATAGTTCTACATTCGTTCGTTCTCTGTTCGCTGTTCTTTCATCTCATGTCAGACTTATCCTTATGCGCCACCGTCAGAGAACTGTGTCTCTATGTCTGGGGAAAAAAATCGATCTCTATCAAATGCAAATTGTACGAGTAAAGCATTCCATGTCCCGTGCGTACTGAATGGGTGTCTTACTAAAATATATATGACTATATCTATATATACTATATATGTCTGTATATATGGTACTTGTATCTGTGTGTGTATAGTCACCTATGTATCTTATGATATCGAGTACATTTATCTTTCTTTATTGGGTTGCTCTGCAGCTGTAGTCGAGCTGTAACTATGTCCTAGGGCTAAACATATAAAGTTTATATAATAATATATATATATTTATATATAGGTTTTAATGTATATAAGTACTTCTTTGAGTTTGTACGATATGTTTGTCCTAGGGAGAAGAGAAAACATTGCAAATGGAGAAGATACAAGTTACAAGTTACAAGTTACAAGTTACTAGATGCATTATAGGTGTGTGTTAGGGACGGTTTCTAGGTTCGTAAAGCGGTCACACTAGTGGAGAGACTAGCGGGGCGAAAAGGGTTTCGAGTATACAAGAATATATGTGTGTAGATAGAGCACAGACCCATCTCCAATCTTTGGTACCTTCGAGTGTGTTGCTCAGCTTAGTTTTGGGTTTCACTCAGTAGGGATCTTCATTGCCGCCGGAGGACACGCCGCATTTGGAGCGCAGTATGGCCGCCAGTCGCTGTGTCAGTGGTTCTGTGGGTGACTCCGAGTCGCTGCACGAAGCGGAGGGCACCTTGTTGCCTGTAAAGGAGGGAAAAAGTGGAGTTAAAATGCGAATTTTAAACGAATTTATTGAGGAACTTACCATTGCTCACATCCAAATCCGTAACCGTGGTATCCTTCAGGCCAAAGCTCAGATTGACTGGCACAATGTCATCCTCCTCCTCCAGCAGCAGACTCGAATAGGAGTGCGTGGTGTTGTCGCTGCGTCCGCCTCCACCGCTCGATGAGTTGCGCGAGGAGCCCGAGTCATTGTGGCTATGGGAATGAGAGTGGGAGTGCGGCACAGCCAGGCCATCGACAGCAGCCAGATCCTGCTGCTCGTCGATCGGCAGCTCATAATCATCGCCACTGCTGCTGCTCTCCTCCTCGCCCTCCACATCCACATTGTCAATCTCATCGTCACCCCAGCCGTTGTCCTCCTCGGAGCAGTTGTGGCTGCTGTCACTGCCATCGCCATCACATTCAGCATCAGATTCACGCAGGTCCAGGGCCAGTTCGGGTGATGAAGATTTATTGTAGTTCTCATCGCTGTCACTGGATGTGGCCACTGCAGAGATTATATGGCAGAGCTTATAAATGGAGCATTAAGGCGGCAACGGCTGTACACACTCACCTCCCCGCAGCTTGTCCAGGATGAGCGGATAAAACTCCTTGGCCGTGCCATTGTTGGGCTCGTATTGGAGAACTAAATGGCAGAGGGAAGCATATCTATCATAAGTGCAAGCCACAAGTACCTTTCGTCGCTACTCACTCAATTTGCAATATTTCAATGCCTTTTTGTAGTCCTTGAGCATGACGGCGGACAGGAACTGCAGGAGAAACAACGCACAATAGATATTTGTATATAAATATAAAACAAATAAACCGAATGCCATCAAATCCCTTTTGAAATTCTCATAACATCTCAACAACAATGGCCACTGCTCCTCCTGCTCTGTTCCACTGGCACACATTGGGGTAGAGCGGATGCAGGACACAAAAGTTGACTCTTCTCAAAGTTGAATGCGCTTGAAAGCAATTTATTAGCAATCAATACGCTGGCATGCAGAGCAGGAGGGTGGCGTAATCCTGCTGAAAAGGTCTTAAAATTAAATCCCCAATCTGTGCTGGCAGTGCAGCAATTTTGCATTTGCATAAGTTCTGTTGCATCTTTGTGCCAGAAGTGTGCCACACTCAGATAATCAGATAATCGGAGGTACCTCAAGGCTACAAGGAGAGACCAAGGAGAGGCGTAAACGCTCGATCCGTAGAGGGTTCTTTAGGGTATTGCGGTGGCATTCTGCGGTTTTATAGATCAAGTTCCTGTGCGAGTTCTTACCTCGGCGAGAAACTCTGTGGGTGCGGATATGCTCTCATCCGCATCTGTGTACTCGGACAGGCTCTGACTGAGGTCCTCGCTGGAAGCGGAAGTTGGCAGAGTGGACGCTGATGCAGCTGCTGCAGCGGCGGCTCCATTCATTATGTTTATGTTATTTGCTGTGGCCAACGTTGTCGGACAGCCTGCTGCCAACCCACCACCAGCTGCTGCTGCTGCTGCTGTTGTGGTTGTGGTTGGGGCAACACCTGCGCCCATCATGCTCCCATTATCGTTTTCCGTTTGGCTGCTGTTCGGCTTGACCGCATAGACGCCATTGCCATTCGATTTGTCCATGTAGAGATGCTAAAACAGAAGGGATTACGACACCTCAGTATTGGTTTTATAAGTCTTAGGTAATGTTTGCTACTCACATTTGATGACATGATCGATTTTTGTTAGTTAATTCTTATTTTGCGTATATTTTGCTTGCTTTATTCAAGCATTCTCCGTAGATAATCTGAAGGAAGACGTAAATTAAAGTTAGATCTTGATTGGCGTCTCAGTGCAGCAATTGCTTTGCCTCTAATTGGATTGCCTCACCTTCGACCTTTGGCCACAAAGGAGCTCGGAACTGCCTTTGGTTAAATGTTAAATGTCAAATGCTAATTTCACTACTTTCAGATCAGAGCGCAGACAACTCGTACTCCAACCGCTGAGATAAATTTAGCCAGACTGCAGGCAAAAAGCGAAATCAAGTGTGGCCTGGCGCCCCCTCAGGGGGTCTTCCTTTTGCTCAACTAGTGGAATAAGGCTGCCTCGACACGCGAACATATTTGCATGACTGTGGGCTCTGCGCTCCCCCTGTGTGTGGCATGTGGCATGTGGCATGTGTGGGAAAAGTGGAAATGCACAAAATTGTTGGCGTTGTTTTGTTGCCCGTTTAATTGGCGCGCGACATGCGCCACGCCTGGAGCTATGCAACGAATGTTTGCCGCTGCACGAGTATCTGTCTGCCCCATTCAATAATTGAAAGTTATGTGGAGTACTCCTCTCAAGCCCCCAAGGACTCGTGGCCCATCATTAAAACCAATAAATTTGCTTTACCGCTCGACAAGCGGAATGATTTACTTAACTGACTTTTGGCCACGGTGCTATGAGTCTGGCCGGAGTCCGACTGCAAAATCAATATCAATAATGGCATATCTCTCGACGTGCTGGGAAGTCATAGCTGACGTTGCCATAATTGCTTGTTTACCCTGCTCCGAAATGGCACTTAATTTTATTTTATATCCAATGCATTGAATCCTAATTGCTTCGTTGCTCGTCTGTGTCTGCGTCTCTGTCTGGCGCAGTCTTTCCCAATGTCATTCTGTCCATCATTTGGTCTCTTTCTGGGGCTCTGTCTTTATAAACAACACGTCAGTCACTCAATTGTCTGCGATTTGTTTGCTTTTCGCCGTTGATCCTTTTCACGTTTTTGGCATTTTCAAAAGTCAGACATGTCTGTGCGACCAGCCGTCAAAAGAACTCTCTAACCAAAAGTGAAATGTTTTCTTTGTAGAAATATATGTACGTACATATGTAGGTATATGTAGTACATAAGCTACACTGCTGCATTTACCAGTTGGCAAAATGTTACTCTTTAGTTGAGATTCACAGAGAAAGCTTTCACTTTGGATTTTGCCCAACATGTGTTACAGTTCTCAGGACAGTTTTAGTTTTGTGGCTGTTTTCCCCTGTCCGTGTTTAGGTGTAGCTCAGCTAGTGGAATAACTAATTGCGAATACATGAAGTACGAGTTGGAGCAAAGTTTTAGCACAGAAGATTACTAACTTTATTGCAAAAAGCTGTCCAGAAATGTTCCCCGAAATGCTCAACAGCAAGCAAGTTTTTGCCATTGAATCTGTTCGAACTTGAGCTTACTGCGTGGCAAAATCATTTTCATTTGCATAATTAAAATGTCTGCGGGGAAATTGAATTTCCATTGCTGACTGGCCACTCACCTTGCCCCAAGCAGCAGGCAACACACACAGCCAGGCAACCCCGTGCAGAACGAACCAGAATTTAAAGTCAGCGAACCGGAAAGTAATATGTACATATGTACACAGATATGTAAGCTAAGCTGGATGTAATATGTACATATGTACACAGATATGTACATATATGTATGAATGATGTGTATTTTGTATGTGATGGGGTCAGTGCAGTAAAATTGCATGAAAAGTCATTACAGTAACTGCAATTCGGGGCTTGTCCAGTCTGAAAATGGTAGCGAATAATTTATAACAAAACACTTAAAAGCGACGGGCGATACGAATCCCAGACTCGAACGTTTGCCAAATTGCCGCCCGGTTGGGGCTTATTTAGGCCCAAAACAACATGCAATATGTAACTGCTTTGCCGATGGCAATCCTGGCACTAGCCCAAGGAACAGGGAGAGGCAGTTTAAACCTTAGGTCCATGTTCCTGCCATTGGCTATTCAGCAAAAGTTAGTCAGGATACCGCACGAACAGGAGGCGTTAATGAGTTTTCCAATTTAATCAATTTTTTACCAGAACATTCGATGAACAATGACCCCCTGCCACATCATTGACTGCGTCCTTGGGTTTGGTCAATAAAATGCGAATTTATGATGACTTTTGAAACTGTAATAACATTTCGTTTTTTATTTATTTGTTGTCATATCCGTAGTGTAGCTCTCGGCACCTTACGTGGACTTGGAAGCGAGAGCTGGAATTGCGGCCAAATGGCCAGATTATAATGATCGCCCCAGACTGCTGTTATCGTTAGCTGTTAGCGGCTGCCAAGCGTTGGCCATTGAGCCAGTAGTCAGTTTACATACGTACATATACTTGTACATAAATATACGTGGGACAAAGGCTGTTTAAAAAGCAAGTCAAAGCTGTAACTATTACAATTTTCATTGAAACTTTTACCATTTAGGCCGTGTTGTTGCACAAAAGTTACTGAAATGTCTGCACATAGAAATATAACCTTAAAAATATCTATGAATATTTTCAATTTGTATTAAACTTTCTATGCAAAAGCACTTTCAGTTTCTTTTGCTTGAAAAATCTCATGAAACTCCTACACCAAATTGAAGTGAAGTGAAATAAAACTTTTACGACTGTTTAATACACAAAATAAATAAAAAACTTTCTGTTTAAAGAAACTTTAAGACACGCTAACCCAAAACTCTTATTCTGGCCAAAAAATGAGAGAAATTTAAGGCTGCACTTTTTGCGGTGGTCCCACTATCATATTTCATAGTTTCATGGCATAGAAATTTACAAAAAAAAAATAAGCACAAGGGTCCCCGAGTAAGACTCTTCTTGCCGGACCGAAAAGTTGCAAGTTGAAAAATTTGCCTTGCCACCCCGTAAGGGAACCCGCCCAGGACGAGGGTAATAAGCGGTTTGTTGTGGTCATTGCCTTTATAGGAATTACAATCGATATTCAGCGGCGGTTTGCTTGCATTGCTGGATGTTGGTATCTATTCGTCTAACGCCGAAACTGAATGCGGCTTAGATGACCAATGAAGCGGAAAATAAGCAATTATGATACTTTACATAGCCACATGGAAAACCATATATGGAACACCTCTGACAGGCACATACGCAATGTTTCCTTGGTTGTGGCTTTGCCTTGAGGTTCGCCTGAATCCACATAAAATCCCAATGCAAAAGTTCCCATACAATAGAACCAAACAATGCGGGGCTTTCAGGAGAATATTGCGCATTGTCAGTGCGTGGTTTTGTTCTACGTTCTCATGGCTTGTACAATGTGCAATGTGTACATATGTGTGTACAAATATATTATATACTTGGTATATAGTGCACAGCGTAGGTCTGTTTTTGTGTCGACTTGATGCACTCAGGCAGTAGTCACCTCCGCTAAGCCACAGCCACTAGCAGTAGCCACTCATACTCGTATTCATTCACCGACTCACGGGCGCATAAGTCGCTCAAGTGGTAATTAAAATTATACCAACAAAGCGACAGCTCTTGGGCCAAGAAAGACACACCAAGGGAGGTGGCTGAGGGTGAGAGCTGATGGAGCCCCTGGCTGTCACAGAAAGCAAAGCGGAAACGTTGCGACCAAGAGAGTCTCCTCCTGCAGCCGACTGCGACACACACGCTAACAAGTTGCGGCTGTTCACACACACACGCACACACACGTTCAAAGTGCATGCACCAAAAGCCCAGAGAGTAGGCTAAGACGAGACTCTCTGCTATGAAATACCCATTACCACCAACATAACCTGAGATACATTCCCATGAGAGCGATTTCCAAGTATTTTCAAGAGTGAAAAGTTCTCAAAGCGGAAACGAAATCTTATGTACAAAATAAACAACTAAATTCCAAATACAAAATCGAACTAAAATTTGCATTTTGCATACATTTCATTGAATCCAACATGCCCTTGTACCGTGTTTAAAAATACATTTACTCATACAACGGCGCTTTGACAAGTTGAAATATTTATGAGTGCCCGTCGACTCGACCTAAAGACGCTGGTGACAAGCCAAGAAGAGCCTAAAACAAAACGAGTACACAGCACACACGGCAAAAAAAAAAGAAATAATAATGAAAAGAATACTATAAATAATACTACGTACTATGTACATGTGTTTTTTTGCCTTATAGAACCTTTCCAACTTTTGGTATAAAGCCCAGATCAAATTCATGAAGATAGACCCGTTTCTTGCAGGCTTGCTCACATAGCGCCATGGTCTTATATCTATTCGAGCCATATGCGATGCATTTTAATACTGCTCTGTCACAACGGTTCGTGTCCTCAGTGTAGTAGTACGCGATGATCCTTCTATTACAATCTCCCGTGCCAATGGGCTTTTGCACGCAATCGGGACTTATGCCAGTGACCAACAGGGCATAGCAAATCATGAGGAAGATCACCAAGAGTTTCATGTTCCGCAATGTTTGGAAGGTAAATTCAAACAAAACGACTGCAATATCGCCAACAACTGCTTGGATAAGTGAAACTAATGCTGTGACTAAATTAATTTAATTAAATAACACGCTAAAAGAATTTTTAGAGAATTTAATTTGCTTTACTGGTTTCTAAAGCATTCTGCACTCAGCCTTGCATGTTGCCTTCTGCTCCAAAATTGATTCAAATTTGATTCAAACTGGAACTTACCTTAGCATTATATGAACACCTCTCGGGTTTCGAGTTGATCGTTTAGTGCATCATTAAAAATAATCTACTGTGCAGAAAATTTCGAGTGCACGGCAACACACACACACACATATATACACTATATACAAATATTAAAATAAAAAGAGAATATTAAGCAGGTGTGTAGGTGTAGCTACCGCCAAGGGCGAATCTTAGTGCGTCTGGCAGGGACGGCAGGCAGTCTACCAAAAATTGTAGAGACTTGCTGACAGGGCATTGTGGCCTACCTTCAAAATATTTACGAGTTGTGGCACCTCCTTTCGGCTGCGGCCTCAACCAGGTAATGCATCCTCCAACTTCGCCCTTCCGCTGCTGCTGCGTGGTTGGCAAGTCCCAGGCTTAATTAGGACCGAGTCCCCGGACTGTCCTCGAATTAAAGATTCAGCGGTGAGGGGCAAAACTAATTAACGGTTGGTTAGCGCGTGTGTTTTTCTGGGCTACTACGCAGCTGATGCTGGCAACTTTGCAACTGTACAACTAACTGTTCCTGACTCTCGCTCACCACACACACAGACACAAACAAAGCCCTGCGATGGGCTCTTCGGTTGTTGCTTTTGGTTCAATTTGTTGCACAATTTCGTGGAATATAATCTTTGTTGCAGAGGAATATGCAAACACTTTTTCTCTTCGCTTGGCTCAAAATTGTTCCGCCTTTTTGCGTTTCTGCAGTTTTGCTTTTATTAACAGGAGTCGACGACTGAGCGAAATGTCCTTTTTATACACACTTGTTCGCTTTTATTTTGCCAAGGCGAGAGCTTTTGATGCTCTCTCTCTCCATCACTGGCTGCCTGTCACACTGCCTCGCTCTCTCGAAAGCAAAGAAACAGTTAACATTTCTCTCGGGGTTTGTTTTGTGTTTCAAGTAAGAAAAGCTTTTTTAGTTACAGGGTGACCCATGCTGAGCGGCTTTGCACGGTGAAGAGGTGACAAAAAGTGACAAAATATCAAATAGTTGGCCAGGTTTCGATCAGAGACATTTAAATACTTTTAGTTCTTCTTGAAAACTCTAAACCACACACAGATTTGCTATAAATCGAATCACTATATCGTTGGATCGTTCAAATAGCTATTCATAGTGACAAAATTCATACTCTCATTTGAGACTGAGTAGCTAAATATTTTTAAATTACAAAAAAATATATAAATATTGTTCAGATTTGATATACATAATGGAAAATCAAACCTTTGAGGATCTAAAGGCCTTTGAGCGTCGCTTGGCAGAAATCTTTTTTAGCCGGAAACAGACTGCGCAGTACTGGCGTCCTATCGTCCTCGGTGAAATGGTCTGCAGCGTAATTTGTGCACTCTGCTTGTTGGATAATCCTCACAATATTAGTTATCTATCAATTATGCTCGTGTTAGCTCCTCTGGTGTATATTTTGCATGGGATCAAGCTTCTGGAAAATAAGATAATTCTAGGACGCTATCGCATGGTGTTGAACGAATATGCCTTGGACGTTAGCGAAGATAAAAAACTTATTGTCACAAATAATCGCATATAGTCATATTCGGACAGCGACTTGTTAATTACATTGTTATTAAATTGTTGTAAAAACCATTGGTAAGTGTTTTCAATTGAGTTTAGTTTTATTTGAAACTAATTAAACGGTGTGTACATTACATTTAGATTGTGTTGCTTTGCACTTGTATCCTAAATATGCTCTCTTTGATGTAGAAATATAAAATCTATATAGTATTTGCAAAACTAACAATCACATTCGACTAAAATCTACCATTATAAGCGACAGATAAAAACAAAAATCAGCGAGCGACGCACAATTACGATTAAAAACAACAACAACTACAGCTCGCTGATTCTCCATTATAATAGGACGGCCGGCACATTAGATGCCCGGCGGTGTCCGGTTGTCCGTTTCCCGATGCGTATCGTTTTTTAGTGATTTTTCAAATCAAATATTTCACGCAGCAGCGGCTCCACCTGGGATGGGTTAACATTTAAATAGACATTTATAATGAATTTATTCAGACGCTCCACATCTGAAATCTTTTGGATTAGCTTGATAAACGCATTTTTCGCCTCACAGCCAGAGTAAACACTCTCCAAATATCTTCGCAGAAGATAGTAGTAGGAATTCTACAAAAACAAAAAAAAAACTATTCAAATATTTCTTATACTTAAATTCCCAAAGAGGACGCACCTGTTCCAATCGAATCACGTCTTTGTGTATCACTCGGGATCGTGCTGAAGTGAACAGGACAATGGCGCACATTATCAATATGATGTTCTCATCCATGCGCCACTTCTCATCAAAGGTGGTAATAAATTTCTGATGTTCCTCATAAATATTTCCATCGGCAATCTTCAGCAGGTCAGTACGTATGTTGCCCATGTTCTCTTTGGTGTGTGGCACCTGGAAAGGAAAAATAACAATTTATATTCATGTGTTAAAGAATCGTGTTAAAGAATTGTCTGCCTTACTTTCCATGCATTGCGATCATCGTCATAGATCATTGCCGAACGCATTATCATCATTTCGGTGCAGCCGCCTTTAAGCAGGGCCACCTGGTCCTCCTGGCACATGTCACGGAATGCACTTATCTTCTTGGCCATCTTGATTAGCCGCTTAATGGCCACAGCCGTCAGATTGATCAGTTGCAAAAGCTTCGGATTATGTCGTGTGTCGTCAGGCTGGGGTCGAACAATAAAATATAACGCACAGGTGGCCCATTATTATCGCACAAAACATTAGAGTCTAGGTTTGTTGTCTATGATATTGTGACTCAATCGCATGGTGCGGCACATGCTTATCACAGCGCCAAACACCTGCGTGCTCCACATTTCGTAGAAAATGTATCGTATTCCCTAATTAACAATAATAATGAAATGTGCTAATTGCGATGAATAAACGTTGAATAAACGTCGCGAAGCAATCGTCAGCTGGGAGGCTCATGAGCGCCTGCTGCCTTCAGTTGATAATGGGTGATAATGCCATGCCATCCCATCGTTTGTCGCTGCCCGCGGCTGATAAAGCCACTGTCTGGTCGGGTCGCCCCAGACAGAGAGAACGAGCGAGCGAGCGCGCGAGAGACTTCACTTTTATGGCGAAGATTATTCAATGTTGTGTTTACATTTTTGAGGAGCGCTTTGCTGGGCACACAGAAACACCTGGGAAGTGACATGTCAATGCGATACGCACGGCACTGACTCACGTCTCGCTGTGGTCTATGCCAGGTGCTGAATATATATAGCGAACGCCTCTGGCACTGCACGATTAGATAAGCCGGGCCCGGGCACTGTTAAGAGTTATAACTAAAATAATGAAGGGGTGCTTGGTGGAGCTAATGACTTTGGTGGTGGTGGTGATGGTTGTTCTGTCGCTATTGGTCACCTTTATGCGATCGTCGCCCATCATCAGGGCACTTAGATCCTCGTCCACGGGATCGTAGAGAGCTTCGCTGGCCAAGCGCAATTCGCGCAGCTTCATTTGCTCAGCTTCGTTCAGTTCGCGGTCCATGTGCATGCTCGATGGAGCGCAAATTGGCTGCTGAGGCAGTTGCTGCTGCTGGTTGTTGCTGGAGTTCGGATTGCAGCCACTGTACGACTGACCGCCCATATAGGACATCTCCTCCTTTATCCGCGACGCAGCCTGTATGCTGTTGAACGCCTGATACTCTATCCGAATGACCTCCGACAGCACAGACTCAATCGAATTGATGCTGAAATCGCTGTCCAGACTGGGCTCATCGTTGTAGTTGGTCTGCATGAACGTCTTCAGGTCAAAGTCGGGCGAATTGGCTATGTCGGGCAGTGGATGGCTGCTCGATGTGCTGGGCTGTTCACTGCCCATTGGGTTCGAGCTGGGCGAATGGTACTGCAAGTCATGGGGCGAGCTGGCGCTTGTGTGGACTGGCGAGGGGCTCCCGCTGCCCAGCATCGACTGTATAACTGTATCCACGCGTTCACTGGCTGGCTTTCCGTTTTGTTCCGGCTCTGGTGCGCCGCTAGCCTTGTCCAGCAATGGCTTGCGGTCTGTTAATTGGGCAGTGTTCGTGCCGCCACTTAAGATGCGATTGACAATACGCAGCGCCTCCGCTGGCGTGTTCATGAACTTGTTCATGATATCAATGGCATCCTCCGGCGAGTGCATCAAGTTCTGCATGAATTCCACCACATCGGCTGGCGAGTCGACAATCTTAGAGATAATCTCAACCCCATCCGTGGGGGAACTCATGAACTTTGTGAATACTGTCAAAGCGTTGAACGGCGAGTTCATAAATTTACTTATGATCTTCAGCGCATCGCCTGTAAAGAAATGCATGGGATAAACAATATATAAATGTGTGTATGTCATGATCTGCACCAACCTGGATAGTCAATCAAGTGGGAGACCAGTCTGAGGGCATCCTTCTGTGAGCCAATGACTTTCTCCATCACCGAAATTGCCTCCTTTTGGGTGCGCATCAATTTGTTAATGGCCTGGGACGCACGATCCGGGTCGGAGACAATCTGCTCAACGATTTTATCGGCCGTCATCAGCAGCGGATTTATTTCGCTCGACGAGCGTCCAGCCACACAGCCATTGGCGCCGCCGCTCTCTACAGAACCGCAGCTCTGCGAGTCCTGCGATCCGGAGTACAGCTCCAAATTGCTGCTGCTGTCTGCCTGGGCCTTGCTGTCATCGGGATCCGAGGCACCGTCCCCGCCGGTGTGCTCCATCATGCGCCGTTTGGCGCGATTATTCTCGATTTTGCGCCGCTTGATCAGCTTGTCCTCCTCGGACATGATGTTCTCGCTCTTCATGCCAATGTCCAGGCATTTTTTCAGGCGGCATTTTTGGCAGAAACGCCTCGTTACCACTGTGATGTCACAATTCTGGTTAAACGGACAGGTGAACTGTTTCTTGGCCAGCGCATTCCTGCGAAAGAATGCCTTGCAGCTCTCGCAGGTTACCGCGTTGAAGTTATAGCCCAGGGCCTTGTCGCCGCAGACGGCACAGTTTTTTGGCGGTGACATGTCACACAGCACACAGCACAGCTTTCAGCTCTCAATTAGAATTCTGATTGATTTTTTAATTGCTTTGGCTTTTGTTGTGGCCTCCTGCTGCTGGTGCTGGAGGTGGCTTATGGTGCGGGGGGACTGCCGTAAGGTAAAAGCACTTGAAATTCGTCAACAGCTACAACTGACGCTGCTTGTCAACATATTATGATCTACATTAAATTTATTGATTGCACATAATGGCCCTATAGCACGCAGAAAATCACTAGTATTCGTTATCACCACATAATTTTTAATTTGCCCAATTCTAGCCCAAAACCCAATAACAACAAGCCGCGCGCACACGCGAATGGCAAAGAAGCGCAGTTATGAGCAAAGCGAGTGTAACTATCGATAAAGATACTCCACTGCCATCCCTAAGCCGATAATATTCGATTGCATTTCGCAGCTGACAATTTCTTTTCCGCAATTAAACAATAAATTATTAATTAAAATGAATCGCGTAAAGACCACACAGTCCAAGACTGGCGAAATCATTGCCTACAGCGAAGGAGCCATTCGCAACAACATATCTGCCGTCGAATACTGCCGGACATCGATGGCCGCCATCTCAGGCTGCGCCGCTGGTAATTGACACTGATTGGACCCCCACCAAACGTGCGCCAATCTCCATTTATGAATGAATGCACTCTTATTTTCTAGGTATTTTGGGCCTGAGCGGAACACTGGGATTCCTCTTCTACTTCCTGTCGGTGTTTGTTCTGTGGCTGATGGTGCTGCTGAAGTCGGGCACGCAGTGGCGCAAATACTTCATTAGCCGCAGCAATCTGCTGACCAACCAATTCATGGGCGGCCTTTGCACCTACGTGCTCTTCTGGACATTCTTGTACGGCATGGTTCACGTGTATTAACTTGGCGCATTCACAAACAAATAGAACAATAAACATAAGATTTGACTAGGAAACACACAAAAAGGAGACATATGGTTTTAGGTTTGTACAACCGATGCGGCCGCCGCTGTACCCGAGCAGTCGCACCATGGAGTTTTATTTACATCACAATCAAGCATAATGTTCAGCACGGTTATGTCGATCCCGTCGATTGTCAGTCCCTGCACCTTTAGTATTTTGTACTTGACATTGTCGAGACCCGTTTTGTGGTCCCGCTTGCGGGTCATCTCCTTTTGATTGAAGCACTTTTGAGTGTCCCGCTTGCGATGATGGCGATTGTGAATATGGCTAAGGAGATAACAGGCAGTTAAATGACATTACGAATGGCTTAATCTGTGTGCTTGTGCCTACCCAAATGTGTCGTTGACGCCAGTCTTAATGTTTTGTGGTCGCGTGACCTGCAGTCCTGCATCCCGGATGCGCACGAAGAACTCATCATCCTCCAGACCCCAGCCCCAATATTGATTCGACATGCCGTTCATTTTCTGAAAGTGCTCACGCCGCACCAGCAGAATCCCACCAACAAAGTTGTCGTAGTGATATTTTGGATGCAGCTTTGGCCCGGCAATGTGCAGCGGGCCCAGGTTGCTGGGATATTCGTAGAGCAGATCGTCGTTGCGCGGCAGCAGGTCGACGTCGTGCATGGCAATATAGTCGTAGACCTCGTGGCAAAACTGGAAGCCCACGTTAATGAGGGAAGCGCGATTAAAGCGGAACCTGTCCACCTGATTCAACAGGAATATGTGATGGGCAACACCTTGCCGCTTAAGGAAACCAGTGATATGTGGCACAAACTGCAGCAGCTCCTCGAAACGGTCCCGGAACGGCACCAACACAGCCATCTTGTGCGCCGCCGTGCTGTGGTCATGCTCCTGTCCCTTGGGTGCGGGCGTCACAGGCGCTGATTTCTGCACTGGTCCACTACCCACAAGTTTCGCCAATGGATTTGACAGCGGGCATATGCAATCTAAAAAAAAACCAGCAACGCCATTCGGTATTTATAGAATCCATTCATGCCAGCGTGCGACCTACTCACCTGAACCCAGCGGCATGAAACTTAGAACCGCTATGCCGCCCAAGCAGAAGGACAGGCCGCAAACAAAACCCCAATTTATGGTGGATATATTAACCATTGGAATTAGCGAATTTAGGCTGTCCGTCAAGCTAAACACTGTGTCAAATCCATAGGCAAAAGCTAAAAACTATTAATATTTATACAATTTCAGGTGCTAAAGATTACTGCCTATCGAATGCTAGTCGAGTATGTATTCGATGACGCGTCAGCTGTTGCATGCCGTCGATAGGCAACGTGCCACCTTTTGAGCGACACGTTTGAATACGTGTAACGGTAAGCCGATTCCAGGTGTAATTATTTGATTAAATTATTAATAAATGTATAAACTGGCACTGCCCTGACTTTAGCCACTTCAACACAGGCATTACTCTCTCCAAAGCATATATTATGGATGAATCTTATGATAAACTATGGACAGCCTGCATGACGTAATTCTACTTCCAGAACTTCTTCACGGACATGTTCTTCTCGGAGTCCTTTTGCATCACCTTGGAGACGGCCATCTCAAAGTCTTCCTGAGTGACGTGAACGCGGCGCTCGCGCAGAGCATACATGCCAGCCTCGGTGCAAACGCCCTTGACCTCGGCACCAGAGGCGCCCGGCATCAGCTCCGCAATCTTGCGCAGATTGATGCCACGTGTGAGGTTCATCTTGCGCGAGTGGATCTTCAAGATGTCAAGGCGAGCCTCCTCATTCGGTGGCGGAAACTCGATCTTGCGGTCGACGCGGCCGGGGCGCAGCAAAGCCTGGTCGAGGACGTCAATGCGGTTGGTGGCCATGATCACCTTGATGTTCTTGGTGGCCTCGAAGCCGTCCAGTTGGTTCAGCAGCTCCAGCATGGTGCGTTGCACTTCAGAGTCACCCCTGCCGGTCTCCACGCGAGACGAGCCAATCGAGTCGATCTCGTCCATGAAGATAATAGACGGAGCGTGCTCGCGCGCCATCACGAACAACTCGCGCACCATGCGCGATCCCTCGCCGATGAACTTCTGCACCAGCTCCGAGCCGGAGACGCGTATGAAGGTGCACTCGGTGTGGTGGGCCACGGCGCGTGCCAGCAAAGTCTTGCCGGTGCCGGGTGGCCCGTATAGAAGCACGCCCTTGGGCTGCGCTATGCCGAGGGCGTCGAAGAGCTCCGGGTGCTTGATGGGCAGCTCGATCACCTCCTTGATCTCCTTAATCTGCTTGTCCAGGCCACCGACCATCTCGTAAGTGGAGTCCGGCACCTTCTCAACCAGCATCAGTGACACGAGAGGATCAACCTTGCTCGGCAGGATCTTGTGCAGAGTGTAGCTGTCGGTGCGCAGCGCCACGCGGCAGCTGGGCACCACGTCCTTAATGTCAATGTTCTTGTCCACATCCACCACGTACTTGCCCTCAGGGTGCACCTTCACCAGCACCTTTTCCTTGTCCATGGCCATTACCACTTCGCCCACGTGGCTGCCATGCTCCTGCAGCAGCTGCAGTTCCTCGCGCAAGAGGCGCACTGTCAAAATTAGTGGAGAATCAGCAGTGTCTCTACCAGCAACTGGACTACTTACCCTTTGCATTAAGCTCGTTGCGCTGCGCCTGCAGGCGGCGCAAATTGTCGTTCTTTTCGGCCACGGTAAACTGCAGCTCAGAAATCTTTTGCAAGAAGTAGGATTGAAATCCCGGGCCTTTGTCGCTGTCACAAGTGGCGGCCATAAGCCCAATATCAACATCCATCTTCATCATGACTTCAAAATTCGAATTTAATCGTACAATTTTTTCAATTTGGCACCCAAAAAAAATGTTGGCAAATTTGAGCTGCGCCTTTTTTTCAGATGAGACGACAGTTTTCAGTCAGTGTTGTATAATTTCTGCCAGTTGCTTCTTTAGTGTTAATTAACGTTTGTGGTAGAAAAATGTGTTAACGGATTTAGCAGCTAGTACTAAGCAGCTAGTACTAAACACTATAGTGTAGTATACTATTTGGTTAGTGTACTAAGTCAGATAAAAAAAATGTTTCTAGCAGTTTGTGCCAAGTACATGTTATGTGTTAAAGGTGTGTACCACATGCCGTTACACTATTCAAACAGCTGTTTTGGTTTGTTTACTTTGTGAAAACGTGTGAAAAGTTCATAAAAGTGACTAAAAAGTGTATGTAGTCAGGAAATTACCTCATGTGGGATCTTGTCGCCATTAATTTAACCCAGCCGCATGTTAGGTTTTAGTTTTTTGCTCTCCATTTTACAATGTTTATGTTTTGTTTGCCAGCAAGCGGTGGTTCCGCATGTCTGTCAGTGATTTCACAGCGAATACAGTATTTTCCCCCAATTAAACACTTTGTTGTACATTTCAATAAAAAGCGTTGTATTTATTTATTAGATTACAAAGAAAAGCTTGCATATATAAATTATGATAAGGTATGGAAACACAAGAGCTGTTCTTAAAAGACATATCAAATAAATAAGATCTAAATTAAAATTTATTTATTTATTTTTAAAATTAAATACTTAAGACTACAACTATATTTAGAGATTATATAAATCTAATTGATGTTCGTGTGATTGGGTTTCACAGCATACACCGCTAAAGCTCAAGTGACTGAAAATTCAAATTGTGTTGTTGTTGTTGCTACTAATCTATACTACGACCAATGTGTAAATATCAGCGCGCGGCTTGCTGATAGTTTAAAAAAATAGTTTACAAAGTTAACTGCTACGTTAATGTGTTCTCCTCTACTGTGTATATTTTTTGATTTTCAGTCAGTCGAGCAATAGCGATTGCCGACAGTTTGTTCGTTTCCATATTTTTAGTTTCCGTCTTCAGTTGATCTAAAAAATTCTATGATGTAGACTAACATTGTGACTGTCGCCACAAATGCATTTGCATGTGCGTTTTGGGGGGTATTGCAAATGCATTGCAGCAAAGTACAAAATTCATTTCAATACGTTTAAAAACTATGCAATTCGTGGTTCGTTTCTTGTAAAAATTGCTATAAAAACTAGTTCGTTCGTTTCTTCCATTTTACACGTATTGTATATATAAAAGTATAAAAGCTTGGAATAGTTCATAGAAGATACAATTTCTCTCAACTCAATTCAATTCAATTCAACTGATCTGATTTGATCCTGGGATTGATATTGATCTCATTGTGCGCGTGTTACAGGCGGATTTCGTTGTTCTTGCAACAAAAGAAGACTAGAAGCAACAATTATACACAAAAAAAAAATAATAATAAAGTGACTAAAATACTATAAAAGCGCATTGAAGAGAAATACAAATATTGCTATTTTTTTTTAAATAAAAACAAACAAAATGAAACGCTTTGCTTGGTTGTTTGCCGTGGCTCTTCGTAATGCCATTGATTGTGTTTGTGGGGGGCTTTCTACTGTTAATCTATTTGATTTGCTTGGGGCTGTATTGGGTTGCTTTTGCTTTTTGTGTGTTGAGAGTCTCCTGAAAGCGATTTGTATATGGCGGCGGGCACAATGAACGACTTTACAAGGCACGCGCGACGGTTGGTTGGTTGCTTGGCTGGGGTTGTGTGTGTGTGTTATACAAAATACAAATACAAAATACATAAGTAATTCATTTTAAGTGAGCGCGTCTCTAAATTAATTGCACCTATACTATGTATACAGTACAATATCACTGTTTGCTTCGTCACCAAATAACCTAATCCGAAAGCAAATTGCCATAATTTAAATCAAATTGAAAAAAAGAGTGCAAAATTATAATTGATTCCTATTGCAAATCGATACAGCAGGGCTCGGCATGGCCGCTCTGCCGCGGCGCTGCCACTCACGTACACGTTCATTACAGTTATTCGCACCAATATCAATGCTTTGCAATGTTCCGTTGTGAGTGCATGCGTGCCGAGCCTTGCGGTACAGTGTCCCTCATTAGTTTTGGCACCTAGGTATACGTACACATATAGTACATACGTTTTGATAAGGTTCTGATTCTGATACTGGGTGCTGGGCTTCTGTTTCTCTGTTAATTGTGTTCTGGGATTGGTTCGTCTGTTTTTGTTGTGTGATTGTTTGTCTGCAGTGCTTAAACATTAGTTAAAATTATATTTAGTGAGCATGGCTGTTGGTGGTTCATCTCTTGCGGCCCGCCGCAGTGGTGGCCATTATTTGTTGCATAGTTGGACCGGGAATGCATTGCTGTGGATCGCATTTCATCTGGCCATCGCCGCCGCAGCTGTAAAGAATTTAAGAGAAAGATAATTAGCAACAGTCTGGCAACACTCTTTTGTACTCTTATACTCACGTGCAGCGCATGCATGGGCCCGTTTTCGACTCGATAACCTGGCCAACCTGGTATGTACGATTGTCCATGAGGCAACCCTCATTGCTCACATTGGTACTGCTGCTTAGGCCTGTTAATAGCGGTGGCAGAGTGGTCGTGGATGTGGTTGTGCTCGTCGTTATGTTGAGCACAGCGGCCATGGAGACGGGACACTCGTAGCGCGGGCAGCAGAAGCCAGAGATGGGCTCCTCGTGGCAGCCGGCAATTGGTGGCGGGCAAGACTGCTGCAGGCAGATGATGTCGCTCCTGAAGCAGAAGCAGAAGTCGCAGGGATCGTCACGTGGTATTTGCTGTGCGGAAACGTAAAGTTTGCCTGCATAGCGACAGGTGCCAGGACCAAAGACATCCTCATCATCGTACTCGTCCTCGTACTCGGGCGCATGTCCATAAGGTGGATGTGTAATGGCACTCGCTGCTGTCGTTGTGGAGGAGGTTGTGGTGCTCGTGCTAGTGGTTGGTGCCTCAGTGCTCTGCTTGGCTGTGGTAGTCGCCTCGGTGGCATCTTCCTCGCCCACACGTCCATCGCTGGCTGGACTCTTGGTGGAGCTTGGCAGATGCGCAAAGAGTGGATGCATTGTGGTAATAATTGTGGCAAGATCTGCCTGCTCTGTGGCCACTTCCTCGCTTGAGGTCTCCGACGATGTCTCATCCTGGGCTGCAGGCGTGGTCGTGCTCTGTGGCAGCTCTGAGACCACTGCGGGCACCTCAGCTTCTGGCTCTTCGGTGTCGGACTTCTTGTCTGTCTCCTCGGACTCCTTGTCTTCGTCCTCCTCCTTCTCGCTTGCCTGTGTGACTGGTGTCTGATCCTCCTCGGATTCCACGGATTCCTCGCCTTCTTCGGTGGAGTCCAAGCTTGGCTTGACAGCGGGAGCTGCGGTGGAGGTCTTCTCGGTGACTTCCTTCTCCAGCTCGGGCGCTGCTGTTTCCGGCACAATGTCAGCCTCCGTGACGGCGGCCTCAGATGAGGTTGCCTCTGTAGATGAAGCGGCTTCAGCTGGGGTTGCTGGCGCGGCAGTTGGTGGCTTCAGTTTGGCACCAGCTGGCGACTGATCGGTGGTATCCTCTGCATCAGCATCAGCAGCGCTGGTAGCTGGCTCTGTGCTCTCTTCTCCCACATCTTCGGAGGCAGGACTGCTGGGGGCGACTGTCGTTGGCGTCTTGTCATCCTCGGCAGTTGGAGCGGCAGTCTGGGACATGACATCGTCCATGGGCTTCGTGTCGATTTCCTCAGCAGAAGGCACATCGACAGGAGCAGCAGTAGAATCAGCTTCAGGCAGGCTAGGAGCAGCAGTTGAGGCAGCAGTTTCAGGCACGGACGGAGCGGCAGTTGAGGAATCAGTTTCAGCTGGAGCAGCACTAGAGGCCTCAAGTGTTGCCTCCGTTTGGTCCTCTTCCGCCTCGGAAGTGGGCGCTGCCGTGGAGCTTTCAATTGGTGTCTTGGCATCGTCCTGTGGCGTGCCAGTTGCCTCCTGCTCGTCGGCAAGTGGTGGCACAGTGGTGGCTGTAGTATCATCCTTGGCGTCGGACACTGCTGGACTGCCAGCGGTGGTGACATCGAGCTCATCCTCAGCCTCGGCAGCTGGTGTGCTGACGGAAGTGGCTGCTGGGCTCGTTGGTTGCTCAGATTCATCCACAGTGGGTGGGGATGTCGGGGCAGCTGCCTCATCGATTGGCCGCTCGTCGGATGCATCGGTGGGAGGAATCTTCGTGCTCGATTCAACTTCCTCTTCATCCTTTTCGGATGTGGCAGGAGTGGCACTGGATGTGGCCTCTTCATCGACGTCCTTCGTGGGTGCAACAGTTGTGGAGTCCTCGGTTGGCTCCTTGATGTCTGTGGCAGGTGTGGAACTGGCTGAGAGCTCTTCATCTTGCTCCTTGGTAGGTGCACCTGTGCTGGAATCAACAGATGAGGGCTCTTCCTTTTCGGTTGTATCCTTGGCGTCTGTGGCAGGTGTGGCAGGTGTGGCGGCGCTTGGCGTGAGCTCCTCATCTTGCTCCTTGACGGGCGCAACTGTGGTGGCCTCAGACTTGTCCTCTTCCTCCTCAGCTGCTGGCGCAGATGTGGCTGTTGGAATATCTTCATCTCCCAGCTGTGGCACTTCAGTGGAGGCATCAGCCTCTGGCTCCTCCGTCTCTGGTTTCTGGGCATCTGTGACAGATTCCTCCTCCTCTTCGGTGGCTGGCGCTGCAGTTGTGGGCTTAGTGGTTGGCAGCAATTTCTTTGTATCGACGGTAGCTTCAGTGACACCAATGGCTGTCTCGGTGCTCTCCTCATCCTCTGCGGATGTCGCAGGTTTCTGCTCATCGGATGGCACTGAGGCAGGAGCAACGGTGGTGACAGTGGAGTCAGCATCTTCAGTTGGCACTTCAGTGGACGCCTCGGGTATCTTCTCCACTGGTGCCTGTGCAGTCGATGAAGGCAGCTTGTCTTCGGGCTGCTCCTCGGACAGGGTTTCGGTTGATGGAACAATTTCATCGCTGGATTCGGTGGATCCCTCGGCAGGAGCGGCAGTTGTGGCAGAGATTTTATCTTCGGGCAGGTCTTCAATCTTATCTGCTGGAGTTGCCAGCTTCGTTGGCTGCTCAGTGGATTGGTCCTCCCCTGTTGGAGTCTCGCCTTCAGTTGGTTTCTCTTCCTCCTCGCTTGGCTTCTCCTCTTCCTCGGAGACGGGGCCAATGGTGGTGATATCTGAATCGATATCAGCAGCTGGCGCTGAGGTGACTGCCGGTTCCTCCTTCTCGTCCACGCTGGGAGCAGCAGTCGATTCGCGCTCCTGATCTGTGGATGCCTCAGTGGATGATGGCAGAACATCGCCAAGTTTTGGTGCATCAGAAGGTGCTGCTGTGGTTGCAGATGCTTCCTCCTCTTCCTCTGTGGAGGAGGTTGTGGGTACTTCGGGCTTCTGCTCTGCCTCTTGGGCTGGCGTTTTGTCGGTGGATACATCTTCGATTTCCTCGTCAGTCGCTGGCGTTGAGGCTGCTGAGGGACTGGCAGTAGATCCTTCAATGTCAGACTCCTTCTCTACATCTTCTCCAGCGGGAAGTGGTTCCTTTTCTGCCTCGGGCTTCTCAGTGCGTTCTTCATCAGCAACAGGAGCAGCAGTTGCAGCTGCAGTCTCATCCTGCTCTGGCTCGGGCGTAACGCCAAGTGAGGGCGTCTTTTCATCAGAGGGAGCAGCTGTTGTGGCTTCGACTTCATCTTCGGTGTCAGGCGATTCCTTGCGCTCATCAGAGGCGGGAGTTGTCGTCGATTGCTCAGCGGACACTTCCTTGTCGGCAGGAGAAGCAGCAGGAGTGGCAGGAGCAGGAGTTGTGGTACGATCAGATTCAGGCTCGATCTCAGCAGATGTGGAAGATGATTGCTGTTCGTCTTCAGCCTTCGAGGGAATGTCAGTGGTGGCGGTCGGCTCTTCGTCGGAAGTGTCTCCAAGCGATGGGACAGAAGTGGGAGTCTCTCCAACAGATGGGGCACTGGTGGAAGACTCTCCAGCCAACGGGGCACCTGTGGCAGTCTCTTCAGCCGGTGGGGCTCCGGTGGCAATCTCTTCCTCTCGCTCACCTCCCAGCAGCGTCTTTTCTGTGCTTTCTGGTGTCTTGTCTTCATCGGAAGAAGACTCAGCAGCTGGAGCAGGAGTGGTCGTGGTCGTGGCATCGCTTTCGATTCCAGTCGCAGTCGGTGACTCATCAGAGGTGTCCTTTTCACCCTCTGAACTAGGCTCAGTGGTTGCCACTTCATCCTTTGCGGGCTCCTTTTCTGGCTCCGCCTCAGTACTCGTTTCCGCATCTTCGGGCTGCGTCTCTGGCTTGGCGGCTGGCGCTCTGGTGGGCAATGCTGGTGCACCTCCTTCAATAGCCGAAGGCTCAGTCGTGGCTGGCAGCTCATCCTCATCATCCGAACTATCTTCGGCAGAGGTCGCTGGCTCCTTCTCATCGATTGGAGCCTGCGCTGGCGCAACTGTTGTGAACTTATCCAAATCTTCAATGTCCTCCTCGACGGATGCGCTGGTCGATGGCTCGGGCGTCTTTTCGGTCTTTGGTGTCTGCGTGGAGGAAGTGGACTCTGGTGCGTGCACTTCGGTGGAGGATTCTGTGGATTCTTCCTCGGATGTGGCTGTGGTGGCTGGAGTGCCTGTCTCGACATCAGCAACTGGCGCTTTAGCACCAAGAATTGGTGACTCTTCGGTGGTTTGTGGCTCTTCCTCTGAGGGCTTCTCTTCCTCAGTGGGTTTCTTCTCATCTTCCTGTGTCGTGCTGGGAGCTGTGGTTGTGGCTGCCGATTCATCTTCAGTCTCCTTTTGGGCAGGAGTTGTGGCTTCCTCTTGAGACGGCTTCTTGGTGGCCTCATCAGCGGTGGGTTGCTCTGTGGCTGCGCCCTGTTCCTCATCATCCTTGAGCTTCTGCTCGGGCTCCTTGTCGAGAGGTTTCTGTTCTTCCTTCTCCTCAGTCTCAGTTGTGCTTGTGGCAGTCGTAGGCTTGGCCATGTCTTCATCGGACTCAACAGCTGGCTTCTCGGTTGCCTTCTGCGTGGAAGACTCAACCTCCAGTGGCTTGGCTGTGGAAGACTCAACCTCCTCATCGGGCTTGACATGCGAAAGTGGCTGCTCGGTAATGCCCGTGGGCATAATGACGTCCTTGGGTATTTCCTCGGTGCTGCTGGCACTCGACTCATCCTCAGCCTCATCGATTCTGTCAATGGGCTTGGCAGTCGTCTCCTCCTCATCGCTCTCCTCGCAGATGTAGGTGGGACAGCAGCCGGCCAGTAGATCGGAGGACAGCACACACTTCTCGCGGTTGGCGGGCTCCTTGCACTCCATTTGCTGGCAGGACACCAAACTGCTGACACACTTGCAGGACACATCGCAGGGCGTGGTGGCTGGCACATTCGTGTTGTTGGCATAGGTCTTGCCCTCCACCAGGCAGTCCCCTTCTCCGGGTATGACAGCGGGCAGATCCATGGCGGGCATTGCCTCCGAGGAGCTCTGATCCTCGGCACTGGGTGGCAGGGTTGTCGGCTGCTCTGAGGCCACAGCTGGCACTGTCGTTGGTTGCTCCTCGCTGCTGGGTGAGACGCTGCTGGATGGCTCCAATTCGGCCAGGGGTGTGGAAGTGGACTCCTCCGACTTCGTTGGCTCCTCCTTGATGGGTGTTTCTGTGGCAGCTTCGGCCCCCTCCGTGGAGTCCTTCTCCTCGCTGACAGGTGGCAGATAGGCGGGCTTTGGCTTGTCGGTGGAGATCTCTGGGGTTTCCTCTGGCAGGCTTGTGGTTGGCTTGATGTCGGACTTGACTGCATCGGTGCTTGTCTCTTCCTCCTCCTTCTGCTCGTCCTGAGCCTTGTCTGTGGTCTCCTCTGGCTGTTCCTGAGTCCTGTCTGTGGTCTCCTCTGGGTGCTCCTGTTCCTTGTCAAGTGGCGTGCTGGTCGCTGTCTCACTGTCAGCTTCCTCCGCTTCCGTGGATGATTCGCCCACAGGTTTCTCCGTGGAAATTGGCTGTACAGGGCCGGTCTTGAAGGCATCCTCGGCAGGACGCTCAGTGGCTGCATCCACGCTGACTTCGGTAGCCTGTTCATCGCTCTCAGTGGCTGTCTCATCCTTCTCGCCAGCAAGTGCTGATGCACTGGTGGAGCTGGCGGGCTGGGCCTCTGCTGCCTCGGTGGATGAGGCGTGAATTGGAGTGGCAGCTGTGGAGGCGCCTTCCTCCGTCTCCGTGACTGGCTCCTCGTCCTGTTCGGCTGTCAATTCAGTTGAATCATCGATCAGTTCAGTCTTGGCTGTGGTTGCCTTGACAGTCTCCTCCTCCTGCTCCTCCTCCGCACTGACTGGAGTCGTTGGTTCTGCAATCTCCTCCTCCTCGGTGGATGTTTTGTCGGCTGGGGTGGTGGCCTTGCTAACTTCTCCCTCTGTGGAGGAGGCATCAACCGGAGCTGTAGCTGTGGGCTGTGCAATGTCCTCAACGCCTTCGCTGCTTGAGGGTTCAGCAGTGCTTGTGGTGACCGAAGCGGAGTCAATGTCCTTGTCAGCTTCACCCTCGCTCGTAGGAGCGGGCGTGCTGGCCTTGGCAGTCTCATCCTCCGCTGGCGTGGTGCCCTTGATGAGCTCCTCTTCGCCTTCGCCTTCGCCCTCGCCGCTTGCCTCTTCCGTGGATTCCGTGGGCTTGGCTGGTTCAATCTCATCACTCTCCACCACTGCGGGTGTGGGTTTGGCTGCCTCAGCGTCTTCAGAGCTGCCTGCTGGAGCAGCTGTGGGTCTGCTCTCCTCATCTTCTGTGGTTTCTGTTGGTGCCGGAGTGGCCTTGACCTCGTCCTCGTCTTCAGTGCTGATTGCTGGAGCGGCTGTGGCCTTGGCTTCTTCCTCATCTTCGCCGCTTGCCGCTGGAGCTGCTGTGGGCTTCTCCTCCTCATCTTCAGTGCTGACTGCAGGGGCAGACGTGGGTTTGGCCTCCTCTTCCTCTGTGCTTTCTGCTGGTGCAGCTGTGGGCTTGATGTCATCCTTCTTAGCATCTTCCTCAGACGCTGGCGTTGGCTTGACTTCATCCTCCTCGCCGCTACCCTCCTCAGTGGTGGGTGTGGCCTTGGTCTGATCCTCCTCGCCGCTGCCTTCCTCGGCAGGTGTGGGCTTGGCCAATTCCTCTTCATCGCTTGAACCCTCGGCAGGTGCAGCAGTAACCTCTTCATCGGTAGTAGAGGATGGAGCCGAGGTGCTGACCTTGAGGATATCTTCCTCCGGACTGGCCTTGGCTGGCGCTGGAGAGGTGACCTTAATGATCTCCTCCTCCTCCTCCTCCTGCTCGGTGCTGTCCTGCTGAGCGGGCGTCGTGGGCTTCGAGACATCCTCCTCGCCGCTGCCCTCGGGCTCGGGCGTGGTCACAATCTTAACGATGTCATCCTCATCCTCCTCATCGCTGGCTGCGGTAGCTGTCTCCGTGGATGCGGCATCAGTGGCTGCTTCAGTGGAGCTGGAAGAATCTCCAGTGGCTGCCTCAGTCGAGCTGGCTGACAGATCAATCCTAGAGTCCGAACCAATGCCCGCAGTGGAGCTCTCGGGAGCTGTCGTGGTCGTTGTCTCCGCTTCCTCAACCTCACCGCTGCCCTCCTCCGGAGTAGGAATCTCGGTGGCCGTCTCCTTGTCCTCCTCCTTCTGATCGTCATCGATGTGCTCCTGCAGATCCACGTCCTCCTTCGGAATCTCACCATGAATGTCCTTGGCTGGAGTGGCTGTGGTAAGCTCCACAATCTCCGTGGTGGCGCTGTCATCCTCGCAAATGTAATTGTTGGGACAGCACTCACCCTCGGCGGCGGGCATGGCGCGGCAGGCGGTGCCATTGGCCGCCATCATGGGCATCTGGCAGTCCTGGACGGCGCACACCATGTGTCCGCGCATGCAGTAGCAATGCTCGCAGGCATCCTTGCCACGGATTGAGGCACCATCCGCATAGATGTCGCCATTGTAGATGCAATCGCTGGACTCTGTGGCTGGCATCATCGTGGTGGGCAGTACAAAGCCAGTGGTGGGTCGCTCCGTGGTTGTTGTCGTCGTGGTGGAAGTTTCCAGGAAGTCCAACTCGTTCTCGTGGTCTGCAAAGAGGATTTGGGTTGGGTTTGTGTGAGTGCCAGTGGGAGGCAGCTTCGGGTTGTGCCACTTACCGCAACTGTAGCGCACGGGGCAGCAGGAGCCCTTGTTGTAGATGGGCAGACAGCCATCCACGTGGAGCGTGCACTCCTGCATGACGCACTTGGTCTGATTGTTGATGCAGTAACACAGCTCGCAGGGTCTGTTGGGGTTCGATGGCACTTGGGCGCCCTCTGGGTAGAACTTCTCCTCAATGCTGCAGCCGAATTTCTCGGGAATGCTCAGCTCGGTGCCGGGCTCCGGCGTGTGATAGGGCACATCCACGGGCACTGTTGAGGGAAGAAGATTAACCACAATCTCTGAGCTGCAGCTGCGACGGTGACTTACCCTCTGGACAGGTGATGATGGGACAGCATTGATCCTCCCGCTTCTCCACAATGCAATCGTGGCCAATGGGCTTGGTGAAGGGGCAGACGCGCAGATAGCACATCAGCATGCGGTTGTGGCAGGTGCAGTTGAGGCACGGCTCATTGGTCATGATGCGATCGCCCTCATTGTAGTGCGCATAATTGTAGTAGCAGCCCTCTGCAAAAGAGACCAAGAGTGCGAGAGGCTCACATTACAAATCTGGAGCGCTGCCTGGGAAAATGCAATCACAAGACAATGGCCAGACTCCCAGCAGTTCCCTGGCTAATAAATTCCAGCCATTAGTTATGCATGCAGGCCATGGCAGTATCAGTAACCACTAACTAAAGTCGGGGGCTTTCGGGTTCGGGTTTGGGTTTGGGTTTGGGATTGGGGGCGGTGCACAATGTGTGCTACTGTGTCGTCGTTGTCGCCCCTAGGGGCCATAAATAAAGGCTAAGCGCCAGCAGCTGTCATAATACGTGCACATCTATAGACACATTTTTATGGCTCATCAGCGTCGTTAAACGTTAAGAACCAAGTGCCACAAGTAAAATATGCGCACGTGTCTGTCCGCTGTCCGTTAACTGCTGTCCGCTGTCTGTTGGCTGTCTGGCTGCCTAATTTAGTGACGTCCACCCGCAATAAATTCAACATCACATCATTAACACGTTAAGCCCCCGTACACCGCCTCCGACCGCAGCGCCCCAAGCTGTACCCCGACTTGAGCGCTGCGCATGCGGCGTAGACCATTTTTTTGTTGTTGATTGAAATCTTTGGGGCTCTTGCTCTCACGTTTCGCTGCCCAAACCTAACTCGTAAAAAGTCAGCCTTTATGTTTCAATTTGTTTACATTTTGTGCCTTTTTCACACCTCATCTAACTGGTTAATAATGCTGCTTTATGACAGCAGATTAGCTGCGATTCGATCACTCGCGGAGGCCTAATTAACCAGCAAATTGTGTGGGAAGTAGACAGACTGGGAGCAGCATATTCTGCATATTATTATTTCATTTTTAATGTACAATTTCCCAGCTGAGGGTGGGTTCATGAACACCCTTTATAAATTCCTTTTTCTAGCAAAAAAAAAAAAAAAAAAACTAATTAAATTCGCGGCATGCCATAAAGCTGGCAAACATTTATGGCGTCTTCGTGGCAGGGGGAGCAATCAGAGATATTCTTCAAGTATTATTTTCAGCAGCGTAATCATCATAAAAACGAATCTAGATGGTGGCTGGCTGGCTGGCTGCACATTTTACGAGTGGTTCCATTTTTTGCCAGTTAATCAGTGGAGATCGGAGGACTTACCCGAGTACTGCTGGATCTCCGTGTATTCCTGGAGTGGTGCTGCAATGAGGAATGCGAAAAGAAATGTTTATTATTTAATGAAATGCCAAGCGCTTTATGATGGCCATATCCGTTAGCCATAGCCGTGGCCATAATAAATTAATTTATCTATTGCAAGGCATCGAATGCCGTGGCCTCTAATTGTGGCTGCATGCAATTGAAATTAGGCTCCGGTTCAGCACCAGCGCCACTTCTGTTGATAGGCTCTGGCCGGTGTTCTGATAACAGGGTCCAACAGCAGCTCCAAATTGCAACCAGCAGCTTGGCTTCGTGGTGCGTGCAACGTGTTATTACCACATAATCAAAATGCAGCAGGCAGCAGCAGCAGCCAGCAATCCAGCACAGAAATGGCACGTACAAAAGTCGATGCTGAGGCTGAGGCCTGAGCTGCGAGCTGCGAGCTGCCTGCGTGTGTCCCACAGCGGCCCCCTGGTTCCTGGCTCAAACAAATTGTTTAAGCTGACAGCTGGCCAGCAAAGTCGCTGCTGGCCACTTGTTGCTGCTGCTGCTGCTGTTGCTGTGGTGGCGTCTATGAGCCGCATGCAACATGCAACAAAAGGACGTCCCGGCACGCCGCACGGCACAAATGATTTGACAAATTGCTTTTTTATGAATTTATGCTGCTTGCTGGCGGCGTTGCTTTTGCTTTGATTAATTGCTGCCAGTTGAAGGGTTGACAATTTGGCGCATATTTCATTCAGATTTTACCTACGTGTACCTGGGGGGGCCCCACACCGGCATGACTTGCTCTTCTCTGGCCCATACAATTTGGCAGCAAATTGCAGGGAGCAAAGCAATTCTAACGGCATGGAATTTGGCCCAGGCACAGGCACAGGCAGGAAGGCATGGAGTCCGGTCAAACAAATCAGAGTAGCAATTTCAATTCATGGCCAACGAACTGCTGCTCTCTCTCTCTCTCTCTTAACTAACGGATGTAAATTACATTTTATGCGGTAAGACCGAACCTGGCAACGCATAAAAATTCACACATTAACTGTTAAGTTAAGGATTGTCGACCAGCAAACAGGTGGAGTTGCGCAGTTGAATGGAGTGGAGTCCACTTGAGTGAACCGAACACTCAAGAGTGCAGCAGGCAGTGTGAAGAATTTGGCTGGCAATGGAAGTCAATCATGCAGCAGAGCCAGAGCCAGAGCCAGAGCCCGGACCACAACGACGACAACTCCCCAGTTGCCGGGGACCAGGGACCTGCCTTGTAGTGCCAAACTTATGCAACAATTTCTGTGCTGTGCAAGTGCAACAACTAAAACAAGCCACGGACAACAACAACATTATGATGATGATGATGATGATGATGATGATGATGATGATGATCGGAGCAACGCATGAGGCTCTGGCTGCTGTTGCTCTTTGCTGGTACACATCAAACATGGTCGTGTCGGTCCAACAAACAGAAGTCAGTCAGTCAGTTAGTCAGCCAAAGTCGGGCTCTGGCTGTTGTGGCTGGTGTTGATGTGGATCCCAGCTAACAACTTGCATCGTGTAGGGGCAGCATTCGTAGCCGAAGCTGAAGGCAAGTTGTAGTTGTTGGCGGCGGCGGCCGCGGCGGCGTTGGCTGTAGCTCGCTCTTTGCTGTTGCTCTTTGCTCGAGTCGTGCATTTTGTTTATTCTAGGAAAGCGCGCGCGTATTCGCCCAGCCTCTGCCTCAGTCACAGCCCCTCCCGCTCTGATCCTCCTCCATGGTCATGGCCATGGCTGGCTGCTTGGTCTGCTCTCTGTCGCTGAGCCAAGTTGAATGACCCGTCGCGCATGTGTGCAAAAATGTGTACACAAACCATAAAATACAAGCCACAAGCACTGGCACTGAGCACTCGGCAGCTTTACTTACATAAGTAGGCCTAGGTGCTGCTTGGGCCTGTGGCCGTGGCTGGACCAGAGTCCCCATAGTCACACACAGGCCCAGGCCAAACCCCAGGCACGCCTTTTGCTGGTTACGCTTTATTATTTAGTGGCTTGTGGGTGGGTGGAGACTCTGGGAGTAGTGGGAAAAAGTGGCAGTTTTTCCCCCAAAAAATATTCTCGTTGGTAGCTGTGCTGTGCCTGGAGGTGCTTCTACGATTTCTTCTTCTTTTTTTTATGGCCACGCTCGATGCGGAAACGCAAGGCGATGCGAGTGAAAATATTTGCAATGCCACAAATATTTCAAAGATTACAAAATAAACACAAATCTTCTGCAGTGTCTGCTGTGTTGTCCCCAAATGCGTTTGTCGTTTGACTCTCGAATGCTTCTTTTTCTTTTGCTTTTTCTTTACCGCTATTCGCAGCTGCAGCGGTGACAACTTGACCACACCCACCTTTAGTTTCAATTGCAGGCGAGACACAGACGCAGAAGCAGAACCAAACGCAGAACCAAACCAAATACAATATACGAGTAATAGTAAGTAAGTTGGATAACGACATACGATTTATTTGCTTATTTATTTGCTGCTGCCGAAATAATTTTTGTAGAAGAAATTACATGCAAATATGTTCGTCGTCTGCTTGTGCGCACTCACACATGCAAGCGTATTCTATTTTTAGATTTCTACGCTCTAACAAGCATGCAGCGAGCGCGGGGGGTTTTTTGGCTTTTCGTCGCTCGTCCAGTTCTTGCTTGCAGACTGCCGTTACTTCATATTATATTGTCTTTGCCCAGCTCTGATCATTTCTCACTCTGTTTTTGGTGTGAGTGTGGAGAGTTTTTCGTTTTCTTTTTCGTTTGACTTTTCTCTGTATTTATCTATCGTCTAATTAGATGCAGCTTAAACAATGCCCGCGGAGAGGAGCAATAAATCGATCTATAATTGCGATTCCCAGTAAAAGGCAAAAGGCAGCAACTAGGAAGAAGAAAAGGCAACTGCCACTTGGCAGCAGGAGTATGCAAATTTTTTTAATGCACTTTTTGTTGTTGTTGTTTGGGGCAAAAACAATTTCCATTTTCTATGGCCTTGATCACATAATTTCCATAATGCCAAGCAGATCAATATGGAGTGAGCGACAAGCTAACAACAACACAGGCAGACAGACGGACGGACAGAAGGAGCCCAGAGACTTGCGACCCAAGCCCAAGCCCATGCCCAAGCCCGTATCATGTCCATGCATCAACGCTGAAAGCAGCCGCCAGGCAAGAGCCAAACCAAGGCAGAAGGCGCCCTAACAATGCAACTGCAAACTGGAAGCATTGGGGGCCGCACAGCAAATGAATTTGCGAGTAATTTAACATGATTATGTCGGCGACAAGGTAGCAATGTAGACATCGAAGCTGATGCTGGTGCTGCTGGTGGAGCTCCTGCTGCTGCTGCTGCTGCTGCTGCTGCTGCTGCTCCTCGATTTGCGGCTACCCAAATTGGACGCAGTTGCGCAAAAGGCTAGGGCTGTGACTAGGACCGGGCGCTACCTTGGCGTGACGCTGTGTTTTATTACCAAACTGATGCTGGCCAGGCAGCAGCCTAGACCATGATTCGTTCTAAGTAAATTATGCCCGATGGTCATGATGTGGATGTGGATGGCCATGAAATTGCACCAGTCGAAGGTTGTTGTTGGCTGCTGCTGGTTGTTCTTGGCTGCCGTGCATATGAAACAATTACCGAGGCAAGGGTAATATCAGTGGATGCCTAGAACCTAGACCCGCACAATCCTGCCTGTCTATATGTGGACATTGTAATTGCAGGCCCAAGACTACTCCTCGAGCTCATCTCATATGCATATTTATGGCTGCCTGCCTGCTCGGGCAATGTCATTAGAGAGTCTGTTTGTCTGTTTGTCAGTTTGTCTGTTTGTCAGTTTGCCATTTTGTCAGGTTTGGGGCGAATTTTTCCCCACCGCTCGCTCCTGACTGCTTAATAGATAATAATGAGGCAACAGTCGACTGGCAGGCAGTTGGCCTTGGGGCGCTGTAATTAAGCAGTTAAAGGAGGGGTTCGGCTCGGTCGCCATGAATTCTTTCCCACAGTTCGGGGCCCTAGAGTTTTACGAGCATGTGTCCTGTCTTTGATTTGTTTTGATGGCCTTTGCATGGCTTTAATGAATCCTCAACAGCCCATACCCCCGGCTCCCCCCTCCATTCGGCAATCAATCTGTCCGACAGTCAGTACACTCTTCCCCCGCCAGAGTTGAGGCTAATCACAGACTGGCATTCCTTCCACTAGCTCCACTAGCTCCACTAGCTCTACTTTGATCTCTTCTGTTCTGTGTTCCGTTGCTGTTGCTGGCAAATATATCATAATTTTGTTTGCGCAATTTTAGACAGTGCAAAGCGAAGAGCCTGCAGGGAGGAGGAGGATGCCGGGTCTGCATTCAATTATTACACCGCTAGCTGTTATTGATAACAGCGCATTGATTACAGCAATTGCCGAAATAACAGACAAGACAAAGTCCAACGGCAGATTTCAATGCAGATTGAGACTCTGATTGCTGCAGCAGGAGCCTCAGCCTGACAAGTGATGGATGCATCCATGGCCCGGCCCCAGCAATCAGCAGCGGAGCAGGAGGAGGCAGGAGGAGGCAGTAGGAGCCTCCCAGCGAGCAACAAGTTTTCCACTGCGCATGCGTAACTGTTTATTAATTTGAGTGGTAGCTGGGGAGAGAGCGCCGCGCCACTCTCTCACGCTGCCGTGTCCTGACTCTGACTTTGGTTTCAATTAAGTGCTCGTGGAACGCATCCATGTGGCATTCTAAGCGCTAATTGCTGCTGCTGCTGCTGCTGCTGTCTCCAGCTTGTAGTCGATTTGTATCTTTGTATCTTTGTATCTCTCTCTCCTCCCACGTCGCATTCGCCTTGGCATTCGCCTAATGATTGGACACTGCAGATAGTGCAGCGGGGAGACTCATAGCTGCAGAATGTTGCGTGTTAGCCGACAGAGGACAGAGCTGGCCAAAAGCCGTAAAATTCAATGGCCCAGTGCTTGCACACACACAGAAAGGAGAAGAGGAGACTCGCACACACAAGCGCAGGGGAGACACTGTAGGAATACTCGTACATCATGTGCAAAAGATCAGCGCAAAGCGATAATTATACAAAGTATTAGTTCAAGTGAGAGCCGAGCCGAAGCCGAAGCCGAAGCCGGAGCCTGTCTCTGACTTGGCATGACCCAAAGCTCTAGCTGGAGCTGGAGCCATGGACTGTCTGTGGTTGCCATGCGTAAAGGTGCCAGCCGGAGAGTTGATTGAACCCACTGAGGCATTAGAATGGGAGAATACATAGAGATGGGTCTGGGCACAGGGCTTGGGCCTGGCCCTGGGCCTGGGCCTGGGCCTCTAGGGTTACACAATTGAAAGACGCTGCTCCCAGGCCGGGTAAGTCATTGCACCTGTGATAGAGATCTGCCTTTAGTTCTCTCTCTCTCTCTTCTAATTACCATTCCCTTCCTTCGTCTAAATAGTGTCAAAATGAATTCTAACACGCCAACCCAACAGCAGATCGCAGCTCCCAGTTCCAGTTGCCTGCCTCCAGCGCTGCCTCTAGCGAACCGAAAACATTTTGCACTGGTCAAGCTCTGCCTGACGGTAGCCGTCTTCGGCTTTTTGTCTTCGGCTTGTGGGTCTCCATCATTGTCTTGTCTTGTCTTGTTAGCGTGCCGGCGCCTTTTAGCTCTCTTAGACAGCGATTAGTGGCCAGCCAGCAGCCAGTAGCCAGTAGGGGTTTGAATGTGGCGCCAGGTTGAATGTCCAAGTGAGATGCGAAATGCATTTGCCAAGTGATGGAGCATGCCACAGAGAGAAGGGTTCTTTCCACATCCTACCCGTATCATAAGCACTAATTAGCAGAACAACCGAATTGGGTCACAGCGGCTACTAATTGCCATAAATATGAATAAAAGCCGCAAATGTTTTGCCATTTAATTAACATTTTGAACACGTTTTTCGTAGTGGAGCGGAGCAGGGCAACGTGTTATACAAATCAAAATTAGCATATTCACGGCGAGAAATTGCATAAAATGTCGAACCAAAAATAGACATACGCCCCGCGACACAGTCCACAATCCACATTCACGTTCACGTCCACGACGACGACGACGACGACGACAAGTTCAAGTTCAATGACATCGAACAACAATAGGGAAATACTCGTAGCAGCATGCATAATATGAGCTATGATTATGGCATCCACCAGCCACACCAGCAGCAGCCAAAGCACTTTAAGAAACAGATAGAGAGATACAGAGATAGGTGTCTTGATGGGAAATCTGTATTATTGTATTACTCAACCTCAACCTCAGCCAGCCCAGCCCAGCCAGCCGGCGTTTTGCTCTACTAAACAGCAGCAAAAGATATTCATTTGCATTTCCCCAAGCAAGCGACAGAGGCAGAGCAAGAGCGTGGGGGTGGATTGTAAGATTACTGTGTGCTGCGCGCTTCTCTTTTCGTTGCTTCGCCTCTCTTCACAGTGCTGCTCTTTGCGTCTCTTTTCGTTGCTGCTCTTCAAACAGAAATTACAGCAATCATTGAAAACCATTTCATTGTCAAGGTGAAAGGTGGAATGGGGCGCTGCACGGCACAGCACCACAGAGTCGAGGCGTTAATAGCCAAATTGTGTAATTGCAATTGTAATTCCATTTGGCTTTGGCCGAAAAAGAAACGGCGGAGGCTGCGGCTGCTGCCGCTGCTGCTGTGGTTTCAGCGCGCGCTCTCTTTTTCCCCTCTCTCTCTCTTTCTCTCTCTCTCTCTCTCTGTGGCCACACGTTACCGTTACACTTCAAATTGCCTGTGAGTTAACCGCAAGCGTATTTACTTAAATGAAATTAGCCCCCGACCTTGTCGCAGGAAGTTGAGAATTTAATGCTGATAAAAATCAAAAGAGCTGACTGCCTGCCTGCCTTTCTGTTCTCAGTGAATTTCCGCCTCCGATGCTGGTTCACACGCTGCTCCGCAGTTCTAACCATTTAATTGGAGAATCAAGTGCAACGGCAACGGCAACTGGCGGCCCTTTGGCGGTCTCTGGTCAATGGCCTCGCCCCCATACAGACACGGCACTCTCGCGTGGGCTAAATCAAAAACCAACTAAGTGGCTCGCCGGAACATTTAAGCCAAACAAATGTATCTTTTATGAGTGTCTCAAGCTCACGGTCAATTTATCATGCGCAGAGACTGGGACACAGGCGCGGCTTCGCACCAACTCGAACAACATCTGTAAAGCATTTTCTGACAAATTGATGAACGAGTGGGAAAAGGAAGGGAAAGCAAGGAAGGAAAGTTGTCGAGTTTGCCGCTTAGCATAAATGCTTATTTATGGCCAAGAACAACCCAGCATCGGCAGCCGATTGGGGTTGAAATCGCAGTTGGGAGTTGCAGGGGCCTAGCCCATCTAATTGTGTCACCGATGAAAGTTTTTCTCCGCCAATCCGTTTGGCCAGTCTCACGTTCGATGGGTGCCTGCTGCTTCGTGCGGGCCTGTAACCCGCAAGTTCGTGATCTCTAACTCTGCGTACTTGTTCTCTAAGTGGCTATGAAATTCCTTAGCCACGCAGCCAGCCAACACATCTTCAGCATCGCCAAGCTCATCATCCTCATTGCCATATCGGTCAATGGTCAGCGGCTTTGGCCAGTTCTGTTTGCCAAGCAAACAGCTTCAACTGGGAGTTCTACAGCAACTTTTACTCGTACTTCGACTCTGCGACTCCCCGACTGGGACTGGAGTGCAGACAACAATGTACGCCACGGATGGCTATGGCTATGGCTATGGCTATGGCTATTGGCCCCTAGTGTCAGTATGTTTGCATATATAAAATATTTACGATCGTTGGATGGGCAGCAGCTGGAGAGGATGGCGGTAGCCCACAATGGCTGTGGGCCTGTGGGCAGTGCTATCAACACACCTGATAAGCCAAATCCGCCTTGCCACTTGACATTGAACCTGGTCTACGTCTGGCTTTGGCTTTGGCTTTGGCTTTGGCTCGGGGTTCGTGTCTGGGTGCAAAAATGTTAATTATATGCGCGTGGCTAAGCTGATGACTGGACAACGTTAAATCTTGATTAACGCTGCCACAGCCGATGCTTCAGAGGCATCTTCTCTGGCTTTAGTCTCAGCCTCAGCCCAGGGCCTGATGCCTGATGCTGACGCTGATGACATCAGCCGAGCCATGCAATTAATATCAAACCATAATGATGTGTACCTCAGACACAGAGCCAGAGCCTGGCCAGAAAAGTTCTGCTGGCACGCACAAAACTTTGAAGCCATCGATAGCGCGGCCAGCCAGATAGTTGGCCTGGCCTGGCTAATACAAGATAATTAGGCACAGCGGCAAGTGAACATCGCTGACTTCCGCAAAAAATCTTTAACTTGGAATCCCAGTCCCAGTCCGAAGCTGGAGCTGGGTCTGAGGCCATAAAGCGGCGATTTATGTGCGCAATAAACAAACGTATTGAAGATCTGTTGGCTCGCTTGGTGGAGTACTAATGCTAATGCCTTTGTAATTGGTTATAAATTAAGAAATCACAAAAACTCGGCAATAAAATATATTTACGAAATGGGAAATGGCAGATGGGCAGATGGGCAGTTGGGCAGTTGGGAGCTAGTCAAGGTTCAGTGACCAACGATCGAAGTTGGTGTAGGTGTCAAAGAATCCACAGGCAATGGGAACGAGCACCTGTTCTGCTTGATTTGAGTTGTTCTGTTCTGTTCTGTTCTGTTCGTTGCTTTAATAAGCATGAGAAAAACGAGATACGAGATACGAGCTCACGTTTGAAATTGATTGATGAAAACGCCCCATGAAAAGCAGTCGGGCAACAGCCATAAGACGGAAGGCAACAGAAATAAAAGCATCTTCGATTCGTGGCTTATAAAATAATGATTATGCGATGCCTGAAACCGTGCCAACGCTCCACCGACCTTGAGCTTGAATTAAAACTTGAACTTGAGGCATCCTCTTGGCACTTAAGTTGCACAACTTGCCCGCAGGCCAGCGACTTACGGTTAACTGTTCGGCCAAGCTCTTGGCTGCCAAAATGTTTTCGATAGCTGCTCAAACAAATGGCAAATAAATAGAGGACTTGGAATTGATCGCTGGATCGCTGGATCGCTGGATCGCTCGCTGCTTTTGTTATGACGCAAATGCCACTTGTTGTGAAGTATCTAACTCTGCCCGCTGTTAATCATCTTTGGAGTCCAAGTCCGGCTGACATCAAGCGCTAGTACTATTGATTTATTGCTGTAGCATAACCAGAAACAGAGCCAGAAACAGAACCTGAACCTGAACCGCAGAAGGGGCACCTAAGCCACACTCGTGTAAGCCCAACTGTTGAGTCATGCATTAGCTGCCAGCTCATACATGTATTTATAATGGAACAATTCAATTACCAGAGCATGCTGAGAGAACTCAAGCCCAGCCGCGGCACAACAAGTTCATCAAACTCAAGTGGTGTCTGCACATTCAATCTTTCAGTGGGGACTGGGCTTTGGGTTTGGGTTTGGGTTTGGGTGTGCTGTCCATTAGGCCGCTTTTTGTTGCCTTGTTAGTGTAACAGATTTGTGACTGTGTGTAATAATCAATAAATAGGTGAGAAAAATGCCTGGCGGGGGTCCGGGCTCCATGGGCACCAGGTACCTCTCCCTCTCCCTCTCCCCCTCTCAGTCTTCGTCTTCCATTCACAAAAATTCTTTTCCATTTTATTTCCATTTCCATATGCAGCCACGGCACACAGAGCGTAGGTTTTTGGACATGTGTTAATGAAAATTCCAAGAATTCTGAATGCAAGCAGAGTGTCGAAGTGGTCCCAGCCGAATGTGGGTCAACGAGCCTGACTATTGTCGCCCATCGTTTTGACTAGGCCAAATCAGTCTGAGAGGCTGGACGACACGACACGTTGACGTTGCAGCTGGAGTTGGAGTCTCGCTTGTTGCCTGTTTATTGAATGCCCATTAAACAATGGGACTCTGGCTCTGGCTCTTACTTTGGGTTCTCTGGTTATGGCCCCCAGGCTGGATGGAGTACTGCATCTCGCATACATTTTGGTTTTGGCATTTGCCTGTCTTCTGCCGCTGACCGATATTCCCGAGGAGAGCTTGGGTCTTGCTCTTTTTGGGTTTATTTGCCTTTAAGTTCTGTTTAAACAAGTCGTTAAATTGAACACGCCTAGAGTCAGGCTGTGGAACCGTTAGGCATTGCCTTTTATTGCCTTGGTAAATGTGAAAGTTAACACATTGCGCTCCGGCTCCCCCTCCAGGCAGTTGCAGATGCAGACACAACAGATACATAGATGCAGATGCGTCGAGTTGGCTGATGATGGCACACACCATTAGCACTTGCTTTTAATTATACGAGAGTACGCAGAGCCCGCAGTTATCGGACACTGCCCTCCCGCCAGTCGGAACGCATGACAACAATTGAATTTGGGACAGCGACAGCAACAGAGCAGCCCCTCAGCATCGAAATGGAACTGCTGCTCTTAATTAAATGCAACAGACTTTTGGCCAGTGATGACCCCTGACCCAGGACAAGCGGCGGAAAGACTCGGCAGCTGGCAATTTGTCACAATGGCCTTTAATCAGACGAACTCGGGGGTCAGTTCGCAGCATTTATGGCAGAAATAATCAAAACAGACAAACAAAATAAAGAGCGTTGCAGATGTGTGGATTTGGCACAGGATTGTGGCACTTGCGAGCTACTTAGCTGCAGCTAAGCATAATTTATGTTGACATAATAAACCACTTACCGGCTCGTGTGGGTATCAGCATTATGGCCAGCAGGGCCAGCGTCAGAGACACCAGCGCCTCGAGTCCCAGCGGACTCGAACGTCTTCTTGTCATGGTTGTAACTGCAAATGGAGCAGAGTAGAGTTATTGTTAGTGCGTGATTGGCAAAGGAAGAGCCAGCGGGCTGACAGGGTGGAGAATCGTTTAACCCTTAAACAACAATCAAATCGAGCCACAATATGTTCCCTAAACGACAGCCCAGGCACTTCATTAAAAAAGCATGACAAGGCGCATGCCAACCCACCTCATGCCACCACCTCTACTCTCATCTCGTGTCGTCTCAATTTATTTCCTTTTCTTATTTTCTTTTATTTCCCTCTTTTTGTGTGTGCTGAAAATTTTCAATGGCTCTTCGGCTTACAAAAGCAATTTACGTGCACAAACAGCAGAAATGTTGGGTGGCGGTTGGCGGGACTGTTGACATGTGAACCGAATGCCACGAATGCCACCACCACCATGCCACCATGTCACCATGCAGCATTCACTACTTGCACCCCTCCTGTATGTCCTGCTCGGGATGTCCTGGCCAGCACTGTCCTGCCCTGCCCTGCCCTGCCCTGCCCTGACTGACTGGCTGTTTTTCTTCAATTGTTTGCGGAAATCACTTGTTTGCCGATTTGACAGATGTGCAATTTTCCCTGACATGCTGGCACTGCCGCCTCCCTAGCCCGCCCCCTTACAGCACTTCCTTCTGCTTGCCGGAAAGGTCAAAAATCGTTCGGTGCCCCGAAACTTTTCTGTGAAGTTGCTGATTGAAAATGTCAGCCGCACGCCACAGAAAACTTCTCGAAGTTGTCTCCCAACCCCACTGGCTGCTCCCTCCCCCAGGACTTGCTCAGTGATCCCATCGTTATAATTAGCGGGTGGCAACCGCCACATATCACAGCTTATCGGCTGACAACTAGCCAACTAAAGTGACTCCTGCCACAGTCCTGCTGCTGCTGCCATATATAACCTGGGCCTATGGGGGGGGCGGGAAGGGGACCCGTCGACACATACGTTTCATATTTTCATTTATTAGCCAGAGTTTGCTCTCGGCTCTTATTTGCTTTATGTTGCTTTAATCAAGTCCCAGGAGATGCAACACGTGAGTGTGCCCGAGCGATGCCAAATGGCTTTGATGGGGTGGCTTCAGACACCCAAGAGCGTGAGGGTGTCGTGGTGGTTCAGTGCGATATGGGGTTGGGGGTGCTGTTTTTTGTACATGTATTCCTGGGCGTGGTCGTTGGGTGGGGAATTATGCAATTTTATACCTTTCATAAAGCAATAAAAAGTTGCACGCCAAAGTACCATGGGACGCAAAGGGCGATAAAAGAATAAAATAGATCTCTGAATATGGAAACTGATCGATAGATTTTGTGTGTTTATAGAGCGAAAGTTAACAGCACTAGCGATAGTTCATCGCTCGATCGATCGATCTATGTTGCCCACTGTAGCATTTGGCATTCCATTTCGGTTACTCTTCTGGGGGGTCATATCGAGCTCTTTCTCGCTCTCTCTCTCCTTCGCCTCCCCTGCTGCTCCCCCTGTTCTAGTGAAATCTGAGTGGTTTCGGTTACGGCAATGCTCCCCCTCGGGCAGCTGCTTGGATTTACTCGCTAACGAAACAAGCAAATAAAAATCGGCTAATGTTGGGGCTGGGGCTGGGCTGGGGCTGCAGCTGCGGCTCGACGCTCATCATAAATGCGCGAATTGTGCTCATTAAAATGCAGGCAAACTGGGGGAGAGAGGGAATGAGAGAGAGATAGAGCGAAAGCCTCAACCTGCGCTGAGCCACGGGAGTCACAAAAATCAGTTGCTGCGTGCTGCTCGGGCAGCAAGAGTAACGAGTGAGGTATGCAACACACGAAGCCGCCTCTCGGTCAAGTTGAAAGATTGCTGCCCAGATGCTGGAGATGAGGCTGGAGTTGGGGCTGTGGCTGTGGCTGTGGCCGATGCCTCTGCTGCTACCATCTCATTCGAAGTCGCGGCATGTTGATGACGAGTTGACATGACGAGCGACAATAACAATAATGATAATCTCACAACAGCCAGCAACAAGAGCCAGCAACAAGATATACAATGAAGATGATGATGATGATGATGATGATGATAATGGTGATGAGGATGATGATGATGCTGTAAATGCCGCCTGCCTGCTTGCACTGACAACGGAAGCGACACAAACTGGCTATTAGTTGTTGGCCAAAATGGCACTTGTTCTAAAACTATTAGCAACACACGAACAGGCGAGCGGCGAGCAAGCAACACAGCAACAGCGCAACATGTTGCTGCCTAGCAACCTGGCAGCCTTGCAACTTGTTGCGGTAATTATATTCCACTGTACTCGCCGTGGCTAAATGGCCAGCAATTTTATTCTTTTCAGTCATAGCATAGCATTTTCAGTATTTGGGTTAAGACCAAATAAAGGGGTGGTCAGCCAGCCAGCCAGCCAGCCAGCCGGCTGCCATATGTCTTCTGATGCTCTCTGTGTGTGTGACACAAATTCAATTTGTGAATGAAAAGAAGCAGCCAAAAGTACACACAAACATCAGGCAGCAGCAGCAGCAGCAGGCAACTACTTTTACCCGTTGCAGTACGAGGAATACTCTCGCATTTGCCCAAAACGAGGCAGGCGCTTGTTACCAGTGTACCCAAAGAGGGGCGGACATACACACACACACAACCACACACATGCCAGCAGATATCGGTCATGGGAAATTTGCAAGATTTTCGGAAGAAACGACAAGGGCAAGGCCTAAGCCATGCATCTTCATCGTCTGCGATGTCTGCGATGTCAGACCCAGTGGAGACCTGGCCTGCTCTGACAATGGCATGGCCCACTGTTGATATGCGTTATGAAAAATGTATTCAGGTCCAGCAGGAGGAGGCAGCGGCTCATGCGTGAAGTGCAGCGGCAGTGGCAATATTTGCATAGCGTTGCCCCCTGCCCGCTGCCCACAAAGGGTAGGCACTGGACAGGCGAGCGGCTGAGAAATTGCACGGGCTGCCGCAGTCTCTGCCCCTGACCCAACTCTGGGGAATATCCATATCCACTGTGCATTGTGGGCATGCGTGGAGGCTGCTGCCTGCTGCTGGCTGCTGCAAGTTGCAAGTTCCCATTTCCCCAGTTGCACAAATTGTGGCCCAGCTGGCTCTAATATAAATGTATGGCCCGAGCGGTGGAAACAAACAGAGAGAAAAAAAAGAAGAATTTACATTTCACAAAGGCAGAGACGCAGACGACGACGACGACGACGACGACGACGACAGACGACGGCCTCAATGGAGGGTGGGAAAATATCACATGGGGCAACCCAGCATGGGCAGCATTTTGACAGTCGGGGCACGAGTCGGGGGCATGGCCAGTGGAGAGGGAGCCGAGGAGCAGACGCTTCGTTAGCATATCAAAAGGTGTCTCTTGTCAGAGAGCTATCTTGTGTCGGCTGTCGTGTTTGTGTCTGACTCTGGACTCTAGTTCTAGCTCTGACTGTGTGTCTGTTCCTTCGCTCTGCTCTGCCTGTTTGCCTTTTGCTTTTGAAATTTGTACCATGACCCACAAATATACTTTGGGGCACGCATCTAACGACGACCCAGCGACAAGATCGCAGTCAGAGATCGATAGCAATTTGCAATTTGCAGGCTGCAGCATCCAACTCTGCAGCTTTAATTGGATTTCTGGCTGGTATCAAATTGACATTTAGCACACAAGCGAAGAACCCCAGTGGTAGTCCCCGTCCCAGTGCCAGTTCCAATAGCAATCCCAGAACGATCTCCCCATCAGAGTGCTGCTGCCTGACCCCAACCTCACGCGTCCATCTGGGGATCTGCCTGTAGTCTCTCCTCTCCCTCCTGCAGCTTATCGTATTACACTTCTTCGATTGCACTGCCATTGCTGCCACTGCTGTTGCTTGGCGTTAATTTGGTTTTGTGTTCTGTTCTGGCTCTGCCATTTAACGGTCGTGGCAGCAGCAATTGCAAATTGCATTTCTTTTTTTTGTTCTTTTACTATTTTATGTTTATGGTATTCCTTTTGTCTGGCCAATTGCCTTGTTCTGCACGTCATCCCCATAAATCCGCGAACGAGCGAACGAACGAACAGCCGCGAGGCCCTCACACACATGTGCCCATCGCCCGATCGCCCGATCGCGGCAGATCGACCAATCAGCAATCGCCAATCGCCCGTTCGGCAATCGCCAATCGCCAATCGTTCGTCTATCGTTCGCATAGTTGTGGCCAATTGGTAGCCCAAATTGTTGCGGTACAGGAAGCCAATTTGCAGGCATACGGCCTCAGGAATGTGCGACCTTTGCCAGATACAATTTTAACAGCACGGAAAAGGTGTTAACTGCCGGTTTAAATTCTCAGCTTAGATTCTGCTGATTATCGGCACATTGTTTGAACTCTATTGCACGAGGGTCTAATGCAAATTTTCGGTTTTGAACTCACAATTGAGCGACCTTGTGGCATCATCAGGCAGCATCATCTCTGGCTGGCCACTTGAGCCACAAATTGGAGGAGTTTGCTTGAAATTAATAAAGCTCACGGTGCTGCTCACGATCTGCAAACATAACGGTGTCTAGTGGCAAATTTAGGTGGTGGCAGGGGGCAGGGAGCAGGGAGAGAGGAAGAGAGGCAGCAAACAAGCAAACAAACCCGCGCCAAATGTAAACTTCTGTTGGAGACCGACTGAGTCACTTGTCAGCGCAGCCATGCCACTGCCATGGAGCCAATGGAGCAACGGCATGCGGAAGCTGCCCAGCACGACTCGAGCTCCAGCTCTTCAGCAACGCCAACGCCAACGCCAAGCAACTCCCATCTCCAGCAGCGCTCTCCAAGTGCAACTCGACGGCAATTTGCCATTTTCGCTGTGTGTCGGCCAACCCAGAACCCAACTGCAACACTTGAACTGGATTAGTTGCCTGCCCGCTTTGATTTGTGACAAATCTTGATGATGCTGGCTACCGTGTGCTCGCCTGCAGCATGCAATCTGCTGGCCATATGTGGAAGTGGATGTGGCAGCAGCTTGTGGCTGACCCAACACCAGCAGAAGAGCTGCCGCAGATCGTGCGCTGATTTTGTTTCCTATTTATTTCTTATTTCTTTTTTTTCGCTTTTTTTGTAACGCTCTTGCCACAAATTTCTCTTTTTCTTGGGGTCAAGTTTGTTGGCAGCCCGCAGAAGCGTTCTGATTTCACTCGCCACTGATGCAGCTGCCTCTGCGGCTGCTGCTGCTGCATGCAACGTAGTTGCAACTGCTGACTAATGAGCTTTGAGTTTGGCTTTGGTTTTGGTTTAATTCAAAGCAAACATCCCAATTAGGCATTTTGTGCCTGGAGCCATTCCGGCTTCACTTTTCAGCTGGCCAGAAGCGCGCGATAGCCAGGTTTTCCCTACGTGATTGTAAATATGAGACACGACCCACTGGCGCTGCAGTGGCCCACAAATTTCAGGCGAAACCAAACCTTAATGACGCCTACACGTGTCAAGCGAATAATGTTATACAATGTTTGAAGCGATTTGCAAATTTCAGTCATCAAAAACACACACAGAAAAAGAGCTGCAATTGGCAGCAAGGTGGAAGACAGAGAACAAATCAAACAAGCCGAACAGCAAATACTCTCGGAATGGCAGGGGGAAACTTGATTGATGTTTGTACAACCCGAAAACATGCACTTCCTGCTGGTACACATCATAATTGTGATCAAACATCCAACTTATGTACGGAAATATGTAAATATGTACACAACTATGTATGAGCTGGAAGCACCTTCTCCGGCGCTAGACAAACTGGTTCTAATTATGCCAGAGAGCCTGGCCAAAAACAGTTAACCGAAATAAACATAAACGCTTTGGCAGCTACGTGATTTGAGCGCAGAATTTCGCTAAAAGTGGATCAATGAGCTTCAGTTTGAGTTTTTGGCGCGGACTGGGGCTGACTCCCAAATCAAATTCCACTGCTGGCTGGTGGGCAGCCATCAATTGAATCTCATTTATATGATTACTCATGTCTATTGTATGTAATTTTTGCAGCGAATTCAACTGAAGTGTATGCCAAAATGTGTACAAGTATTTTTATTGAGGGATGCTACAACCCAAAGACAGGCATGGGAAATGCCCGGATACGCATTTATTTCGAGCGCTGTGATGTCATGGCATTGTTTTGCCGCTTGGTTCTGCAAGTCAGCATCGATCATCGACAGTGAGATTCTTCCACCCAGTGACTCATTGGCCAGTCTCAGATAATTACAGAGCACAGGCCCAGGGCCATGGCCAAGCCAGAGCAGGAACTAAAGAACCAAAAAACTCTGGCCCAAAGTCAATGCAACGCTCAAAGAGCGTCTGGGCTGGGGGCTCATCCTTCGTGCTAGTCCGCTTCGAGGAATTCACTTGACTTGGCCAGTCTAATGCTCTGCCCAACCAGGAAATGCCAATCAATGGCAGCGAATACATGCGTTCCCTGTGCCTCTGGCAGCAGCATTGATAGAGAGCGGAGTCTCTCTCTGTGTGTGTGCTGTCTGCTGTCTGCTGTCTCTTCGGCAAAACAAATAAATTAAAAATTGCATTAAAATGTAGAAAATGAAAAACGTTGCCTTTTCCAGCTGATTTCAGGTAGAGAAGGAGCAGCAGCAGCAGGCGAAGGCAGTGTCTCAGGCCAAGTCACTGTGCGAGCAGTGGGAGGAGGGAGCTGGAGTTGCGGAGTCGTTTTAGCTGTAGCTGTAGCTGGGCAGGGTTCATGGCATAGCTGTGCTGTCAACTTGAAATCGCACGTTTCTCTACGCGCTACAAAGTCGCGTCGCGATGCCGATCGAGCAGTTGGAGCCCAGGCAGCAGCGCGACAGAGGACAGAGTACAGGCGGACAGCAGGACTGGCGGACAGGCGGACAGGGCAAAATGTGCTAAAATATGCGCAAATAGCAAAGGAGAAGCGGCCTAGTCTGGGCCTGGACGTGGGTCTGGCTCGGTCTGGTCTGGTCTGGTCTGGCCTGGTCTGCGCATAAAGTCATGGCACTCTGCAGCTGCTGCGACTCCAGCGACGACTCCGGCAAACGCCGCCGCATATGAGTGAGTGTTTTAAATCATGCTGCCTGCCAAAGTCATGATTCATATACCGTTAGCTGCTCATTTCCACACAAATAAATCCCAAAAAGAGGAAAGAATCGCAGGCCAAAGTCGGTTCCCGTCCAGGCCCATTCCCACTTGAGAACCGAGAGCTGCTCCTGCCAGCAGAGCAGATCCTAACCAATTTCCAAATGCCCATCGCAGGTGCTTTAGCCAAAGTTGATTCCATTAATCAGATGGCTACAGACTACGGACTGTAGACCCGCATAAAAACACTTAATTATGCATGGAGCTCCAACGGAATGCTGCTTCAATGATATTGAAGATATTTACACGTGCACGATGACGATTAAATGGATGCTCCATCATTAAGAGATGAACGTGAGATTTGGCAGCTCCACAGCTCCACAGCTCCACAGCATTGAGCAAAGAGCAAATTGTTTGTCGTCAAGCGGGGGGCAGTTTCACTTTTACTTGCTTTTGTTTTTAGTTTTATTTGTTTGGCAAAGGAAAGTGTTCTGCGAGCGAGAAAACAGCTTGAAGCTCCAAGGGGAAAGCATGGAAAGTGTTTTGATAAAACTCATTCATCCAGCTGAAGCCTCTGCAAACATCATTTGTGGCAGGTTCTAGCCACTAGCTGGAGTTTGTGCCGTTCAGTGCACTTTAGACTTCCGAGAATGTTCCCAAAAAAAATATACGAAATGAAATTGAATTTCATGGCTGGTCAACTTGGCTATTACGCGGGCAGAAGACATGCCAACGGCAACGGGGGGGGGGGTCAGGCCCATTAAAGCCCAACCAGTTTTCAGTTCCTATTAAGCGCGGCGGGTTCTTAGAAGCCCCTACCGATCCCCTCATTTCGGGTAAGAGTTTCCGCATTATGATGTTCATATAAATAGTTGCCATAACACTCAGCACTCAGCGCTCGTCGGCGTTTTCGTGTACCTAATTAGAAGTGCCCAGAGCGGGGGCTCTGACACAGCTCCACCAAGTGATGGATGAACTGTCAGTGTGTTGCAGGTGGTGGAGGGAGGTGGAAAACCGTTTGGGGGGTAACGAAATTTTCCTGGGGTTTTGTCGGGCACTCCATTTTTTGATCTCACACATTTTTAATTCAATTTATTAGCGTCTGAAAATTGGCTTTAAATTGATTTTGGCATTCCCCCAACTCAGAGCCCCAGGGGGGGGGGGGCCATAAATAAATTGACTGCTCGATATATCGATTTTTCGGCTTGGCATTTTGCAATCTAAATTATGCACAGCGACATTTAAAACACGAATTTCAGCTCTGGCCATCAATTCTGCAACGGCATTGTTTGACCTGTCCACTGGCAAATGGCAAAACATTTATTCTGCATTTCAATTTCAATTAAAACTGGCAAAGTTTGCAGCCAGCGGAGAGTGACACGCGGTGGCAACTTTAAGTGCGACTGCGGAAAAAGGGTTGCAAAAAAGCCACAGCGCCGCCAGGAGGCAGAGTGCAGCGGGGGGACTGCGAGGGGACTGGGAGCACTTGAAGGCAATGAAGTCAAGTATGCAAACAATGCAAAAGCGTCGGAATTTATGGGGTAGAAATATGACAAGGATGTGCCGGATAGTCAACCTGTGTCCGTGCCTTTGCCCTCTTCAATAATGAGCGTCCGTGTCGTTGTGCTTGTCTAAGGAAAGGATGAAATGAAAGCTGCTGCTGCTGCTGCTGCTGCTGCCACGCCTTATTGCCTCATCAGAGCACAGAGCTCCACTGACTCCCTCACTGACTCCTCTCTGTGTCTGTTGTCAATGTTGTGTCGAGGCACGCACCTTGTTGGCGGCTTGGCGGCTTGGCTTCCCTTCTGATAGCTTCCCTTCTGCATAAATTGAAATGTCAACCCCCCCCCCCACAGATTCTGATTCTCGCACTCTTTTTGCCTCAACTTTTGTTGCTGTTTCAATTTGCCGGCGTTTTTATTGTCTCGTTGCATTGCTAAATTATTTATTTATGCAAATTGAAGCAGTTCAGCAGCAGGGGCCACAAAAAGTGCAGTCGCCTCTGCAATTTGCTGTTGCTGTCTAATTTATCATTGCATACTTTTGCGGGCGGACAGCGTGACGTCTTCAGCAGATTGAACCTGAATCCATTTGGATTTACATACCTGAAACGAGAGAAGGGAAAAGCCAATCGATTAGCCAAACAGTTGAACACTCATGTCTGCAGCTGCTTGATCATTAGTTGACAATAGAACAACCGCTTGGAATGGCAATTGAAACGTAATGACATGTAGATCAGGCTCAAGCCACACCAAGTAGAAAACAAGAGTTGGCTGGCTCGGAATTTGGGTCGCACAAAAATCAAGTTAGACTGGAACACAGCACGATTGAAGAACAGCCAAAGACGGGAGGGAATGTGCAATGCTGAGCGTTGCTTGTGCTTTGAGAGTGCATGTCTTTAGCTTTTGGTAGGCATAATCGATCGATTCATCCATATCATCATCGCCTTCTGCTGCTGCTGCTCACACATCAATTTGTTTGGTTCGTTCATTTGGCATATTTCTGCGCCTCGAGTTGCCTAACTGTAGTTCCCTTTATTGCCTACCTATTTACTCTGCAAACAATGGAAATTAATTTCATTCAAGAAACGTAGAAACATCTTTGCGCTCCCCATCACCCTCACTCTTAGATTTCTCGCTGTCTTTGGCCTCCGGCTACAGCGGCTACGAACTTGTTTTTTTCTCGCGGGAAGGGGGGGAATTTCTTTTGAGTTTTTGTTACTTTGCTTGCTGATTTCTTTTGACTATTCAGCTCGTGGAATGGCCAGCGTTGCGAGTCGAAGTCGCAGTCGCAGCCCGTCGACGACTTTTCGCATATTTTCTCACAAAAGAATTTCTCGATATTTTCGACTGATCTTTGTCGCTGATTCGATCGTAGCTTTGGCTGTTGCCTGGAGGGCAATTGCAGCCACCACTCGAACACTGGCTGAATCGGGCGATTGAATTAATTTATGGGCTTTCCAGTTGGGTTTGCTCTCTGCTGACTGCTCTCTGCTGACTGCTGCCAATTTTTGTGGAACCGTTGGCTTAATTGTGTTGGCCCCATAACTGTATTGGCGCTCTGAGGCTAGCTGGCCACAAACACATTAGTTTGGCCAAGCTAATAAGCTGGCAAAAATATGGCAGGCGGGAGAGAGAATTGGCAGCGAGCAGCGTTGACACCTTGACCGCATTGATGCTGGCTGGCCCTACTCCAATTCATGCTCCATTATTTGCGCTGTTGCAAATTAAATCAAATGATATTTTCTAGACTTTAAGAGGCATAACGAACGCAGCGCACAAAGCTCTGCGGCTGGCTTTAAATGGCCTTCAAATGGACCCTGGCTCGCCCATCCTTTGGGCTCATAAAAGCGCTTCTGGCCTAATGGCTCGTTGCACTAACACTTCTTGGCTCCATCTCCCTGTCCCATTAACAGGCACTTGGCAAATGCATTTGGCGAGGCCTGATAACAGGCATTACGCATGGGCATGGAGTGCCAGCCATTAAAATGTATGTCGCTGGAGCTACATTAGCTCTGCATTGGCTCTGCTCTCCATTGGTTCTGCATCGCACACTTTTTCTTTCTATCGTCAGACACTTTCTTTGGCTATTGAACTCGAAAGCATCTGTGTGGCAAACCAGATCGGCGCCCCGAAACCAAAGACGGAGGCAGCAACAACAATTTGGGTTAGAGAAATTTGCGCCCCACGACACACTTTAGGCCCGCGAGTCGCAGCAGCAAGTTCTTGTGGCATGTTCCCCCCTGGCTCACGATTTAACCTTGCCGCTGTTTGGGCGTAATGCGAGACAAGTGTCGTTTGGTTGCCTCGCTCGTAATGGGCTTAGATGCGCTTACTTTCTTTAGGGCCAGCCCGGGCACAACTACATAAACCGATTTACTCAATTAAACTTTAAAAATACAAAAAGACTCGCGGACTGCGCGCTGGGATGATGTTTAGTTTTGCCGCCGTCTCAAGTGGGAAAAACACTTGGCCTAAGGCAAGGCAACAAGCTTTTTGATCCAGCGAAACAGCTTGCCAAAAATGTTTCCCGTCTTCTGCAGCAGCAGATCCATGGCAACAGGCTTTGAGCAGACAGCAGACATAAGTGTGTCATAACACATGGCCCTAATCCGATTAACTGATAGTCGAGTGTCGCAGTTGCATGTCCCCACCCGTCTCATTAGGCTTTCGCACAGCTTTTCACTCAATTAGCCGGAGCATATCATTTGCATAATGTTGGGGACTCTAATTAGATTATGTGATGTGAAGGCTCAGCCGCTCTTTTCTCGTTGCTAACGGCACAGAATGTTGGCCCCACAATGAGACATTAGCCGCGGCCATCCAGCCAGCCTATCATTAGGTAATTTGTCTGTTTCCCAGTGCCAGAATATCCGCAGGGCTGGCTCCTGTCTGTGTTCTGATCCGCGCTGATGTCAGCGCTCAGGTGTGTCCGCATCATAACTTAAAATAGTAGCAAGAAGCTTCATGCCAGCCAATTAAATATTTTAAAGACTTTTTTGCCTCAATCTTTCCCTCTAGAAGACCAAAAATTATAATAAATTAACATAAAGCTGAAGAACTTTTTTTGGCCTCGCTTGCAGTGGCTTTTAATTGTTATGATAATTCGCCAGCAGAGTCAGAGGAGCCACCGAGGATTGGTCTCTAAGAGAAAGGTCCCAAAGCAGCGAAACTTGAATGAAATGAATTCGAATTTGATATTGAAAGTGACTATGGAAAGTGGGGGGAATGTTCATCAAACTTTTGCACAGCATTCGGCATGGGGCTTGGCATTAATCATACGCAGAGTTGTGCCCAACGATAAGCTTTTAAAACTTCTTTCTGCTTTGACAAAGTTGCCAAGTTTCTGCTGTCTCCCGGGGCAGCGGAAGTGCGGATGGTTAAGCCAAATGCCAGCTTCAATTCCTATTCAATTCCCAACCGCAGAGGCAGAGGCAGCACACCTTAAAGTGCCCAAAGACGAGGCATTTATGTCATTATTGACATGGCTTTTCCGGCTGGAGCCCCAAGTCGGAGACATTTGAGGCATTTTTAATTAAAATGCTGCAGCAGATGCCAGAAAAAAGTGCTGAAACCACAGAAACCAAGAAATGCTCAAGGGGGATTCGGCATGGGAAAAGGACTTGCTTTGGGGTTGTGTGTTAGATGTGTGCTAGAAGTGTGTGGGTTGACCACAACCAAAACTAAACTCTGTATCGAATACTTTTCCTGCTGGTCTCATCAATAAATCCGTTGGCATTTTCCTGCTGGCGCCGCTGCAGACAGAACTGCTGTCAAAAATGTTGCTCGCTCTCGGAGTTGTAACACACAGAAATTGTCTATAAATCACACTATTTCCGTTCATGGCCAAGGGACAGTTTACCCGACACACAAAAAATGTCAACTAAAACCAAACACCTGCTGCTGCTGCTGCTGTCCAGTCTCTGGGCAGTCTCTGGCCATGGCCCTGACTGCCCCTCACTCCGGGCTGTCTCTCTGGTCTGGCCAGCTGCCAATGAAATCTCTGGCAAACCAAATAACACTCAAAGTCAGGTTGAAAATGTTTGAGGAGCAGACAGGGACGGACGTTCGCTCGGTCACATATTGCGGCAGAGTTTTATTTGCATTTTTTATTGGGCCCCCGGTCCGGCAGTAGAGCCAGAGCCAGGACTCTGCTGGCAGGACCATCGTGTAACAACTATAAATACATCGCTTTGAGGCACTTTCTGTGGGTGATGCTGGGTGGTCCGGCCGGGCCAGTAGTTTGTATTATTTATGGCTAACTAAAAGCTTTTTCATTCGAGCCATTTTCGTTTTTACGAGTTTTGACAAATGTCGACGCAGAGCGGCCGGCCGCTCGGTTCTCCTGTTTAAAGATTTCCCCAACAGCAGCTGCTGTGGGCATAAATTCTAATTATGGTTTTTGTTTTTTTGTGCAAGGACCAGCAGCGAGGCTCGAGAGCGCGGAATGGCCTTTCATAAATTAAAACACAGCCCAAAAACTATTTTCACAATGCAAATAGCCAAAGGCTGCAGCTGTAGACGGAGTCGCAGACTGCTGCTGTTGAAGTTGAAGTTGCCGTTGCCAAGGCGCGTGGCATTTACGCCTGAGCGTGGCCCGTTAGTTGTGCAACCAGCCGGGGAGCCCGCCATTTCTGAATGAATGAATGAGCCAGCGAATGAATGGTTGCAATTTGCAGCAGCAGCAGCAACGCCAGCAGACTCTTTTTTGTATACACTTTCAGGGCGTAATTGCAAAATGTCTTTCCGCAAAAATCTCTCTAAAAATGCTCCATCTGTGCAGGGCGTCTAAGTCGTCGGCTTTCGATGTTCCCACTGCAATTTCTTGTTTATGAATGAATAACTTTGAGGCCGTTTTAACGCCTGGCTGGCTGGGCTCCTGCTTTAATTTGGCTGCAAGCAAATTCATTTTTATTAATTGGCTGCCGTAAAGATTAAAGCGGCTTATGCAGCCAAAAGTCACTGCAGTTTCTCATCACCATTAACCCCTCAGCTCTCTGTTCACCCCCTTTGCCCACCGCAATGGAGGTCTGGTTTTTGCCCTACAAAGAGCTGTCCACTGCCCACTGGCGTGAGAGTTGCAAACGAGTTAGGGGAAATGAATAATTATTGAATCAAGTTCAAACAATTGCGCAACCAGCCTCACACACATGTGCATATACCCGGGTTTAAATGATCCGCAAATTAATTATCATTAGCCCTAGCGAAACCTGCCATTGGGTTTGTGTTAGTCATGGCCACAGTAGGAATATTTCTAGAAATTATCTTTGGAAATGTTCTTGCCCAGAATGGGAATTTGTGCACGATTGGGAAATGCATTTCACAGACTTTTGAAATATAAATCAAAATAGATTGAGGCTTAGTGGGAAATCATTCCTTAGGAAATAATTTAGAATTTAGTTTAAATAAAATCTTAGAAAATATTTTCTTTAAAGTATGTGTAATTTCGGATTTTATATTTAATATAATCAAAATTCGAAATTTTTAATTTTTTTTTTTATTATTTTTTTTTTAATTTAACTTTTTGCATTATTTAATAAAAAAATAAAATATTTTGTTAAACTTTTTTTGTTGTTAAAAAATGTTAACTTTTTAAAATTTATATATGATTTAAACATTTTTTTTTATTTAGTCTGTTTTGTTCTCATAGATATTTCTTTTTAAAAATAAAGAATTTTGCAAAATTTAAGCCAAAAAAATTAATTCTCCCACACAAAAAATCACAGCATTATCGAGAAAACTTTTAACTTGTTTTGCAAAAAGCTTTGCAGACTGTCCCATTCCAAGGACCCCTTTGAGATCCACTTTGGTAAAAAACTCACCTTTTTTCACTCAATTAACAGCACGAACGAGCAAATCTTTCGTTTTAGAACTCTGCGGAGATTCTATGTGTGTGGTGCACTGGTAGCCACTGCGGTGCACTGGCGGTTTGTATCTTTGCGTTTGTATCTTTGGGTTTTCGTTTTGCAGTCCTTGCACAGTTATCAGATCCTTTGTGTTGGCTCTTTTTACACGTTGCACAACATTTCGCGCACTTTATTTTGTTGTATTCTCTGTGTTAGTGTGTTTTGTTCACTTTTCGCTTTTTTGATTGTTAACAATTATTTGGGAATAATCCACTGTGTTCGTTGGCTTGCTTTTTGGGGGTAAAAAGGCAAAAGAGTTTTTACAAGAAGATTCTGCTGGTGCGGCTGCTGCTGCTGTGGTACCAACTGGGGGTTCTGTTGGCCGTTCGGTTGGCTGGTTGGGGGGCACCACCAAGATACAACCGCTTCATAAAATTCAAAGAGACTCGGAGCTATTGGGTTCGCGGTGCTTATTTATATAGCCTACGTCGTGCGGCGATTTGGAGAAAATCAAACGAACGAAGCAAGCAGCAGCGCAGCAGCAGCAGCAGCAGCAGCAGCAGCAGCACACCAGCAGCAGCAGCGCAGCAACAGCGAACGTAAAGAGCGACGCGACAGAGAGAGAGAGAGCGCAAAGAACCTCTCACACAAGCACACGCACACACACGCTGAGAGAGAGCGTGCACTCACTCTCCCAACACTCACACTGGCACACAGTCAAATGTTCATCAATTGGATCTCGCGACGCTGACGCTGCGGAGAGAGCAAGCTTTGGAGACGGCGACGGCGACTGCGACTGCGACTACGACAGCGACTGCGACGCCACCATGTAACTTTGGCCAACAACTCGCCGCTCATCTCTCAGACGAAGACGACGTCAGCGTCGGCAAGTTCTTGGTCTTCGTCTTCGGACTCTTCGGCTTGCTCTTGCTCTTGCTCTTGGTCTCGTGGTCGTGGTCGTGGTCGTGGTCTTTGCCATGGCCACAAAGAAGAATTCGCGCGGCTCATAATGATGTTTGGCGGGGGGGATACATGGAAGACGATGATGATGATAATGATGATGATGATGATGATGACTGCGATGCTGTGGCAAGAGCATCTTCTTTTGGCCACAAGTCAGTCAGTCAGTTGGCCATCAAGCGGCGCTTTGCGGTCGAAGCCGAGGCTGTGGAAGAGCTGTTGGTGCCGCCTGCTAACTCTACAATACAAATTCATGTACAGGTGTTGGGGCTACAGCGCCGCTTCTAATTAAACAACGCTCATTGTTGCCAAACTCCCAGAGACTCGCTCTGCACGCACTCGACAAACTACGACAAATAAGGCATGAAGATGGTTAACCGGTTTTTGGCCCAATGTCCATGCCCATTACCCTCGGATGCGGACTCGGACTCGGACTCGGACTTGGACTTGGACTTGGACTATGGGTGTACTATGCGTGCGTGACGTTAGACTCCCCTCTCCGGTGCTGATTATTGACCTTTCTTATAATAAAACAAAAATCCCGCCAGCGTCTTTTCCTTTGTTAATTGTTTTTGGTTTTTGTGCGAAATTCTCTTGTTTGATTCCAATTAATTATTTAATTACGCCAGAAGTTGGCAATTTCGCACTTGGCTTTGTCTCTGATTCCCACTCCAGATGCCGATGCCGAACTCCTTTCTGGCCATAGAAGTCGCGCGCGCGCTCTCCTCACTCACTCACTCTTTCACTTGGGCTCAGGCCGCAGCACGGGATTCAAATGGGATTCAATGCCGTTGAGCTCACTGGTGGGGCACGTCCATTACACGACGCGCACGTTTCGCTAATGAACTGAACATTTCCGCTTTGACGGCATCCTTTGGATAGCTGCTGCCTGCTGCTGCCTGCTGCTGCCTGCTGCTCCTTTCGGTTTCAAACAGCATCGGTGGAGGCTGCACTGCGCCGGCGCGTGTCGAACATTTGAGCGTGAAATTTGTCGCATTGCCAACAATAAAGCAAATGAAGCAAAGAAACAAAAACCCACCCGCTCCCAGCTTCCACAGCCCAATCCACAATACCATACTCAATCCCAATGCCCATTCCCATTCACAGTTCTCAATCCGAATGGCAATCCCAGCAATTGCCGGCTACGTGTTGCCGGCATTTGTCGCTGTTGCTCTGTTTCTGATTCTGCTGCCGCCGCCGCCGCCGCCGCCGCCGCCGCCGCCGCCGCCACCGCTTCTTGTTCTGCCGCTGCCTCCGCCGCCGCCACTGTCTCTCGCTGTCGTGAAATATTTTTTGGCATTTTTCGCTTTATACGTGCAAATTTTATGGGCAACAATTGGTGCGAAATGCCGGACATGCAAAGAGAGAGCAAACGACACTGGCAGGCAGCCCGAGGATGGGGCCACATTCTGTGGGTGGTTTGGGACAACTGAGTTGCCGCCACCATACAGGGTGCACCAGACAGTGGAGTGAGCAGAAGTTCCTGACAAAAGGTCCTCAAGGGCAAACTCGAAACTTGCTTCATTGTGAATTTGCTTGACGCTTTCTTATTGCAAATCTACCGAACGAGCCGAATGAGTGTTACAGAAATTTCCGCACCGCAGTCGGGAATTTTTGTTCATGATTGTGATTCATATTTAAAATTAACTGACTTAAGATTTCTAAGAATTCTCTTTGAAATGCGTCAAAGAGTTCTTTCCCTTTTAGGAGAAAACACTTGGCAGAGCTCTCACCCTGTTGCAACTGTCAACGGTCAGTGCCACTAGCCCAACCACAGAGACAACCCTCGCTAAGTGCCATCCATCAAAGCCGAAAACCAGAACCAGAACCAGGACCAGGACAACCAGGGCAAATGCTTGAGTAAATAAATAGCCAGCGACAGTTGAGTTTTCGCTGTGTGCCTTGGCCGTGAGCAAGTGAATCGTTGGAGGCAAATGCCCAGCGACAATGTCGAGTGATTTCCATTGTGTGATGTGACAGGTGGACAGGTGGACAGGTGGACAGGTGGACAGGTGGGTGGACAAGGACAACGCGCAGCGAGCCAAACAGGAATAAAATCAAGACTGGTCCACTGGCCAAGACGAGTGGATGCGAGGAGTCAAAGTCGGAGCGGAGGCCTCATGACCAATTAGCCTTGTTAGCGGTATAAACTGTGGCCATTGGGCCATGCCAGCACTAACGGTAACAGTCAGCAGGCCCCCTGTCTGCCGTGCTGTGCGTGTGTCTGTGGCAACAATGCCAGAAGGAATGACAGTCCACGCACGCCTGAGTTCAATTGATTTAACATGAAAGTGTAGCCTGGATAAATTGTTTCCCAGAAAATGTTTAACTTTGGCATCGACATCGAGCCAATTGCTGGACTCCGCAGTCGCAGTCGCAGTCGCAGTCATCAAAGTTTTATGCTAGGGCTGGGGCTCCCCCCAGCATCACTATTTTGTAGCTGGTAGATACAGATATTTGTAGCCGTATCTGGCCGTAACGAATTGCGTCTGTTTCGCTTGTTGTTTGCCCACAACAAAGACAAAAACAACAACAAAAACAACAACAAACGGCGGATAGATATAAAGTTTTTTTGGCCATCGTTCTGTGCATATCTGCTGTGGCCCTTGTTGTTGAGTTTTTGGTGCCCTTTTTGCAACCCTCGAGATGCCGTCGCGAGGGTGATGACTGATGATGCTGTCGCGTCTACAATATTTTCTGTCTCGGTCTACGTCTTGGTCTTTCGGTCTTTCGGTCTTGCTCCTGGCCTCGTCCTGGCGTCTGCAACTTTTTCTTGTTGTCTACTTTTCGGGCGCTTTTAAAGTTCATTTGCACTGTCTCCACTCTCCACTCTCCACACTCCACTCTCTCCTGTGTCTGCCCAGCGATTCATTCTCTTTGCAAATTAAATAATAGGCTTATGGTGGCTTAGTGTCGCAATTGTTGCTGCTGCCTTTGGCTGGTGTCTCGTTTAGCATGCCATAAAGGCAAACATTTTAAATAATATTTATTGCCAGGCCATTCATGTGTCTTTAATGTGCCCCAGACAAGAACGCAGCTCGTGCATAACAAAGAGGCTTGTCATTGTTTTTGCTGCCGCTGCTGCTGCTGCTGCTGGGAGCCTTGTGCTTTGTCGTGTTGCCCCGAACCACGCTTCATCTAACTCTGGCCTACGCCAACTGCATTGCTTATGAGGGCCTCCATCTAGCGCCTATGCGAATTCAATCAAGTCATCAGCCGCCTGACCCTCGCCCAGGCTAGACACAGTTCAGGCCAGGCCAGAGCTGCCCTTTCGAACGTTTCGTGATTTAGATCGTCCCAAAAGTACACAAACTTAAGGCAAGCAAATTGTATTTGAATCAATTATTTATTGTCTCTGAAGAGGGTATGCTTAACTTTTAATACCCTAACATATTTTAATATTATAGCTGGTCCCAATTCTTACCTTTAACGCACTGAAAATTGTAAGGAAAGGAGGCCATGCAGAGCAGCTGTGGATGAACTTTTCTTAATCAAAGCAACTATTTCCATAACTTGAAGCAGCTTCTTCCACATTAACATCGATTACCAGATGTTTTCTGCTCCTAAGAATCAGCTATAGATTCAGCTCCCACAAATTTCTGATAATTATGCAAGTCTGTAAACACAAAAAGACTACATTTAAATCCAATTATGATTAATTTTCTTTGCATATTTTGCTCACGTGAGCGTCTCATGTGCAGCACAAACTGTTGTGCTTTCCCATGCTCAACGAGCGCATAATGAGCCATTCATGAATCAGTGCGGCTATGGAAAATCAAATGAAAATCAATTTTTGCCACAATGATTTGGCGCCGCCATTGGTTGTGGGCGCCTCGAATGTGCCGCGAATTAGCAAGAGTGATCGGATAAGCAAATTACAAATTACAATTTGCAACTGCAACAGCAGCAGCAGCAGCAGCAACAACAATTGGCGGGCCATGCTGGCTGCATATGGAATGAGCTGAGGCCCAGTCTTGTGGTTCATTTTGATGTTTAATGAATGACTGCGCTAGATTTACATATGTAGTTCTGTTCTATTCAGCTTGGTGGTGTTGCTTTAAAGGACTTGGCCCTGAAAGCGGCGGCGGCGCCAGGAAAAAGGTTCTCCTGCTCATGCATATGCAGGGCCATATATCATTCTGCATTGGTACTCATTCCTATATGCATATGCAAATCTACCTGACGGGCATTTGTCACACACAGAAGGAAAAGCCACGCTGTGCAGCTGGAGCTGCAGTTTGGGTTGTGGCACCAAATGGCACCACGCCTTGCCCTGCAAATCAGAGTTTTAAGTGCCACGATTTGAGTGTAGCTTAAACAAATTAAACAAGCCATTTTATGGAGCATAAATTCGAGAGCCCAGCAGCCAAGCAGCCAAGCGCCGGCGACAGCGACAACAAAAATTAGCATCTTTGATTTTCACGGCACAAAGATACATAAATACATACATTTGTACATACTTACATACATTTGTACATATGTGTATGTATCTGCTGGTGTCTTTGGTCCATCTTGACCCAATTCATTTGGGTGAGTAACTCATAAAAACGACTAGCGATTGCTTATCAGCCATGGCACAGACTGCTTTTGGTATTTGCTTTCTCTCTGGCCAAGTCGAACCCCAAACCAAACCAATCTGCTGGATGTTGGCATTAAAATCACTAGAGATAGAGATACACACAGCGACGCATATAATTGCAGCTGGGCATCTTCTGCTCCACACTCCAATTGTAGTTTTGGTCATTATTTGCACAGTGGGCGTGTGGATTGGATTGGATTGGATTTTGGGAGGGTTGACAAGTGGAACAATCGGGGCTAAAACTGCGGAAATTGCTAGAATAAACAGAGGAAAACGAAGAGCAAGAGCGACAAACACACAAACGACGGGCGATGGTATCGCTGCGGCTTTATTTGATAATCTTTAATAATATTCTCACGCTCTTTATACGGCTCGTTGGTGGCTCCCCAGCGAGGTGTTGAGGCAAAAAGCAAAAAGCAGACCATCAAAAAATAATAGCAATAAATAATAAAAGCAACGCGCGTTTGCGGCACGTTTTTAGCAGCGTAGCAGGAGGCTTCAATTGTGTAAGACAACAATTACACTGTGCCACACGCTTGGGGGTCAAATGCAAATTGCAACATTGGTATATCCAAGACAGCTGCTGGCTTTTGTGGGCGGATTTGTGGCTTTTCAGGGTCAAGTTTGGGGACTCAAATCCCTTTCAAATTAAAAATCAACTCCAAACCGAACGGAAAGGGCCGAAAGCGTAGCAACTGTAAACAGTTGGCTTTTGTGGCACTTTTTGTTGGGTCTAATGATTGATGATCGTCGCGTGTCTTGCGCCGGACAATGGATCTGTGGATTGTCCCCTTTCGATTTCCAGGCGTTTATTCTTCAACAATTTAACACATTTCTGAGGTGTATTTTTATGCTTGGCAGCTATTTGCCTAACAATTAGAAGTTATTTAGCCAATTCATTGTCTATTTGTTGTCTTTCTTTTTTGGATACTGCAGTCGCATGAATTTTAATTTTATGCAAACATTTGTCAAAGGCCAACAAACAAATGACTTCAGTCCAGTCCCCCTCCTCGCTTAGGCCAAGACAAGTTCGTGTTCGAATCCAAATTGGCATTAATAATTGGCAGCAGAGTTTTGTATGCATTTTGCATGCCAAAAATGTACTCAAGGTCGCCACGCACTCGCATAATTATCGTCATCAGTAGTCCCCGGTCCCGCCATTTCCTGTCTTGGCAATTAAACCCAATCCCTAATCAAGCTGCAGAGTTCATTAAATTTGCATTAATTTTGCACTGCAAACGGAGTCTGGCAAATACAATTTACAGCTGAATTTTCACGTTAAAGTCAACGAGCAGAGAGAGGAGCGGCCGCTGTGGACGCTCGACAAATATGTGTGCAGACAGAAATTGACAGTTTGCCAAAGGACAACAAAAAAATATGAAAAAGTTATCAGAGCAGAGCTGTCAGAGAGCAGAGCTTTTGTCACACAAAAATCGCCAGCGCAAGAGTCCGTAGTCCTGAATGCTCTACAAAAGTGCTGCGAATAAATGTTGTAAAATGAAGCAATGACTCAGGAAGATTCACATTAAGCCCCACACTTCCCACCAGCTCTGGAGCACATTTAAAATGCAAATAAGTTATGAGCAAAAGTCAAATCCCACTTGAGATGACTCTTCGAATGTCTGTCATGATCGGGAGGGCACTCCCTTTCAGCTCTTCGCATCTTAAGTGTTAGCCAAAAGAGTTTTTTGCAGCAATCATGCTGCACGCATGTAATCTCCATTAGCGACAATGACCTATTCGAAATATATTTGGCATGATTATGTGCCGATTAGAGACCCTTGAACAAGTGCAACAAATGTTACACTAGTTAAATGCTTATGAGTCTGGTGGGATTATTTGTGTGTGATCTTGAGCTACATTTTGAGTTGACAAAAGTTGCCAGTTCTGGCACCTGAAAGCGCCTGAAATCTGCCCTAAGTTGTGCTGTTAAAGATCTAAAAGCGAGTGGGAACCTTACGCCTTGCGGCATTAAGAACTGGAAACAACTGGAACCTAGCCGCCAGGCAGCACCAAAAGGCAAACACCCCAACAGACACAGCAGCAATAATCATCGCACTCTCTCTCAAACAAAATCGCAACAGCACATCGACAAACAAATAAATTCAAACAATGTGCAATGTGAAAATGTACAGCATAAATATTTGCCAAAGGACAGAGCCACAGCTGAGCTTCGCTGGCAGCGCGACAGTCACGCACATAACGAACTCATATTGCGCATACGCCCTGTTTGCCACACACATATTTACGCATGAAACATATCGCAGCACAAGGGCCATGCCATGCCATGGAGCATCATTCATGTTTCAGCCTCAGCCTCAGCCTCGGTTTCGATGGCAGTCAGGCGAACGAACAGCATCATCAAGACTGCAAGAGCAGAGCTTGGCAGCAGAGGGGTATTGGCAGTGGGGGGGAGTGGCAGGAAAAACCCCCAAAAGATTTTCATGTCAACGCAGGCGGGAATTGAATTTCGCGCCAAATGACTGGCGGGCAATTTTTCAACTGCTTCATTTTGGGGCCATGCCATATCAGAGGCAGTCGTCGCTTCCTGCCACAGCTATCAGCAGACATATGTATGTACATATGTACATATTTATGTATACATATATGTATGTGCATGTATACATTCCCAAGCTGCATATGTGTTTGTGTGTTTGCTCTCGCGCTCTCCTGTCTGAGCAACTTACATTTAATGTTGAACATTTTTGGCTTTTTCGGCGTTCACAGTCTGACGCGCCTCAAAAGCCAACCAAGGCAAAGCCCGAGCCCGAGCCAGGCGCACACACTTCACTTCACTTTACTTGGTTGGCTTGGCTTGGCTCTTACCCATTAACAGTTTTGGGGCTGGCCAGGATCTGTCTGCTGCTTGAGTGCGTCTCGCTGTGCGCTGCCTTTGACAGCTTTTGTTGGCTTGATTTTTGGCTCTGACTTATGATGCGCTGAGACCCGAGAGCCTGTAGCTGCTCCTGGCCATCTAGAGTGTAGAACTTTAATTGAAATTTCGCCGGTGATGGCGACAAGTTGATTTTCCACTTGGCCAGCAGCAGCCAGCAGCAGCCAGCCTACTGGAGCAGCGAAACGAATTGGACATTAAACGCTACCGTTGGCCAAATTGCCAACAGGCAAACAGCTTGTGCAATTGGCGTTAACAAGCGCATTAGATTTGTTGGCCATGCCAGGCAGCCAGGCAGCCAGGCAGTCAGGCAGCCAGCATCCTCATGCCCAAGTCCAAGTGCAAGTCAAACTTCAAGGCAGTCCGTCAGTGGCCAATTTGGCAAGGCTGTTTGGGGAATTGGCCTGGGCTGCCATTGCAATTTGCTTGCTGTTTGTCAAGAACGTGTCCATGGCCATGACCATAGAGTGGAGTAGTTGCTGCAGTTGGTGCTTTTGTATTGCTCATACGAAGTGTGGCCCAGGAAATGCTTGCTCTCGAATATGTTGACTGCTTCTGATATTTATACAAAAGAACACACACAAAAAACCCGGCAAAAGCAAACAAAAACTGCGCTTCAACACGCACAGAGTGTGCTCCTGCCACAGCCCCAACCGCAACCCCAACCCTCGATCTTCCTTCTGCCCCATTGCGTGCTCTGCGACTGAAGCAACTTCAGTCTGTTTGTAGTTTGCAAATTGTAACTAGATACAATTTGTAGCGTGGCTTTGTTCGCTCTCTGCTGTGTGCTGACTTATTGCAGGAAGGAAAACAGCAGCAACAACAGCAACCTGCCTGCCTGCCTGCCTGCCTGCCTGCCTGCCGGGCAACTCAATGCAGACGACGCGTCGTTTGTGCCACAGTCGCAGTTGCAGTTTGTTGGATTGCTGCTTGCACCCAAAGTGCGTACTCGTATGTCTGGTTATGCTCCGTATTTGTGGCCAGCAGCAAGGGGTATATGGGCACTGAGGCAAAGGTTTTGTTTGGCTCTCAAATTGGAGCAGAAATTTGAGTAATTTTAATACTTTTTATACCCATCAAAATGCATGCAAAGAGGTAACCCAAAACACTCTTCAAATTGATGTTTAGCCAATTTTCACCTGATATTTGCTCCTAGAGATTCTGTTTACAGGGCATGCCCTGCGTCTAGGTCCACTCTCCGGCCGCTTGCAACTTGTTTTGGCTGTGGTTCTTGTTGCAGTTTGCTGCCTTCCTGCCACGCTCGACTGCCCCACCACGCTGTGATTTGTTGCATTTCTAATGCGACTGCCGCCCGCTGCCTGCACTTGTCTCTGCCTGCGATATGTTTGTGTTTGCTCTGTTCCTGCTCTCCCCCTGCCTGGGCCAATTTCCATTCTCGTGTTTGGAACTCACTTACGTTGGTTTTTCAATTTTAAGCAGAACGCATCCAGTGCGACTCGGAGTTGGGGGCTGGGATGGGGGCCAGAGGTTTCGATTACCCCACGGGCCTGGCAGCCTGGCAGCCTGGCAGCCTGGCAGAAGGGCAGCAGTTGGAGTCGGGCTGGAAGTATCTTGGGAACTGGCAGAACGAATCTCTTGATGGGTTATCTGCATGTTAGTGGTAAACTGGCCGCCGGTTACGAACAAAATAACGTTAGAATATGCACACAGGAACTCGCAGGCGATTAATCCCTACACAGGTTCAAGGGTCACCGAATAAATCCCCGCCTGATAGAAAGAGAGACAGAGAGAGAGAGGGAGAGAGAGTTATTGATATGATCGATCCCCTGGGGTGCATGAGCTGAGCTCAGGCAGTGATTAATCCAAACCCTAATAGATGCAAATTAGCGACAAATCATCTCCAGATTGCAGATGCCCCGTCAATTAGCCCCCACTGAATGCCATCCAATTTATAATTCAATTAACTTTCCCAGCTCAGAGCTGTCAGCACACATTTCCAATTCCAATTCCAATTCCATTTCCATTTCGTTCCCCCCCAAAATGTTCGCTTCATTAGCGAATTCCCAGAAAATTGCAGTGACCTGCTAACGACTTGGAAGAAGCAGCAAATGCACATGGATTGGAGCCCAACCCAAAGACAGAGACAGAGACAGAGCCCAAGCCCGTAGCGAATCTCGAAGCAATCAGCTGCAACTGAGCGGCAGGGGCATGGCCACCCCTAACAGCGACATCGCAACGCTGATGGCTGGCTCTCCCTCTTTTGCTGTTCCTGGTCCTGCCAGGGTGAAAGCTTTTGCAGTTCCTGGGCATTAACTGTGGATTACTTAAATGCTTTTTAATTGAAATTTTTCCTAATTTCACTTTGGGGGATCAAGTGCAACCAGCACTCACTCTGAGGCTACACAAACACAGACAGTGGCAGAGTGGCAGCACGCTCTGGCGCCTTGTGCCACCCCATGTTGGGCAAAAGGGAAGTTTTTGCTTGTCTAGCCAGAAACCTAGAGCGCAAAAAGTGAAAGCCATAAAAACTACAGTAGCGCCAGCAGCAGAGGCAGCGGCAGCGGCACATCATCAATTTCAATGCCGCGCAAGAGTCGCCAACTGGCAGAACTGGAGATGCCACTGGATGCTGCGCTGTTTTTGCTGTTGTCTGCCAACTTTGTTGGCTCTCCGCCGAGCGTCGCTCTGTGTCTGAGACCGTAGTCTGGCTTGGGTTTTGAGTAGAAAATCCTTGGTAAAAGCATTTAACACTGCAGTGCATTAAGGAAATGCCAGGGTGGCTGGGGGGGGGGGCCACTTTCTTCTACAACTTTCATCCAAATACCCCAACGATGAGGAACTCAATGTTGGATCCATCCATCCATTCTCCGTGTGTGTGTTTGCTTTGCGGCTTTGGATTTCAATTTATCGCCTGATGTTTGTTTGCTCGTGCTTGTGCTTGGGCTGTGTGTTTGCCTATGGGGTTGCTCTCGCACCCTACAAATATGCATAACCGTAATTTGCAGCTCCACTGGCGAATTCATCAGAATCGGAGCGATGTGGGGACTCGTTTTTAGCATGCACTTGCCAAGTGTCGTTCGGGATTGGACCAGCGAGCTCGGCGGCACTGCGGCACTGCGGCTGGCTGACTAACCGAGTGCCGTCATTAGCTTATCGCATTGGTCCCATCTGCAGGCCCCGAAAATGTATACAAGTTCAGGGCCCCCGAAAGTGCAACGACACTTGAAGCCCAAATCCAAAGAAGAAGGAGTAGGAGTAGGAGAAGGAGATGGAGGAAGTGAAAACGGTTCCTTTTGTTTGCTTATTCGTCCGTTGCCCGACTTTGGTCGGCTCCAATTTTGCGCATCAGTTGTAATTCATACTTTGCGGCTCTCAACTCTTCCACGAAATTTGCCGGCAAGCTTGGAATTAACATGTTGCGCCGCTGTCTCCACGCGGTGTTCCTCTCTTTGCTGTTCCGCTCTTAGCTACTCCTCTCCTCGCTGTTCCGCCCTTCGCTGCTGCTCTCTCCGCTGCTGCCGCTCTTCGCTCTTCGCTGTTCCTCTTTGCACTACTCCTCCGTTCACTGCAGCGATTTAGGATTGAAGAACCGTTCTGTGGTCTCTTTTAGCACACGTCACCACACTCCACTTGTGCGCTGCCCAATTCGGTTTAATTAGCATGAGAAGAGGCCGCTGCCGCCACAGCTGCTTAAGCATGGACGGATGGACACTCGCTGCTTCCGTTGACTGCGCACACGCGCAATTAGACCCGCGCAGATGCCGCCGCACTGTCTAAGAGGTACTTGACCGATAGTTTACTCCACAAAGTACTTTGGGTTAGAGCCACTGACACTGCCACTGCCACTGCCAATGCAAATTGAAATTCCTTTGGCCATTCGCAAGTCGATCGCATTACCGATCGCAGCAGCCAACCAGTTGGAAGCCCAATAAAACCGCCTCGGATTGCAGCTTCTTCTACTATATATAGAAGATGGCAGCTAAAAATAGCCACGTCTTAAATGATTTTTGCTCATTAGAGCGTGCGTGTCCCGGGACGAGACCAAAGCCCAGGCAAAAAGTGACAACAACTAAAACAAAAGCTGAGAGCAAGTTGCCAGTTGGGGTCGGTCTGCATTTTCTACATGACGCTGCGAATGCCAGGAACATAATAAAATCATGTAATGGACTGCGCATGAAAAACAATGCAAAAAGCGTTGACAACATGGCAATATTTCCCCCACTCCCAACAGAGAGGAACAGCCAGATAGAGAGAGAGAGCGAGAGAGTGGTGTGTGGTGTGTGTATCTGTGTTGTTACTATTTTGCAGAATAATGTAATAAAAATAGCATGCCAGTCCAGGCCAGGCCAGGCCAAGCCATGATGACGATCATGCCGATCGATAGCCGGCACACTGAAGATGGCCCAACAAAAGACTTTGGACACAAACTCACGCAGGCCCAGAGACCGGAGAGCGGCCAGCAACTGCCTGGAATGCCAAGTATCGTGTGTTGAATGCATGCCAAGCATAGTGAATGCCTGCCCACTCCCCTTATGCCCTACCGTTGACCATCCTGACTGAGAGTTGTGGCCGCCTTTAGGGCCCGGCGCATTGAAGGCATTGAAAACGAAAACTGTTGTGCGACATGAGCACGACAAAAGCATGGCCTCGACTAGGACTGGGTGCCCAGGGACATACATATGTGCAGCCTAATGGCCAAAGCTATGCGCTGCTTGCATTGTTGCTGCCTCAGATACAAAGATACACGCGCCAGATACAGATACAGCTGAAGGAGCAGAGCCACAGCCACAGCCACAGCCACAGCTCTCGGCAGCGAGTGGCCACATATGGGAGTTGGTTTATGAGTTCCCCACTGCCTAAGTGACACAAAACGGCGGCTAAATGATGTGCAAAAGATAGTTGGAGTTCTATAAATAAACAGTTGTCGAGTCATTCCAGACCATACCAGACCCGATCCGACCCGATCCGACCAGACGGCTAATTAAAATGAAAGTTTTGCTGCTAAGATTTATGCGGTGGTATTTAATCGAACGATTAAAGCTATGAACTATGGCTCCTACACACAAGATTGCAGATAATATGATCTATGTGTGGCTCTTGGTTGCCCAAATCATTGCCCCAGGGGCAGCTCCAGCATTAAATTCTACAGCTTTTTGCATATACCTGATCACCTCTCTGTGTGTGTGTGTGTAAAAAGTCACCCTAGAAGCCGGAATGGAAATAAAAAAGCCGCTGACTAAGCTCCATGCTGCTCATGCTGCTGAACCGATCCATTAGTCATCATCACAGGTCGATCGGGGCCGTAATCAGTATCAGAATCCGAAAAAGGAAAAAGGTTCTCTTCGTACTTTTTCTCGTGCGTTGCTTTTTGTTTGCACACCCAAAGGCGCGAGGCGCTGGCCGACATTTATCTTGATTATGGACTGGCTGACGCCAGTTTGTGCTGCCACTGCCACTGCCACTGCCAAGTGTTCTGAGCGCGACATAATTTATGCAAACCAGGCGATTTATGCTCCCGTCCAGGGAGAAAGTGTGATTCACCTCATTGATACGAGTCGCTGAGGCTGCGGCATGCAAAAATCTTTTGTCGCTTGGCACTTGGCACGAAGGTCAGTGGAGTTCATCAGCATTGGAATCTGCCAAGAGAGTGAGAGATACGTTAGCCCTACATGTATAGCAAAATGCCAATTTAGAAAGTAAAAACCAAAAAATGATTTACCAAAACGTTTTTCGCGCGCGCAGCACTTTCATTCACTTTATAACTGTAATAAAGAGCCAAAAGACAGCTACCTGACTGAGACTGCTACCAGAGTGCAGAGACGACACGGGTTCAAGGCTTTCTGCCATCCCATAACCACTCCCCATGCGCAAAGCCCAGGCGAAGATCATATGAAAAAGATTCTTGCGCCATTTTCAGCCATTCTTTTATATTATTTTGCTGCCTGTTATGCTGCTGCTGCTGCTGCTAGTTCTTTTTCTTCTTTTTATGTTTAAACAAGCATTGTTTGGCGTTATTTTTGTCTCCGGCTGGGAGGGGTCAATGCACGCCCTGGCCGGGAGAGCAACGAGACTGCCCAAGCTCTTGGTCTGGCTCTTCTTCTCACGCAATGGTTTGGGCCGTGGGCTCTGGGCGCAGCCTCTGTCAGCCAGGGCCAAGCTCGGGCTACAGTTCATCACTAACGAGTTGTTCTGATAAATGATTAATGGCGGGGGGACTATGCAGGCGTTACGGCATCAGCAGCGAGCCAAAGAGCAGCCTCACCTGACGCGCGTTGAGTGAAACTTTCTCCAATTTACGATTTACTTTCCGTTTCGCGCTCTTGTAAAACTTAATTTTAGAATCTGGCTTTGGTTCGCGACTATTTTCTGCTTGCCACTGCATTTGGCTACAACTTCACTTTCGCTGCATTAAAATAAAGTCAGCGACGAAAATTGTTTTTGATAGTAAACAAAAAAGAGTTCATTCTCTTTATAGGCAGCCATCAAAGCAGTCATCAAGCGAAAGATATTTCAGTGTGTTCGCTGGTCTATGCATATGCAAATGACTTTCACTTCACTTTCCTTCATTGGTTGGGCCATTCATTCTTATTCTAATATGAGGGGGGGGGCTGCTGTCATCAGCGGTGAAAGGTGCGGCTTGATTGAGCGAACGCCCCGAGGCATTCGACACACCAGACACGCCCACTAAATATGTTAGCCATCCCATTGGGGGGGAGGGGAGTTTCTGCTGGCAAGTGCGCAATTCTTATTCAAATTTCGTGGAAGTGCCAAAAAACTTGTTTGGCCTGACAATTAATTTGAAAGAATATTAAAGCCAAGTGCCTGGACGCATAATGTTTCTTACAGCTGCTCGTTGGCTGTGCAATTTGCATAATGGCCATAGAGATATGTTTCCAGAACCACTTCTCGAACTGAAGAGCATGCAATTAAGTTGCTGACGTTGCACGGCACCCCCCCCGGGGCAATGTTTTCAATCAATGCCAAAATTTGCCATTTGATTTCACTTGATTGATGTGCAAACATACAGCAAGAGGAAGATGTAGTCTTGTGTATGCACAGATGAGGAAGCGAAAATATATTCTAGGGAGCGCTAATTAGCAGGGCAGGGCAGGGCAGGGCAGGGGACATCCTGTGAATTGGCAGCCCTGTGCTAAAATTGACACCTTTATGCAGCGCAGCGCTGGACACGCAGCTCATCAAAGCACCGAATGTGACACAGGCAGTTTACTGGACTTGCAACAGGAGTTGCCTGTATGCAACATGCAACTACAATCGTGTTCGCTTGTTGTTGGTTCTAATCGATTTCTCCAACAGAGGGACAAACAAGCGACTCTCACTGCAGTGGCAACTGGCAAGCCAAAATTTATACGCGCTTTTTCACAGCTCTCCAACGGTGGGTGCAGCCACCAAAGCCAAGACCCAGACCTCTCCTGCCATGGTGTGTGCGTTTTTGTGTTCGTTTTTTATTAATCATTTGTTCTAGGAATTTACTGCATTTTTATTGAGGCTAACCCAAAGGCTATGACTCGCACTTGGACTGTGAATCTTTTCCACCTCCTCCTTCTGGCTGTTGTGGGCCATGTGCTAAACTCAACAGCAAACAGGTTGCCTCCGCCCCAATCCTGTGGTTTATGTTTGCCAAATTCAAATACACAACAAGAGATGGTCCAACGATGCTCAACGACAATTGAATGCTCTAACGGGCATTCAAAGATGTGACAAATGGGAAAGAAACTTCATCGCTGACTGCGGCAGACCATTCAAAGTTCCATTCCATTCCGTTCCGAACTCCATTCGGTTTTGCCAGTGCACCCTGCGGTAAGGTGGCAAACGTGCTCATCTTTACTGCCTCTCGCTCTCTCTCTCTCTCTCTCTCTCTCTCTGCCCATCGTGGCAGCTGCAATTTGGGTCATTTGAATCATATGCATAAAAGTTCTCTCGTCTCCAGCTTCCCACAATTGCATTTTGTGCCATTGCATTTCGTACGTTCGATTGGGGGCCCTGTCCGAGAAAGTACCGCAGAGAGAGGGGGAGAGCAAGGGGGATGTGCTAAGGTTTTATTAACCATAAACCAGGCTCATCAGCATGAACAGGAAATAGAGACGATATATCAAAATGGTTGCGGCAACAAATTTGCAGCTTGTTGCTGTCAGCGGTTCTCAAACTATCAGCTTGCAGTTAGAGAGAGAGAGAGAGAGAGAGTTCGGGGGATGGAAGGCAAATGGAAGTGGAGTTGGACTTTGCAGCTTCTTCTTGGTTATCAGATATGCCACACTGTGCAGAGAGATGTTTCTAATTTATGTGGCAACAACAACAGCAAGACGCTGCAGCGTCTTATCAACAACTAAATGACACAGCCGCTTAAATTACAAACACGCAAAAAAACGGAAAACGGCAAACGCAGCTTAGCCGCTGCCTCCTTGGGTCGCCAGAGAGCCAGAGAGGATGGACTGTGGCTGGTCTAGGAAGTCAACTTGGTGACATTGACACTGAGGGATTTCAATTGTGGCGCTCGCATATCGCATATCGAATGTGGAATGGCAACCGCGAGCCGGTAAGACAAGTTTAGCGAATTGCATCAGACTTTAGCCAGAACGGAATGGCGCAGGACAGGGATAGGACGGAGTCGGAGTCCAATATGATGTAATAAGCATTCAACAAGTTGCCTGCAGCACATTAAGAATGTGGCTAAAGTACGCAGATACAGCAACAGATACAGGCAACGTGGCACTGGTTGTGGAGTGCACTCAAGCTCAAGCCAGCATAATTTCTCATTTTTAATAAATACAGCTCTAAACTGCTGGCTAAAAATAGCCTCGTAAAATGTTGCCTCACTAGTTGTTGGCGGCAACATGTTGCCAGTTGCCAGTTGCCAGTTGGCAGGGGACAGTGGACAGGGAACAGGGAACAGTTCCGCAACTGAAATCTGAAATCCAGCTCTCCAGCCAGAGGAAGTATTAGGAGCAACCTGTTGCTGCCTCTCCTCTCAGCAATTACTTCAATTTGAGAATGTTGTCTGCACTTTAGATAACAAATAACTGGATGTGTCGGCAATAGGAAGATGGAGATGGAGATGGAGACTGAGACTCATGTTTATAAATAGCAGATGCGCCGCCGCCACTGATTCAGACACTAAGTGATTACCATTCGCTCAGCGAATCCAATTCCATTCATAAACCCCGAGAGCTTAAAGGTTTCTACAGGTTCTCTACGATGTACATCCGCCAAGGCGTCAGCAGGGTAGAGTAATTAATGGCTGGAAATAGCCAAAGCGTGATTCAATTAGATATCCAATTGCTGCTGAACTGTTAATTGAGTTTTGGTGCTTTTTTTTTTCTTTCGTTTGTTTGTATTTAAATTGTCTCAGGCACAGTCAGCAGTCCCGTCTCCACAGTTCCCACTCCCGAAACTGCCTCGAGCGGCAAACAATTGACACAGAAAGCAAGCCAAAAACCGCCTAAGCGCCACTTGAATGACCAGTCGCCGGCACAACAATGTTGCTGGCCGCCAGACACTTGTCGACGCCATCGATGTGAAGAGTTCGCCGATTCCGTCGTTCCATCGATTCCTCGCGTGCACTCCGCAAATGGGTCAACCCCCCCTGCCCAGTGCCCCGCTGCCCATGTCCGTGTATCCAATTTTTCAATTGCTCCTGCTGCCGCTTGGCTATCTAATGAAAATCTTTCATTTTCAAACTCTGGCACGTTGCGTGTTTGTTGCACAATCGTCTGTCCATAATCTGTTCAAGTTGCCTCTGATTTTTGGCGTTCATTAGGGCATGCGTGAAAGAGCAAATTTGCGATTCAAATTTTTGGCACTAATCAATCAGTATTATATTGTTCAGCAAGCAAATCTCAAGTCGCATCATTATCAGCCAGCGGGATCACATTACAAAATACATTTCCCAAATCACGAAATTTTGCCATCGATTCTGGCATGTTTTTCCATAAATCGATTGAGACTTTCTGCACCGGTTTTATGGCCAAGAAAGAAAAAACTCTCATCTAATTGTTGTGCACCAAATCAAACATTCTAACGCTCTTTCTTCGACTTCTTTTCGTGTTGGCCAAACAATTGCCGCGATGGAGTTCGAACCGAACCGAACCGAACCGAAATGTTCTGCGCCATTTAGTCATTCTCCATGGCTGGCAAACAATGGAAAAACAACGACCTTCAGCAGTCAGAGAGAGAGAGAGAGAGAAGAGAGAGATGGGCGAAAGCTAAGGCCGCTTTCCACGGCTCGGGGCATGCTCCAGTGCAGGCCATAAGCTCATAAGCCTTTTAGCTTTGCGCCCAATTCTGCCACAAAACACACACACCAAAAAATGAAAGGCTTTTGAATTTGGCTAAGACTCGTGGCCCGCTCTGAAGAAGCTTTCACGGCGCGCACAAACAAAACAAAAGGCTCAGAGGCTGCCAGCCCGCTTCGGCTGACTAATTTATCTCAATCGAATTTTGTTTAAATTGAAAATGTATGCAAAGTGTGCACAAAAGTTTTTGATAAATTTCTCGCGATTAGCATCTGAAACGACGACACTTGCTGTAGGTCTGAGATTTGGTTTCAGATTGGATTTTGGGTTTTGGGTTTGGTTTTTGGGCATCTCCAGCGTGACCATATTTGTGAGCCTTATGTTGTGGATATATTATGTTTTTTATGCATTCATTAATTAAGTTGGAACTTCGGGCAGTTCGTTAACCCACGGCTGCGAAGGCAGCGATGACATTTCGAAGGTGTTGTCTGCCGTTTGCCGTTTGCCGTTTGGCGTTTTACTTTTGTTGATTGTTGTAAATTCGATTTTATTGCTACTAAAAGTATGATCACGGGTGCATAAGGGTGCCGTTCTCGGGGTGTTAAGTGCCCCGGCCCCAAAGCGCTTAAGAGACTCGTTTAAAACAAAAGACTTAGAACACGAACTTGATGTGCGTTTTATGGGACTGCAGCAGGCCTTTTGTGACTCACTTGATCAGAAAATGCCATAAATATGAGTTCTATTTACAGCGCCGAAAAGCCAAGCAAAGATTTCTGCAGGTCGTTAGCCCAGCGCCCAGCTCTGCGATTATCTGTAAATTGTTTGCTGGCTATTACTTTTGGACTGGAACTGGAACTGGGATAAGAATCTGCGCTAAACGCTGTCGGGATGACGCTGAGGAAGTCAACGACTTGCTGTGCCGCTTTGGGGCGTGTCCGCGATCTAGAACTGTCGCCGGAGTCTCCCTGTCTGTTTGTCAGCGTTTTGTAATGCAAATTAATTTTGTAATCAGTGTATAAATAGCAATGGAGAGAAGCAAAACGTAACACGCAGCTAGTCGCCGTTGTACTGCTGACTCATGAGCGGAATCGCCACAAAAACCTGACTCTGAGCTATGCAAATCCCCCCGGTCCAAGGCAGAACAAAGTTAATTTGAGAGACGCAGACCAAAACATAACAACAATTAAAGAACTATGAAAACAAATATCTTCATAAATGGAGGCTGAAAACAAGATTCTGTTTGTGGGGGTTGAATCTCTTGGCTTACAGGGGATCCATTAATTTCTTCTGTTTGTGTCGATATTTTGTCATCCATCAGAAATAACTTTCAGCGCACTCCAAAATTTTCAGTGCTCATTCGTGGATGCCTCTCGGACCTGTGTTTCTTTTCTCCTTCACAACTAATGACTCGACTGCTCTGCGAACTTCATTAATTGTCTTATAAATATGCTAAATTAATTAATTTAAAGTGCCATTAATTACGCAGCACACAAAGAAAGTATTAAATCCGCACAGTTACTTGAAATTGCCAGAAATACTTTTGTGCAGCGAATAGAATTTGAGAAAGTTCTCGGCGCAGAAAATGCTAATTTCAAAATGAATTCCTCTGCTCATAAATGTTGCTAATGGCAGAATTAAATTGATATTTATGGCAGTGTTTATGAGCTGCCAAGAATAACGAAGAATTCTTAGAGCTTCAAATTCAATAGCCCTGACCGCAGATGACTTCGCGAAGCTGCCAAAGAGGCGGCCCATGAAACGACTGGCAGAATGCGCCACAATCCTATTTGGTTTTTCCTTTATTTGTAAGCAAAAATGTGCCATTAAAGCTTTCCACATTCGTATAGAGATTTCTCAGCTAATAGTGAAATTTCCCATTAATCTTTGTGCCTCATTAGTGAACTATTTTGTGTGTGTGTGTGTGGCTAAAGAGCGTTAACAATTATGGTATAAATAGCCAACAATAAATACGAATTAAACTGCATAAACATACTTATGTGGGTAGGCATGTAATTCCTTGACAAACGCTCAGAACAGTCCACTAATCTTTGGGGGGGGGGGGGAACGTTTTTAATTGCCTGGACTGTGTCTGGCTTGCTGTTACGCCCCCATCTTGCTGCTATCTGCTGGTCGCTGGATGCAATTCGTCTACGTCAGACGCGGCACTAAAAATAAAATGCCTCCGGGCTCGATGGAGATTCTGTTCTGCTGTTCTGACTGGCATCCAGTGGAGATTCATTTAAGACTGATGATGCGCTTGGAGTTAAAGTGACCAAGACACGCATCATTTTATGCGAGTTTGGGTTAATTAAGCGGCACAGCCAGGCCCAGCCCCAGCCCCATCCCCAGCCCCAGCCCCGACCAGGTGTTTGCCAGCTCGAGCGGGAAGACACCGGCGACCCAGTTTCCAGTGTGGAACAAAAGAGCGCGCCACGAAATGGGTTCACTTAAGGCACGACGCCCAAATCGTAAACGTGTCTGTCAGTTTAAGCCCGACAAATGGTTGCTTTCTGGCCAAGATCTCTTCTATGCGAGTGTGGGGGTGGTGGACAAATGTTTGTCAAGCCTGGGCGAGAAATTTGCAAATAGATTCGCGACAGTTAACGGAAGAGTACGGAAACAAAAGCGGGAATTCTTTTAGCTCGCTGAGCGTGGGTCAAACAAAAGTCACTCGAAGTCAATGTTCGTTGGGAAACAAATGTATCTGCCGTGTAGGCTACGAGTATCTACAAGTATCTACGTGTACTCGCAACGCAGAGTGTGAGCCAAAGTGAGCGACTTTGTGTGCCTCTAATTAGCAATGCCAGGCACAGTTTGGTATTTGCTTTGTGCACAGGCAAAAATGTCAGCTGTGGCCTCTGCAGCAGCAAAAGCAACAGCCCCAGCAGCAGCAGCAGCAGCACCTTCTCCGATGTGCGGACCCTCCCCCAAACTCACTCTCCCAGTCCATCTCGCTGTCCCTCTCCCATTCCCACTCGCACTCGCACTCCCTCTCCCATTCCCACTCAGTCCCTCTTGCAATCCCTCTCTCGGTTCCTCTCTTCGCTTGATGGCTGAAGTCGAAACATACAAATTAGAGCAGATAGCAAACGAATAGCGCGCACAAATAACAAATTGCTTGGCGCATGGTAACAAAAGTACCGTTACACTTGAACTTGTTTTTGCTTCCATTGCCAGAACACGATAAAGAGAGGGAAGGAATAGTTATAGGGCTTTTTTTTCTGGATTCGATTTTTACGACTGTTTGAAAGTGCTGCTGCTGCTGCTCGTAGACGAAGACTGGGTGAAAAGTGAATGGCAGCCCGAAATCTATTTTCGGTCACTCTATTTCTGAGGCGTGAGCAAATTGTCAAAAGGCACACACAATGCAGCACGCAGGCAGCACCCGCCCAACTAACGCGATTATTATGAAATTAATGCAATTGGCCTTGACAGCCGCATAAATGCGAGCTGCTGCTGCTGCCGCTGCTGCCGTTGGGCATAAATATATTTTAACGCCGACTGCGTGCGTACAAATCATGTCAATGGGAAAGCCATTAATAATTGAGGCGTGAGCCGCGTCGAGTCTGAGTTGTGGCAGTGTGGGGGTGTGGGGGTGCCTGCCATGCCTTGTCCGGCATGTGTTTGGCCAATTAGCGGCTGTCAAATGTTGTTGACTCTTGTCTTGTTGCTTGTTCGTTTTGCTTGCTGCTGTCTTTCGCCCCCCCCCCCCCCCCCCCCCCCCCCCCCCCCCTAAACAGTGTGACCCTGACACTGAAGACGCGCCACCGCCTGACAGCTGCACTCGAAACGGATTTTGATGAGGAGCCGCCATCGGGCGTCCAGCCGAACATGACGAATCAAATGTTGAGTGCATTTCGCCTGCATTTGCCATAAGCCTTTAATGAGACAGTCCCCGAAAGGAGCTCTGGGGCGACCAAAGCTTATCCATTAGGCAGCCGCTTGTACGCGATGCGGACATTGAACCTCCAGTGGGAGAGATGGCAAAGAAAATACACACAAAAAGCTGGCAGAAACAAAAAATATACGAAAAATAAGTTAGAAATGAAAACTGGTTTGGTTTTAGCCAAGTTAGAACTTTAAATCCAGCAAATAAAACCCCAGACAAAACTCACAAAACTCTCTTGCGAATATTAATAAAAGAAATATGAAAATTCCCCTACGCCGGGAATGGGCCAAGTGGAAGCGCGAATGCGCTGCTGCTGGAATTACTTTTAAATGGCAATTAAAGTGGGATTTAAACACACAAAAATAACTTCTCTAGCTGCCTATTAGCATAGATTTTTCGCATTCCAGCAGTTCCCAATCGCATCTTTGATCACGCCATCGATAGAGCATTTACTCACTTATCATGCGAAAAGAGATTTATGCACCAATTAAGCTAAAGAACTCATCTTCACACAGCCTTTGCGTGGCATTGATATTCTAATTTAGTGATTTAGCTGGCGTGGATTTATGACTTTGGGTAGTCAAGAGACAGAGAGAGAGAGAGCGAGAGAGCGCGCGCGCCACACATGCCCTTCCTTCAACCCAAACACACACACGAGTACAACCAGTCTAATGCCTTTCGAGTGGCAGCGTGTAATCATTTTGTGAATCACTAAAGCGGATTCGGATTCGGATTCTGGCAAACGGAAATATCTGTCGGAAAGCGCCTTAACCTCTCTAGGTACGAGTGCCAGTCGGGCGGGAACTCTTGAGTGAAGTTGCATAATCGCATAACATTCTGCTGGCCGCCGATGCCAAAGAAGATTTCATAGATTGCCAATAAACCATACGAAAATATGGTCTCGACTAATTGTCTGAGTGAGTGAAGTCGTGCGTTCGTCGGGGCTTTGGGTTCTCTGGCAGCTTCAGATGATTATCATGGCTAAGACCAGGCCTGGAAATCGACCTGGTCTGGCAGCCGCAGGCAGCCTTGAATCGTTTTGCAGAAGGTAACACAGCAAAAAGCCATAAAAACAGCACAAAATCGTCAAATTCAATTAAACTTAAATACTTGTCGAAGCAATTTGCCGCACAACGTTTTTAAAATGTACAAAAATGCTCAGACTTTTATTTGTTTTGCATTGAGCCAGGTTTATTTGTTCGCAATGTTCGATGGCCGATGGTCGCTGGCCCCTGCCGATTGCCGATTCGAAGCGCTGCTAATTGCTTGCCCGCGAATCGGCCATGTAATGATGATGTTTAGCCCAATGGCCTAAGGCTACCCAGACCGCAGCGAAGATCAAGGCGGAAGTCGGAAGTGCAGTGAATACGCACACACAAACACAATGTGGGGGGGGGGGGGGGCGTGTAGACAAACCCCGAGCGACATTCGCGCACGCGCAAACTCTCAACAAATTTACGAGACTGTGGCAAATGGGCGACAAATTATGCCAAATGAAAAGAGGCGTGACTGCTGGTGGCATTTATGCTCGTTTTGCGACCGCCTACAAAATGCGCCGAAAGCCGTAAAAACAAAGCCAAACACACACAAAATGTAAATGCAAAAATGTTTAGAGCGGTAGAACGGCAGAACGGTAGTAGTGGAGCTCCAACGGTAGTCGGACTGTACGTACGAGATCGGCAATCCGGTGGCACTCGAAGTCGTAGACGAAGGCGTTCCATGTTCCACGTTCCACATACGCTGTGGGTGTTTGGGTGTGAGACTGAGACGCGTCGTTCGCCGTTCGCCGTTCGTTCGGGTTAGTTGATTTATTCGCGCATTTTGGTGGCGTTTCTAATGCGACAATTACAGCGGGCAGTCGCCAGATTCTAGGCACTCTCGCCTGATTTATGGCCTAGACGGTGGAATTTCACAAAACTATTTGGCATTTGGCACACAACAAAAAAAAATGGCTCACGCAGACACCTAAATGACATAGACGACGCCCCAAATAGGTAAAAGTTCTTGATTAGAATTAACGAACGCTCCCGGGCGTTGGGGTTCCACTCTCCCAACTCTCGGGGCTGCCTTGTTGAGTAAATATGTCAGAAGTTGCAGGGCCCCCCGTCCCGTAATTGAGCGTTAAGGCCGGCTACTGACAGAGAGAGAGCGAGAGAGAGACCTGCGGCATTTTTGATTAATTTGCCCTGTCGAAACTGATGCAAATGTTGTTCGTGTGTCCCGTGCGCCTCGAGATATTTGCTTTACGGTTCATTCATGAGATCCACCTTTTAGTGTTATGTAAACACTCCAGAAGAGGAGCCGCAGCAGCAGCAGCAGCAGCAGATTCGTATTCGCACAGCATTTTCGAAATGTAAAATCAAAATTTATGCAAATTTTTGTACACAGGCAAACAGCTAGCCGACGAACAAGAAACCCGAAATAAAAAAGGGGGGGAAAAACATGGCACAACAAATCTGTAAATATATTTACAGTTAGAGGCGTTATCGCCGAGAGTCGAGTGTTCTGGATGGGATTGGGAAAGTGGCCAGGCAGGCAGCTCCCAAGATCTGTCTAGCCCATTGCCAAAAAGTTCAGTGAACTCGATTGAAAGATGCTTAGCGGTCACTCTCATTAGGGAAACATAACTCTGATTCTGCCATGGACCCCAGTGTCTCTTTAATTATAATTTTAGTGCTGAGAATTCTGCCGTACCCAAACCCAGGCCGGCACTCTTCACTTCCCAGTTGTTACGTGAATGGAAGTGAGGGTCTTTGGCTCTGGCCACTCACCCTCCGCCACGCAGATCTGTCCCTAAGTCTGGGTCGTTCGTCGCGGTCAACGTGCGTTGTCGTGGCGTTTTTATCTAATCATCTGCAAGAGGCAACGCAGCGCCCAACTCGTATACAATTTATGAATAATCAGCTTAATTCAAAGAGCTCCTCCGCTTCTGTTTTATTGTTTTATTCAACCCAAAATGAAGTAGCGGCAGTTAAACTCCAGTCAAATGTTCTATTCTATTCCATTCCATTCCGTTCTAATCCGCTCCGTTTTGTTCATTTCGTTTCTTTTCCTCCATTACCATTCCATTTCCATTTGCCTGGCAAAGCCACAGGGCGGTGTACCCATAATGGCAGCCACTCTCAAAAATTAAAATAAATCACCGCCTAAACTGGAGACAATAAATCTTAGGGCACCTTAGATTGGGATAGTACCGGCCCAGTTCAACCATTTCTAAAATTGAAATGAATTAAAGCTTTTGTGTCAGCGATCCACATCCTTCAGCAATTCTTTTCGAGCATTTCTGATTGCTCATCGTTACCATTCCACTTAGGCCATAGAATTGGCATTTCCTGTGGCCATCATTAACAGCCACTCAGCATCTGATTAGTTGCCCCCGAGTGTCGGATTTCCCCCAAGTTTTATGGATCCTCCTGCTAGGGCCTGGTACGCATCGATGATGCGGAGGAGCCGGTCTATGGCCATACCATTTCGGATTTTTGCCAATTCCTAGAAGGGCATTACAGGCCAATGCCGGGTAATAAGAAGTGAGGAATTGCCGCTGGCTGCATTTTTAAGACACTTAAAAGGTTTCTTCGAGTTTTTTTTTTCACATTTTCATTGCATCAATAAAAAAGTCAACGCTGCTGCGTTCTTTTAGTCTTTAATGAGCAGCGGCGGAAAGAAGAACTTTTCAGGCCTACGAACCCTCTGCCAAAGATTGACAATGGAAATGAGTTGCCCCATACCCATACCCATACCCATACCCAAACCCCCATACCCCTGAGCCATGTGGAAGTGGCTGCCAAGCAGATAGTTTTATTTATAGCATCGCCTAAGCGTTGCCATTAAAAAGAATCTCTTGGCCAGCTTGCCCCCCTGATTAACTCTGGAGGTTTCTCGTTTAGGGTTGGGAGCTGGGCAGCCCAATGCCAATTAATTGGTGGACGTTGCCGTTGCCGTTGCCGTTCCCGCTGCTGTTGCTGTTGCTGTTGCTGTCTTTGGCCAAATGCTGTGTCTGCTGCTTGCAGCTGCATGGTGCTTGGTGTCTGGTTGCCTTGATGAGAGGCGCCAAAGCGCCAACACCCCATGCCACATGCCACAATGGACACAGCTTCGCGTACTCAGCATTCCTGTCAGAATTCTAGCCCGATCCTGAGCCCAGCCAGTGCGCTGTACTAATTAATAATAATAAAACACAAGAACATCCACAAAACCACAAGCAGGAAGACAACGACGGGCTCAGGTTCTGCCTTAGCCCGAGGCTCAGACTGCGGCTAAGAAACCAAAACCGAACTAAGCCGCGGCGCAGAAGGATTCTGGGAACCGAAACTTTTCATACTCTAGGCCATGAATAGAACCCAAAAGAACTCTTTCTGCCTCAGCTACTTGTCGTAGTGCCTTTGGTTAATCATCGTGCCCTTTGTTAGTGTACAGCGAGTCGAAACCAGTCGCCTTGCCGTTTATTTTTAGACAATAAACCGCAGATGCAACAGGCAACAGGCAACAGGCAACAGGCGTACTGGCGTACCGGCGAACGGCCTAATGGTAATGAGCTGCAAGCTATTTACAGTTGGGCCACGGCCTTGCAGCATGCCTAGGAGAGGCATCAACCACCCCCAACCCCCCAAGCCCCTTCCTACCCTTCCCCGTATTTATGGGCCAACATCAATCTGACTTAATGCCTGGTGCGGCTTGATTAGCATGTCGATGAGCATGAGGAAGCCATCGCACGGCACAGATGGAGTTTGGAGCCATAAAAGTAGGAGGTGTAGCAGGTGGATGGATGGATGACTCTATGACTGCCTGACTAGAGAGGGTTGGCTGAGTGATGAGAGAGAGAGGGGGGTACAACCCCCAAAAGAGTCGTTGAATGGCCTTCAACGTCCTTGGCTGTACATTTTGTTTGAACTTGTGTATAATTATAATTTATTTACCTATTATCGAGTCTCGATTTGAGCTTTGTTGTTGCTGCTTCTGCCTTTATGGCTCACGTTTTGTGCTCGCCAAATATTATAATTTATGTGAATATTGCGATTCGAATCTCTAGCCCCTGCCCCATAGATAGACTCGTCTGCGAGTTTTGCCTCCCATCGCATCTTCCCCTCTCCATCTCTATGTCTATTAGAAAACAATTTGTATTGTCTAAGAGTTAATCATTCATAGCGTCATCGATTTATTTTTAAAGCAACTTAAACAACGTTATTAACGCCTTAGCATATTATTTCATATATTATTATTATGTAAAAAATGCGTTTTATTGTTGTTTTTTATTTGTTTGTTTTTATGTCTGCCCCCTCGCACCTCTTCCCCCCTACGATTCTTGGAACTTATCTGCCTGTTTCTGTCAACAATCATGGCTGGCGTTTAAAAACGCGCCCTTACAGTTATGACAAGTGTCGCCATGGCGTTTATAAACGCGTTGTAGGCCACCTATGTATGACGCAGTGAATAAGACGCTGGAATGCCAAAGAATAAAGGTTCGTTTCCCTGATTACGTTTCGAAAACGCACTGAAAGTCACTGTGTGGCGTTTTAAAACGCTCAGACCTAGTCGCTGGGGCGTTTAAAATCGCGTTGTAAGCCCTTTGTGACGATTTGGGCAAGTGGATGTAGCATTAAAAAGCGCAGCGACTATGGAATGCCATAGAATATAATTACGTGTCGCTGAAAGCGTTTAAAAATGCACCGGAAGAACTTTTGTGACTTTTTAAATCGCGAACTTTACGTCGCCGGCGCGTTAAAAAACGCACTAAAGACGCACTTTGTCGTTATAAAACACGCCTTCAGTCGTATAGAACACACCGCCTTCCAGTCGCTTTGTGTAGCGTTTTAAAACGCGCACCTTCTGTCTTATAGGACCTCGTCGCTGGTGCCCTACTGCCGCACTTGGAAATGTTGGTCAGACTTTGAGCGCAAAAGCGATCGCCCCGAGACACATGAGATAGACAAATCAATATGCAAAACAATGCAATATTGGCAAGAAATATCCAAAAAAAGAAGACATAGATCGGTTTTTGGAAGGAGGCTTGAGAAGCACTCTTGGCCATGGGCCGTGTGCTGTGCGATTCCGGAGAAGACAAACGAAATCAAAAAGTCATCATGAGCGCCACGAGAAACGAGCGAATCTCTGAATCTTTGAATCTCTGAATCTCTGGCGAATCGAAAGCTGCAAGTGTGAGTGTGCCTAATGAGTATTCAATTGATGCAGAAAGCAATGAGCAGCGAGCAGAGAGCAGCCAGAAGCGGCCATAAATGGCCATTTGAAAGACGTTACAGTTCGATCGATGGAGCGCCAGATTTGAGATTCGATTAGGAGGAAGAAGTAGGGTGAAAGGGAGATGAGCGGAGAATGAGGAACGAGGAACGAGGAACGAAGAACGTGGAACGTGGAACGCTGAACTGCGGGCACTTCAGACGCTCTGTGCTGGGCCGGGCACAGTGCGAAAGGCACGGTGGGTACGAGATGTAGAAGTGGGCTGACACCAAAGATAGGAAAGAAGCTGAGGAGCCAGAGCCAGAGCCAGCGATAGGGAACAACACAGAATACACAAAAATTAGAAAGAAGTGCGCCTTGGGTATCGGGGTCAATAGGAAATGAAAAGTGAAATTTCGATGCTCGAAGCTCGATGCTGGCTTTTGTGGTGTGTACTTTACAATATATTAAATGTACGTTTGCTTCGTTGTTTTTTTCGTGATCTTTTGGCCAAAGGAACTTGCAATTTAAATATCATTAAATTCTGGGTTAAGCCTTTGTGCCGGCCACTTGAAAATTGCCACCGTATAATCAGTTTTTGACAGCCGACAGGGGTACGAGTCGAATCAGCCGCAAGCAAAATTGGCAACGACTTTTGGCCATTTCACTGACTTCGAGTGCTCCAACGGTCAGTCATGGGCAAGCTGGCGACACTCTGTCCATGGAGTGGGGAAATGTGTGCTTAATCAGCGGAGAATTGTTCGAAGAATTATTCAAGCAACAATCGAAGTGAAAGAAGGAATTGAATGGGGGAATGAGTGGAGGGAGTCGCAGCCAGCTGGGCTGGGCAATAAAATTTAATATCTATTAATTATGCATGTTATTTGTAATTTGCAAAGAGCATAAATAAATGTAAAAATTTGCCAAGTGCTTGTCAATTGCCTGGCGATATAATCAATTAGCACGATTTATGCTGCCTCTTCAAACTCCACAGATCCATGTCCGAGTGGCATGGCAAGTACTTGTATTAGCCTCCAGCGTGACTCATACGCTGGCAGAGTTCGTGCCAAACGAGACCTTCTGCATATTGAAATTCCACTGAATAGACAAAATACTACACAGAGTAGAAAAAAACCCTAACTCAAACGGCAATAAAATGTAAGTTCATCGCAATTAAAAGGGCGCATAGCTGCCTCAATGGGATTCATCTCTTGGGATTACCTCTGACCGGCCCGTAAAGTTAGCTGAAAATAACGAGCTAATAAAAGCAGTGTACGAGTGTGTGTGTGTGTGTGTGTGTGTGTGTATGTACAATCCGCCACCAATTGCCACCACAGGTGTCTGCCTTGGGGGAACGGAACGGAATCTCATCGCTGACTGATGACGCGACGACAACAGCTAGAGTGTTCCTATCAAACAATTGAGTATTAATTTTAATAAATAATCACCGAGAACGGCAAAAAAATAAATAAAATAAGAAGAAAACAAAAATTATCACTGATTTGTTGTTGCGGTTTTTGCATTGGCTGACTACAGGGAGGTTATCAACACAATGCCTTGAGTCATCTCCCGCCCCGAATAGAACATGGAACTCACGCTTAAAAACATATTATGGAAGACGGAAATGAATGCCAGGAGAGTGGAGAAAAAAAACACACACACAAACGATGGTACGAGTATATTGTATACGAAATACGCAAATAGTGTTTGGAAAAAAAATGCCATGCATGGGGGTAAGAATAAATTAAATTTGCGTATGGGCCACAGAAGAATCTTTGCGCGATGAATCTCAAATCTCGCATATCAAGCCAGAGGAATCTCTTCGTGCTAGTGTTTAAATTTAAACACTGAGCTCAGAGCCACTGGCATGTGGAATACCACAGGCAAATAGCTGTGGAGATGGTGGAGAGCTACGGTGAGGAGAAGGTGTTATCAGCATAGCACAGTTCAAGGTGAAATTACTTGCAAGCCACCACGCATCGATTTCGGGAACCAATATCTCTAGCTCTGTCCCTTTCTAGCGCTTGTCTCTGCGAACGTGGTGAATAACAATGTCCCCTTGTTGGTAAATTCACCTTGGCACAGCGCCTGGTTTGTGTTTACATTCCAGTGGCGGCAGAAGCTTCTGGACTGGAACTGGACTCGACTGGAACCAACGCTAAAGTCAAATTACCCCGTCCACTGCCTAGACAACAACAACAGCAGTAACGCTAAAAGCGAACAGCAAATTGTTAAATTGTTAAATACATTTTTTGGCAAAACGAAAACATTTGCTGGGGCAGCCGAAAAAGATGATAAATGATGCGCGTGTGCAATTCCCGCGAACAAATAGTTTCGCTTTTGTTGGTTTTTCCTCGTGTTTTAATAAAGCTTAACTAATTAAACATCTAACCAGACACAAGCGCACACAAACACACACAGATAATTAAATACGTAGATGTACTATACTTAGTGCGTGGCTTGGTGTAATATAATAAATGTATTATTATTAAATTTGTAGTTTGTGTTATACAAAAACACCTCTTAAATGTTGCATTAAACTGAAAACTGAAGATGCTTGAGGTTTGTTGTACCCATCGAAGGACAGCGAATCTTCGCAATCGATTCTTCGAACGATCTTGACGGGGTAATTGGCCAAGAGTCGCTTGGGTCTATGGCTTGGTCGTCCAATTGCTCAGGCAAGGTGAGTTGTTGGTGAAGAGACTCGGCAGACTGAACAGATTGAGGTAGGTGGACAGGAATGTGGCCAGTATGCCGAAGAGCAGCACGCCCATGGTGCAGGAGATGTCGCAGTCGAGGCGATGCAGCAGCCGCACCAGACGCAGCCAGCAGCCGCGCGGCGAGTTGGGCTTGGCGGCCACCAGCAGCGGCTCCATCTCGAGCTCCACCGGATCGTAGTTGAGATCCAGCGGCAGGCTGCCATAGCTTGCCTCGGCGGCGATGCGCTGATGGACACGCTCCATGCGGCGTATGCGACGGTAGAGCAGCGGCGGCAGAATGAACACCAGGGGACCCGTTATGGTGCCACCCACCACATCCATGAGGGCATCAAAACTGGGCACAAACTCCGCCACGAGCACCTCGAGAGCCAGCACAGTGGAGCGTATGGCCATGCGCTTGAAGGTAAGGCCTGAAAAAGGGCAAAAGTCTGTTAAAGAACTTCAAGAGGGGTTTCGGGGGTAGGGCAACTTCTTACTCTCCGGCAGCTTGAAGTAATTTTCAATCTGCAGAAACATGGCAGAGCTGGCCACAGTCACGGAGAAGCAGAGCTGCAGCGACATGAGGATCAGCATCACGTAGTAGGGCACGCTCGTGGGCAGCGACTGCAGCAGATTGTTCGCAATCATGGAGCCAAATTTGTAGGCAGCAATGATGGAGCCAAAGATGGCCACGCTGCAGGTAACTAGGAGAAATCATTGGTAATCTTTTGAGAGCATTAGAACTGTCCCTCACTCACTGGCAATTCCAATGGTTGCCGCCCAGGAGACCTGCGACTTGCGCTTCATGTCGATCTGGAGTGTCAGCAGCACCGGATGGATGTCGAACTGAAAGGCCAGAATGCTGTAGCTGTTGAGCACGGTGAGGAAGCCAGGTAGCTCCAAGGAGATGCCCTCGAAGGGTGTGCCAATGGCAGGAGCAGCAAACAAACAAAACCAGAGAAGAGCCACAATGAGAATCATCACGCAGACGGCAATGATGGCGAGACCCCTGCATGGACGGAAGGAATAAAAAGTGGCAACAGAGGCTGCAGAGAATCCTCACTCTCACCTCATATGCTTGGGACTGCCCAGCCACATGAGTGGACAGATGATCAAACCCACAATGATGGCCCAGTAGCAGTAGGAGAAATTGTAGTGGCCCGAGCTCATGCGCAGAACAACAGCCTCCAGGTTCTCCGCGGCCATCACCACACTGGGCACGGCCATGGCAAAGATGCTGAGATCCAGGAGCACAGAGACCAACAGACTCACATACGGGCCATAGGCCAGCTCCGCCAGAGCGGCATAGGGATAGTTGCGCTTCTGCAGGATGGAGGGATCCAAGTGCTCGGCCATGGTCCAGCATTGGGAGAGCAGAAAGGAAGTGTAGATCTGCAGGAAGATGATGGACAGCACCAGCAGCACACCAAAGTAGCCCAACTGGACCAGCATGGCGGGCAGCGTGACGAAGGGGAAGATGCCAAACAGATCCACGACATACAGGATGGCAATGAAGAGCGACAGATTCTCCGGCTCCTCCTCGTAGGCGCGGAAATGGGGCAGGGCACTGAAGCGGGAGCGCGACAGGAACGGCAGCTGATCATGCTGATGCGAGGGCGTCAGCTGCACGGGCGGACGTCGCTTGGGCAGGGCAAAGGACGGTGCGCGCGATGGCCGTGGCGCTGGCTTGACATTTTGCCGTCGGAAGAAGAACATTCGGAACTAGACGCGACAACTGGTAACACGCAACTGTGGGCAACGTCTTAGACGTATTCTGCTGGCAACAAGTTCGTTCTGTCGTTTGTCATCCGACACCCCATGCTCAGGGAAGCCACAGCACTGCAATGTCAATGCACGTCGACTCCAACTCTGTCGCTGCCGCTGGTCAATAGCAAAGTTCAATGCCTTCTGGGATGACCCACAAAAATGGTGAGTGTTTAAAGTGTTTATTTTTATATGCACATATCCACAATAGCTTCCCCTTCCATCCCACATTCCTGTATCGATCCTTGGAATTGTCTTTATTCAGCTTAAAGCTGCACTTGGGCAATTTTCTGCTTCTTGGCCTGGCTCTAAAAATAAGAACATTTCATTACTAAAGCTCATAGATCTGTAATTTATATGAAACTAACCTCTGATTTCTCATCGCTTTGCATGGTGATGACCTGCACTGCCTGGCCAGGGCCCACACGCAGGAGTTTCGGGCCACGCGGCGATGTGTCGCCACAGCAGAAGACCCGCGAAGTCGCTTGCTGCAGCAGCTGCGGACTGGGGCTGTCTGACTCATCCATATTCTGCTCGCTTATGAGGGTGCTCGCTGCGTTCTTGTTGTTGTCCGTGTAGGCGTGATTAAAGATCAAATGATTTGGACGCACTGCATCCGTTATATACTTACTACACAGTCCACACGTGGGTTAGGCAGGCGTGTCAGTACAACAGCAACAAAGGTTTGGTTATAGTTTAATTGGGGGGAAATACATTTGTGTTGCCCAGCGGCAAAATATTTGGTGTAAGTAATTGTGATACGTACACTGACCCACCAAGGATCTCGAGAATTATACAATAAATAACATGGGTTCTGGTGGGGTTGTTAGGTGTGCCACAATAAATAAGATAAGATATATATCTGTACATGCAAAAGCCAGACTGCAGACTTGCGCTAAAAGGAACTTGAACTTGTTTCAGCTTTGGCTCACTCACACTCCATGAAGAGACGCCAGTGCATTGGAAGGGCTTGAGATATTTGCTTATGGTGCTGGTGGGTTTGGTGCTGATTGTGACGATGGTAGAGCGGCCTCGGCTGTTGCTGCAGTGCGCGTCAAGGGTCGCCATCCTGCCTGCAGTTTGAGACAACAAAAAGATACATAGAAAGAAAGTTGCTGGACTGTGCACTAGGATGAGATCTAATGTGCGGCTTTGTGGGTGCAGTGTAGCGATCGATAATCGATTGGCGACTCATTCAGTGTACGTATCAGGGTTGGGATGGTAAGTGTACATGTGGAAAACACAAGGAATAACTAGGGGGAATTTCCACCTACGATTTAACGTTGAACAATCGCTGGCGCTTGATGTACTCCAGCACCAGGTCGTCTATGAGATATTTCACTGACTGTCCGCGACTCAGCAGACGTCGCACCAGCGTAGAGCTCACCTCATTGGGCACCCAATTCGTAATCAGCGTTATATTCCGCTGCAAAATGTACTCTGATTAAGTTGAATTCATCTCGAAAATGCACTTTGCATACCTTGTACTTAGTTAAAATGTCAGATTCAAATATAAACTTCTCGGGATTTGAGCCGCAGCGTGTGATGACCACCAGACCATGGTTGGCCACAATATCCTCAATCTGTTGGGCACATCGTCAGTCAAGATAAAACTCCAACTAAAAGCAAACTTACATCGGCATCTGCCCAGAGACCTGGCACGGCAAAGGACTCTAGTAAATCGGCGCCGCACAGCAGCTTTAGGTGCACGGGATCGGTGCGCTCTCGCAGCGAAAAGGGCAGCCAGCCGGGCAGGGAACCATTTGGCTCTGCATCTCCAGCACCACTGGCTGAGTTCAAGTAGTTGTTCATGAAGTTCTGATGGTACTGCAGCACGGACTGTGTGCGCATCCACTGGTTTTGGTGCACCTCCCAGTCGGACAGGCGTATCCAGTTGGAACTCTGAACGGCCAATTTCACCATTGCGCAGCGGTCCAGCGATGAGGCCAGCCCCTTCTTTGCATATGAGTCATGGGTGGGCGAGATAATGCCGCCCACCACCTTGTGTGTCCCCTGCATCTCAAAGTGATCCCTGGCTATCTCTGTGCACGCGCCGAGTGGATGACGGTATCGATTATATTTGGAAATTACACAATTCTTGAAGCCAAAGCCGCATGCTGCTTACCAAACATTCTGAGGTGCATCGGCGTGGGCGGACTGAAGCAGCCGCATGCGATAAAGGCGATGCGGGGCAACAGGCACTTTGTTTCCTCCATGAACGCCGACATTTTAAGCAAAATGTATGTAAATAACTCCGAGCGAAGCGCACATGAACCGTAATGTTTGTTGTTGTTTAGACAGCTGTTTTTCGCAATCAGCTGGCAATCGATAGCTAGTAGCGGGCAACAGCTGTATCGATGTTTTCAGAGGAAAAACTTCGATGTTTTTAATGAAATTCGTTGTTTGTTGAAAATTAAAAATTAGTGTGTATGTTCAAATTATTTTCAACTACATAGCTGCACAGTTTTCTGACTGTATATACAATAATTCTAACCTCTTAAAAATGTGCGTTATCAGTTCCAAATTGTTTTATTAGGGTTTCATTAATTATTCCACACCACCAAAGCTTCCGCGGTCTGCTTAACAGTCTCTTCCATTCCCACTTGCATTATTTTTTAATTACAATCCCCATTGAAAAACATTTATAGTGGTCCTATCACTCATCGCTGTTTTGGCCACCGCTAGACCACACTCGATTTGCCTCAGAACGACTAGTGGGCCGTGTTATCGATTAGAAATGGCGTCCTCACTGTCTTTCTTTTATGAAAAATTCGTGTAGTCGTATTTACAATTTATCAACGTTGTGTGTGTTTGTCAATTATAAGGACGAGTGCGGGCTATTCTCGTCTCACACTCTTGACCGATTAGCGCAACAGCCATAATCTAAGTGTTTTTAGTGCGGTACATAACGGCGACGACGTGCAAGCAGGGCGCCGAGTGCAAAAACAACGGCCAGCAGCAGGCAGCGAAACGAAAATGCATTTGTGACTGACACAAACACACACACACACCCATCCAGATAGACAGACAGAAAGACACAGAAGGGACACCCTGAAACAGCAAGGATAGCGAAGGAGAAGGCAAAGTCGTAGCGAAGGCAGGAGGAGGCGACGACCGCTGCTCCATCATCATCAGCAGCAGCAACAACAAATGGCGCTTGTGACGGTGCAGCGCTCCCCAAGTGTGGCTGGCTCGGGCTCGAATTCGGTGAGTGTGAGTACGCGGATGCAGGAAAGGGCTCCCAGATTGCAGCTCCACGTTGGGTGCATTTTCCACACCCCAAATCTTATCTTTTGCCGTGTGTTTTGTTGTGAGTCCATCCCAACCGACAAGGAAAGTGTGTGTTAGTGTTACTGTGTGTGTGCGGTTGTCAAGCTCCATCTCTCTCTCTCTCTCTCGCTCACTCTTGCTCTCGGAATTGTGCTTTGTTTTGGTTTTAATAATTTTTTTCGGAGTAAGTGGCTTGGCTGGCTCTCTATGGCACGGCCTATAATCGCTCTTCCTGTGCGTGTTCCGCCTTGGGTGCATGATCCTTTGTGTGTTGTACGTTGTGTGTGTATTTATTTGGCTTGTGCCCCAAAACGCAAAACGATTATTTCGAGTGGCTGTCTCTTGGCCTGGCCGTGCCGTGTCGTGGCGTGTGTGTGGGCGCTTGCGGCGCGGCGCGTCAGCGTCATCATCATCGTCGTCTTCGCTGTTGTTGTTGCTTTTTGTTGTAACTCAACTAAATCCGTAGCAGACGTCGCGACGTCAGCCGCGCGCCTATATGTATATTTTTGCATTGCCTTTTATGTCGTTTTGTCATCCGTCGCGTACGCTGTGAGATTTTTCTCTTTGATTCCGTTAGCGCCTACCGTCCGCCCGACCGACCGCCCCAAAAATAGTTCTCAAGACCTTGAGACAGCCACAAACACAAACACACGCACACACAAATCTTCATATGGTACGAATGTGTGTGCCGCCACACATAAACACTTTGTCGGGGGGGACGAGCAGGGCATGCCCTTGGAAAATTAAATCAGGCAATCAGACAATAATCGAGAAATCTTTATCGTACACCCTATTTGAACTTCACTCCCAATGAAAGTTGGTTAAAATGGTAGACCGAGTCGATGATGATGATGATGATGTACTTTCGAGTAAACGCTGCTGGGTGAGTGGGTGGCTGAGTCACCGGCGGCAGCGGCGGGTGACTGTAGCAGGGCCAGAGACAGAGGTAGCTGGGGGGAGTAAACAAATATTAAAGCATTTCCCGTTTCCCCATCAGGATGGCGAGGCCGATGACGACGAAGGCAATAGCAAGAACGAAAAGAGCGAATGCTTCTTTGCTGGCAAAGGAACCGCCCTGGTATTAGCGCTTAAGGATATACCGCCACAGCAGCAAGCGGAACGTAGGCTGAGCACGGACTCGACGCGTTCCAGTAACAGCACACAGAGCAACAACTCCGACATACAGCTCCATTTGCAGTCAATGTTCTTTCTGCTGCAGCGTGAGGACACGCTGAAGATGGTCAGTAAATCAGATCTCCATAATGCTTGCCGTTTACTTACTTTCTTCCTTTTTGGGCAGGCTGTCAAACTGGAGTCGCAGCGTACCAATCGCACACGTTACCTGGTGATTGCCTCGCGCAGTTGCTGCCGTCGGACTGCCACCAGCGAGCGTCGCCGCAATAAGATAATGCGTCACAATTCGGCAAAGGTCAGCTCCTCCACGTCCTCGGCCAACAGCAGCGCTTCGGTGGTGACAACACAGCGGCAGCATTCAGAGGACGTTGCACCTTCAGCAGCCAGTAAATGTGATAAAACAGCGGACAAGGAGAATGTAGCAGCTGCCGGCGACAACAAGAATATCTCGGGCATGGAGGAGTCCTGCCTGCTGGGCATCGATTGCAATGAGAGGACGACAATCGGTCTGGTGGTGCCCATCCTAGCAGACACCACCATACACCTGGATGGCGATGGGTGAGCCTCTGTCTTGCGTGCGTTTATCCGACAGCCTCAACACTGATTTTCCCTACTTTGCAGCGGCTTCAGCGTGGCCGTCTTTGAAAAGACACACATCTTCAAGCCCGTATCGGTGCAGGCCATGTGGTAAGTGTGGGATAACAGAAGCCTAACCAACTTTAATTACAACTCCATGCCGCTGGGCAACAGGTCAGCGCTTCAGACGCTGCACAAAGTATCGAAGAAGGCTCGTGAAAACAACTTTTATGCGAGCGGCCCCTCGCACGATTGGCTATCCAGCTACGAGCGACGCATTGAGTCGGATCAGTCGTGCCTGAATGAGTGGAATGCCATGGATGCGATAGAGAGTCGTCGCCCACCCTCACCAGATGCCATAAGGAATAAGTAGGAGTACCCAAAAGCCACTTAATATCCGGTTCTAAATACAAATTTTTAAACTGCAGGCCAACCGAGAAGGAGGAAACTGAAAGTGTCATTAAAATGAAGTTGAAAGCAATCATGATGTCCGTGGATCTGGATGAGGTTACCTCCAAGTATATACGCGGACGCCTCGAAGAGATACTGGACATGGATCTGGGCGAATACAAGTCGTTCATTGATGCCGAAATGCTTGTCATACTCGGCCAAATGGATGCACCCACAAAGATATTCGAGCATGTGTATTTGGGTTCCGAGTGGAATGCCAGCAATCTGGAGGAGCTCCAAAAGAATGGGTATACAAACGATTTATGCAATGGGGAACGTCCTATATCCTTAGAAATTTGATGCATTTCCCTTCTTTCCAGCGTTCGCCATATTTTGAATGTGACGCGGGAGATAGATAACTTTTTCCCTGGCACTTTTGAGTACTTTAACGTGCGTGTTTATGATGATGAGAAGACAAATCTTCTCAAATACTGGGACGACACATATCGTTATATTACACGGGCCAAGGCCGAGGGCTCCAAGGTGCTGGTGCATTGCAAAATGGGCGTGAGTCGTTCAGCTTCTGTGGTGATAGCCTATGCGATGAAGGCCTACAAGTGGGAGTTCCAGCGTGCGCTGGACCATGTGAAGGAGCGGCGTAGCTGCATCAAGCCGAACAAGAACTTTCTCAGCCAGTTGGAGACTTACAGCGGCATGCTGGACGCCATGAAGAACAAGGAGAAGCTGCAGCGCAGCAAGAGTGAGACGAATTTGAAGAGCACAAAGGATGCGCGACTGTTGCCTGGCAGCGAGCCCACGCCACTGATACAGGCACTCAATCAGGCCAAGTCCAAGTTGAGCGGCGAGGCGGGAGTTGTCACACCCGAGGAGGAGGAGGATGAGGGTGCGGGGAAGGACATACGACACTCGCGTCTCCATCGTCGATCGAGCGCACAAAAGCAGCGACGCATGGTGCGACGCTCGAGCAGCACCTCCCCGAAGACGCAGACAGCCGTTGTCACCAAGCAGCAGAGCCAATCGATGGAGAACCTAACGCCGGAGCGCAGCGTGGCGGAGGAGCCAAAGAATATGCGCTTCCCCGGCAGCAATGGAGAGAACTACAGCGTCACCCAGAACCAGGTGCTGCACATCCAGAAGCACACGCCTCTGTCGGTGCGCACACGCGTTCATGATCTCGAGGCGCATCGCTCGGATCAGTTGCCGTCACAGCAGTCGCCGTCACTGTCGCAGTCACAGCAAGGCCCCGTGTGGACCTCACTGACCAAGCTAATCACTCAAACGTCGCACTTGGGAGGCAATGCAGGAGCAGGAGGAGGCAGTGGAAGTGGCAGCAGCAGCGGCAGCGTAATGCCTCGTAGAGATTCAAGCTCCTCGGATGTGTTCTCCTCGCAGGTGGACAATGTCTTTGCCAAAGAGGAGCGGGAGAAGCGACAGCGTCGCAAGACACATTCGTGGACAGAGTCGTTTGGACCCAGTGGCGGAATTATACTGGATGCCGCACCACAGCAGCAGCAGTCACAATCCATCATGCTGCGGCCACGCGGCCTGCGGCAGCGGGAACCGCCGTCGCGCCACTCCAGCTGGGGGTCGGGCGACAATCGGAGCAGTCTGCCGCTGCGCACAAGCTCCTGCAGCTACTACGACAGCAACCGCAACACCACGGCCATCTTTGAGGGTGAGATCCAAGATCTGAAGCGAAGCAGCAGCAGCAGGAGCAGCATTGACCCAAAATCTGCCAGCAACTGCAATGTGAGCGAGGCAGGAAGTGGCCAGCTGGGGACAGTCAAGCGCACCAAGCAGAAGCTGGAGGAGAGCACGGTGCTAAAGAAGCGCTGCCCAGAGGATGCCCCGGAACAGGAGCAAGAGCTGGATGCCAGCGTAGGAGATGCTGCTGCTGTTGTTGGTGGTCAGAAAAGGTGTGCGACCCTCTATCGGAGCGCCTCGTCGGCCAACAGTCCCAGACAGCGGCAGCCACTGCGCTGCAACAGCGAGGAGCTGATGCACACCAGCGATATTGAGAACAAGAATACAACCAGCGATCTTGACGCGGCAACTACGGCGGTGGTACTGCGTGTGGGTCCCAGCCAGACGCTGGCTGAGGATCAGCGAATTTCGGGCAATGTGCAAATACTCAAGCAAAACTTTGAAGCCAAAGCGGCAGTGATTGGCGTGGGTTCGGCAGCGACTGTGGCAACGACAAGCAGTACTCCAGCAGCCACTAGTGTTGCTGCTGCAACAACAGCTGCCCCACAGATGGGTGGCAAGAAGACGACGTCCCATCAGTCACTGCCCTCGTCGCCAGTTGCTCAGCACGCGAATCATGTGTCCTCCTCCAGCTCCTCCTCAACGTCGAACTCGTCCGATTCCAGCGTAAGCGAAAATTGTGATCGTAATGTAAAAGGTCTAGTGCATAAATATCAAACCACTTCCTGCAGTAGCCAAGCTGCGAGCCAGACTGCAGTCAACGTCCCGCCTACAACCAACACACTGCCGCCGCCGCCGCCGCAAGCGTCTCAGCCATTAACCGCCAGCCACATCCACAACAACAGTACTAACACCGGCACCACAACAAATGCCACCAATAGCTACAAGCAACGCCCGCGCTCCTACTACGATCGCTCCTCGCTGTCGAACAAAACGCACGATTACAGCGAGAGTCGACCGCCACCCGCACCTGCCAGACTCACTGCCAGCGTTAACTATAGTAGCAGCAGTGGCGGGAGCGGCCACACCAGCCACGTGCAGCTGCCACAACAGCAGTCTGAGCAGCAGCAGCATCAGCAAGTGCAGATACGGCGTCTGGCACAGCATGGAAAGACCCATCCTCTCACTAGGCTAAGTACACCAAAGCCAGGCTTCAATACGGCTGCATACAACACCATGTAACGAAATGCTATTTTTACTTACTCATCCAAACAAGCTCCACATACCACACCATTTCACACTTACCATAATAGCCACTAAGGATCACCCGAGCATTGTTTTGCTTTACGTATTTATATTTTCAATTCGCCATCAAACGCTTTTGTCCTATGTTACTGTCATACCCGCATACCATAATACATGTCATGGTGGTGAAATTACTACAGGGTGACCACTATCCCTTTCCAGCGCTTGTCTTTTTGATCGTGTTGAATAAGTTAGTGGACAACGTCACGTTGTTAGTAGTTTCACCATGAACGTCATACTGTCCTCTCAATAATGTGTAAGCTTGTGTGTAGTAGTGCGTCTCATATGTTTTGTGAAGACCGACCCCGACTCGACCCAACCCGACCGACCGAACCAAACCGACGATCCGCAATCTTAAAACTGTGTGAAGAGTGCCGTCAGGGACTATAAAACAAAAAACAAAACAAAAACCTATGAAATTGAAACTGTATTTGTACTTTTAAATTACTTGTAACTGTATACATATTTATTTTATATTATGCAAGAACTGCCTACGAATAAACGAAATTTTCTGTATATACATCAAAACACATATTGTACACACATCATGTGGTGGCCTGTTCCCCCCTGTTCGTTCGTTTTTGTCGTTGTTCCCGAATTTTGTGCCGTCTGACATGCCTGAGTCATATCATATCACATCGTACCACCAGCAGAATGTACTCTGCTCTACCTCTGCCTGACAGCTTTTATGACCCAACTTTGTATTTGCAGCCTTATCCACATGATACGTTCCTTCCGCTACTCATGGGCCGAGAAGTGTAATAAATGAACGAAAACCCAAACCCCCCTGCTGGCTCTCAAGGCTGATGCCCGCCACCCACCTTGTTATACACAACATTTGTATTCTTTTTTTGTTTGCTATTTATCAAACCGTATTTATAAATATATACAACTGTAACCCAATTACAAGTGCAATCTTTTTTAATTGCGAAATGAGTCATTGAGTAGGTAACGGACCATTCCAAATGAAAAACCAGCGCAGAGTTGCAACTGCACAGAAAAATAGCCAAGTCATGGCATGCTTGAATGGTAGCAGCAGAGCTCCCAAACCAATTGCAAAAAGTGCAATATATTTTTAAATATGCAAAGTTTTAGGCTTTAAACCCGTTAAAATGTATTATCGATATACCGATGGCAACATGTGCCGCAGAATGATGAGCATTCATACCCTGGGGAAGAGGATATAGAATTTAGCTAATGTTTGTTGGCCTCAGTTTTACAAGTATCTCAATGAAATTATGCTGTTTAAGAGGTCAAGAGAGTGTATCTGGTCCTAGATATATATACAAAAAGAAAATCAAAGACATAAACAGGTACAAAACAAGGAACCATTAATAAAAAACAATTATTTTCTATGGCTGAACCTATTCAAATAGAAGGGGGTTTAGAGGGTTAAGTTAAGTTCACTCATCACTCATAATGTTTGGTTTATCGGTATATAATGTATTTTTTATCATTATTTTTTTTTGGTATATCTACACAACAGCGGCCACACTGACCCACACACTCATACGCGCGCACTCTGCCACAGTTTCTTTATTTTATGCAGAAAAATTAGAAAAAAAGCACGAAACGAAATCAATTGTGAGCCCGCAACAGAGGCGGGTACGAGAACAGAACGGTAGCCAAAGTGCAATCAATCTATAATGCAAGCTGCTGCTGCTAGAGCAGACGCAGTCGCATAATCGAACAATTGCTACTGCCCGTTTTTCGAGACAAGGGGAGACGGAGTTGCGGGTTGTTGTTGCTTCTGCTGCTGCTGGTCGTCATTCGCCAGTAGTCGCCGCCGTTGCCGCTGCCACCGCCACCACCCGTCGTCACTGTCGTCGTACGTGGCGTTTATTTGCACAATTGCCGCCTCGCCAACGACACGGCTTAATCAGAAGTCGTCGCTCGGAGCAGTGCGAGGTCGTCGCGAGTGCTGCGGCTGGAAGTTGCACCATCAGTTCGACCAGGCCCAATATGACAGACAACGCAGGAAACGCACTGGCCGACAAAGGGCTGCCGGAGATGAAGGGATGGCTGCTCAAGTGGACCAACTACATCAAGGGCTACCAGCGGCGCTGGTTCGTCCTGTCCAAGGGCGTGCTCAGCTACTACCGCAATCAGTCGGAGATAAATCACACATGCCGCGGCACCATCTCGCTGCACGGCGCCCTCATACACACCGTCGACTCGTGCACCTTTGTCATCTCGAATGGCGGCACGCAAACATTTCACATCAAGGCTGGCACTGAGGTGGAGCGACAGTCCTGGGTGACGGCCCTCGAGCTGGCCAAGGTGAAGGCCATCCGCGCGATAGAGAGCGAGGAGGAGGAGGAAGAGGAAACGGCGCAGGTGGTGCCCAGCCAGGAGATCAGCTCGGTGGTACGGGATCTCACCGAGCGGCTGGAGAATATGCGCACCTGCTACGATCTGATCACGAAGCATGGAGCCGCCCTGCAGCGTGCCCTCAACGATTTGGAGTCCAACGAAGAGGAGTCGCTGGCCAGCCGCACAAAGATTGTCAACGAGCGGGCCACGCTCTTTCGGATCACATCGAACGCGATGATCAATGCTGGCAACGATTACCTCCACTCGGCGGAGTCGCAGGGCCACAAGTGGTCCAAGATGCTGCACCATGAGCGCGAGCAGCGGCTGAAGCTCGAGGAGATCATCGAGACGATGGCCAAGCAGCAGTCACAGATGGAGCAGGCCGCCGTTTTGGTGCGCCAAAATAAACCCGTTCCGCCCATGGTCTCGTCCAGCACCACAATGTCCTTGAACGCTGCCGGCGGCAGCAGCTCCAACACGGCTCTCACCTCCGACGACGAGGTGGAGTTCTTTGACGCCCTGGAGCACACCTCCTCGGGCGACAGCACCTTCATCCTAAAGCTGAACAAGCGACGCAGCAGCTCCGAGGATCAATTCGATGGCCACACAGGCAGCTCCTCGGAGAGCGACGAACAGAAACGCATCATAAAAACCATCCAGCAGGTCTCGCTGGTGAGTGCGCCACGTGTGGCATCCGGCGGTGGCCACAACAACGACGACGAAGATGACGATGTGGATCGTGCCGCACAGCCCGAGAGCCGTGAGTCGCGTGTCAGCAATCTACGCAGCAGCAGGCCGGCAAAGGCTCGACGTGATCGGGTGCCCGACAAGCCCAATTATCCGTTGAGCCTGTGGTCCATCATGAAGAATTGCATTGGCAAGGATCTCTCGAAGATCCCCATGCCCGTGAACTTCAATGAGCCGTTGTCAATGCTGCAGCGCCTGGTGGAGGATTACGAGTATTCGGATATACTCGATGAGGCCGCCAACTGCAAGGATGCGTGCGAGCAGCTGGCCCATGTGGCTGCCTTCACCGTCTCCGCGTATGCAACGACAACGAATCGCACGGGCAAACCATTCAATCCGCTGCTCGGCGAGACCTTCGAGTGCGATCGCATGGATGATTTCGGCTGGCGCTGCCTCGCCGAGCAGGTCTCCCATCATCCGCCAGTCGCGGCGCTGCACTGCGAGAGCAGCAAGTGGCTGTGCTGGCAGGAGTTCTCGATGACCAGCAAGTTTCGTGGCAAATATGTGCAGGTAGGAGAGATATTCAAGCAGCTGCTCCAGTCAGTCTTCTGACTCCTTTTTTCTTGCAGATAAATCCATTGGGCGGTGCCTATGTGCAGTTCCCGCAGAGCGGCAATCGTTACTCCTGGCACAAGGTGACCACCACCGTAAACAACATTATCGTCGGTCGCTTGTGGGTGGATCAGCATGGAGAGATGGAAATAATTGGCTCGCATGCATCGCAGGGCAACAAATGCATCCTCAACTTCATCCCCTACTCCTACTTTAGTCGCGAGGTGCAGCGTAGCGTCAAGGGTGTCGTAATGAATCAGCGCAACGAGGTCAAGTGGGTGATACGCGGCACATGGGATGCACAGATCGAAATAGCGCCTGTACTCAAGACCTCAGGCACACCGGACAGTCCCACGTATACCACGGGCGAGTACAAGGTGGCATGGCAGCGTCGTCCTGCACCGGCGGATTCCGACAAGTACTACAATTTCACGACACTGGCCTGCCAGCTCAACGAAGAGGAGGAGGGCGTGGCGCCAACGGACTCCAGACTACGTCCCGATCAGCGGCTAATGGAGCTCGGCGACTGGGATGAGAGCAACAAGGAAAAGCTGCGCCTCGAGGAGAAGCAGCGCACGGTGCGCAGGCAGCGGGAGAGCGAGGCGGAGCATGCGGCATCCGAGGGCAGACCATATCCGGCCTACGAGCCCATGTGGTTCAAGCGCGAGAAGGAGGAGGGCAGCGAGGACTTTGTGCATGTGTTCAAGAACACCTACTGGACGGCCAAGGAGGCGCAGGACTGGAGCGGTTGCCCCGAAATATATTAAACTTCAGCAACAGAGAGAGGACAGCCTTAGTAAAGAAAGTAAAAAAAAAGTATGCTAAAAAAGATTCTTTCAACCAGGAAGCACGCGCGGGAAAAGTAAGAACGGAAGCAGCACACATTCTTCTACGATATAGAACTATAAATTGAAAGTCTCTGTAAGCCCTAGCTAAAGCCTCGTTACAACGAAATTTTGTCTTCTGTTTATCTTTTGTTTCAAGCATTTTGCTTGCATCATTTATGGCACAATCCTTTTTCGTAGACTCTTCCCCTGCAAGTGGAATCAGCTCCCCGCTCCACTCTAAGCCTAAACCCCAAATGGATTCTGTTCCTTTCCGTCTCGTTTTTTACATTACTTTGTGTATATAAGTGCAGAAATATATATAAATAATAATTATCTATATCTATATATCAAATTGGAATTGGAGAGGAAAACGCGCGAGTGGAATCGAATCGAGAGAATCATATGTTAAATGTTATAAATTTATGCAATTTATTATTAAAGTATTATTTAAATAAAGCAACAATTGTGTGTTTTCTGTGTGTCTGTGGTTCGATTGGACAACTGCCCCCGATAAGGCCACACCAGGCAGCTGCACCTGGCACGACTCACTGACTCATTATCACTTTATCCATCGATTAGGGGGTGTCACTGTGTTATCAACTAATAAAAAACTAAAACTACACACAGAAGATAACATGGCTGCGCCGGCTACCGCGGGTCACTCGCCCTCATCAATTATTTTCGGTCGTTTGCGATGGCTCAAATATATCCAGCGACTTGAGCAGCGCCTCCACCGATGGATCGCGACCTTGAAAGCGGCGGAACACCTCGACAGTGGGCACTGAGCCGCCAGAACTGAGGAACGTCTGCTTGTAGCGCTTGCCCACAGCCGCATAGTTGTCGTCGCTGCGTTGAGCGAAGAAGCTGCTCGAGATATCGGCGGCTATCATTTTGGAATACAAATGACTGAATTGTGCCGCCGCCCAGTCGCCGCTGAATATGTCAGTCATGGAGCAGGGATGGGCGTCCTTCTTGTCCAGCGGCATGCAGTGATAGACGGGCCACAGCTTGCGCACGATATCCAGCCAAAAGGCATTCGAGCGATGCAGCTCCACATCGAGATCGGCGAGATAGAGCTCCTGGCAGAGCTGGTAGCCAGCCAGTTGTTTCTTCAGCAGCGGCATCTTCTCGGACAGGGCAGCATCGATGGGCTCATCGCTGGCATAGTGGCCCGAGAGGCTGCGCAGCACGGTGGGATCGTCGAGGAAGTTGCTCATCACATAGCCCGACACCTGCGACGCGTCCCACTCAATGTTGGACAAACCGGCCAGGTCGCTGTAGCCAGCTTGGGTCAACAAATGCTGCAGTCCACTGCCAAAGGTACGGAACATCATCTGCAGATCGTCGTAGCTGAGGAGCGGCACCCTGCCCTGCACTGGATCGGCAAAGTTGAAGATCAAAGCGCAGAGCGGCGCAAGACCCGCTGACTTGTTGCTGTTCCGAATGCCCACCATCCAGCCATTGTTCCGCCCGAAGCGATGCTCCTTGGAGAAACAATCCACATAGAAGCCGCCCACGGGCGACGAGCCACTGCTCACATCCCCATCGAAGACGTCATAGAACTTGACAGCCGGATGCCAGACCTCAGCCTTGGGCTGCTCCACAATGCGAATGTTGAAGAGTTTCTCGCTGAGCGAAAACAGACCCGAAATCACACGAGGCAGCGGAAAGAACTCGCTCAGCTTGTCCTCCAGCAGATTGTGCTCGGCCGCCAGCTGCTTGCGCCGCCAGTAGCTCACATCGTAGGCATCCAGCTTGTAATCGCAGCCGCTGGAAGTCGCAAATTGTTGCAACTTCTCCAGCTCAACGCTTTGGGCGGGACCCGCGAACTTCAGCAGCTTGGCAAAGATCAGCTTCAGGTTGTCGACACTGCCAACCATTTTGGTCTGCATGGACATGTCCGCGTAGGTGGTGTAGTCCAGCAGGTTGGCCTGTCGGTGGCGCAGGCTGCGTATTTTCTCCAAGTGCGTGCTGTTCTCCAGAGCCTTGTCCTGCTGCGCCGATGCCTTTAGCACATTGGCACGCCACACGTTCCAGCGCTGCAGACGCTCCGGACAGTACTTCAGGAAGCCCTCGACTATTTGCGGCTGCAGCGTCACCTTCCAGGGACCCTCCAGCGGCTGGCTGGAATCGCGAGCCGTGGCCTCCAGTAGTGCGGGCGGGAAATCACGCACCAGCTGAAAATCGTTCACTGCATGCCCAAACGAGTGCACGGCCATGGTGACTTTGTTCTTGAAGCTGGCCCGCTCGCGTCCTAGCTGGATGATCAGCTCCTTGAGCCCGTCCTGCGAGTCCTTGCTCAGCGTCAGGCCATTCAGCTTGCCCTCCAGCAGGTACTTCTGTCGCATTCGCTGCTCACTAGCCCCATCCCCACCCAATGCATCCTGCTGGAGCAGCGCATTGTACACAGTCTTGTTGCAGTACTTGGCAGCGCGTGCATTGCGCGCCCGTTCGTGTATGTTCATGTACGACTTTGTGGGTATCAGCGTGCTGTTGCCCAAGTAGAGCGCCTTAGCCACGCCCCAGGTGGTCTCCAGGGGTCCGGTGACGGCATCGAGTTCCCCGAAGATTGCCGCACTGTCCAGCCGCTTGCCACTCTTGATGTCCTGCTCCAGAGCCTTCACCGACTTCTCCACGGCCGACGCCTGCTGTCCGATAGCCCCCAAGCACATCTCAATGGTTATGTCACTGAATGCAGGCAGCCCATCCGGTTTCAGCACGCCCTCGCCCAAGGGCCCCTCCTCACCGATTTCGGGTACACTAAACCAAAGGTAAGAAGAGGCCTTGCATTATTCCAGAACTATCAAATATCTGCGTATTTACTTACAGCACGATGTAGCCTGGCCGGCAATGTGAGGTGTGCAACAGACTGCGTTGTGCGGCCTGCGCAGGGCAGAGGATCAGGCGACGCTGTCGCAAAATGTTCAGCATGTTCACTGAAAGCAAGTGTACAGTTACTTATTTGCAAACTCTAAATGCGTATGCCCGAATTTATAACAAATAAAAAAAAGTTGTGGTTTACACAACCCGTATGGCCGCGGACTTATCGATAAAAACCATCAAAAATATACCGTAAATATACCGAAGCCTGGTGACAGCTGCCAGAGTTGCCGACAGCACAGTTTAGACTAATTGGGCTAATACATTTAATGTGGGTATTCGCAGACTCAAATCAGATGTACCATTCTTTAGTTCTAATGTTGTATACCTGAGGCTAAAATGATTATAATTTAAAAAATCAAATGAAGGCAATTGGAGGTTTTTAGATGTTTTTATTGGTTTTTTTTTTGTTTTTGAGTTTTTTTTTTATTTTTTATTGCATTTTTTTTTGGTTTTTTTCGTTTTTTTTATATGCCGAGCATAAATTACACATTGAAAATTAAAATACAAACTATATAAACTAGAACTAAAATAAAACTGTAAATTAGCTAAGAAAGTAACTAACCTAATCCAACTTATAGATTGTAAATGGTTGCTCTTAAAGAAAAATAAATAAATTACACTTTTTTAGCATTCTAACATATTGGGAGCATTCACATTGCCGTCACTCTGTTCGTCCTCTACTGTGGACGTGGTACTGCGTCTCCGTTTCAGTATTTTCCCCGGAGACGGCGGCCCAGAAGAGCTGGCGGAACTCACCAGATGATGGAAATTGAAGTGCACCCACTGTCTGTGATTGATCACCTGCTGGGGGACATCCACAATGCAGTCGAGAATGGGTCCAGTTATCTTTGTCGGGTCGAGGTCCACCAGGCGAGAAAGCTTCTGGAAGGCAGCTTCAAATATTTGCATAACACTCACGGCTGCGTACGAGCTGCGTCCAATGTCGTTGGTCGGTGTGATGGGGTCTTGAATGCTCAAAAATGACTGCCAGTTGTAGTTGCCCATGGTAGATCTGAGGTGTTCCTTTGTGTGGCAGCCTCCATTGCCGAGCACCGAAACCACACACTTGTTGAAGTCGAATTTACGTCCATAGTACTCCAGGAACTTCAGTAGCAACATCCCCAGCCTGTTGGTATTGTTGTACTTCTTGTTGGACTGCGCCTGGTGCTGGAGAAAGCCGATGCACATTAGGGTAATGGCATAGGAGGAGATTCCGCCCGTGCGGTAGACTTCGTTCAGACCGCGCATGGCCAGGAACTGCTTGAGGACCATCACAAGCTTTGGCAAATCCGGAAACTGGCGTATAAAGTCCTTGATCAGTTCGGCCGCCTTCACACCGGATCCAACATTGAAGCTGATGTCGAATTTGATTTGCGACACGCGCTCCGTAAACTTGACTACGGGCACTGCGGCCGTTTCAACCACGTTGACTGTGTGCGGATCCGCGACGCCGCGCGCCACAAGCTCACTCTCCAGTTCGTGCAGTGGCGGATTGTACCAGTAGCTCCTTCGGTTTTGCACGACGAGATCTATGTCCGAAAGCGGCAAATTCAGGCCAGTGCGAAACGAGCCAAATACTTCGACAATGGCCCCTGGCCATATGGAAACCAGCACATCTTCAATGCAGCGCACTGCTTCGGCGCGCAGATAGAACTCCGTCGCTGTGGATTGGATATAATTGTAAAACTGCTCAATCTCCTGATGCAGCAGACTGAGTGCCGGTATGCCATTGCCATAAGATTCCATTGAAAAGCTGGCTAAGCGCCAAGGCTTCGCTTGATTCGCCGCGTCACACATGTTGTATAATTAGCCTTCCTCTGGCCCTATCCAAGATCCAAGTCGTCTTCCAGAATTTATATCCTCCTTGTTGTTTAAGCCAAATTTTAGAACGAGCTAAGCCGAAGCAGCGAAACAGCAACAGAACAGAAGCAGAAAAAGAAGCACAAAAAGAAACGGGGAATAAAAATGCCGCGGCACCGTTATGTAGTGCTGCCACCCTGTTGCGATTTTAATAGCACTTCGATATGCACTTAACAATTTCCGAATTTAATGGAAAACCTATGAATTAAATATTTGAAAGAGAAATAATGTAGTAAAAATATGTATTCTTTGTTAGAAACGCTGGAATAAGGATTTTAGAGATAATCGAAAAGGGCTGCTGCGACAATGCGTAGACAAAAATTACGTTTACACGGTGCTATTAATTGTAAGGAACGGATGGGCGATTTTTTTTGACGGACAATTAGCCATGAATTTAAAGCAAGAAATAAAGAATTTCTATTTCAAACTCTAGTCATTGTTCAGTGAGAAGTTCATATGCCAGATCACGAGTTTAAAACCACGCATAAACGTGAGAGACGGACTGCAATGAAAATTGTCGGAAAAGGAATTGAAAAAAATGTGTAGTACAAGAAAAGATTAATATAACTTTAATGAATTAATTTGTTACAGCATGTTTAAGCCCCGCATTGCAAGGAACCGAAAAGACAAATCATAAATATACATATGTGTGTGTTAGTTCGAACGTAAAAAGTAATTAAACATTTAAATCTAGGCTTATTCCTCCTCCATGTGGCGACGATGCTGCATCTGTAGCTCAAAGCGACGATTTAAGCGCACTCCACGTATGAACTGTCCAGTTTTCTCTTTTGGGGCGCTGCGGCTCTTGAACATTTCCATGTGCCGTTGGCGTCTCTCTGCCACCTTATCCTCAAACCCGGTTGGCACAGTGGTGGCCGTGCTGGTTGCTGTAAATTTCTTGACCACGTTTGTTGATAAATTGAACGCTGGCTTCGACACTATGTTACTGCCACTCTTCAATGGCAGACGGCTTTGTGACGGCACCTTCGCCGAAGTGGCTGGACGTGGTGGCTCATGCAACTCATTTTCAGGCTGCTTGGCTGCTGTCGGGTTGCACCAATCAATTTTCCTGAGCGCCCGTGGTCGGGAGCAATCGCCAGCCGCCACAGCACTGGAACTTGGCATCTTCTTCACGGTTGATCCAGCGCCTGGTTCATGCTTCAAGGCTGAGCTAGTTAAAACCTTGGCGCGTACTGCCTTGCGGTCGAGATGGTCCACCAAATTTTCCATTTTGGCGAATTGCTTCTGATGAATGGCTGCAAAGTTTGGAAGCTTTGTTCGCATCTTCACCTTGCTGGGTGTGATCACTTGGCTTCCCTTAAAGAATTCTGAAAAGGAGAGCGTAAATTGTAGTTCTTGGAATCACTAAAAGTGTTCAGTGTTCAGTGGTACTTACTTGGCTGCGGAATCCTGCTACCCTTCGGGCGGATCTCGTCCACCGACATTGAGCGCTTGCGTCGATTTGTAACATCTGGAATTAGTTTTGTTAACATGTGCAAGAAATTGTATATTTTATTCCCACTTACTACTGGTGTTCAGACGCTCCCAGCGCTTATCAATGTCATCGACATGGGCAATTTCCAGGGGACTACGAAACGAGACAGTTCTCGATTTGATATCATCCCAAGTAGTGGCTGAATTTGAGCGTCGCTTTCTCATTTCTGTGTTAGCCAACTGGGTTGGCTTCCCTGTCTTGGGGGACTTGCGCGATGACGACTTTCGCGACTTGTAAGGTGTAGGTAATCGATTTATCTTGGAGCGGTTGGGACTTGGTTTAGTTGACTTTGTTCCGATTTCATCTAAAGTCAAAAGGGTCTGGTTCTGGTCATCAGCCGTTGTTAGAACAACTTTAATCGATGGCTTCACTGAAGCATCAGAATCGGCAATTTCGACTGCGACAACATTCGATTCGTTACTCTTTCTTTCCTCTGCGTCAAAGGTCGTGTTGAGCACAGATTTATCTGGCTCGGCCAGCTCATCATCGTCGATCATAATCAGCGAGGGCATTTCGCATTCAAATTCATCTTCGAATGCAGCATGCTCGGATTGCTCCATAGGCTCAAGTGGACACAATCCCAGGTCGTCCAATGTCGTATCATTCGGTGCGGCCTGTGGCGCCTGTGCAGTGGACACAGCATTTATTTCCACCGCTTTTTCTTCGGTATCAGCCAGAACTGCCTGTTTAGTTGTTGCCACAGCTTCCTCATCGGTCTCATCGGCTGTAATGTGTTGCACTCCGACAGAAATCAAACACTGTTCATCCTCATCTTCAGTGCCTGATTTTGAATCTTTTTTCTCAGTGCTAGTATCCTCTGGCTCCTCAGCAGCATCTGGCTTGACGACTTCTTTGTCTTTCTCTCCCAGAATGGTTTTGGGCTTGCTGGAAGCGCGTCTGGACTTGCGACTGCGCTTACAGGAATTGCGGCCCACTTCTGCGGCAGTCCACTTCTGTGTGGGCTCCTCAATTTCCTCAATCACTTCAGTAACTTTGTTCTTCATCTCCTTGGTAGCAGAACGTAACATAATATCATCGTAGTCCAACGCCGGGCGCACACTCTTGCGCGCACTGCGTCGCGGGGTTTCATTTTTTGTCATAATGCGTCTGCTGCTTGGTGGTGTTTTGGGAGGCTCTGGATTGGTGGGCGAACCCAATTCAGGGTTAGCTTGGCTTTTCTTGCGACCGTGACGAGTTTTCATGGCTAATGGTGTGTCTTTGTGTGTCCGTCCACTTTGTTTGCCAAGTGGCGTCGGCGCCAGGACGCTCGCATCATCGTGTTCATTTTCTAGTTATTGTAAATGCATTATGTAAACATTATATAAAATACGTGTGCTCAGCATTCTGCTTACCATTAGTGGATTCCATTCCGAATTGCGTATAATAGCTGCGATGAAAGAGCACAAAAACAAAATAATGCCAACAAATCGTCCCGGGCTGTACGTTTATTTTAAAGAGTTAGGGATGGGAGATATGTAAATGCTGCTATATCAATATATCGATATTTATATTTAGTTGGTGATATTTGTATGAGCTCATTATTTTTCACAAACGGAACTCCGTTTTTGAGTTTAGACACTAATTTTGCAAATCCAAAACTGCTTCTCTTGATTCTACTTATTGACTCACAGGGTAATCGGAATATCGATAATATTGTGCGATAACTGTGACTTGGCGGCGTTTTGTGTCTCAGGATCGATACATAATAAAAGCAACAATGTCAATGATATCCAGATTGTTCCAGTTTAATTCAAATCACCAGTCGAGATAATGTTAAAATACATTTAATAAAAAAACGTTATCCAAATACTTTAACATGTGAGCTGCCTCATGCGAAATAAAGCTAGCATCGAGATGGCATCAACGACTAGCAAATGAAAAATACATTTACATGTAAAATGCAATTCAATAAATATAAAATCTATTCCTATGATGCATTTGTGGCACTCTTTTAGATTAGCACTCTTCGATTATGGGTGTGGTTTGTCTGCTCAGGGCTAGCTGGTAGGCAACCTCAAACGCCTGTCCCAAAGTCAAAATAATTTCCTTGGCCAGCTCCTGTAAGGAAAGTCAATTAATTTACAAAAAGCAACAATAAAGGGAATTGTGGGGTACGCACCAAATTATCGACCATAAAGACATGACAATAATGCAGATCCTGCTCTTTGGTTATATATGCAAAGTACCGCAAATCCTCAGTGTCCTGGCACACACAATTGATATTCTCAATGTCATGGCAGCAGATGGCAGTCTAAAGAAGAAGGAAGCAACTTTTTAGTACAAGAAAATTCCCAGACTTTCGTTGGCTTACCTTTTTCTCATGATCCACAAACTTAACACCGATACACGAGACCACAATGTCCACGTTGAGACGCGTCTGCAGATTGGCAGCCTTCAGATATTTGGTGGATGTTGTGCAATTCTCGAGCAGGCTAAAGTCACTGACACTCGCCGCTGATTTCATGTTCTCGTCGATCTTCAGCTTCTGTATGGACTTGCGCGTGGACAGTGTGCCCTGCAATTGCCTTATGACCGTCGAGCCGAGATACTAAAAACGAAATCTGATTAAATACAACTGCAGCAGAGGGTTTCCCCTTTGAACTTACAAAAAGCGAGTAACGAATTTCGCCATAGATGAGGGTGTACGGCGAGTGACACCAATGTGAGTCGGAACTCGAGCTCTGGCTCTTGCCCAGGAGCAGCTCCGCCGGATTGCGTATGTGCAAAGAGTATCGTGGATCATCAGCAGCAGCTGGCAAGCTCTGGTGTTGCTCATCCTCCTCCTGTGCCTGTTCCTGCTCGGTATCTTGATCGTTTTCGGTAGACACTTCATTGCCGATGTTCTCAAAAATTGTATCAATCTCGGCCCACACACGAGATGCGCTAAAATCCTCTCCCAATGCCGAGTAGCGCTGCTTGGACAAACTGCGCCGATGGACAGACCTCACCATACTCGGCGAACGCAAGAACTCACGCTCCCGCGGCACTGAGACTCGTCCATCAGTCGTGTCTGCAGCCAAATTCAATGTGGAACCCTTGAAGAGTCCCGCGAATGGAATATCGCCTACAAATTCCTCCACATGATCCGAATTAAAAGAGTTTGTGGTGCGTGTTGATTCGCTCGCCTCCACGTGGCTATCCTTCCGCAGTGTCACGGGCAGTATGTAGTTCAATATCGTGTGCTCCGCCTCCGTAACCGTGGGTGGTGGGTAGTCCGGCGTGGGCGAGTGACGCACCGTTCGCAATTTGTTGCCATGTCCGTTGCTGCTGTTGTTATTGCTGTCCAGTACAGCGGTTTTCGCTGGCTCTCCATTGGTTGCTTCTTCGATTACCACAAGATTCGCATAGTCGTTGGTGGATTTGCCATTAATGTGAGTGCGTGGCATAGGAATCGGCGGAGATGGCAGCGACATTTCCACATAAGAAGCCACAGCCTGTTGTCGTGCTGCAGCTGTAAAGGAAAAACAGATCTTAATTAACCAATTGGACAATCTTCGTGGACTTCTTTCGCTCTTACAATTGCTGCTCGTGCTGGCGGAGTTGTTGTCATCACTGCCGGAACCGTTCCTCAAGAGATTAATGTACTCGTAGGAACGCGAGGGCACCGAGGCACTGGAGATGTCGCTGAACGTCTGGAAGCTGGGCAGCTGCGGCTGCTTGTACACCGGCTTGTACGTCTCCCAATGCTCCCTGTTGTCCCTGTCCCCCTCGATGGTGTGAACATCGTTGAAAGATTTCTGCAGTATGATCGGCTTCATGGCCAGGTAGTTATCCGGCAGCTTGGTGTACATATCCAGCGAGCTTAAAGAGTGCGAAAGTCCGTTGGCTTGATCTTGGTTTCTATGGAGGGGGCAGCAGCATTGGTTGGGGGATTGGATGGTTATGGAAGAAAGACCATTAGGACCAGACCGGTTAATTGAAGAGTGAAGCAAACGATCATGGGAGTGGGCGTGAGTGTACGTGAGGGGTGAAAGACTTTGGATGAGTGTAGTGTGCGTATTCCGTATGACATGAGCTGCGGAGCGGGCGGGGTGTTAATTAAGGTCACAACATTAACAGCAACAGTAAGAAACAGAATGAGTTGGTTATGGTATGTGCGTGCGTGATGTGCCACAAGTCATGGTTAGGGCGCTTACTTCCTCTGGCGCGCCGAGTCTCGCAGCTTGGACAACTTCTGACGCTGCGAGTTCTTTTCGAACAAACGCTTCGGCAGCGACTGTGTGCCATTCTCCACGATCAAATCATCAGCAGCCAGACGAGTCTGCTGTGTAATTGCCTGATTGGTGAACTCTGCAAAGAAATTTTAGATGTAAGAAATTACCAAGAGATGGCCTGCTCCACTCACCATTGATGACGCCCACAATGTCGTATGTAACATGAGGTGGATAGTCCGAGAGTATATTCAGGGCAGTGCGTCCGTTGCCATCTGTGGCGTGTACAAAAATGCCCGCCTTTAGCAGGGTGACCACAACAGACTTTTTGCCGCACAGCGCTGCCTCGTGCAGGGCGCTGCCCGCATGTGTCAGTATGTTGACATCCACGCCCGCAGCCAGCAGCGTCTCCACCACTTTTTTGTGTCCATTGCGGCTGGCCAGATGCAGGCAAGTGTGCGTGAAAATGTTCTTTGTGGGCGACGTTGCATATGGACTGGCATAGCCCAGCAACTCAGACATATCCCGTCCGTCGTCTCTTTTGTATGGCAGTATAAGATCTGGATAGACCCGCAGCAGCGTCTGAACCACCTGCAAGCGTCCGAACTGCGCGGCCAGATCCAAGGCTGTCTGGAAGCTGTTGTTGCGTATTGCCGGATCAGCCCCATAGGAGAGCAGGATGGCCACGACGGTGTTGTGCCCATGCTGAGCTCCCGAATGCAGTGGCGTCTCGTTCTCGATCGTTTGGGCATTGGGATTGGCCCCATGTGGACTGTGCATTAGCAGCATCTTCACAATGTCATGGTGACCCGCCCAAGCGGCGAGAAACAGCGGTGTGGAGCCACGAATATCCGGCACATCAAGCTGGGCATTGTGGGACAGCAGCAGGCGCACAATGCTGCCATGTCCATTGAGGCAGGCATGATGCAGCGAGGTGTATCCGTTTACATCTTGGCAATTGATGCTGGGACTGCGGCGAAAGCTGAAAAGTCACATTTAGTACATAAAAATCAATGGGTAATGCTGCTGCTGACTCACCTCGACAATGGTCCGTGACGTTTGGATGAATGGTCCAGCAGCTTGTCAACGGTTCGAATATCGCCACTTCTTGCTGCCGTCAGCAAATGTTGATCCTTGCCCATTGGAGCGGCGATTTGTTTAAATTACTGTGTGGGGAAAACGAAAGTGCGAAGAGCGCACATTTTAGTTTATTGTTCTATATTGAATAGAATGAGATCATCGCAAGAAAATATGGAGGAGGAGCCCCAGCCCCAGACGCGGGCAGAGTCAGCTGTTTACTTGCCCTTACTGTAAACAGAGAACCTGTCGATTTCTTGCCATGTACATATACGCACACACACATGCAGCCATGGCATGGAATGTGTGCATGTGTGTTTGTTGATTTTAGGGTCTGCTCCCACTCTGCCTCTTCCAAGGTCATCGAACGGCATTGGGGCAATCAATTAGATTGCGGCAACACCACTAAATATAGTTTTACTCAATTATTACTTACCGACTATGTCCGAGTCCAGTTGTAATGTGCGCAGCCATAAACGACTGCACCCACTTGTTATCCCCAACGATAAGAAAACGGGCGCGGATTGGGGATCAATTGTATTTACGTGGAACCGATCTTCTACCCTACCGTAAGCCCTAGAGGTGAGCAATATTTAAATGGAGCATGTCGATGGTCATCGATGTTTGCGCGTGCTAGCACGCTAGCCGATATCCGATTCTTCACACTTGCACATCTCTAGCGCTGCAGCTGCACAAGCCAAATTTTTTTATTTTTCTTGAAAAAAAAACATCAGATTTTGCGGAAATTAACCAGAATTAAGTAATTAGTAGTAGCAATATGGAAACGACAAGCGTGAGCACAGTTAAGCCCAAACGAAAAGATAAATCCGAAGGTAAGTGAAAGCATTTAAATCTGTCTAAGCGAAAACGCGGGGTGAGGTGCGAGGTGTGCCGGCACAAAGAGTCGAGAGTCGTGTGAATATTTCTGATAACGCGCATGGTGTGGCCCCCATTAAAGTTTAAGGTATGCCCCGTGTGTCTGCCATGCTTAATGCAATATCATTCATTATGTTGCCCTTGCAGACGTACAAGAGGAGAGGAAGCAAGAGGAGACGCCGAGTGGCGAGCCACAGAGGAAGCTACTGCGCCTCGGCGAAACACTGGACAAACCACTGGCCGTGCCGGAGGTGCAACTAAATGCAGTATATCAGCAAAAGGAGCTCACGCAGTGGCTACAGACGACATGGACAAAGGCGAAGGGCGATGAGACCGTCAAAGATGATAAAACCGGCGCACAAGTGTTTGCGGATCCGTTCCAGATTTGCCTGCTGCCAGGCCTGTTGGCGGAAGGCACCAGCAAAGCACTGGTGTCCGAAATCATTGACAAAGTTACATGGTCGCGCAAGCAGATGGACCTGTACGAGTTCTACCAAAGCACAGATCTGTCCAACATGCCCCGCTGTCGGCTGCTCACAAATTTCCTGCAAGTGTTGCGCAAACAAGTCCGCCCCTGGCTGGAGAAGGTGACGAACCTGAAGCTGGACTACGTGTCGGCCTCCTGCAGCATGTACACCTGTGGCGACTATCTGCTGGTGCACGACGATCTGCTCAAGGACCGACAAATAGCCTTCATCTACTACCTGTCGCCCTGGGAGGGCGCTGAGGAGTGGAACGAGACGCAAGGCGGCAGCCTGGAGATCTTCTCCAGCGACTCCCAGTGCTTTCCCCAGTTCCCAGTGCATCGCAAAATAGCCCCTAAAGATAACCAATTTGCATTCTTCAAAGTCGGTTCGCGCTCCTTTCATCAGGTGGGCGAGGTGACCACATTCGACTACCCGCGTCTCACCATCAACGGCTGGTTTCACGGCGAAACGAACGAGGCCTTCGTGCCGGACTCCATGCGCGCCTTTCCCCGCCTGAGCTACCTGCAGCCGGATAGCTCGAGCAAGCAACAGCCGCTGGCCCTTCTGCTCAATAATGTCTACCTAAAGACGGCCACGCGACGCAGCATACAAAAGCGCATCGAGGAGAATTCGGAAATCTGCCTCTACGAATTCTTCAAACGTGAAAAGTTCGAGCTGGCTCGGGCTCAGCTCTTGAACGACTCGGACTCGCTGGTCTGGCGGCGGCAGGGACCGGCCAATGCGCACAATTACGAGGTGATGGATCTGAGCACAGCCCGGGGTACGATCCAGGAGCTGCTGCAGCTGTTCCGCAGCAATGCCATGTTCGATCTGCTGCGCGACTTCACCGACCTCGACTTGAGTGGCGCCGATGCCGTGAGGCCCAAATGCAGCGTGGAGCTGCAGCGATGGTCGCACGGGAACTACACTGTCCTCGGCGATGGATTGGTTAGCGAGGAGAATACCCTCGATCTGGTCTACTATCTGAATGCGGCGGAAGGAGCTGCAGTTATCACATACCTCTCACCCGACGGCGAGCTGCCCAACGAGAAGCAGAAGCAGACGCAGACGCAGGGTTCCGATGAGGAGGATGACGATTCAGTGCTGCTCACCATATCGCCCGTGGACAATGCCCTGAACATTGTCTACCGCTGCGAGGGCACCACCAAGTTTACCAAATACGTGTCGCGCAATACGCCCTTGGAGAAGGGACCCGTTTTTGTTATATCCTGCAGCTACAAGGAGTAGTCTAGACGCCAGCTACCTGCTGCCTGCATGCGCACAATCTTCTGGGACACTCTATAAACATTTTCGTAGCAGCGGTCTAATGTACAGAACTAAATTTACCGAATAAAAATGATGTAGAAAAAACCAGAAAACTTTCGATTGTTGCTCGCGCACCTCGCACCTCAAGGGAAGCCTCAAACGCACTGCATTAATATTAATTATTTCTTTGCCATTACAGATAAATATCGCATTGGAGCGACGATCGCCTTCATTGTAGTCATCATTGGAATTGGCGTGCCGATGTGGTGGAAAACCACAACAGTCTACAGGTGAGTAATCAATAGAGTAAATGGCTGTCTGTTCTCCTGATTCAATGCTTATTTTGCAGAGTCACTTTGCCATCGAACGCCATACTGGGCCTGAGCGAACAGCCCATCAAAACGGCTGTGCAGGTGGCCATCTACACACAGAGCTCCAGTCGAGCCCAGCTCCTCATCAGCGAGCTGCAAAGTGCATTTAATGATAGCGGTAAATGGGATGTACCCCACCCACCAAACGTGTGACTCAAAGTTTAATTTTGTTGCAGAAATCTGGAACGTGGAATTCAAACATTTGCCGCCACCATCCCGGGCCAATGAGGCGCATACGCCTGCAGCATTGGAGAAGCTGCTGCTGCAGGAGCACCCACAGAGTGTCGGTGACTTTATGTTCATTGAGTGGCCCAAGCTGCAGGAAGAAGTGCTGCTCACCACGGAACGCTCAGCGCTTATACGCAGCGATACAAGTAAGATTGGCTCCCTTTTCTCTGGAAATTAACACTAAATGAAATTTAAAACTCTTTCAGCTGCCAATAAGCTAGCGCAGGTGCTGCACTCGAAGATTCTGCAGACATATCGCATAAATCAAATACTCAGTACAGATGATCGACTGGGCGCCAAGTCCGAGGCGCCACAGCCCGCCTACGATGTGATTGTGTCCGTGTTGAACCCCAAGCCGCGTCTGACCCACGCCCAGTGGAACATTTCGATGGCTGTGAAGAGTGAGAGAATATGCGACCCACAGCCCAGCTTCTTTTCTCATTTCTGAATTTCTGTTCTCAGCTTATGTAGAGCCTTGGCTGGCGCAGGTGTCGGACATATCCAACTATACGGTGCGCTCTCAGTGGAAATATCGTGTGGCCATCGAGGCCAATCTGAAGCAAGTGCGCGATGAGAGCAAGCTGGGTCGTCACTATGCCCTGCAGGAGGCGGATTTGCCACATCTGTTGACTTCCATATCGCAGAATTTAAGCGCCAGCACCACGGACAAGCCGGCCATCAATCTGGTGGTGTACATTCCGCCCTGCAAGACTGCGCCACTGCACATTTACAACAGCAAGCAGCAGTTGTTGACGCGGAATGGCGTGGATGCGTTCATATCGCCACCCTGGGGCGGCGTTATCATTGCCAATCCGCCGGAGAGCGTGTGCCTGGCGTATGCGAATGACGAGCAGCCGCTGCCCTACCATGTCAGCACCACGGACAACATGCAGGTGATGCTCGACCAGCTGCACAAGCTGCTCGATATCAGCAGCGAGCTACAGATGGAGGGCGTCAAGACGGTGGACATTGAGCAGTTGGCACCGCGCCGCTGGGAGTACGAGGCTTACCTCAGACGCAGCGCCATTCGCCACATTGCCACGGCCAGTCGAACGCTGCAAAGCCTCATTAACCTGCTGGGTACGGTTCGAATCACCCACAATCCATAATCCGCTCTTAATTGTTTCCTCTCGACCCCAGATCAAATCAGTTATATTGTGATAAACGATGATGTGGCCGCGGCCATAACGAGCTCTTATGCCGACATTCTGGCCGCCAAGGTCGCTCTACTGGAGCATCGACTGGGCGATGCTTCTGCGCTGGCCAAGCGCGCATTTGTGGCCTCGGAGCGGGGCTTCTTTGATGCCAGCCTGCTGGCGCAGCTCTACTTCCCCGACGAACAGAAGTACGCCATTTACATTCCACTCTTCCTGCCCGTCCTCGTGCCCGTGCTTAGTTCCTTCAACATGCTGCGCAAAGTTCTCCAAAACTTACGGAAGGAGAAGCAGCACTAAACGAACGAGCCGCGACGAATGTTTACGACTCCCAATAAAAAAAAAACTATTGACTCTATTCTTGATAATTTAATAAGTTAAAATCCATCAAGGCCGTTGTGCTGTCAGTTTTATTTGGTTTTCATGCGGTAAAGTTCATCATCGAGCTCTTTGCGTGTGCGCTTCTTGGGCGGCTGCGAGCGGCAGTAGTTGGTATTCACGCTGTAGATGGCCACGCACACCACATAGACGATTAAGATGCGCCTCAGCATCGCTCAGAGAGCCGCAGAGTCGGGAAACACAAATGAAATTTTGATCAATGAATCTGAGTAGTTTTGGGGCATCAACTGAAAGTAAACTGATCGACAGCTTTGACTATTTTCATTCCCTGTTTGGTTTGATTTCCAGCTGCAATGGATGTCAGGGCTGACGTTGGTACGCACCCCTCAGGGGCCGAAGCGCAGTTAGCGCAGCGTGTGAACGTAGCGGATAGGTCAGGTTCAGACGCAGACAAGAAAAGGAAACCCCTTAAACACATTTAAAGCCAAAGCAGCAATGCTCTTTCTGCCATGTATATATAAGTAGGTAGACTTGAGATTTTTTTGATTAACTGTAAACAGAATTAAACCCCTTGCCGTTTCTTGTTGGTGAAATTACAAACAAGGTGACGTTGTCCTGATTCACCACGCTCAAGAAGACAAGCGTTAGAAAGGGATAGAGAGTAGTGTTGCCCGAAAGAGAGTGTAAGTAATTTCACCATGGTCTTGTCAATTGCAATTCCAAATGTATACAAATGATGTGTAGGGGAGGGGGATAAAAAGAAGCAAATGCTGTGGCTGTCAAAACTCGTTAAACATGGAATTCAATTGGTAAATGTGCGGCTGATGCAGAGGCGGGGTTTGGGGCTTGGGCTTTGCACATTAAAAGTAAATAGTTAATTTTTAATTGCTCACGGCTCGTTGGCTCTCGTTGGACAGACAAAGACATAACCGAGCCGAAACTCCGCCGCACTCGTACTCGTCCCCGTAGATATTCAACAAGTATTTGTCTCTTATTCAAAGGTTAAATATTATTTTAATGAGCCGCGCTTGTTTGTCGAGAAGGCAGGTGGGGGAGACAGAAAACCTTTTCTCCAATGTGCGAGGCTGAGGCTGAGAGAGCTCCAGCCGGAGCTTCAACTACACAGCCCCAAGACCGCAAAAAGGTCAACAATGTGACTTTTAGCGATCGCCAAATGCCGCCAACTTGCCAAGTGGCTTTGTGTCATGGTTTTGGTGCCATTGTTGTGGCGTTGCCTCGTCGCAGGCGACAGCATATGGCGGATACGAGAAGCGAAATTGAAACCGAAACCGAAGCTAACCCTTTGGCCTGCAATTGCTGTCATCTGCATTTCCGGAATAGATGGCCCATTAGCTAGCCACAGAATTGCCTTTAAAAACACATTTTCCCACACGTTACGGCAAACCGCACGCACGTCAAAAATCAATTCAGTTGGAGTTGGAGTGCACACGAGAGGTCAGCAGAGATGAGCCCGAAGGCTAACACAATAACGAAACTAATTTTGATGCGGTTGTTAAGTATTTCCAAACACTTTGCCAGATTAAATGAGTTGGTCAAAGTGGAAAATGTGGCAGGCCGGCATCGAGGAGGAGGCACCATGAAGATGTTGCACTATTGTTGGGTCTGAGGAGCAGTCTGCTCACAATCGCTGCAACAAGGCGTGTAATTAATAATTGATTGCATTTTTCCAAACAATAAATGACAAGGCACTCGAGGCGATTGCAGCAGCGATGTGGATGTGTATGTATTTGTGGATTGCAGTCTGGACAGCTGCAGAGACAGCTAAAAGAATTGAAGAATTTGTTCGCCCAAAATGGCACAAAGTACACAAAGAGTCGTCGGAGTCGCAGTCAAGTGGCATGGTCTGGCCCAAGGAGCTGGAAGCTGGTGGCCAGGTGTGCCCATAAGGAGCCAGCACGTAAAAGTCACATTGCAAAATGTTTACTGCTGCAATTGTAATCACTGTTGACCATATGTGTGTGTGGTTGTTGCTGTTGCTGGCAGTGCACTGCCGCTGCTGCTGATGCACTTTTTATAGCACCATTGCATTCCCACCGCTAAGTGAAATTAATAAAAATTGCAATCAACTTGAATGCCCCCTTAAGCTGAAGCCTCCACTGTTGCACCAAAAACGTCAAATGCGTTCGCGCAATGCACATAATTTGTTTAATTAATTACGCCAACACATTTGCTTTTTGCTAGATGTCTATTGGGTAACCATCAGCTGCTGCCTCTGCCGTCAGCTGCTCCCGCTGCCGCTGCTGCTGCTGAGATTTTTCACATAAACTAGAAAAAGAAGAAGAAAAAAAAAACAACAACATACACACACTATAACTGTAACAGCCATTGAAAGCCGAACGGATTTGGCAGCTTTCGAAAGATTCAAGCAACATATCGTCAAAGTGGAAGTGGAAGCTGCTGTTGCTGTTGCATCTGCTGCTGCAACATTCTCAGCCTGCTCCAAGGCCACTGGTTGCTGCTGCTGCTGCTGCTGCCACCATATCTTGCAGCCATTTGGTGAGCGGATCGGCCAATTGCTAAGTTATAGTACGAGTAGAGCATCTAGGCATCTAGCAGCTTCGACAATTTCCACTCTTCGATTCGTTTTTTATTCATTTCGAATTTGAGGAGTTGAGGAAGTCGCAACATTGCAGCCAGAAAATGTTAGCAGCACAAAGTTCAGTTGGCAATATTTTGTGCCACCAAAACGGAGTTTGCAGCTTGACAAAACATGCAGCCATGGGGGGCATGTATAACCTACCTTTACCTATACGTAAGTTATTGTGGAACAATTAAACAATTTGTTTAACAAAAACTCAATAAAACTGAAAGCGAATGTAAACAGCAGAAGCAACATCACAAGCATCACCATCATTGGATTCATCATCATCTTCTTGGCAGCCATGGGAAAGAGATCTCTCATCAGCTTTTTTTGGGGTCTGGGGCTGGAAAAGTGTCGAAGCGGACAATGCCCAAGGACGCTGGGTTATAAAACAAATAAAGCGAATTGTATTAAACAAAAATATTACTTACCCTTACCGCAGTTTGACATAAATGCCAATTTAAATGCTGCAAAACGCATAAATCAGCAAAGAGCCAAAATGTTGCTGCCGCTGCTGTTGTCTGTTGCTGCTGTCTCGGTGTTGTCTCTGGGTTGTCGTGTTATTTGTTGGTTTTCTTTTTTTTTTTGGCAAACAAACGACCAGCAAGTGGCGCTCCTCAAAAACCGTTTTTTCCCTGCAAAGATGAAGAAGACTCCGGGCTTGGGCAGAGTTCAGGCAAAAGGCAATGTTGCCGCTGCTGTTGGGTTTATGTTGCTGCTGCTGCTGTTGGGTTTATTTTGCTATTGCTGTGAGGTTATGTTGCCGGTGGCGCTGCTGGTGGGTGATGGGTGACAAAAGATGCCGTCTAATTGAATTACCATAAAATAAAAGTTGTCTTGAAAAATGCGCATAATTTTAGGTTAACTTAAAGTCTAGCATCCTGGTCAGCATTAGCGGCTATTAGCCGTGCTTAGCTGGCTGCGCTGTGGCACTGGCATTTGGCATTTGGCGACTCAGAATTGTATTCTTCTTCTTCTTTTTTGTTGCCAGCCACGAACAATGTCGGTGCCTTAGTCTTAGATCCAAGATTCAAGCCGTAAGCTCATTAACATGATTACAATGGAACGAACCCTGACTGCATAATAATTCACACATATTCCAGCAAAATAATTACGAAAAAAGTGCATTTGTATGGGCAAATGCAATTAGTCACAGATACAGGCAGTAAGTACCAACACACAGCTAAAAAAAAAACCTACTCTTGGTGCAGCATCTGCATCTGCATCTGGTGAATTCTTTGCTGGCCGTAACCACCTCCACCATCGATGGTGTGCACCGTTTCGTCTCATTCATTCCCATAATTTACCAAATATTTTTTATTATTTAGTTTTTATTTCGCTACAACCATAGGTACATAGATGTATCTATGCATGTGTCTATGTGTGTCTGTGTGGCTTAGCAACTGGCAGACTGCCAACTGTCTATAACATTTTCTCACGTTTCGTCGTGCAGATTTCGGCACAAGTTGCGCCTTGGTGTGGCACAGACCGGCGTGGCTGTGGCCCAGCCATGGGTTGCGATGAGGCTGTTGGTGTTTGGTGATAATGATGATGCTGGCTGCTTATGCTGATGCTGCCTCTGCTGCTGGTACTTGTACTGCTGGAGATGGCGAGGCCGTTGCCTCAGCGGGGGTGGGCGGCTAATGCACATTTTATGCAAATTTATGTGTTGGCAGAGTGAGGCTAGTCCACGAGTGCCACAAAATGCAATTTAGAATGCTTGAATGCGCCGACTAGCGTTGGTTGTGGATTAAGGTGGATTAAGTCTTTCATCTACCTAATGGAATGTTCAATAAATAAAATGTTGGCTTCGCCTAGTGAATGATCTAAGAGCGGGTGTATGCTGTGCACTTAGTTAAGTTTACCTTTGCCTTTGATTATTTAATTAATACTCTTTTGATTAAGCTTAATAAAGGTTAAGTGCAGAGGGTTTGCATGTCATAAACATCATAAATTAAACACGTTTCTGTGTAGCTCATCACAGAGCTACGAATGGCTCCACAAATATAGGCTTTAGGCGCAAGACAACTGAAAAGGTACCAAATAACATTTAAGCATACTTTTACCTTCTTTCTTCTACCATAGTTGAAACCGGAAAAATAATGATTAAATTGCTTTCAATCTACAAGAAAATAAAAGTTACTTCGGTCCTCAGTTATTTGTTATTTCACTTTTAACAGATCGATGAAGAAGTTTTCAGATATTATCCTCAGTTTTGTCAACATAAAATTCCGTGTTCCGTGGTGAATAAATAACTTTAGTAAAGACAAGAACCATCTTTGGAGCGCAGAATCAAATTCATTCCACCCCTTCCCCACACCCAATCGAAGTTCTCTTTTGCATCCAAACTCCCAGTAAAAAAGCATTCCACTGCTCTACCCGTAATCATCGTAAGCCAATAAACGCGTTCGTTGCTCAAGTCTTTCAATTTTATTGAGTATTTTTATGCGTTTCGTCTCGCTGGATTTTTATTCAAATTAGCGTCAAATTAGCCAGGCAGGCAGACCACTCACCGATTGACAGATAAACCCACCGACTGACTGACTGACTGACTGACCCAATCCCAAAATCCCGCAAAAAAAAAGATTAACTTTCGGGTTTCGCAAGCAGCGTGGCATCCATAAAAACTGCAAATTGCACAGCTGTGGCCGCTTCGTCTGCCTCTCCATCTGCGTTTTGCCACGTGCAGCAGCCTGCCAATATGAATTTTGGAATCCCAAAAGCCATATGTACACAATGTGCGAAGTATGTAAAGAGTTATGTACATATGTAAACAGTTATGTATACATATTTGCAGCATGCAATTTCTTATTATGAGCGGCGGCTGGCTGGCAAAAAGGTTTTCCGAGTGTTGGTTTGCACTTTATCAACGGGAAAATCTGCTGGCAGCCACCATGCTCATTGCTGCACAATTACTCAACGACCTGGGATGGCCTCCCCGCTGCCTCCCCTCTGCCTGCGCCTTCTGCAATTCCAATTCCCGCTGCAAACCCAATCGCAATCCTCGCGACTCGTTAGTGGTTGCCTCCGACTTTTGCTTCTGCTTTAGCTTCTGCCTGGATTTTGGCATGCCACCAAAATGCCAGACCAAAAACTCTGCTGAAGAGAGAGAGAAAGAGCAGCTCAGACGGGAGTCTGCTCAGGCGCATCTTCAGCTTAATTGAATTTTTGGTTTGCTGCTGCAGACTGCAGTTGTTGCTGCTGGTGCTTCTGGTGCTGCTGGTGAATGCATTTACCATTCGCTCCCACACGATGTGCAAATGCTTTCGGCACTTTTACTACACCAGCAGCAGCAAAAGACAACAAGCATTCAGCTGCCAGCTGGCAAAGCCTTACATAATGAGTAAAAATTAAATAATTTAACTCACAAACGGATTCTTAACGAGCCGCGACAGCAGCTTGATGGCTGATGTCTTGTAGTTGAAACGCCGAAACTCGTGAACACATTTATCAATGTCATGGCGGGCGGGAGGCCACATCGAACTGTTGTGATGTGTATTTAATTGAAGGCGGTCCAACTAATTAGAATCAAAATCCGCTTAGATGCTGTGTAATGCCACAAAGCCGACACCAGACAGCAGACAGCAGACTGTTGCCTTCGCCTTTGAGTTCGTGTCTAGCGTTTAGAGTTTAGAGTCATCTTTGAACACTTGGGTTGAGGCACTTCCTTATTGTTGGCCTTTCCCACGCAGAGGGCAGACAGGCAGGCACATCGCGTGAGTCATAGGAGCATAAGCTGTGCATTTATTAGGAGTTTTAGGAGGACTGGCACTGGTACTCCTCTTTGCCATCTCTTGCACAATCGCACAATCAGCAGTGAATTAGAAAAATGGCTCCAGCTCTGCCTCTGCCATATGCCACTTCCCACAAAGTTTTCGGGTGAATGTTGCTGCCAGGTTGAAAGTCATCCCAGGCTCGTCCTCCGTTTTGGTTTCACTTTTTATCCAGCAACCTAAGTTGACATTTTTTGTGGCACAAACTGGCAGCTGCTTTGCATGACTTTGCCCCAGCCCCAGCCTCTGCCTTAGCCTTAGCCTCTTCCTTTTGCCTTTGCCTCTGCCCTGCTGGCTCCTCGTTTCCGGCAGGCAACCTCAACTTTGAAATGCCAAGCTGCCAGTTTGGCAGTTTCCCTGCTAGCCAGTTCCAGTTGACAGCTTGAGGTTGTTGCTCGCCTTTAAGGGAAATATGAAGAATCTCTGCTCAGATCTGGCAGCAACGCCCCAAAAAGATGCACCACAGATGCACCACTGAGATCTTAGCTAAAAAAAATCTGCAGGCGTGCAAATTCCCACACTGCAAAAGCAAAATGCCGCCACATTGCCCCCGCGCACACTGTGCCACACTCACCCATATAGACATAACCGGATTGTTGGTGGCATCGCGACTTTTGGCCCCCGCGACATGGCAGCCGCTGTGGCAGCGGCAAGAGGCAGCCACAGCAGATGGGCCAGCCAAATGACAAAGCCCCGCCATGACTATGACATAATACCCAGCGGAAGATGCAACCCAAGAGACCAGGCGCTGTGCTACATGAACTAAGAGGGAGTGGGGATGAGGGGTACGTGCTGTAATTGCGGTGGGAGTGAGAGTGCGGCCAGCATGCGCTTGCCCACAATCATGAGCTGGCCCTGCGGCCGACTGACGTAAGTGATGATGAGTGACGAGCAGTCCTGGCAGAGCAGCGGTAATGCGGGGAAAGCAGTGCAAGCAGTGCAGCAGTGCAGTCAGTTTAGCGGTTAAGCAGTGCAACGGGGCAGACAGTGCAGCAGTGGCAGCAGGCGCTGTGCACAATTGCAGACAAGTGTCATTTGGTCACACGCTGCGTATGCGTAATCTGCACTAAGCACAGACCAGACCAGAGCAGTCCAAACCAGAGATCAGACCACCAGCAGAAGCCGCAGAACAAGCGAGAAAACGAAGAGGCAAAAACCCCAAGCCGACTCCGCGGCACGAAGATGCTTCGCTTCGGAGATCTGCCTCTGCCAGCGTCTCTGCCGCTGTGAGCTGGGGGAGCTCCAAGTGGTTTTTCCTTTCGCTTTCCGAAATCATTTCGCTTCGACAACGTAAACGATTCAGTCACAAAACGCGCATCGTATCGCATCGCAGCGCCACCGCTTGGCCCTCGCTCTGGTCTCCGCCTGTCTTGACTCCTCCGTGCGGTTCGTACCTTTGGTGTACCTGTGCCCCAACCCCCTTGTTGCAAGTGGCAGCTGTGACTCTGTGACGCGGTGCTCTTTCTTGCTGCCCAGTCAAGTGAGGCAGACGCCACAGACTCGTCTCTCAACGTTTCGCTGCACCTTCTAAATGGCTCTTCCGTACTTTTCGCACCTTGCGAAACACATTTTCGTTTACGCATTTACAAAGACTCCAAGAAAAGAAGAACCCAAACCGAACACCGACCGACCGACCGACCGACCAACCGACCAACCGACCGACTCATTTCCTACATGACGGACACTTTTTGCTATGATCTGAGCTCTGTGGTCTGAGGTGTGCGGTGTGTTAAGTTTGTGTGAAAATCGCAGGCGAAACGAACATCCATTTTGTGGCATTTTGCAATCCAATAAAATTAAAAACAGATCAAAATCCCTTCCCCGCCCATACTCATGTATGGTTTGTCTTGTTTTGCAGTGCGATCCATGTGAAAAACGACATTAATCAGCAGCTTAAACGCTTTGGATTAACCATTTTGGATATCATTTATCATACGGATTTGGGAACAGAAACACTCGAATTGGATTACTTCCTAAACCAACATGTTGTGTGTTGATTATAAAATGTTTGCCATCATTTTGGGTGAGTACAAAATGAGGGGATTATTTTTTAAGAATTTTACGACCAGGAAATGTTCTGGAAAATGTTGGAGAAAAATGCTTACACATATTTCTGGGATATCTTGGGGTTTCTTTCATTCATTTGTTGCCTGATTTGTGCATCTGTTAGGACATAATTATAAGAATTTGAATTCACCGAACTATCCGGAAGAAAGTAGCGAAAATGTGTTACAAAAATCAGCGATAATTGGGGGTTCTTCTTTATCGTTCTTCTGCCTTAGTTTTGCACCTGAAAACACCGAAATGTTCTGGAAAATGTTAGTGAAAAAATGGTACAAAAATCTGCACTACAGTTTGCTTTTTTCATCGATTTTGTGACAGAGTTTTGCATCTTCAACACATAATCTACAATTTATCACTGCTCAAAATAAGCAGCTACAGAAAAAGCTAAGCAACTGCACGATCAGCTATCGCTTGGACTCTCAACTTTCCTTCTGTCTTTTGTTTACTTTTTTCTTGTTAAATCAGCGGTGGATCTGCAGCATCTTTGATCGACCTTCTCCCTGATAATGATTCATGAACAATCGATTCGCACATAAAAGATCACAAAAAAGTTCGCATGAAGCTCATTAGTTGGGTTGTCTGCAATGATGATCTGCCGCTGGTTCAAGGTCCCATTGGTTGCGCAGGAAATTAATGGGATTCAATGGGTTTCATATCGATCAGATGCGAAATCAAATGGTAGCCAACAAATGGCTACCACAGCAGCAGCATGGGCGAAACGTAGACGAAGGCTGGGAAATGGCAATTATGCCTAAGAGTAGGTCATCTGCATAATTACCACATTGTAAATTATCTTTGCCAAGCTTTGCGAAAGGGCGGGGAGCTGGTTGATTTGAGTGTGGTCTGGGACAACGCCCAACGGCAAAACGGAAGCTTGACGGGGGAACGCTGCGTGAGTCTCTCTTCGGATTCAGTCAGACAACAAATTAGAGATTCACTCGCCTCCCAGCAAAAGCAATTGAAAGCGGAATCGAACAAGCTGCAGGGAAACAAAGGAGTCAGTCCAGTCCAGTCATAGTTCACTGCCACACAATGGGGAAGGGAAGAGATTGAAATTGAAATTCATTTGAATTTGAATTAAATGCGAATCAGAGTCGAGTCTGGACGGGTTGCTGCACAGCGTCGTCTTTCTGGATAGTTTTGTTTTCTCTTTTTGCTTGTGTACTTTTAGGTTTTCTTTAGCTGTTTTTTTCTTCTGGTTTCTGTGGCATGATGAATGGTGGGGGATTATGCAACCTGCAAGAGTGCAATTTGCAGGCAGACGTACCGCTGGGTTGTTGGTTCTGCAGCTGCAGTTGAAAAAATGCAATTACAATTTGGCTTTAATTGCTCATCTTCCGCTGAAGAGCAGAAGCTGCCAATCCGAGACAGTGCGAGACATGATACATGGGCGGAGGCACGGCTTTAATTAGCTTTTAATGTACGACAACTGGCACTGGTTTGAATATCAAACACGAAAGTGATTGACGCGGCATTTTAATTGAACGACCCTCGAGAGGAGGCAGAGTGGCTCCAGAGATTCGTTTTTTTGTGGCTAATTTGACAGCTGGATTGACCCAAGCTGAGTGATCATATATCGCAGATCGCTGTGGGAAATGTTAATGATGTCTCCTCGGTATCAGAAATACCAATCAAATGGAGCCAAAATAAATAAAAAAGAGGCACACGCTGAACCATGTTGGCGGTTGCTTGATGGATCAGCCTTGGCTGGACGGCGGCAGGCACTTGTGGCCCGGCATACACACATAAATCATGAGCTCGTCTCGAGTTTGGTGCTGGCCTGCCATCATGTAAGCGAAAGTGTTGCGAGTGAAGGTCACTGGTCAGCCACAGCTACAGCTTCAGATTCCTAGCACTACTTGAAGTTACATTTGAAGACGCAAAACCAACTCACGATTTCTGTTTCTGTTTCTTTGCAGCTACAACAGCGGCGACACTTTGGAGCAGCTTCGGGCAGGCTCAGCTGCTGGACGAGGACGATGACTTGGCTTTCGGCAGACCCTGGCCCACGTACAGTCTGCAGAATATGCCCAAGACGCAGTTCACCTGCCACGACAAGATACTCGGCGGCTACTATGCGGACCCCGAGACGCAGTGCCAGATGTTTCATGTGTGCGTAAAGCTGCCGGGAATTGGGGTAAGTTTTGTTTAGACTTTCTGCAAGTGCAACGAGGCTGGGACTGAGGCAAAAGCAGCGGCAGAAAGAGCTAAGCCAAGCCACAAAGAAGCTGCAAGGAAGCCTTAGACATGACATTTAAGCCAGTTAAATTATGTGCTCCTTTGGGGCTTGAAGTTGTTCTAGACACAGATTCAAGTTCCCCTTCTCGAGGCAGGCAACTCAAGACTTGCAGGCAGAGCTGCCTCGAGTATCTCTGCATCTTTCCCCGTCTCTCTATCTCTCTGTCAAAGTCCCAGCTAAATGGCAAAAGTTGCCACAGCGCAGGAGAATGTGTGATTGGGAGCTGCTTCGTGACTGCGGGGCCTCAGCCGGCTGATACTTAGACCTGAAGAAGACTTTTGCTCAGCTCGGATCGTATCGTTTGGGTTGACCTTTAAGTGTGGGGTTTTGTGTTCGTTTTTCTTTATTGCATTGCATGCTGGAAGTTGGTCTGTTCCTTGACTACAGCTACGGCGGCGGCGACGGCGACGGCCTTTGTGCAGCCTGCAATTCGCGCTCCTTCTGTGCCAACTGCCGCTGATGGGCGCTCTGCATCTCCTGGCAGTAGCTGTCGAGCATTTCGGAGAGTTGCTGCTTGCGTTGCAACTCCCTGGACTGCAGCATCTCGCTCTGCTCGCGCCACAGCTGATTGAAGCGCTCCGTGTACTGCTCCAGCTTCTGCTGGAAGGATAACTTCTGCTGCAGCAGCTCCGCGTTGGCACGGATAAGTTCCTCGTGGAGTTGCCCCACCATTTCTTGCCGCTTCAGCAGCTCCAGGTGTTGTCGTTGGTTCTTGATGGCCAGCAGCTCAACGCGCGACTGCAGCGCCTGCAGCTCATCGACTGTCAGCTCTGCCTCTCTGCGGATTTGCAGCAGTTTCTGTGTGGACACGGTGCAGACCTGCTGCGTCTCTAGCGTCGTGTCGCTGCTGCTGTACTCCTCCGAGTCGCTCTCCAGGCTGTCCATTATCTCGTACAGCTGCAGCTTCTGCTCGCTGCTGGTCCACAGCTCCATGCTCAGCACCTTGTCCTTCAGGCTTTGATACTTTGTGTGCTCCTTCCGATACCTGGCCTTCCACACATCAACGGATGAGGACTCCGGAGTGCTGTGCGGCGCCTTCAGCGCTGTGTTCCATACAGGAGCCTCTGTGTAGTTGATCACCACAGTGCTGTCGGCACTGACCAGCACCTCCTCCAGCAATCGCGTTAGATTTATGTTGTGGTAGCGCATGTGACTCTTGGGACTGCGCGACAGAGCCTTGAAGAGCTTCAGCAGTGCGCCCATGGAGGTGCTGCTGTCTCCCGAGTCGCTCCTGAAGTGAATAAACTGCAACTTCCCATAGACCTTCCGCGACTGATCGATGTTCGTTTGCCGCACATTGAGCGTGAAGAGCACACGGCTCTGTGGCAGGCGACGCATCACACGCTCAATGTACGCATAGACATCGCCGCTGGTTGCCACAAAGTGCTGCTTGGACGGCCTGTGATCCTGCCCCTCCATGTCGCCCGTGGACTCTGGCAGCTCTCCATTGAGCTCCACATGCCTGATGGATATGTTGACCTCCATGGTCAGCTCCAGCGTGTAGACATGCCGAAACAAATCCCCAAAGCTGCGCGCCATCACATCCAAGTCGTCGCTGCCGTAGTCCATGCGTTCCCCGTAGTTTATGATGGTGCTGGTCCGGCCACCAAGCACAGGCTCCACCACCTCGGACACTGCCTCCTGCCACACATCACGCTGCATTTGACTGAGGGCAGGCAATTTTCTAAACAGATAGACTTTTACCTAGAGAGAGAGAGAGAGGGATTATGAGGTTAAGTTGAAGTTAAAGTCCGTTTTGCTTACCATTCTTTGTGTTAGTTTCTTTTTTGTTTATTTTCTGTGTACGTTTTTGGTGTGTTGTTTAGTTTTCACTATTTTGTATACATGTGGATTTTGAATTGATTGCCAATTAGCCTACTGTACGGTGTATCTACGTATGTGTGTGTGTGTGCGTGTGTGGAAGTCGAGAACCAAAGCGAGAACGAGAACGTTCACTTCTCTCGGCAGCGTCACCTGGGACCCGACCGCGGGGCCACTGCAAATGTCAAGAGGCAGAAGATTGCCAAATGCCAAAGTTTGTGGCAGGCAACCTGATAGCTGGCTTGAGGGCATGGAAGCCACTGCTGGCATTATCATAGCCGCACAAGGAAGCGTCTGATTGGATGATGTGTGTGGCGTCAGGCAAAAGTGAGCGAAGCTTGCACTGAGGGAAAAAACTGTAAATGGCAAGCAGTTTGAGCAGCTAATATTGTGAGTGCGAAACAGCGAAACAGTCCTCTTAGCAAGACATTTAACAGATATCCAGAACTGCAGATGCAGAAGAAAAGTATTATTAAGTATTTATGCGCAAGCATAAAGCGACGCCGCGTCACAAGCGAAGAAGACAAAAGAAAAACAAGAAAAGGAACAAGAATGCAAAAACAATTTGTGTGTGTATGTGAGTACCGCGTGTGCGTGCCGAAGCTCATTGCTACAAGACTTTGTCTCGCTGTTTAGAGTTGTTGTTTTTTTTTGTTGCTGTTTTATGTGCGTATTCCACCATCATTCTTCTTGAGTTAAGAAACAGATTACCTGGCAGTTACTCCCCTCAGTTTTTCGCGCTGTGTACTTTAGTTTGTGCCAGTTTACATTACCTGACTTGTGGCTTGGCTGCGAGCTCCAATTGTGGCTGCTGCTGGCTACTGCCTGCTGCTGCTGCCTTGGTCTTGGCTCTAATGCTTTGGCTGTAATTGAAAAATTGTATCACAATTTCTAACATTGAATTTTGCATGTTTTGCTCTGGTTGTATCTGGTGGTGCTGTTTGCTTGATGATTTCGCTGTTGTGTGCAGCTCGTACATCGAAGAGTTAATCCGTTTGTCCAACAGGTGCAAGACTATCGCTTCCTCTGCCCCAACACAACGGCCTTTGACCAGGAGCTGCAGATCTGTGCCAATTGGGCGGACGTGGACTGCGACAAGGCCACCTCCTACTACGACAACAACAATCTGAACGAGTTGTATCGCGATGGCGACAGTAAGAGTGCCAACGAGGAGGAGGCCACCTTCCATTTGCAGCGTGCCGAAACAGGTAAGCGTTGACCAGAGTTAGTTTTGGGCTTAATTAGGTTTAATTTTGTGTCATTTTTGCAGGTGATGTACGAAGATCTAAGGAGCAGAGCCGCGGCGAACAAAAGTCACGCCAGCGACACAATTACGGCAGTGGCTCCGGTACCGGTTCCAGCTCTAGTTCCAGCTCCAGTTCCAGTCCCAATTTGGAGATCACGCAATCCACAAAGCGACCCATTTCCAGCTATTACACGCCAACAACATCGAGCACCACCACCAGCACCCCCACATCCACGACATCCACAACAGAGCGCAACTATTACAGCAACAACAACAACAACAATTATGGTGGCAGCAGCAACAACAACGATGACTCGAAGCGTAAGGCCAAACAATGGAATCTTCAAAATTTATTACACGAATTAATCACGCTCTTGTCTCTTGTCTCGCCACTCCACAGAAGACTTTGATGATATCTTCAAGGGTTCCCATAGCTCGCACTTCTTCTCGAACCGCCAGGGCGGACGTGAGTACGATGAGGAATCATCATCGGCGGGAGGTGGACGACCCAAGCCCAACGATTTCAGCGATTACAATCGCAAGACCACGGAGGCGTCCAGCAAGTCGCGCGTCACGCCCACACGGGGCCAACGCCTTACTAGCAGCACCGCAGCAGCAGCAGCACCGAGCAGCAGCAGCAGCACCAGCAAGTCACCGCTGAAGAAGATCACGTTGCATGCCTCATTCAACACGGACTTTTTGGACTACACGCCACAGAGCAGGACAACGACAACGCCCAGACCCAGCAGCAGCATCACCAGTCGCTTCAGCTTTGGCACGAGTGACTATCAGACGCAGGAGCGCATCCAACCCACCACCTACAACCCGAACAGTGGCGCTTATCGCTACAAGAGCACGCCGCCGCCCAGGTACACGGAGCAGCCATCGAGCTCCACCAAGTTGACGGGCAAGAATGTGCAGGACTACGACAAGGCGACCACCAAGCGGCACAAGCCCACGGTGGCAGCGCGCAAACAGAAGCTGGGACCCCAGGAATCCAACTACATCAATCACAATGAGTTCGTGGATGTGCCCAAGGGCAGGGTGCAGCAGCCACAGCCCTTCCAGGCCACACAGAACAAGCTGGAGCCGCACTATCAGCGCGCCAAGCCGCAGACACTGTCGCGCGTGGGCAGCCAGGAGCCAGCGCCATTCAAGGCCTCCTCTAACTCTGGTCCCAGTGCCAAGCCGCGTTCGTTTACCAGCCGTGGCAGCATCACGTACAAGGCCACCACCGAACGTTATGTGGAGGATGAGCTGCGCTATCCCACCACACCAGCCAGTGCGCCATTGCCAGCTGCCGTGAAGAAGGTCACGCTTGCGGCCAGGGACTCTTACACGCCGACCACGTTCAAGCCCACAACTTACAAGAAATCCTACGAGCAGAGCTTCCATCAGGCACAGCACACGCCGCGGCCCAGTCAGAGTGCCACGAAGAAGGCATCGACAGTGGCTGGAGCACTGCCCACCACAGCCAATCCGTACTACAATGTGGATGAGGATGATGGCCAGTATCATCCGGAGCTATATGAGAATGAGTTTCCGCGCAATCGCTTCAAGTTTCTGCGCACTCGAGCCTCCAGCTCGACGAGCACAACGACGCCGAGTGCGCCGCCCGCTAGCAGCAGGCAGCCGCATGGCTTCCAGCAGGCGCACAGCCATCTGAAGAGCCAGCAGCAGTCCGCCTACCAGAAGGAGCGTGACTCGGATCTCAGCGACGAGGATGAGTTGTTCAAGACGGCTCAGTCGCTGAACTTTGGCGCTGCCAGCATCAACAAGCTGCGGGCGGACATCTACAAGGCGGAGAAGACGTCGCAGCAGTACAATTCTCAGTACAGTCCGCAGTTAACGCCATCTAGTCCGAAGACAACCGCCCAGACCACCAGCAGGCCAACGACTTACAGCACCACACAACTGACCAGCAGCACCACCACAACGACAACTAGCACCACGACCAGGCGACCAAGCACAACGAAGACCACGACCACAACCAGCTCGACGAGTGCTGCACCACACGTGGAGGCAAAGAAGTCGGCCAGAAGCAAAAAGGAGAAGCAGCTGGAGAAGAAGGAGAGGACTGCAGGCAAGCGGCAACGGCCACCGTATGCGGATGAGGACACCAGCTATGACTATGCCTACTACGACACGGACTGAGCTACGCTCCCCAGTCCTGGCCCCAGCACACGAACTAACTAACTACTTACACAACTGTACCTTTAATAACTCCATTTTGCACTGCCTTTGACCATTAACTAATTATACTATTCATAGCGTAAACGATCAAGCAACCCATATACATCCATTTCTCAAGGGAAAACTCCTGTTCCGCCTTGCATTATCTTTCACCTGCATATCGATCGTATAATGATGAACCCGCTTAGCCACGCCCCCATTAACACTCGCGTACATTCATTCAATCAGATTTCAGATAACATATTCCGAATCAAGATGCGTTCTAATGCATTTCCATGCGTGTATCTAGTTATTTAAATAAACGAAAAGAAAGTATATGTTTAGTCGTTAGACAATTGTTAAAATGAAAGCAAATAACGAAAGGAAGCCCAAAATTGTATCGAAGAGCGGCTGATTTTGTACTTGTTGTGTAATATTCAATGAATTCACTACAAAATTGTATTTACTTTAAGGTTTCTTGTAAATAAAATATGTAATTCATAAAAAACTTGAAGATCCAACGATTAGCAGAGCGCCAAAGCGAGGTTTGATCTCGATATGTTTTTGTCGATGCTTTTTATCGATTAGTACTCACTTGTAGTATCGATGCTTTGCCGGCTGCCAGCTGCCAGCTGCCAGCTGTAATATCGTTCGTTACTCGTGACAATCGATGTTGAACCTCTTTCACTCGCCAATTAAGTGTTTTAGTTTTTGTTTTGTTTTTTTATGTGTGAAATACGCTTAAAATAAATAAAGTTAGTCATGTTGTGCAGTGGGGATGAACGCCGCCACTCAGTCCTTGAACTTTTGTCGCACACAGCGCGGCATGGGGAACAAATAAATGAGCATATTGAAGGCAGCCAGGCCAACGGCAAACGCACAGGAGGCAGCCACATCAATTGTTTCCTGCAAGTAATTTAGAGTGATAAATAGTGGGCACTGGATATTATAGTGAGCACAAATTACATCAGGATGTGGCAAGCCTAGACGCTCGTGCATAAAGTCCGTGGGCTTGGGGCAAATGACAGAGGCGGTGGGCGTACAATTCAACTTTCGCGTTTGAAAGGCGATGCTGTGCAGCAGCGAGGATGCATAACGTGTGTGTGTGCCCTTGGTGTTGTCCTGCAGCCAGGGCTGTAGGCCCTTGAAGGAGCTGTAAAGAAAAGATCGGGAATATAAGACATGGACACTGGATCTTGTTTCAGTGTACCCACCGCACTGTGCCGCTGGCCAGGGCAATGCTAATGACCAGCGCATAAGTCACCGCGATGGCTGCATTGAAGGGCACCTTGACCACCAGCAAAAAGGCAATGGAGAGCTGTTCGGCGAGCACAAAACTGGACCAAAGTGCCACAAGCAAATAGGCAAATACGATGCCATTATTGTACTTCAAATCCAGCAGCAATCTACGGGGAAGTAAGCGTTTAAGTGTGAACTTTTTTCATGTTGCTGCGGCACCTACGGGTAAACCACGCAGCTGGCGATGACCGCAGATACGGCAGAGAAAGGAATGGACACGGCATTGTAGGCTATAAGGAGGGTGGTGCCGGAGTAGAGGCCCTCTGGGGTGTCCTGTGAGAGCTTCTTGCGCCAAACGGGAACTGCAACAACGAACTTTAAACAAGAATCTTTATAAAAGAAACGAGAACCTACACAGCGTTATGGTAGTCAGTATGCCGCAGCCATAGGACAAGCCCAATATGTTCAGAATCATGCCATTTCTGGTGAAGAAGCCATGAGCATCATCCTGGAAGATACAACTGTTAAACTTTTGAACTACAAGTGAATGCTACTAGCTGCTAACTTACCCCCACATTTGTATAGAAAGCCCAAAGTATTGTCATGGCTATGGGCAGCAGCAGCAGTCGCAGGAAAAGCGTCTTCAGGCCAACCAGACCGCAGGAGAAGGTCGATGCCAGCAGTTTTCTTTGAGTAAAAATGACAAGTTACAAACCAAAAGCAGACAATGCCATGCCCAACTCACAAGTACAACATAACCCAAACTTTAAGCTCTCCCGGCTTGCCGTAGGCCAGCGGCACCTTGCCCGATCCCATGTTATTCAATGGCGCATCAGAGATGGGTGTCTCTCGGGAGAAACGTTCCACAAGCGCCTCGATCTGCTGGCTGGACTCCAGGAAACGATCGCGACTGCGGCGATCCACAGTGGACAGGCAGAGGTAATACATGAGGGGATTCTCCAGCTGCGGGCAGGGAAAACCAATGCCATGGAAGTACTCCAGCATGGCGCGAGTGCCGCCAGAGTAGACAACGCCGCCCAGGCACAGAAACAGAGCGCGATCCAGGAAAGGGAACACATCGGAGCGGGGTTTCTCTAGGGAAAGCAAAATTCCACAACCCGTTTTCTTGGCCGTGTTGGATAGAATGGATATCAGCAAATAGGCGCTCAACGGATCCAGTCCATGCGTGGGCTCATCCAGCAGCAGCATGACTACGAGTGGGGAAACTCACGTAGTTAAGGGCCATCTTTATCGCTTTAAGTTTGAGCCTACTCACCAGGATCTCTGACCAGCTGTATGCCAATGGCCAGGCGTCTCGCCTCACTGATGTTCAGATACTCCACACGCTTGTGGGCCACCTGCGACAGAGCCAAGTCAGCCAGAACTTGTCGCACCTTCGAACTCTTCAGATAGCCACTCAACTGCAACGGATGCCATAATTATTTCAAGTCTTCGTGGGATTAATGTAACACTCACAATTGTTGGCGTGTAGTGCAGCGTCTGGGCCACCGTCAGGCCGGGCACAAAGGTGCAGGATTGTGTCACATAGCCGCAGCGCTGCTGGAACAAGGCCTTGGATAACGGTGAACCATTCAGCAGCACCTGACCACGAGTGGCGCCATCGGAGCGCCTCGAAATAACATCCAACAAGGCACGCTTACCACTGCCTGCAAGCAAAAATTAAAGTTTATTTTATAATAACTCTTCGCTGCTTAGTTAGTTACCCTTGGAGCCCAGTATGGCCATCACTTCGCCACTGTGAACGGTGAGATTAACGCCTTTCAGCACCAGCGCCGAATTGCCGGCTCCATTGAAGCAGCCGCCGCCATCCACCTGTTGGGCAGAAACAAAAACAAAACAAAACAAAAAACTTGTCATTGGAAATGGAAGTGCACATTGCTTTTGGGGTGGATTGCATTTCCAGTTTTGGGTGCACTTGCCTCGGTGGTGTGGAATATGTTGTGCGCTTCCAGTACGTAATCGCTTCCAATCATTTTCATAGCCAACACAGCAACAACAACTGCGAGAGCAACAACGGTTTGTTTGTTTCTTATTCTCCTGCTCTATGCCTCACACGCTGTCCGTAGTTCAAGAGCGGCTCAAAAACAAACGGTCTGAAAGTGGTAGATGGCGTGCTCTCACTGGAACAGAATAAGCAGAGAGAGAGCGCAGTGAGAGAGTGAAAAAGAGAGAGGCGAAGAGCGGAAAGTATTCTAACAGCACTTTCATACAAAAAAACGTGGAACTGTCTTTAGCAGCTAACATTTAACAATATTTAATAAACAATAAACTTTTTATCAGTATTCTTTGATTGTTAACATAAAAGAAAAACTTAAATAAAACACCGCCTAACCTCCGCGAATACGTCCAAACCCACTGAGTGCGATCTTCCAACTGAAACTGTTGCTTCTGGCCCGACCAGATCGGAGCTTAGAGTCATTCCAATTGGCATGGAAAGAGAGCCACTGGAAGCACTACTCTCTAGCCGTCTGAATTTCAGAGACCAAGCGGGCTAAGATGGCGTCCGGAGGCCAAGTTCAGTTCAGTTCGATTCCAACCGAGCAGCCAGAGAGTTTGCCTCTGCAGAGCCCGCGGTTCGGTGCCCAGATTTGCCTCACATTTTGCTGCCTGCGCACGGCGCTTGATTTAATTCAGAAATTCCAACAAAAAAAAAACACCACTACGCGTATGGAGGAAATCTAATTGAAATGTAGTTGGCGTAACGATAACAACAACAAATAAAGGCAAATGCAAATAAAATACAATAAGTGCAAAAATTCCCAAATGGCAATGTGGAAGTGCATGCAAATGTTGATGGCTTATGACAAATGAAATTAGCCAATACGAAAAATCAAATAAGAAATACAAAATAAAAAGTGGTTCCAGCCGAAAACGCCAAAAATCAAATACAAGTGACGCGAGATTTGTGCGTGTGTGTGTTGTGTTTTTTTGTGTTTGCGTGTGTGTGCCTGTACCTATGTGGAATATGCAGAGAGATTGAGAACTGCCAACATTGTAACCAGCAAGGAGCAACAGCACCAACAGCAAGAGCAAAATGTAAGTGTTGCATAGTACAGCAAGGGACAATAGATGATAGATAAGTGTGTGCATCTGAGCACACACATGTACATGTGTGTATGTATGCATGTACCTCTTGGTGGACAACTAATTGGAGTTTGTACAACTGGTATTTACTGTTAATTGTATTAAACAACGCCAAGATACAACACTTGCCACCTCGCAACAATACACTCACACACATATGTATATATTCTCTGCAAAACTCGCTGCTCAGCTACAAAGAGACTTCTTCTAAGGTTCCAGCCAAGGCGTTGACGGGCCAGCGCTCCACGTTGGCTGCGACTGCGACTGCGACTGCCGCTGCGGCGGCTGCTCTCTCGGTCGTCACCAGCGCAGGTCAAAGATCCCACAAGCGGGTTTTTGTCTAGCTTGGCTTCTATCTTTCCACTGCTTCCACATTACTTTTTTTTGCTCGCTCTCTTGCCCACTCTCTTTCGCTGTGGGGCCCTCCAGAACCAGAACCCGAACCCAAGTGGCGGTCGTCCAAGTTCCCCCCATCTAGAGCCAAAGCCAAAGACAGTGCCAAGCCATGGCCAAGTGCCCAACTCTGTTCTTGGTTCTGTGTTCTGTGTTCTGAGTTCTGAGTTTGCTTCTGCGAGTGTGTATCTTTCAGATACAAGTTTCAGTTTGTTTGTTTGTTTGGCTGCCGGCTGCCTCGATGCTCGATGGTGCTCGCTCGTTGCCTTCTTAGTGCTCTCCGGGGATCAGTTTTTGTTTGTTTGCTTCCCCGGCAACGTCTTGGCATTTCCTCTTTGGCCGAAGATGGTTTTATGTGCACAAAAGTGAACACATATGTACAGCTTATACATGGGCATATAGAGAGAGAATCAGCGAGCGATCGGCCTGTCTGGCCCAAGCAACTTTCACATTCATTTTGCAATTTTTGCTGCGTCGCAGCTGCCAATCTTTGGCTCACAATCACTTTCAAAAAATGTTGCGCCATTAAATTTGATTTCTCGCCACATTTGGATGATGCTCCCCAATCAGCAGAGCCCAGAACTTCTTTTTTTTGCAACACCATTCTCAGGGCTCTGCCATAAATCATTGTCTCCGCGGCGGCCCTTCCCAATGCAGATTCTTGGCTTCCATTTTCACAAATTACTCGCATCTAATTACCTCTCGGACGTACCGTTAGGTTTGCCGAGCCATGGCCAAGCCAAGTCCATTGAAAAAGGTTTCTTTTGGTGGGTCCAATAGTTAGCCCCAGCCGAAAAATGATGGGCCGCTGGGCTGCTGGGCCGCTGACTTGTTGTTTTGTTTTATCTCTTGATTTTTCTTCCTATTGTTTGCTGTGTTGTGGTTCTGGCGTAAATTAGTTAACAGTATTATTATGGCTGTTAACGGTGTCTTGCTGATGATTTGTGGCTGCTGTTTGCGTTTCCCCCAACCCCAAAAAGAAATAAGAAAAAACTGAAAGAAAAAAAGATACCAAAGGAACAAAGCCAAAAAAGTGCTTAGAAGCGGCTGACAATAATATCTGACAATAAGTTTTGGTATCGGTCGAGCGATCGTAATTCAATTTTCGAACAATTTCAGCTCCAATTCCAAAGAAAATCGAAAGACTTAAGGCAGCAACTGGCGGAGTCTAGACAAAAAGTCCAAGAGGCAAAAGGCGCAGGCAGACAGCGCCGGTGGAGGCAGCTTAAACTCGAATTGATTGTCAGTTATGGCTTTGTGGGGAGTTTGCCAGTCCCAGCGGGAATCTGGGGAGCACTGCCAGGGGGAAGGAGGTTGGCCTGGCCAGCTCTTTGCCTTTGTCTTTGTCTTTGTCTTTGGGGTCTAGGCAAGTTTTTGGTTCCAGCAAAAGGCAAAGGTGTGGCTGCAGCCAGAACTTGTTCTTGCTCTGGGCTCACAGATGTGTACATATTTCTGAGCCTCAATTGAAGTTTTAGTATGTGATGTGTGGATGCTATTCCGAGACGAATGAATCATTGCATTTAATGATCAACGCCGACTACCTCTGACTAGCTCTCACCTGGCTGAAGTCAGAGCTGGTGCAGTGCTGGCCAAAGGGGTATAAAATTTAAATTCGAAATTCCACAGATGCACATTAAAAGCTGCGACCATGAAAATTGTATGCATTGATAGAGGCCAGAGAGCAAGTTAATTTACTTTTTATTATAATTAAATTAACACACGAGACGAGGCAGCAGCAGAAGCAACAGAAGCAACAGAAGCAGAACAGCTGCATAATTAGGCGAAGAAAGTACAACGCTGCCTCGTGACTTTTACGGCCATAAAAAGTACAGAAAAGAAAAGAGAACTTTATTTAATTTCACTTGGAAAACACACACACACACACACAGACACACTGCCATAGCAGAATCATGAATAGAATGAAGAATGATAAAGTCAGAGTCGAAGCTGTGAAGCGAACGAGAAGCTCTCGAAACGTGAGCCGAATAAATCGGACTTTGAATCCATGTCAAACCCAGAGAGCAGGTCGTGGGGGGACACATGGGTGTGTGTGTGTGTGTGTGTGTTTGCTTTTTGCTGGAATTTGGCCATTTGTAACTCGCATTTTTATGCATGCAACAGCAAACGCAGGGAACTGCTCGACTGCTGTCTTTCTTTTCCTTTTTGTTTGTCTTGGAATTTATGTCAATTAGCTGGCTGGCGCTTATGTGTGTGTGTGTGTGGGCATAAAAAGGGGAGTGCCGCCTGTCATGCAAATTTTTACCCACAATTGTTGGCCACTTTCACAAGTCTCCGGTCTGGTGTCTGTTGCAACACAGGAAAGTCTTTGCCCCTTTGTCTCGGGCCTCCTGCTGCTGCTGCTGCTGCTGCTGCTCGGCGTTAATTGCCTGTAAAGATGCCCAAAACTGTGGCAAAAGTTTTCGTATAATTTATAAAACTGACCTTGCTTCAATTTTCGAAGCGAAAATGGAAAACCGAAAAAAACGGAAAAGCCAAAACTGAAAATCAACACCGAAATGCGAGCCACCGCAGTGGCTCAGCCATGCCAGCCATGACGGAATATTCGTTGACATTAGCTTTATTTTTGTTGTTTTCGCTGCTTTTGGGGTCACAGTCACAGAGCCACGATGTCAGCAGAGTGGCGGAATTCTTGTGCTCGCATTTCTGGCAAGCTCACTTCTGGTTATGGCCCCGTGCACCCCCTTGGTCGCCTTGGCTATTGCTCAATTTAATGACAATTTGTGGGCCAAAACCATTAACTAGCTGCCATTTGGGTCAGCTCAAAGATGCTCCAGGAGAGCAACTAACATGATTAATGCTTGGTTCTAAGCCACACAAGAGATCATTGCAGATCATTGGAGCTTCCTGCCACCTCTCCCGAGACTGAGTGCTCAAATATCTTTCACTCATAATCAATTTACCCGAAAAAACTTTCACAAATTATGAGTATGTGTCGCGGCTGTCCGCTGCCATTCAAGATTCCCTCTCTTTGACGGACTCGAAGTCTGCGCAGCAGTGTGAGCAATTTGCATACTCGTTCCAACAATAAAACGTGCTAGAAAATCAAACAAAAAACTCGAGAGATCAATTAACACACACACGAACACAAAAAATAACTTCAGGCGGGAATCAGCTACAAATTCAGAGAGCTGAGAACAAGTTCAACAAACGCTGGAATGTTGCCCACAAGCTGGCACATCGTTTAGTTGGTTTTGATTATTAATTTGCAGCGCTAAGAGCTGAGAGCTGCGGCATTTGGCATTAGTCAGAGCTGCGGCACGCACGGCGGATCTCTCCTCTCATATTTGCGATAAGAATGCTACTCAGGATAACTCGTTTCCAGCTGCAAATATTTCCCATATTTAAATCGAAAAGTGCAAATATTTGATGGAAATGACTCAATGGCTGCATGCAAAAATAACTTTTTATGGGGAGCGCCTGTGTATGCCGTTTCCTTTGTGCAAATTTTAATTGCAAAAATTACAAAACTGCAGCGACCCACTTTTTGTGGCGAAAAATATGTTGCCTGGCACATTCTCAGCCACAACGGCCACAAATTATGCCACACAAGAGTTTCACTTTCTCACTAGGCAAAGTCCGCACCACCACCCTCCGCACCTGCCCTGTCTCTCCCTCTTTCTCTTGGACAGTCTGTCAGTGGCAATCAAAGGCGCTGCTTGTGATTTGGGAGCCTGTCGGCTGGCTGACCTACCTGTTGCTGCGAGGAATGAGAAACAAGTTTTTGGTTGCGGCAGTGAAATGAAATGAAAACTTGGCCCATGGGGCCACTGGACACTGGGCACTGGGGGAAACGGCTCATTTGTTAACCCAATTTAATTGGCTTTTGCGTGGGAATGGAAATCTCAACAAGATTGGGCAGCTTCGAGGGCAGGTCAGCAGAGTGAGAGAGCAGCCACAAAGCACTTGGGTGCTTCGCTCCATTAAATCATAAAATGAGCGCCACAAGCCGGCGCGATCAGTGACCGAAAAACCAAGCAAGACACATAACTGCAGTTTTTGCATCAATGGTTGACTGTGACTCTGGCCAAGAGTAGGTCTCCAGACAGACAGTCCGACACGCAACGGTTCTCCGGGCAGTTGTCAAGCGACAACAACTTCTCTCTTGTCTCTGGTATGTGTGTCTTCAGGACAGTCAACGGGAATGCAGCATGACAGCAAACGGGTCTACACTCTCCTCACTCGCCAATTGGCTTAAGCAGTTGCCAATAACCGTTTTGCTCACTTACTTGTGATCTATTCACACCAGCTCGAGCACCGTTGACAGGGAAATAGTTGCACAAATGGAATCATGCAACAGCCAGCGACCCACATTGGACCGGACTGCATTGCGAGTTGATCAAAGTCTATGATATAATTCTGGCCACGGCTGCAACTGCCAGCATTTTTTTGGGGCTGCTGCACAGCTGCAGATCCAGTTTTTGGCCACCCAATCACTGAGAATAGATTTGTGCAGCAGCAGCAAATATGTACAACAAAAGTTTATGTTTTTTGCATGTTTTACTAAAGTGAAACGCAGTGTTCGAGCTGCAAAAGTTGATTTATTAATCATTGAGGAATTAATGATCCGCCGCCACAAGCAACTCCATCAATCAGCGGCGGCACACCCTGATCATCAATTTTCGATTATTAATTGCATTTTGATGTCTTTAGTTTGAAACTAAAAGTCTTTCCCGCTTCTTTGGATGATGGTCCATTCACTTTCCTTTCTTTGCCAGCCAACCAACCATCTCTCGTAGCCTCACGCACTTGTTGGAGCTACAAACAATGAAGAGATACTTTTGATATCTTTTTTTGCCTGGGCTGGGGCATAAATCAATGCCGCCTGTCCCTCAGCTGTAGCCGTACCATTGCCCCCAATACCATTCATTCATTACATGCATTACATGCAACAAAAGCGACGCTTTGTGCCCACTTAAGATACAAATACTTAAGTGCCTGTGGCAGTATCTGTGTGTGCAGCATGGCTGACTTGCCGGGCTCTCGCGGGTCTTAAAAAAAACCTTTTTGCTTCCACTTTCACTGCAGAAAAAGCCTCTCTCCGCCCACCCGGGTAAATATTGTAATGGTGTAGGAAAAAGATAAACAAACACACACAAAAAATCAACTGAAAATGCGTTGAGCTGGCAGGAAAATCCGTTTATTGCGGATTATGCCACAAACGTTTTTTAATTAAAACCGAATTTAGCACGCAATTAAAAGCGTTAATACCCCAAGCTGCAACAAGCTGTTTAATAAGCAATCTCATAATAATCATACAGAAAGTTTAACTGGGCGAAAGGTGTTTGTGCTGCGGCTATAATTCAGGCGCCAAAAAAAAAAAGCATTTCTGCCCGGCAACGCCTTGGCCTGGCCGCAGCTTCACTTTCAGATGTGCCGCACAGCTGTGGCAATTAACTGTGGCATTCACTTTCGCCAAAAGGCAAACTCCTCGTAGAACACTTGAGACCACGTAAGCCGAGTGGCTGTCTGTCGGCGTCTGTCTGTGGCTGCCACAACGGAAATGCACACGCCTCGGTGCACTGCAGCAGACAGCTACAGCGGCAGTTTGCACTTGTTGTGCATTAGTTTCTGTTAGTTTCGTTTCAATTGCATAATGCGCCACATTTGGCCACATTTTGGGGCGCCACAGCAGCTCATTTGAATGCCAGTTTTGTTGCTCTTTTGGCAATTAAAAACACACACAGCAGCCGCTGTTGCAATCAGCAAAGCGCTTTGTTCTCTCTTGTTTTGACTCGCATAAGCAGCAGCAATAAGCCTCAGAAATTAGCTTAAAGAAGTGCAAGAAAAAACAGCTAAAGCTTATGAGAAATGAGCAAAGTGAGTTGAGCCCAAAGGGACAGCTAAATTGGCAGTTGAAATATGTGCAAACCACAATAATTAGCTTTGGGGAACAGCCGCCCACAAATGGCATTCGAAATGCGAGCTGTGTGTGGGCATAGAATCTGGCTAAGTGCCTCAACTAAAGATAGACTCGAAGCTGCCATGATATAGTTCAAGGCTGCAACTCAGTTTGTAGAAAATATTCTTTGAAAAAACTGCAGCCAGCAGCCCAAGAATCGAGCACAGTTTCCGCTGTATGAAATGACAATGGCTGTGACTCTCTGACTCTCTGACTCTGACTCTGAATTCCAATTGCCAACTGCTGCGTGTGTGGATATGTGGGGGCATTGTCATTAGGCTAATTCCCGCCAATTATGAGTAATAGCAGCAGAGACAGACCCAGCGACAGTAGCTGGTATTCTTGACCCAGTTTGACTGCGGAATCAGCTTACATTTTTGACCCGAAATTCAACTTCTATTCTACTTGCAGACAGACACAACATGGAGCTGAGCAACTTTTCGAATAACAAGAAGATGTCACGCGAGGAGCGACGCTACTCGGTGCCACATGGACCCAATACACCGCTGCCGCCAGCGGCATCCGAAGATCTGCATGCCTGGTCCATCTACAGGTGAGTTTTGGGGCACAGCTTGGGTGCAGTTGCCACAGCTCAATGGAGCGTCAGCGGCTGCACCTGTTGACGCTTGATTTAACCGCAAACGGAAGGCGGAAGTTGATGCCATAAATAGGCAGACAAGACCCCTCCTTGCCCCCCAATCATGGCCAGCTGACCGCAACCAACTCCCCCTTTTCTCTGCAGGCAAAATCTGAACTCTGACTTTACCGATTCAGCGCTGGGCTCGTCTGATAAATCACCGCTGCCATATGGAAATTTCCAGCTACGCGATACCACAGTTCAATCCATTTTGAATCATCCGCGCTACGGACCCAAGTGAGTCAGACAGAGAATTGATTTAAACACTTTCACAATTATTATCATGCATCTTCCATCATCCATTGGTCGGTGAATGCAATCAAAAGATGTACATCGAGGATTGGGGGGGTATTTATCATGATTCCTGAAACTCAAACGTTTTTCTCAACCCCTTTGCAGATCTCCTTTGGGCTCGAACATGTACACATATCTGAAGTTTGGACTGCCGCGCGTCTTTCCACCGAATGCGGGCTCACAGCGCTCGCATCGACCGGGTCCGGGGCCAGGACCAGGACCTATACCGGGCGGCTCCAGCGCTCTGGGCGGCGTTCGTGGCCGCGTGAATCGTGGCTTCAGGGACAGCTCGGGCGCACCGGCGGGCGCTGGCTCCAGTGGCTACGACAGCAGCGACAATGAGACGACGCGCAGTCGTGTGCCACCGAATCTACGGAAGTATCGCAGCGAGTCCGACTTCCGTGCCATTGGCGGCATGCCGCACTCGCGCCCAGAGTCGCGTGCCCATGGCGGTGTGCCCGCGGCAGCACTGCGTCAGGCCAATAGCAGAGCGAGCATTGCAGTGGGCCAGCATCATCATCATCAGCAGCAGCACCAGCAGCACCAGCAGCTGCATCAGCAGCACCAGCAGCAGCAGCAGCAGCAGTACATGAATGGCAAGCACTACGGCCATCGCTCGCACAGCGAGGCGGATCTGCTGGGCGCACAGGGAGGCATGAGCGCAGACCTGGGCCTGGGCTATGACTACAACGAGTCGAGGATCTATGCGAGCTCCAGGCATGCGCAGCAGTACGTGCACAGCCGCAAGCAGTCGGGCATGGGCTTGATCTATCCGAACATCCAGGTGCACTGCCTCGATGTGAATCCCTGCCTGCGCGGCGTCTCCATGCAGGCAAAGGCCGGCGATCTGTTCGCCATTATGGCCACGTCACAGCGCGAGGGCAGCGCCCTGGCCGAGTGCCTGGCCGGACTGAGTGAGCGGCTGGGCGGTGAGATTCTCATCAATGGGCAGCAGGTGAATCGACACGGCCTGAGGGAGCTGTGCAGCTATGTGCCAGCGCTGGAGGTGTCCTCCCTCGATCCGCGCATGAGTGTCCAGTGCACGCTGAACTTCCATGCGGCGCTGCGCGGGCCCATCGATCGCAGTGACATCAAGGAGCGCATGGATGTGCTCATTGAGGACCTGGGCCTGAACACCGTGCGCGCCTCGAATGTCTCCTCGCTGACGCACTCGGAGAAGCAGCGCCTGAGCGTGGCGTGCCAGCTGCTGGCGCAATCCTCGCTGCTGATTCTCGATCAGGTCACCAGCAACATGGACATCTTTGACACGTTCTTCCTGGTGGAATATCTGCGGCAATGGTGCAGCGGCGGACGCATTGTCATCATGACTCTACAGCCGCCCACCTTTGAGATACTTTCCATGTGCTCCGGCGTGCTGCTGCTGTCCGGCGGACGCACCGTCTTCTCGGGCAGTCGCGCGGACTTACCGCGACACATGGGCGAGCTGGGCTATCCGTGTCCGCCGTTCAAGAATCCAGCGGATTACTATTGTAAGTCTGGAAGCAGCTCACCCTCTTAAGCTACATCTTTCCTTCCCTTGTAGTGGATTTGGTCACCCTGGATGACCTGTCAGCGGCTGCCATGCTGGAGTCCTCCGCACGCATCGAGTCGCTGGCCAATGCCTGGGATCAAATCAACTCGGAGCCACCGCTGGCCGCACCACCCGCCTCGCTGCCCAACTTTACCCTCAAAGCGGGCTTCTTTGGCCAGATGAAGGCGCTGATCAAGCGCTTTGCGGGCTACAAGCAACCAGGATCGCTGCTCACGTGGATCAGCAAGCTGATTGCCGCCGCAGTGCTGTCGCTCTGCATTGGCTGCATCTTCTGGGATGTGCCTGCCTCGGATCCACAGCTGACCTACAACGATCGCTTTGGCTATCATCATTGTGTCATGGTGCTGGTCTACTGGCCGCTGGTCATGCTCACCATACGCGACACCCAAGAGGATCGACGGCATGCCGAGCGAGACATTCGCTTGGGCCTGTACTCGCGCAGTCTCTACATTGTGGTGCAGGTGAATTATCTATGGGAAAGCGACCAAAGACAATATAATATCAAGATGCGTAATGCCATACGATTGCTCTGCCTGGTTCTAGTCCTGGGTCCAGTCCTCGTGGTGAATTTACTAACAACGTGATGTCCTCGCTCAGCGGAGATCGTCACCTTATTAGTGATTTCACCACGATTTGGAGGAGCGAAAAGTAGCCAAGAAACCAACCCCCTGTTTCGTTATCATATTGATATTATATTACCTTTGATGCGACTGTGGCAGGAAAACAATACTAATATATGAATCCCTTTTGTAAACAGAGTTTACTGGGCCTATTTCCCAGTTTGTGCATTTGGCTGGCATATCTGCTGCCGGCACACAGCATGGCCGGACTGTACACCTATTCAAACAGCAGCGATACGGGCATCTACTTGTACATGGGTAAGTTAATCTGCAAAACCTGCCTCTCCCCCTTGCTAAACCTTTCCTCTTTGCAGGCTACATGCTGCTCTACTTAACGCTGGTGCAAACCCTCGCCCTGTTCTGTGCGCATCTGTTTCCGTGCAAGGTCTCCGCGAGCATTGTCAATGGTTTGATCAGCCTCGCACTGGCCTCGGTGGGTGGCTATCTGGTGCATCCACAGAACCTTTCCATGTTCTGGTCCTGGCTGCAGCTGGTCTCCCCGGAGCGTTGGCTGCTGCCCGTGCTCGTGCAGGATGAGTACAGTGCGGAGACGCTGGCCAATTCGGCTGGACTGCAGCTGTGCCGCAATAAACAGGTGGGTCTACCAGCAGTGAAATATTGCCATGCAAAAGGTATATTAATAGGTGAATTTCTTGTCACAGGTTCAGCATCAGGAGATTATTGTGCAGCAGCCCTGCCCGCCGCCCAACGGCACCCAAGTGCTAGTCGACTTTGAATTGCTGCCGCAGCAGCATGTGCTTGATCCCACGCTCAGCTATGAGCAGACCACATCCGTGGCATTGGTGCTAGCCTCTGTGCTCATGTTTTGTTTCACCTTCATCATCTTTTTGTGCAATTGTCAAAGAGCCTGTCGGAAGCAGCGCAGTCGGTAGGCTGCTGGATTTGAATTTCGATTTGGAACTGTAGCTGAATCTGGTTCTGAACTGGTTCTTCGATCTGTGTACATTCACTAGCAAACTGAAACTGTAGCTGGATCTGGTTCTTCGAACTGTGTACATTCGCTGGAAAACTGGAACTGTAGCTGGCTCTGAACTGGTTCTTTGAACTGTGTACATTCACTAGCAAACTAATTCTTGATAAATAAATAGTGTTTAGTCGAGGCAGCGTTCGTTTAACTAACTAAAGGTACAAGTTTAAATTCTATTTTTATTGAGCATGTGGAATGTGGAGAAAAGGCAGTTGGATTTGGGTTGTGCATATTCGACAAAGCTGAGGAAGATCTAAAAATGCCAAATAATACGCGAACTTAGCAGTCGGTCACTGGCAGGCAGATATGCTTAGTGGGTTGCTGCACTGTCTTTAATGATGAAACAGGCGCAGATTGGTGTGGGCCATAATGATGCCATGCTCATCGCAAGCGGCAATGACGCCAGCATCATTGGTAGATCCCGCCGGGCTGGCAATATACGACACACCGCTCTGTGGAAATATAATAAAAAGGAATTAAGAAGAGTCCAAAGCATAGGTAGAAGCTTCTCAGCATACCAGACTCGCGCGATCAATGTTATCGCGGAAGGGAAAGAATGCATCGGAGCCGAGAGCCACTCCGCTCAGCTGCTTCAGCCATTCCACCTTCTGCTCAGCTGTCAGCTGCTGTGGCGCCGTGTCGAACATGCTCTCGAACTGTGTCAGCGGCATGTCCTTGCCCACCGTGCCATTCACGTAGTTGTCAATGGCATTGGATATCTCAGCGCGCTTCACGCCTGCCTTGAACTTCATGCCGGCCACGCTGGGATGCTGACGCAGCCACCAGTTGTCGGCCTTCTCGCCGGCCAGACGCGTGCAATGGATGCGGGATTGCTGGCCCGCACCAATGCCAATGACCTGACCATCGCGCGCATAGCAAACGGAGTTGCTCTGCGTGTACTTCAGCGCGATGGTGGCCACAATGAGATCCCGCACAGCAGCCTCGGGCAGGGGACTGCGCTTGCTCACGACCTTCGAGAAGAGCGAGGCATCAATGACGGCATCGTTGCGTTTTTGCTCCAGAGTCAAGCCAAAGATGGTTTTGCGCTCCACAGCGGTGGGCTCGTAGCTGGGATCCATCTGAAAGGATGGATTGAGTTTTTGAGCTTATTTCCGATTCATTTTACTCACCTGCAGAATGCAGTAGCTGCCATTTTTCTTTTTCTTGAGAATTTCCAGAGCTGCCGGCTCGTAGCCAGCTGCAATGATGCCATCGGATACCTCGCGGGAGATGATTTTCGCTGTGACCACATCGCAGACATCGGACAGGGCCACAAAGTCCCCGAACGAGCTCATACGATCCGCGCCACGTGCCCGGGCATAGGCCGTGGCCAGTGGCGTCAGCTGCTCGTACAGATCGTCCACCATGCAGAGCTTGGCCTGTGCCGGATTGAGGGCCACACCCACAGCGGCACCAGCGGGCGAGACATGTTTGAAGCTAGTGGCTGCTGGAAGATTCAGCGCCTGCTTCAGTTCCTTGACCAGCTGCCAGCCATTGAGAGCGTCGCAGAGATTGATGAAGCCCGGCGAGGCATTGAGCACGCGCAGCGGCAACTGCGCCAGCTGGGTGTACAGCTGTGCTGGCTTCTGGTGGGGATTCATGCCGTAGCGCAGCTGCAGCTGGGACACACCCGATCCGTATTGCTTCCTGAAGTAGTCCGAGATGGCATCGTCATAGCTGGCCGTGTGCGTGAAGGCCTTGAGGGCCAGCGACTGGCGTGTCTCCAACGTGGTATCTCCCTTGGCGCCGATCTCCGCCAGCACTCGCTCGTAGTCCACAGCCTCGCAGACGACTGTGACACGCTGATGGTTCTTGGCCGCCGCACGCAGCAGTGTGACGCCGCCAATGTCAATGTTCTCCACAGCATCGGCGAGCGTAACATCCGGCTTGGCTATGGTGCTGGCAAAGGGATACAGATTGCACACCACCAGCTGAACCAAGCCGTAGCCCTGCTTCGACATGTCCGCGAGATCGCTGTCGGTGGTGCGTGACAGAATGCCAGCATGTACCGCAGGATGCAGCGTCTTCACACGTCCGCCCAGCATCTCGGGTGCGCCAGTGATGTCCGACACATCCTTGACTTTGAGGCCAGCGGCACGCAGCGCTGTGGCAGTGCCGCCACTGGCGACCAGCTCAAAGCCAAGGGTCACAAGTTTCTTGCCCAAGTCAAGCAGACCCGTCTTGTCCGAAACGCTAAGAAGAGCTGGAGGGAGGGATAAATGTGCGGTGGATAGATGGTGGACACTGAGAGAGACTTTGATTGAGACTCACCAATCTTGCTGGAGCTCATGGTGCTGCTTGTAGTTTTGCTGGCGTCTGAAATGCAAATGAAAGGCAAAACGAGTTCAGTTGAGGACGTAGGCTGCGGATTGGGATTGCACAAACATGTTTTCGCTTTTTTTACGCCTAGGCAACGACCTACGGCTGTGGGCTGCGGTTTGTCGTTGATACCAGGCCCCCCCCGGTGCAGCTGCAGGGCTGTGGGGTTATCGAATTCGCACCCAAACCGCCGCTTGCATCAGCAGATCAGTGAGCTCAGCTCGAGTGCAACAAAAAATAAACAGAAAATCGCTCAAATTGGTACGTATACGCCTTTATTGCTATGCGAGGGTCTCGGGTTTCGTTTCATTTACAAAAACCTTATCAGCAGTTGACTGCTGCCTCTCCGCTTCCTGCTCCTGCTCCCTCTCCTTTCTGCGCTTTGCCTCCCGCCTACGCTTGTGCTTGTTGGACTTCAAGTGCAGCCCCCACTGATACTCGCCAACAAAGTGCCGCTCGCAGATAGCACAAAAGTTGCTCGTCTCCTCATTGAGATCTGCGCCGGGATGCACACGCTTGGCCATTGGCTCAATCTCGCACAGCTGGCCACTCCTATAGCTCTCCACTATGAACTCAGCGCGTTGGTACACTGCCGCTGGCCAAGCGCTAACATCGCTGGTGTCCAGCTCGTAGAGATCCGGCACCTGGCGATCTTTGCTGCCCAGAAAACGATTGTTGATCCATTTAATTTGCTTCTTGGAGTAGCGACGCGTCACCAGCTTGAGCTCATCGCAGCAGGCGCGCAGCAGATCGATGCCAACGGGCAGACCCTCCTGCTTGAGCTCTTCCTTGCTGGGCAGGCGGTAGGCGTGAGTTCTAAGATACTCTTCGATCTGTTCATCCTGCTGCTCGTTGTGTTTCATCAGGTACGGCACAAACTCCTTGTAGCCGATGGTTTGCAGCACACCCGAGGTGTAGGCCTGCACAGTGACGGCTTTGTTTTCATCGTGAAACTGCCGCAGCTCCTTGAGCAGACCTTGCTGCAGCATTCCATCCACCCGACCATCTAGGCGTGCATTGAGCACGTCCTGTTGGCATCGCAGCCACAAGAGGATTGTGTGGGGATAACGCAGCGGTCCACCCAGACGATTTCCTCCTGGGCGTTGACGCTGCTCTGCTAGCTTCTCCGTCAGCGTCTGCCCGGTGCCCTGGTACACTTCAATGGCGCGCAGAATCTTGCGTCTGTTGTTGGGATGAATGCGATTGGCGCTGCCGGCATCGATGCTGGCCAGATGCTGATGCAGTGCGGCAGTTGTCATCGCAGCCAACGTTTCATCAGCCAACTGTTGCGTCAGCAGGCTGCTGTTTTTGCTGTCCCCCTCCTGCGTGTCCACCAATATGTCCCACAGCAGCGACTCAATGTAATAATTGGTGCCACCCACGACAATTGGCGGAGTGGATTTGGTCAGCAGTCGCTCGATGATCGGCAGAGCAGCATTGCGGAAGTGGGTGACTGTAAAGGGCTCGGCCGGAGTCGCCACATCCAGCAGATGATGCCTCGCACGTGCCTGCTCCTCCTTGGTTGCCTTGGCCGTGGCTATGTCCAGGTTCGTGTAGACCTGCATTGAATCGGCGCTGATTATCTCGCCCCCGAAGCGCTCGGCCAGTTCCAGCGAGAGCTTCGTCTTCCCGGTGCCAGTCGAACCGAGTATCACAATTAAAGGCACTTTGCGCATCATCTTTCCAGCCAATTGAAAGTAAACACCGCCACAGACACGTTTTGCGGCACGTGTGAAACTCACGAATCTCAACAACCTGTTGTTTACTCCGATTGTTAGTATTTTTACAGCATATACATGTTTGACACCAACTTGCTTATTAATAATGGGGTTTAATGCTAATATTTTATGCTATTTTAGCCTTTAATTTGTTTAAAAACTTACAGAAACCGCGAAAATTGTGCAAAAAGCGAGGGAGTCACGACTGACAATATTCTATATCGAATATATCAAACTATCGATAGGCAGTAAAGCTGGTTTTTAGTGTGAACGTGCTCTGCGCGCACAACCAAAATTTAAATTTCAAACGAAACTAATGACTGCTATGAACTTATATTTTTACAGTTTTGACTTGATCTCAAGAAGTTTCTAAAAACGAACTCCAAAGAAATGAACATAGAACACATGCGGCTGGGCTACTAATGTCAATCATTGGGGCCCCCAATAAGACAGACCGTCTCTTAAAATACACATAATCCCTCATGCCCAAGCTTTTGTAGCCGTGTAGCTTGTCGTTTGCCGGGCGGCAGCATGATTTTTATAAACTTTAGAGATTGTTTTGCCATCGAAGCGGTTGTGTCGCGGTATTTTTGAAAACTTCCTTTGAAACTTGTCCAGCTGAGAAATAATTTAATAATCACTAAAACATGACTAGCGAGAAGTATTTAACCTTGAACAATGGGCTGAAAATGCCTTTAATTGGCGTGGGCACTTGGCAGGTAATTTGATATCACAAAATTAATTAAATTGATTACTAATAACTAATGAAAGACTAAGAAAAAACCCGACACGTCATACGCCCGAATCCAGTCGTGCTGCACTCCCCTCCCCACTGGAGGGGCATTTAGAATCTCTGGCGGACCGGTTTTTACTGCACAATAAAAAGCGACAGAATCGACTTTCTCTGGAGTGTAAACCAAACAAAAGCCACAAATGGGCAAACACTGCATGAAACACTGTCGAGAGACACACTCTAGACAGATTGAAATCTTATCTTTGCCACCGCTTAACCGCACTTTATTCCCGTTTTGGTTTTTAGGCATCCGATGAGGAAATCGAGACGGCCATTGATGCTGCCCTGGAGGTGGGGTATCGCCACATCGACACCGCGCCAGTTTATGGCAACGAGCCGGCAATTGGGCGTGTGCTCAAGCGCTGGCTGGATGCTGGCAAGGTGAAGCGTGAGGAGCTGTTCATTGTGACCAAGCTGCCACCCATTTGTGAGTAATTGTAAGACAATGATTGTGCATTAAATAAAAACTTTTCTTGATAGTGAATCGCCCGCACGAAGTGCTGCCAACCATTAAAAAATCGCTGGCCGATTTGCAGCTGGACTATGTGGATATGTACCTGATTCATACACCCTTCACGCTGAACATCAACGAGGATGGCAGCTTCAAGATCGATGCAGAGGGTCTCATGGAGGTGGATCCCACCACAGATCATGCTGCCATCTGGCTGGAAATGGAGAAGCTGGTGGCACAGGGCTTGGCCAAATCTATTGGCGTCTCCAACTTCAGCAAGGATCAGGTGGCGCGTCTGCTGAAGAACTGCAAGATTCGTCCAGTCAACAATCAGATCGAACATCATGTGTACCTGCAACAGCGTGAACTGGTGGACTTCTGCAAGGCCGAGAATGTGGCCGTCACAGCATACTCCCCACTGGGCTCCAAGGGCATTGCCGCGTTCAATGCGGGCGCTGGCATTGTGCGCGATTTGCCCGACCTCATGGACATACCGGAGGTCAAGGAGATTGCCGCTGCTCACGGCAAGTCCCCTGCTCAGGTGCTGCTGCGCTGGATCCTCGACAATGGACTGTGCGCCATTCCCAAGAGCACAAATGCGGCACGCTTGAAGCAAAATTTGGATGTGTTTGACTTTAAGCTAAGTGAGGAGGAGGTGGGCAAGCTGCTGGCTCTTGATAAGAATATTCGCGTGTGTGATTTTGCCTTCTTCCATGGGTAAGACCTCAGAAAATGTTTTCGGAAACCGACAACTCATTTATTTCCCTTCTTTACAGCGTGGAGCGGCATCCGGAATTCACATTCAAGAATCAGTACACCAATTAGGCAAAGAAAGTCCAACGAATGTTCGACACATGCACCATGCACCATGAATCGACATTTACATTTACTCTTTTTTTATATATTTATAAATATTTTTCTTCACAATAGAAGCACACACAAATACTTATGCTTCGTTCTTAACTGGTTTGCGGCTGCAGCTGTAAAGTTTTGGTTATAATTCTCAGCTCAACAGGTTTTCCAGCAGGCAGCGGCAAGGCTGGCTTTTCTTCGTTTATAATCGCTCGTTTGGGGTTCGATTCGTTGGAGCTGCTGGGGGGAATAAACTGTGGAATTATATGGGGTCATTGGCTGCATTGTTAGTACTGGAATTTATTTATGTTTGATTCTAAGCTTAAACAAATCACAAGACTTAGTAGCGAGCAAACAAAATGCAATGCAAATGGTTACAAGCGCTTTAAGGACTGTTTTTCTCTTAGCTATATACAAAAATAATTCGATTCGAGGTACATATTGTACGTAACATTAATAAGTTAATTAGTTGGGTGCTTACAGGCTAATATTAGGGGACTGACTGACTGTTTAGACGGATTCAAATACTATTTAATTTGTAGTAAAAAACGTTTAACGAAACGAAGCAAAGTTATGGGAAAACTGCCATCCTGAGGGGGGTATTATTATGATATTCGTTTATCATATTTGGGCCAAACTCAATTTGATTGTCAAGCCTTTGGCCACAGCGCTTTCTTGTTAGTTTTGAGTATTTAAACATAAAATTCGTGGAGTTATTCGTTGCTCTGCACTCACGTGGTGCGCGTGGCTTCCTCCTCTGAGCTGCGCCTAAAAAACAGCAGTGTAAAACAGACGCATTAGTAGAAGGAAAATAAACTTTTTGACAGTCCAAGCAATACAAAAGCAACAGGGAAAATAAACATTCTCACTCACTTAGCTCCTTCCGCTGCACAATATTCACAAATTTCAAGCTTTTCATGCAATAACAAATAAATCAAATAGTACCTGGGGGGATCCTGATTCGAGCGCATGGCCAAGGCGGCCACCTCGAAGATGCCAATGAAGAAGCACAGCATGAGGGGACCCAATATGGCACCCTGCCAGCCGATCCAGTACATGCCACCCGCTATGGCCAGACCATTCAGATACGGATGTCCGCCGCTGCCATAAATAAATGGGAATCAAAATAAACTGATCTATTTCTGAGAGTTCTTTACTCACCCCTTGAGATCCGCATAAATGGCCGTCTCAAATGTGGAGGGCACAAAGAACTGCAGCAGAAACAATATCAAACCCGTATAGAAGCGATCCTGGGCCAGCCAGAGTTCCAGGAACGCGGGCACCGCACACCAGTAGCTGCCCAGAAATGGCGCAGCTGCTAGAATGGCTGCCAGCGCAGAGGGCAGAAACACAATTCGCGCACCAAACACCGTGTGGACCAGCCACGTGAAAAGACCCGTAAATATGGAGCACTTGAACATGGAGACCAGCACCACCGTGATGGAGTTCTCCATGCCATCGACAATCTTAGTGCCAGAGGTGGAGTAGCCCAGGTACTTGGTGATCTGAAGCGGCGCATACTTTTCCTTGCTGCTCGAGAGGAGGTAGAACAAAGCGGTAAAGAAGACAATCTGCAAAAATCATTATAAATATCTGAAAATAAATTGCAGAAGCTCTATGCTTACCATATCCAGAATAAACTCGATGCAGGCTTGTCCGCCAGACAGCACCAGTGACAGGATCTCCCCAGTCACGCCCATAATCATCGAGAGATTCGTGCGTATAATGTGCCAAAGGGATTCAGCCACTTCGAGGATGGTTTGCGTGTTGCTCTGTGCCCAGCCGATGATACCCTGTTTCGCCACTAAAACTAGCTCTTTAAAATGTCCTTTTGTTAAATAAATGTCCGTAGGTTAGCGGATGGAACATAGAATGAGTTTGTTATTTCATAGAGACGCAGACAGAAAGTTAAGGAAAAGGGGTTAAGAATGCAGCAAGAAAAACAAAAAAAACAAAAGCCCATAAACCACAAAAAGTGTTTCCCCGGGCATATAAATAATAAAGTAAACGTTAATTTGTTACATAAAACAAATGAGGAGAGGTAGAAAGAGGAGCTGCGCTTACCCGGGTTATCAACAATTTCGCCAAAAGTGCTCTTCAGCGCATCCGTGGGCACACGTGGCCCGTAGGAGTCGCCCCGCTTGTTAAAGTCCACCCAATACTGTATGAGCCTGTCCCACACGTCGAGTATTTGCTCCTTGAGCTTGGTGGCATGCACCTTGTCAGCGTCTGCCAGCCAATCGTCAATGTAGGTCTCTATCTTACGGCGACCATAATGGTGCGCATTGTCTAGCGCATCATCGATGGACGCCTGCATGTTGGCGGGCAAAATATCAATTAGCTCAGGACGATCTGTGATCGTCTTGTTAATTAGATCTTTTGTCAGGTAGGCCACCTCGATGGTCTCCGAATAAATGTTGACGCAAAAGAACACGCTCAAAATGATGATGCAGAAGAGCATGGCAATGATCATGAGTATGGAGGTGACAGACTCCACCGAGGACTTTAACGAATCGCGCACAATTGTGTGGATGCGATAGTTGAGTTCCAGCACACCCGGCAGGCAGAGCGGCAGGACAGCAGAATGATGTTCAATGGCCCAGGACTGGAGGTGGGCAATAAAGTAAGAGATTTGTATTATAATTATGCGAACAACTCACCCTCAAGCCCAGATACAGCTCATTGATCTTGCCACACACAAAGTCTGTGATGCCCGTGTACGCTCCGAATTTGTAGATCAAATGCAGCAGCACTGGCACGGCTGCCAGGATGACCATCCAGATGTTTCGGTACAGCACATTGGCCAGGCAGGCGTACAGCAGCAGCTTCAACAGCGTTCCGCTCTGATGACCCTCCGCGGTATCATCCGGCTTCACATCGAACGTATCCGTGGAGTCTACCGTGTCGCTCAGTGATATATCCTCCACATCAGATTGCAACGTCTCCGCGGTGACTGGCCGCTCGCTGCTCGCCTTCCCACAAAGACTAAAATTACTCAGCGAACGCTCAAAGTCATTCTTGTCAAACAGTAACTTCAGGCGGTGCAAATACGAGCCAGAACCTTCGCTACCTTTCAAATGATACGCCGTGGAGGCCGTCACGTACGCCATGACCAGCAGGAAGACGGGCACTTGCAGGGCGCCCAGAAAGCTGCTCAAGTAGCCGGCTATCGCGATCCACATGGACTGTCCAGCGACGACAAAGTGAGTGCTGTTTTCCGGGCTCCAAAAGAAGTGCACACAGCTAAGGTAGACCAGCACAAGCGCGATAATCTGGAAGAGGGAAAGTTAAAGCTGCAGCTGCTGTGGAAATTTCGAGCACAAACCCACCACAAAGACATTGAGGAAGCCAATAACGCGCACAAACAGACCATGCGAGAAGGTGAGCCAGTGCCAGATGGCATAGATGAAGCCCTTGGGCGCATACAGCACCAACAGCTTGATGCAACTTGCCACACCGCAGCCGGCCAGTAGCAGTTGCCAGTGTTCGCAGAGCCAACCGATTAGCAAACGGCCGCAGTGCTCCGTCGCCTCCACGGGGGATAGAAATATTGAGACCAGCACATTGGAATCGCGCTCCTCCAGCCGCTGGAACCAGCTGTGCACGCTCTCCGCTAGCCGACGCTTGAACGGAAAGAGCACGGCGCCCATGAGGAAGGCCCACAGCAGCGGGCGCACAAATGGTCCGAGGATGAAGCACACCGCCACAAAGGCGCACACGCCCAACACGAACAGAAAGTTGTACATTGCCGCACGAAAGCTCTCATGGTTCTGGGAGCGTGTACGGAACAGGCGATTCATAACGCTGTCGAAGGATCGTTCGCGTCGTATGGGTATGGGCTCAGAGCGGTTCATTCAGAGGCGGGTTTACAATCAGGAAGGAACTGGAAACTGGAAAAAAATACGCCTATTAGTCCATGCAAGGCCACTACGCAATGCCCATATGAGGCGGTCACGCCTGTTTGTCTATTTTGGGCGGGGAACTTACTTAAATTTGACGCAGTAGACGAATCAGCGAGCAGCGCAGCTGATTCACATTTGCAGGCTGTGGACACAGTTTGTGGATGGGCTAACAGGCTGTGACAGCTATCAGTTTCGTGTGCTGGACGTGGACAACAGACATCGAAGTAGGTGTAATCCTACTCGGGTTGTTGGGCGGGGCGGGGGAGTGCAAATAAACAAATTTTTGTTGTTGTTGTTATTGTTTTTGCCAAATTACGTCAGCCGTGTGACCGTGGATTAATCGAGCAAGTATACCGGATGATGACCATTACAAATATACCGAAATATACTAAAATACACCTAGAATTCCATATCGACATTAAAATATCCTGTTTGTCAGTTTCAAACACTTATTGAATTATCGATACTTTTTTTTCGTTTTGCAGCACCACTAAGATTTAGCGATTTTCAAAACAAACGACGCCGATCAGAGACGCCATGGGTGAGAATCAATAGATTTTAACAATTAAAATCAGTAATACAACTAAATACTTGCAGAATTATCCCTACAACAAGTACTCAGCTTGCGACAAGCGCAAGAGAATTGGAATAGGACCACCGCCTGTTACTTGGAAATGTATCGCAAAATCATCAAAAAGTCCTATACAACAGAGATACGCAATTTGGTAGATTCCCGCCACATACTCTCAATTGGGACTTTAAATATAATCACATTTGTGCTTTTAGTTAAACGGAGAATGCAAGATACTGGATGTTGAGCTGGACATACCCCAACTGGAAGATCCTGTCCCGCAGGAGGATTACACGCCCATGCCAGATGTAAGAAAACTACAAAGTACACTAAACGACTCGCTATATTTAATAAACATTAACATTAACAGCTTCACAAATTGGAAGAGCTCTGCGAGGCCACACTGACGGGCGCGTCTTTATTGTAGGCGTGCTCCGACCGATCCTTGTCGCTATTCAGCCAGTGTCGATGCAGGATTCGGTAGATATGCTGCAAGCATTCGAACGAGGGCGACTGGCTCTGCAATAGCAATAAGGATACATACTGATGGGGAAAAAAGGAATGGAAGCGCACGACTCACATGGAACAATGGTATTATGGGTCGTTTCTTGAACATGCTGCCTCTGGTACGCAGGATTAGCATGTACTTAACATCCAACTGCAATGGGATTAAAGTCGATTAGAAATCAATATAAGCTAAGCAATGATTTGCTCACATTTTCAATCACTTCATTGAGCACTATGTCATGAATGTGTCCACGCTGCACACAAAAGACCGACTCCCGGCCAAAGGATCGCACCGTCTCCGTTTGCAGGGCCATGTCCCAACTGTAAAACAATTTCTCCGTTTTCACCAGGGCCAGGGCGGTGCGAATAATGACAATCGCAAGAGTTGCAACAATGATAATGGGATACAGGATGCGTGGCTGCCAAATGCTAATGAAGTTGTCCCCGAGACGCCACACGCTGATGAAGTAGACGGTCGATGCGGAGAGAAGTAGCAAAAACCGGCGCAGCTGCCTTTGGCACTGAGCCCCATGCAGGCGATTCACCAGTTCTATTCGCACCACGTCCCCTCCATAGTTTTTGATGCACACTTCCAGATCCTCCTCTGTGGAGCCGGCGTATTTAGCACCCAGGCTGTAAAAACGCTTCCTCGTCAATTCCGGTTCCATTTATTATTGTTTGTTATTGTTTATAAAAAGTATCGGTGTATGCGTGTTTTAAATATCGCCAATGCAATCGCTGCTCAACACTTCGCGCATCATCCTCAACAATTAAGAATTATATACAGTCTTCAGACAATTATTCAATAAAAATCTTTTTACAAAACTGAACTTAAAGTATTGGAATAAACTATAACATTAAACCCATACATCTTTTTTATTTTTCGTTTCTTATGGCGATTAAAAAAATTCATGTATATCGATGGTTTTTTCTTTATTGCACACTAATTCGGACGAAAAACAATATGGCGTCTACGGCCTCTCTCTCGCACACACAGCACAAAAATTTCGTCGTCGGGTCAGCCAACGCTCGAGCGTCGGTTGAAAAATTGTAAAAATATACATTGTAATTGTTACAAAGCGCGTGGTAAATAATAAATATGCGCAAACGTAAATTTGATCAAAGCTGAACTAATGCGAACAAGCGCAGACAACAAAAAACAAAGGCAGAAACAAGCAATTGCAGCGTGAGTGTAAGACTTTTTTGGAAAAGATTCAATATACCCCCTCGCGCCGCTCTCCTGTTCTTGTCCTCTTGCGGCTTCTGTGTTGTCTGAGCGTGTCTCTGCCCATGTGTGCGATTGTGTGTGTGTGATTGAATGCGAGTGTAGAGTGTATTTCTCGAGTGTGTGTGTGTACATGATTCGTTCTCTCACGTACTCCGGGTATGATTGCGGCCTTGCCCGACAGCAAAATTTGAAAATATCCTGCCAAGACCCTTTGCCAGTGGCCCGGCTTGTTGCTGTCCACGGAGTATTGCACATTTGGAGGTAATTTCATTGCTATTTTTTTGTCAAAATTTATGCAACAACGCAAACGTCGCCGTGTGTTGAGTTTCGCTCTGTAGTGTGTTGAATTGAGGTGAGTTTTTCGTTTGCCAGTGTGTGCGCCTGTGGTGTGTACCCGATGTTTTTCTTACGTTTTCGTGTGCGTTTCAATTAAATCCAAAATTTGCGAATATCGGGGCAACGGTGTACACTTAAAATGCGCTGCATTGTGAAATCAAAACACTATCCGTTGAGAAGAATTGGATGCGTCAGAAGATATTACGGGGTAGGTGTGTGTGTCCCGTGTGTTGATTTGGGGGAAGACGGCATTTTTTTTCTTGTATCTCTCGCTTCTTCTTCGTCGATGAAATACGCTGCAATGTTTGCGATTCTGTTTTGTGCCTGCCATTCGCAATAATTTCATTGAATGAACCGCAAAGGAGACGGCCAAAAAACCGATGTACTTGCTAGACGGTGCATGTGTGTGAGTGTGTTGTGTGTTCGTGATTGAGTGAACGTGAAGTTTGTGTGTGTATAGCATATGAAAATACAGAAATTAAAAAAGAAATAATGGAAATATGCTGACATTGCATTTGGGCCAGAACGGGACAGCGTGTAGTAATTATTTGTGAATTTTCGTATTCTTGCCACGAACCGTCCCCGTCCCTGTCCCGACCCAATACCACCCCAAAATGTGCATACAGGAACAGACACACACTCACGCGCATTTTGCGAATGTGTGGAGCATTAGCGCGCGCGTATTCTGCACACATTGCCATGCATGCAAAACAAGATACGACGCGTTCGTAACGGCTGCCGTTAAACAGGCTCCTTCTCCCCCATTCTCCTCTCCTCGCCCAGCCCTTTTCCGCACTGTGCCATTCATTGTGTGGAGCGAACGAGCAAGAGCGAGAATTCGCTCGCACAAAGCGGAACCGAAAGAAACAGACGCGTTCGTTCCCCCAAATTGTGTCCTGCATCCTTTCGTTTTTTATGCTTATCTTTTCTTCGAATTTCCTTTTCTTACTTTCTTCAAACGCATACACAGCCAATTGCAGCTTTCGTAGATTCATGTGCTCTATGAGTGTGTGTGTGTGTGTGTTCAGAGTCCCCCCCTCAGTTATCTTCTTGTTCTCTTTTGTTGCTGGGCAATAAAGCTTAGCAGAGTTGTCATTCTGGCCATTTCTCACTCTTTTATCAATGACTCCAGGCTCGCGAGCCGCCTCGTTTTTTGGCAGGCGTTCAAATCGTCCAACTGCCGTTTATTAATAACCCCACTAGCCAAACATATATTTTTTTGTGTGCAGCTGATTGCGTAAACCTCTATCTCAGCATTTGTTTTGAATTGCCTCGCTGGGTTTGTTTTGGTACAACTTCGCCAGCCGCTCTCTAGACTCGGTAGCTCGTCTTATCAGCACGGAATTGGCCTATGGCGCTTCGTTGGAACAAGTACACTATGCAGCGTGTATTCCATATAAATCGTATACCGTTTCGTATCTGTCCGGCGTAATCGCTGTGCAAATCGTGTTAGAGGCGGCGCAACACGCATTTATTTCAACACTCAACCTTGATGTTGCTAATGCGGGCGGGGGGGTCAGGTAAAGGTTTCATATTGATGAGTAGTGATCTGGGGTGACGCAAATTTGTATGTGATGTGTGGTATCCACAACGGTACACTCACACACACACAAACTTCCGCATCGATGACGTAGTTTTCGCTCGTTTTTTCATTCTGTTTATACACACATTATTTTACACTTTGCTTTCATTGATTTTCGCCGTGTCTGTGCGATAGTCTAATACTGGGTGGATGCCATGCCACCCACTTAACGACGACTCTCTCACTCGCACTCTCGCCGCCTGTTTGTTTTCGTCGCGCGCGTGTTTGCCTCGCCGCTGCCGCTGGCCGTGGGGCGAAAGCGCCTGCTGCCCCCACCCCCCACACACAGTCTGCCGCTGGGAAAGAGCGGAGAATGTGGAGAGTGCTGCTGCTGCTGCCTCTGCCTCTGCTGCTGTCGTGGAGAGATCTAATGAAAAGCGTTTAATGTTTGTAAACAGACCGGGCAAAAGTACAATTTTCTTTTGTGTTTTTTTTTGTATTTCTCATCTATCTTGCTGAAATGCACCCATACACAGATACATGCATGACGAGGCACGCAGGCACGACAGACGCTTTCACATTTCATTCATACATTTTTGAAGTTTTCGCGAGATTTCATTTCAAATATGCCAAAGATTCAGAGATTCGTGCAACGTTCCCTCAAAGACGTGCAACAGAATGACGTCACTTCAAGCGTATTGAATGGGGATAATCTTTATTTGTTTCATTTATTAATAACCCACATCTGATTTTATACTGCAGCGTGGCATTGTGTACAACCGGACCGGAACAGGATACCACCCACCCAGCCGGCGCTGAATTATCAGCATAACATGGATGTACAAGTCAAGCGTAGAGATTAGCCGAATCCTTTGAATTTTAAATTCAAAAATCCTAATTTAATTTAGCCTAGTAGCCGTAGCCTAGCCTAAGCCCATAACTTCTGTGGTTCCAAGCCACAACGTGGTACAAAAAAATCAAGAAAGAACAACCAAGAAAACGCCCAACAGCGCCACAAAAGCCACGAACGGGTATATTGAAAACCAAGAAAGGAAAACCCCAAAGGATTAATCATGACTACGGATACCCGCCGACGCGTCAAGTTGTACGCACTGAATGCGGAGCGGCAGTGGGATGATCGTGGCACGGGACATGTCTCCTCGACATACGTCGATCGTTTGAAAGGTAAGTATTTAGCTTAAATTGTGTACTGTAGGGGCCATGGGCTAAGCTAAGTGCCGCCGTTTTCTCCCCAAACGATCTTGCAGGTATCTCGCTGCTGGTGCGCGCCGAATCGGATGGATCGCTGCTGTTGGAGAGCAAAATACAACCGGATACCGCATACCAAAAACAGCAGGACACGTTGATTGTGTGGTCCGAGGGCGACAATTTCGATCTGGCACTGAGTTTTCAGGAAAAGGCTGGTTGCGATGAGATTTGGGAGAAAATATGTCAGGTTAGTTGTAATGAGAAATCGAGAGAGCAAAATGTGTGGCTGCCGCTTCTTTCTCTGCTTCAATGTGATTGCATTTGTCATGCGTTCTTTGTTCTACTGTAAACTGCTGCAGGTCCAGGGCAAAGATCCTTCCGTTGAGATTACACAGGATATTGTGGAAGAGTCGGAGGATGAACGCTTTGAGGACATGTCGGACACAGCGCCACCCATCGAGCTGCCTCCGTGCGAGCTATCACGGCTCGAGGACATATCGGAGACCATTCAGAGCTGTCTCTCCACGCCGCTGCGCAAGGAGAAGCTATCGATGGCCCTGGAGTCGGAGAACTACATCAAGAAGCTGCTGAATCTGTTCCATGTGTGCGAGGATCTCGACAACACCGAGGGGCTGCATCATCTGTTCGAAATATTCAAGAATATCTTCTTGCTGAACAAGAATGCCCTCTTCGAGATTATGTTCGCCGATGACACAATTTTCGATGTGGTCGGCTGTCTCGAGTACGATCCCAGTGTGGCCCAGCCGAAGAAGCATCGCCAGTACTTGAAGCAGTGGGCAAAGTTCCGTGAGGCTGTTCCCATCAAGAACCAAGACCTGCTGGCCAAAATCCATCAAACGTTTCGTGTGCAGTACATACAGGACATCATTCTGCCCACGCCGTCGGTTTTCGTCGAGGACAACATGCTGAACACGCTCTCCAGCTTTATATTCTTCAACAAGGTGGAGATTGTCACAATGATTCAGGACGACGAGCGATTCCTGCTCGACGTTTTCGCTGTGCTCACAGATACGGCCATTGGCGACACCAAGCGACGCGACACGGTCCTCTTTTTGAAGGAGTTCTGCAACTTTGCTCAAAACTTGCAGCCCCAGGGCAAGGATTCGTTCTACAAGACGCTCACCTGCCTGGGCATATTGCAGGCGCTGGAGCTGACGCTGGTCATGAACGATAAGAAAACCAAGTCGGCCTCCATTGACATACTCACGGCAATTGTAGAGTTCTCGCCGCTGGTTGTGCGCAACTACACGCTGAATCAGGTCAACCGGCCAGAGGGCGTAAGTTTTCAACAGAAAAAGCAGGTCTTACCCCATAGATTTATAATATTTTCTGTATATAGGAGCGCATGCTGCTGAACATTGCCATCGAACAAATGTTGAATGACTCGGAGCCGGAGCTGGGCATTGCGGTGCAGCTGATGGGCATTGTTAAGATTCTGCTTGAGCCGGAGAACATGCTCACCGAGAAGGGAGATTTTCTCAATTTCTTCTACAAATACAGTGTTCAGACTTTAGTTGGTAAGAGTCGTAGAGTGCGGTCCCCACTTTCCAAGGTTACAACTTTCCTTTTCTGCAGCTCCGCTAATTGTCAACACGCTGGGTGACCGTCCGCAAAACGAAGATTATCAGACTGCACAGCTGCTTGGCATTGTTTTGGATATTTTGTCGTTCTGCGTGGAGCACCATAGCTATCACATTAAGAATTTCTTATTGCAAAAGGATCTCCTCAAGAAAATTCTGGTGCTGATGAAGAGCTCACACACGTTCCTTGTACTCGGCGCACTGCGGCTGCTGCGCAAGATAATTGCACTCAAAGATGAGTTTTACAACAGGTAATTAAAGGGTGATATAGATGTATAATTAAGGTATTTATTCGTTCTTCTTTTACGATACAGACACATTGTCAAGTGCAATCTTTTTGCGCCGGTTGTGGATGCCTTTATTCGTAACAATGGCCGCTACAATCTCTTGGAATCGGCCATTCTGGAGTTGTTTGAGTTTATAAAACTCGAGGATATACGCACGCTGTGTGTTTATTTTGTGGAGAACTTTAGCAAAATATTTGATGAAATCGAATATGTGCAGACATTCAAATATTTAAAGAATCGCTACGATCAGTACCAGGATCGACTGAAGGATCGCGACAAGATGGAAAACCGCACAGATGGGTAGGTCTATTCGCTGTTGTTTCCGTCCTCAAGGTTTATTTAACTAATTTTCTGTGGGGTTTGTACAGTGGCCTGCCGATCATACGCAGTGGTGGACGGTTTCGTCGGGATCAGCGTCAAATGGAAGAGGAGGAAGAGATGTGGTTCAATGAAGAGGATGATTTCACCGAGGAAATCGACACATACAACAATGTCATCAAATGTAAGAGACCTTAAAAATATTCTTGTGTGTTAAATAAAACATCTTCTGATACATTTTTGCAGCCGTCAGCGAAAAGAATGGCCCGCAAAACCAATCACCGCAGCAGAAGTCTTCTCCGCCGCACAGTACGTCACCCCACAGCGGTCTACTGGGGGGTCTGAATTCCACAGCGACTGCCACTGCCACAGCCACAGCAACTGCCACTGCCACATCAGCATCAGCAGCCGGTGCACCCGTGGCAAGTGGAAGCAGCAGCCCAGAGGCGGGCATTGTCGATGACCAGGCCCAGGCTGCAGTGCATCTGGCCGCGGCTGCCAATATTGCACTGCAGCATCACCAGCAACAGCAGCAGCAGCAACAACAGCAGCAGCAGAACCCATTCCAGCAACAGCAGACACAGCCTGAGATCGCAGAACTGCACCAGCAGCTGAGCGGTGTCGAGACGCCGCAGAATCAAGAGTTGGTGCTTTCGACATCGCCCACAGATAACGCCTCTTCATCATCGTCGTCGTCGTCATCGGCATCATCATCATCGCTTGAAGCGTCCACGTCATCTTCGGCGTCATCGTCCTCATCCTCATCGTCACCGCCGAGTACGTCGGCAGCCGCTTCTCATTGCGATTCGGCGACAGTAGCTCAGGTTGTGGCCAGTCAGTTTTTAACGATCGCTATCGCCGCGTCCGTGACAGCGGCAGCAACATCGGCTGCCCCAAATCTGGCTCCAGCTCCGACTGTGGCCGATCCCGATATCGAGCCCGTCGACTCACAGCCGCCTCCGGGCACCACCAGCGAGCTCGATGGCCTTCTCGTCCAGTCGGCTGTGGCGGAGAAAGAATTGGTGGCATCCAGCATTGACGCAAGCACAGACTCGGCGAACAGCGAAACGGACAAGTCGACGACCAAGAAGGTAAATAAAATAGATGAGAAAATTTGTATGGTAGTTATTGTAACATTTTCTATTCGTTTCTTACAGGGCCTGGTCGATTATGAGAGCGACTCCGGTGAGGATGATGACGAGGATGATGAGGACGACTCTGATGGGCCACAAGCACAAAAGCGCGCGCGTCTGGCATAGTTGACAGATGTGGAGCAGCAGGGCGGCATCAATTATAAATTAGTACACACATAACCCACACCCACACACTAACACACCAACACCAACGAACGGAACGTAGGGAAGGAGGAGGAGTTGCCGAGAGAGTCGAGCCTATCCGAACAGGAGGAGAACGTCGATGGTCAGTGGTCAACCAACCAGCTTGTTAATGCATTTTGCGGCAAACCACAGGCACAGGCACAGCAGCAGACGGGAGACGGAGGACGGGAGATGGCGGTACGATGTAAGATCGAACAAGAAAACATAAAGTTAAATTTTAGCATAAAAAATTTATTTTAAAGGAAAGCGAACACCTAAAAGTAAAACAAGAAATTATAAATCTTACTTTACTAAATTAATAACTAAAACAAAAACAAAACAAAACAAGAATATATATATATATAAACATATATATATATATATATATATATATATATATACGAAATATATATACATATATATTCAAATATATATGCATATGAAAATATAATTAACTATATGTATGTGTGTCCAGCCGCGCACATTACCGATCAACCGATTAACGATCAGCGAGCGATCCAGGCAGTTAGATCCCCTACAGCAAAATGCTACGTGCTCTCTGTCATGGTGAAATTATTTACAAGGTGACTGTGCGAGGATCACTAACTAATTCAAGCGCTAGAAAGGGATACAGTGTGGTGCAGACATCACCTTGTAAGCAATTTCAACCATGCTCTCTGTTGTGTGCGTTTTGTTTTTGAAAAAAGTTCGGAAAAAGCATTAACGAAGAAACCAAAATAAACATGTATTTAGTAGTAAAACACAGACACTTGCAACACACACAGACACAGACACCCAAGCTCGCGTGCAGAATGAGGTTGAGGATTTTGTGAGTGGTTAGTTTTAGCGCAGAATCCCCTAACAGATCCTGTCAAGTTGGCTGCTGGCTAGCGGCTGGAATGTTGTAAAGAAACGTAACAATTTTGTGCAATATTTGGTTTATTATTTGTGGTATTTTAAAGACAATTGCGATATGTAAGTTGCCTATACCTTAGTTATGTTTAAGAGTTAATTTTCAACTAACTGACAGATGGGCTTACTGCCCATCGAGGTTTTATAAAATTGTATATTAAAGCGTTGACTGTCAACAACTATTGTGCGCAAGGTTCAGGCCCGCCCAGAGGCTTATCTCATTGAGCTTGTACTTACGAGCCACACACAGATCTTGTAGACAGCGCTGTAATGTTTTCAAGCAGGATGATTGTAAATTTAAAAGCAGCAAAATTAAATATATATTCCGATTTAGACTATTTCCCCCCCGCACAGTGCGCAATTGTTTTGTAAATACCAGCAAGTGTGCTGCCCGGCTAGCTTGACAATTTCTGTTCACACCTTCAGTTAATATTACACACATTTGGAGAGGATTATCGATCGATCCAATACATTCTGATCCAATGAACCTTGTATATAATTTAGTCAGCCTCTAAATCGAATTAGACGACAATTGTTCTACTTGCACCACTCGCGACCGTAACAGTTAGCAGCAGTTAAGGACCAAGCTATTGATGAGGATGGTTTCGTGCAGATTGAGAGATTGGAAGGCAGGAAAGGAGCGTTTGTCTGACTGTGTAATTAATCAATTGTTGCGTTACCTTTGAACCATTATCGAACCATACACACACACACACACACACACATAAACACACACACATCATTTACAGCAAAGCAAGAAAAAAAGTAACTAATTATAATGATTACAAATAGAAAGTAAATTATAAAAGTGGGGGGAAACAAACAAACAAAAACAAATAACAATAAAATACAAAATAAAATAGTCTTCTTACGTTTTCCATGTAAGTTCTTTTCATATTAAATATACAAAAAGTAAAACATAATTTGTATTAAAACGAAGGCAGTGGGGAGGCGGCGCATAACCCCAGAACCCCAGCTCCACTCACCATATCCCACACAGACACTTGACTGACGTTTCGCCCTTGAGATCGCCAGCGGAAGTGTAATAAAGTTATTTGTTAATAATCGTATCTGCCATGTGCGTGTGCGTACTGTACTACTTTTTATTTATTTTAGTGTTAAATCGAACTAAGAAAAGAAACCCAAAAAATCCAACTCTCACAGCATAAACGGTTTCCCCTGGAGCAACCAAGCGATCGTAACACCACACCACACCACACCACAGACACTAATTGCATGCCTATCAAATGTAGCTGTACAGATGAAGAGATACAGATGCAGAGATACATATATGTATGTATTGTCCTTCCAAGTTGTTGGTTTTATTTGATTGATTGATTGAACTGCAACACAAAAAAATACAAAAAACACAAGCGCATAGAGAATAAATAATAAAGAAAAAACGGAAAGAAAACATAAAATAAAATAATAAGAAGCGAAATTAATACAAGCAAAACAAACACTATAGTTTATACATAGTATTTATATATGTATGTACTATATATGATATGCTGTCGTCTAATCCCTAAACCTAACACACACACGTACACGTACACCCACACATACCCATTACATATATATAATTTGGATACTTTATTTAGTTGTTTAAACATAAACGATATATATAAACTATATTATGATTATGAGTAAATTAAATAATAGTTTTTAATAGTTTTTAAACAGAAAAAAAACATGCGTCGAAGCTCTGCCAAGCGTTTTTTATTGTCTGTACAACCCTTGAGGTTGTTGGGTTCCCTCGGGTATTGGGTGTTGTCAGGACAACGCAATGTCCTTTCAAGGACCAAACAAATGTTTACAGCCTGAACTTTTCGCATTACGGCATTGGGGATTATCTGAAGAAGTTGCATCAAACATGTCCGTTGAAGATTCTTGGGTTTTTGATTCGTTGGTTTGCTTCCTCCATGGACCCGTGTGGAATGCACCGCTGCAGACCTTCATCGAGCAGAGATCTTTGGGTGAGACTAACAGTAGGGCCACGTCATCTCCTAACCCGAAGCCTAACCCCCTCTTGGTGCAGTCTTCGATCCCAATCTGCAGTTGGACGAGCACAATGAGGAAATCCTACAGATTCACGAGGAATACAAGAACCTCGTCGACTACATGCTCGGCAGCTTCATGGAGGAAATGCAAATATCCCCAGAGCAATTCGAGCTGGCCTGCCTGGAGGGTCGTCAGCAGGGCCAGGGCGAGAATCCCTTTCAGTTCCATCAGGTGCTGTTCCAACAGGTACGCCCAAGAGCAGCCTCTTCCCAGCGTTCTGCTAATGATAATCGTCTCTAGATATGGGCCGCCAATGATGTAAAAATCTTCATACGCATGATGACGCAACGCAATGTGGAGCTGCAGCTGCAGGCCTTGGATTTGATAGAGAAAAATCAATTGGCACAAAATTCCGTGGATGAGGGTGACAGCAACAGCGCCACAGGCTCCGATCAGGGGTGGGCAGATCAAATGTGAATATTTATGCTCCCCTTCTGATGATTTTTGTACCAACAGCGATGCCGCCGTTGACGTGGATCAACTCATTGCCAAAACTGTGGCCGATGAGCTGGAGAGTCCCGAGGCTGCCTTGACGCCCGACCAGGAGGCCAGCTTGGACCTAGTCAACGACAAGTTTCAGCGCTTGAATTTGTTCTTCGAGCAGGAGGACAGGGTGGATCCCACCGATGTGACATCGCGTCAGGAGTATCTGCGTCAGCAGCGCGATAAAATCGTGGAAATCAAGAAGCAGGCACGCGCCAAGCAGCTGCAGGAGACACTGGCCCGTGGCAGTCCGCAGGGCGCCGAGGGTGCACGTCCCAGCAGCGCACAAGTGGCACAGCAGCTGCTCGAGAACGGTGGCAAGACCATGGAGCTCTCTGCACCGCCGGAGAGCGAGGAGAATTCAGCACTCCAGCTGCGCCGCACACTGGCCAAACGACTGCGCAGTGAAGTTGTGGAGCACAATTAAGCGGGAAACGTTTTGTTTTTAGATTAAATTTAAAATATCTTAGGTCTAAGTTACCTTGCAGCTTGCCCTTTCTTCACTATAACTATTCGTTCCCTTTGCTCGTCACTAAATAATTACATAATTGAGGTATAAATTGTTTAAAAATATATGGACTTGGCATTGCTTTTTTTCTATAATTTTTAATTGATTTTGTAATTTGTATTGCTAATTTTAGAACAGAATTTAACAGGGAGTGTGCGTTGTGCCTGGCCAAACGCTGACTAGTTCAGTTGATAGTTGGTAGCTGCGGGGGATATTTGCTATGTGTTATAAGGTACCTTCCTTGCGCGATCTCCGCCACGTCCACACACAGGCAGAGGCTTAAGCTGACAGCATGGCTGTGTGTGGGCGTGGTAGAGCCTTGTAGTAGAGAGTTATCAGGGTTATAGAACTTGTACCAAAACAAAAACAAATGTACAAGTGTCGAAATTGGCTTAAATAAAAGAAAGTAAATTGCGAAATTGTGCCTCTATCTGGGCACGCGATCCCGCAGATACGACATAATTGATTCGGTGCCCTTCATTAGGATTTGATGACGTGGCTGGCGAAATGGATTGCCCACCAGCTCCAAGTGGCTGTAAGGAAAACGAATTAAATTTCTATAATTATTTTTCAGCTCTTGTTCTTACGTTATGTTGGTCAGTGTACCCAAAATGGGCGGTATGAAATCAATGTCATTGTTGCGCAAATCCAAAGTGGACAAGCGCGGCATGCACTTTAGTCCCGAGACATTCAACTCCTTGATGTGATTATCGCTAGCAATGAGTATCTCCAGACCCTGCAAATCGTACAAGCCGTTGGGAATAAACGCAAAGCTGTAAGGGAAACGAAGACAGAGGCTTGTAATTATTTATAATTAAAGTGTTGCTCATGGCACCCACCGATTGTTGGCTATGTTCAGCTCACGCAGCGTGTTCAGCACACCAAACTCCTTGGGCAAGTCAGTCAGCAGATTGTTGGATAAATTCAGTAACGAAATGCGCGTAAACTGTGAAATAAACTGCGGCACTTGGGCAATGAGATTGTGGGCGAGCACCAGTTCCGTGACGAGTTGCTGCATGTGCTGCAAGCTGCACAGGAAGACAGATAAATTCGTTAAAGAAACATTCAACATGGGGTTGCTGTGGTAGCCCACCCTTTTGGCAACGTTCTCAGGTTATTCCGCGCAAAGTCCACCACATGCACACCCTCTGCCTGTGCCAATTGAAAGACTTCATCGGGCACATCGGTTAGTTCCTCCAAATTGACAGCCAAAGTGCGCGTGTGACGCAGTTTGTATCTGCGGGAGAGAGAAGAGGCTCAAGTTATTATCTTTTGCGATGCGTTTTGGGCTTAATGTTAACAATGTGACTTGGAACTTTGTGATACGCTACACCCAACGCGGACAGACGGCGCACTGATTGAAGTTTGAGCTGCTCTGATTGAAGTTGGACCCGTTTTGGCCATAGAATATTTGCTGCTGCTGCGGAAACATGCCACCAAAGCCATTGAACGTTGGAAACTCTTGCTGTTGCTGTTGCATATATTGGCCAGAGGGGTCCATGCTTTGCTCTTGTTCATAGTCCACTGATTGGTACTGCGAATAGCTGCGCGGCTGCACATAGACACAAGAGCGTGGGTCCTCCATTTGCATTTGTGACTGGCACTGATATTGACACTGACATGGAAAGTGCTGCTGCTGAGGCTGTTCTTGTGGCTGCTGCTCTTGCTGATAGCTGTCCCTGCTGCTGCGGCGTAGATGAGTTTGCTGCTCTGAAATGCTGAGCATAATCTGCTGCACATACCTGTCGGGATAATTTGCGGCTGTGTTGCTTGCTGCGGCGCCAGATTCTCCGCCACAGAGACGCGCTCCAGCAGCACCATCGGTGGAGCCACCCTCCTCCTTGCTCTTGGCCAGCGAACGCTCTTGCAGCGTCTTCAGTATGCGCGATGTGCCGCACTGCAGGATGTCACGACGAATCGACTTGATGGGATTACCCTCCACCTGCAGACTAATCAAATGAGCCAGCGAGGACAGACTGACGGGCAGCGTGTCGATGCTGTTGTTAGAGACATCCAAGCGGTTGAGATTACGCAGCAGACACAGCTCATCGGGCAGCTCTGATATCTTATTGTCGCGCAGATCGAGTACCTTGAGGTGTGGCAAGTTCTCACACATCCTGATGGGTATCTTCTGCGGGGAGAGGATTTGTTATAGAGCGTTTATGCATGAACCTTCCCGCAGTCTTCTTACCTCTATATAATTATTGCTGGCATGCAGTTCGGTCAAGGCTTCGTTGCCCTCAAAGTCGGACAGTTCCAGGATATCGTTATGTTGGATGTACAGAAACTGCAGCTTCCTGAGCAGGCCCATGTCCTCGGGCAAGCAGGTGAGGTCGTTCTGCATGAGGTCCACCCTTTGCAAAGCTTCGAGGGGGGACGAGATCAAGGGTTAATGGCAGGACGGGGGCACTCTTAGTGAGGCACTTACAGCGCATGTTAACCAGATCAGGAGGCAAATCCTTAATGTGATTATGGGGCAACAAGAGGGCGGTTAAGCGCACCAGAAAACCAATACCGCCAGGCAGGGATTGTATGTTATTATGCCCAGCATCCTTTTAGGTTTAGAATTTTGGTTAACAAGCGGAGTTAGAGGGGGGATTGGGGGGGATTACAGATTAATAAGACACCACAACCGGGTTTAAGGCAAAGGGGGAGGGAGCTCCACACTCACCAGAAACTCCAGCATGTGCAGATCGCTGATGTCCGGATTGAGTTCGTTGAACTGATTGTAGCTGAGATTCAAATGCCGCAGCTCAGGCAGACTGTACAGCTCCCTGGGCAAGTCGCTGAGCTTGTTGCGACTCACATTCAGGCGCATGAGCTTCTCCAGCTTGCCAATCTCCGGCGGCAGCGATGCTAGGGCGTTGTCATGGAGCTAAGGGAGAGCGAGAGTTGGATTAGTTTAAGGAAAAGTCAGCCTGAAGGCTTGCTGCACATACAATCAACACGGTCAGCGACTGCAGATTCTCAATCTTTGGGGATAGTTTCGTCAAAGCATTGGAGCTCAAATCCAAGTTGGTCAATGGCACTTGGTTCCACCAGGCATCCTCGTCCTTGATGCACAGCTGCTCCAGCGTGGCCGCCTTGCTCTCCGCATCCGCATCGTTGATGTCGTACAATCGCTTTGGCACTGAAATGGATGAGTTATGGAAACAATTAGCTGACTGTTGGCTGCAAGACTAACACTAGGCTACAGGCTTCTTCGCTGGGCTGCGGCGCTGGCTCATCCTCGTCCAGTTCCAGCTCTAGCTCATCGTCTGGGTCCTCGCTCTCCGAGGAGGCCATCTGAAATTCGCGTATCTGATAGTAGCTACGTCGTCGCCTCGGGTGCGGTGCACAGATGCAGAACGATGTCAGCTGCTGCTTCTTGCGCGTTGTTGGCTTGGAGGACGCAATTTTGATGGAGGATGCAGCAACTGGGATCCGCGAGCAGCCTGCACGCTGCGCAAACTAAACGTTGACTGGCGCACATTGGGAACAGCTTTAAGACATCGACTGCAGGCACGGGCGCTGCCCAGTGAAGCGGCAAATGTTGTCGACTCCTTTTACGGGACAGCCAGGGCCAAGTTCGAGATCAGTCGCGATTGTCTCACATGAACTGAAACCACAAGGCGCTGCTGTCAACGAGATCGTTGCACATTGACTGCTGCTGCTCCTCGTTGCGCGGCCTCACCTGGGACCTCCAGCGTCGATATTGCTGCTGCGACACCACTGCATTGGTGCCTAACATTTGAATCTACACATGGGTGGGTGCACTGCATTGCTTGGCGGTGATTTACTCACCACGAGCCAATCCCTTGTTCGACAGATTCAGCGTGCCCGACTTGCGCGCCAACTTCCACAGCTCCTGCGTTAATACTGTATCGTCCTCGTGGGTTGCACGTTCATGGAATAGCGGCTGGAAGGCGTAGTTTGGCCGTGGGGATGCCGCCATACGCGGCCGTGGCGACGCCGCCATTTGAGGTGATCTCGGGGACGCTGACATTTGGCGTGGTCTTTGGGCACATCGTGGAATTCTGCTGGCGGATCCACTTCCAGGGCCATTCCTTGGCACAGAGTCGCTGCTCATGTCGTTGGGATTGCCGTAGAAATTGAACCAGGAGCAGTCGTCAAAATCGTAGCCACTGTCGGTAGGCGAAAAATTACATTCCTTGGCCAAGTTGTTGAAGGCGTACAGGCTGGCAGTGTCTTGGACGTTGTTGAAGCTGGACGGGCACAGGTGGAGAAGGTTAAAGGTGTCAAATAGTCAAATTGCCGCCAGGTTGGCCTTAAATTCTAATTATGTCCAATATGTGCGTCGTTTGTTTTTGCCTTTTTTTTCAGCTGCGCAAATCAGCTGTTCGAGGTGTGAATTGTGCGTTTGACAACACTGCTCGTTTGACTTTAACGGAAAATGGAAATTTAACTTAGTAAAATGCAACTAATTACGTTAAGATCTAACTAAGCTTGGAAGGTCTAGGTTGTGGATAGGCAGAACTTAGTTGGTAATCCCTCTTGCATTTAATAGATTTAGCATTTGAAGAGCTGCAGCTGCACAAAAATCAATTTAAGATGCCGGATCTGGGGCAGATGCTGCCTGATGCTGCACCTGTTCTCCGGCGATTTATGTTTCTAAATGACTTCGAGTGGGTCCAGTAATTGATTTGATCATGAACCTAAATCTGTGCATAATGTGTGTGTTTGTGTGTGCAGGCGGCAAGCCGCTTAAAGGCTTAGGGTTAATTCGCTTAATTCGGTTTTACTTACTTCAACATCTTGGGTTTGACTTTGCTCCGCTTTGGCTTCTTCTTCTGTGGGGAGAGATACGAGATACGTTAGTAACGGTGCAAGGTCAGCCACAGATGTCAGTCAGTTTGTCAGTCTGGCAGTCTGTCAGTCTGTTAGTGGGTGTGGTGTTGAGTTTCCTAGCAAATGCAGCCAATGCACACCTCAGCGAGTGAGCGACGAAGCGGCAAAAATGCTGAGCCCCCGCAACTTGTGTGCTTGGTGGGGGCGTTTGGTCTAGCTACGTCGGCTGTCAATCAAAATTATGAATAACGCTGCCACACGGCGTAGGGTCAGTTGCCTCCAATTGGTCGCCGCCACCACCCTCATAAGCTAGCCCTGTGGCTGGACGGCGCACCGGCATTAGGTGCGAACCAACACTGGGGGAGCACTTGCCAGTTGTCATTTGGTTTTCATTGCAAACGGAACGAAACGAAACGGATCGGAACGGCACGGCACACGTGGATTGTTGTGTTTCTGCTTTTGGATATTGCATCAGCCGAGGACTTACCGCGACAGACTTTCCTTGGCAATGGCGGCTGGGGTGTTCAAGAGCTTTATGCGGGATTTCTTCGCGGTTGGTCCAAAAATTATTAACGTTAAAATTTCGAATTGAAGTTTGGGGCCAAAGGATTCCAAAAGAAGTTTATCCAAAACGAGCAGTTGACAGAATTTCAAATGATTGAAGTTGGATTTGAATTTCATCAGTTTTTGAGCTTACGGCTTATCCATAGACCTTCCTTGGGAATCCCACAGCTGGGGCATATGGAATGTGGGAATAGCGCCAGCAGACAGAATAATCCGCATTAATCCATGGCAACAAATTCTTTTGGATTAGTGCCATGAATCAATCCCTCCCTTTCCTTCCCCCACAGGTAAAATACGATGACAAAGAGCATGATCCGGAGGCACAGCGACTGGATGGCAGCGGTCGCTATTATCCCAATTGCTCATCGGATGTCTGGCTGCGTTCCTGCGAGCGTGAGATTGTGGATCCCATTGAGGGTCATGCCAGCGGCCACATACCCAAGTGGCTCAATGGCAGCCTGCTGCGCAATGGTCCCGGCAGCTGGAAGGTGGGCGAACAGCGCTTTGGCCATCTCTTCGACTGCTCCGCGCTGCTGCATCGTTTTGCCATAAGGAATGGCCGAGTGACCTACCAAAGTCGCTTTGTGGACACGGACACATTGCGCAAGAATCGCGCAGCTCAGCGGATTGTTGTGACAGAGTTTGGCACGGCAGCGGTGCCGGATCCTTGTCATTCGATTTTCGACAAATTTGCGGCCATCTTTCGACCGGATAATGGCACGGATAACTCAATGATATCCATTTACCCCTTTGGCGATGAGTATTATACGTTTACCGAGACGCCCTTTATGCATCGGTGGGTACCAGACCCTTTCCCAATCTTCTCTTTCTCCTCTAAAGTATGTCTGTTCCAGCATCAATCCCTGCACTCTGGCCACTGAGGGACGCATCTGCCTAAGCGACTATGTGGGCGTCGTCAATCACACTTCGCATCCGCATGTGCTGCCCAGCGGCACAGTCTACAATCTGGGCACAGCAATGACCAAGTCCGGGCCGGCCTACACCATCATTTGCTTCCCCAAGGGCCAGCACATGTTCGAGGAGGCGCACGTAGTGGCCACGCTGCCTTGCCGCTGGAAGCTACATCCCGGCTACATGCACACCTTTGGCCTCACCGAGCATTACTTTGTCATTGTGGAACAGCCGCTGTCCGTGTCCCTCACGGAGTACATCAAGGCGCAGCTGTCCAATCAGAATTTGTCCGCGTGTCTCAAGTGGTTCGAGGACAAGCCAACGATCTTCCATTTGATCGAGCGCTCGAGTGGGAAGCTGCTGCAATCCTACGAGTCAGAGTCCTTCTTCTACTTGCACATCATCAACAGCTTCGAGCTGGATGGCCACGTTGTGGTGGACATTTGCAGCTACAAGAATCCCGAGATGATCAACTGCATGTACCTGGAGGCCATTGCCAATATGCAAACGAATCCGAATTATGCCACGCTCTTTCGCGGTCGCCCACTGAGATTTGTGCTGCCTCTCGGCTCCAAGATGCACAGCCACGAGACAGGCTCAGCGGCGGGTAGGAGACGCCTCATCAAGTCTTTGTCGCTGGCAGGTCTTAGCTCTGCTCAACCTTCGAGAACGTTGAAGCATTCTGTGTCACAGTATGCGGATATTACCTACATGCCCACCAATGGCAAGACTGCAAGGGAGGAAGCCGCGGAAGACACTGCCCAGCGTGAGGTCAAGCGTGGCCGCTACGAGCTGGAGGCGGCCATTAATCTGGTGACCCTCGAGAGCAGTCGCGCGGAGGCGTATCAGGACTCACGTGGCATCTTTTTGCGTCCCGAAATGCTCTGCGATTGGGGCTGCGAGACGCCAAGGATCAGCTATGACAAACACAATGGCAAAAATTATCGCTACTTTTATGCCATAAGCTCCGATGTGGATGCACCCAACCCAGGCACGGTGAGTCAGCTATAACCCCTGAAATATCTCCCCTAGTAAAACTCTCTCCCTTGCAGCTCCTCAAAGTGGACGTGTGGCAAAAGACGAGCCTCAGCTGGTGCGAGGAGAATGTCTATCCCAGTGAGCCCATTTTTGTGCCCTCGCCGCAGCCGCAAAGCGAGGATGATGGCGTCATACTCGCCTCCATGGTCGTGGGTGGACTCAACGATCGCTATGTGGGCCTCATCGTGCTCTGTGCCAAGACCATGACGGAGCTGGGACGCTGTGACTTTCACACAAGCGGACCAGTGCCCAAGTGCCTGCATGGCTGGTATGCCCCAAGTGCGGATTAGGTTTTAGCTTAATCTGATTTTGTGTATTAAAATTAAAACTTTGGATTCAAGACATTGGCAATAAACTCGTGCCACTTGCGCTGAAAGATGCGATTGATCTTGCGCCGCTCGTCCGATGTGAGCACCGCATACTTGATGGAGTTCAGGGCCAGCTGCTTGAGGAAGCGCAAGTCCGCCTCGGCCGGCGCCATGGCCATGAACGCGTAGTAAAAGTCAAAGCTGAGACCCTTGGCACCCCAGAGCCCGGGATCATCCGATGATATCACAATGGGAAAGTTTTGGGCAATTAAAAAGCTCGCCGGATGATTGCGCAGATCCCAGACAAAGCCCAGCACCTGATTGGAAATGGGATTCACCTCGATGGCAATGTCACGCTTCTTGATCGTGGACCACAACTGCGGATGCTTGGGCAAGGCAAAGGCGTGTCCAATGCGCTTGGAGCCGAGCAGTATGGCATCCATCATGTTCCAGTCGGTGCGGCCATGCCAATCTGTGGAGAGAACGATCTTTAGTTTTGGTTGGCTTTCCCTTTGGCTGTTTGTTTGTTTGTCTCACTTGTCTCGCCCGCGTGGAAAAAGTAGTTGGCAGTGCTGGGCAGATCGGACAGCTCGTTGACGTATTTGTTGAGCGGATCACCCGTGTCCTCTTGGCCAATCAAATCAAATCCAATGACAAAGTTTGGCTTGGCATGGCTGTGGGGAAAACACAGTTAGGCTTCTTCTGGGCTCTACTTTTCCTTGTACTCACTGCAACTGCTTGAACGTGGTTATGCGTCTGCTCATCTCCTCCTCGCTGGCACGATTCCGCTTGGCGTAGATCACCTTTAAGCCCACAAAGTCATGATGTTTTGCCTTGAACTCCTCCACAATGCGTTCCAGCTCGTTGGCCACCTCCAATGTGCTCAGCGTGCGATTGTTGTCGTCGTACAGCTGACAAAAGGGATTACGGTTAACGCTCCTCTATGGCTGCAAAACATACTCACAGGCGACAGGGAGGCGCGCACCTCGGCGTAGATAATGTTGTCCTCGCACAGCTCCTCCAGCAGTCGCTTGTGGTAGGCGCAGTAGGAGGGTCTGTACTTGTACAACCGATCGACAGTCGTAAAAATATTCTCAAAGCGTTCCCAAATCTTTTTGCGTTGCGGGAGGAGAGCTGGGAAGAGGAAAACAAAGTGAAACGAAACACGAAACGGGCCACTGCTCTATCTCTATCCCTTTCTAGCGCTTGTCTTCTTGAGCGTGGTGAATAAGTTAGTAATTTCACCATGGACAAATGTGCATTTACCAACAAGGTGACTTTGTTAGCTGTGTCAAGAACCAATAACTTATTCCCCACGCTCTCTCGCTCTCTCTCTCAAACTTCGTTTGTTGTTGTTTTGTTACCTTCTGGCCTCTGTCGATGCATATTAATGTGCTTCTCCAGCTGCCGCTCGTACTTGCCCCGATCCTCCGCATTGATGCGCTCCGTGCACACATTCTGCACCTCGCTGTGGCAGCCACTCTGATCGTAGGTGAACACCAGGAGTCCATCCACATTGCGGCAAGTGTAGAGATTGTTAGTTGTGGTGAGATTGCCAATCACCCACTTGGACGTCACCATGCCCGTGTTGTGGCCGTGCAGAAAGGCGCCCTTTGGCATCTTCTGAATAAAGCGAAAGACCTCGCTCTGCCGCACATACTGTCTGCCCTGAAAGAAGTGCATGGCTGGGGGATACTTCTCCGGCGTCTTGATGCCTTCGGCAATCTCCGCTCGCTTGGCGTTCATCAGGATGCTGTTGGCCTTCTCCTCGTCCGAGGTGAGCCAAATGTTGCCGCCCAGCGAGGCCAGTCGCTCCGCCTCCATAATCTGCTCCCTCAGTGTCTCGTAAGCTGCGCGAATAATCGAAAAGGGGTGAGGTCCGACCCACTCGCTCATCTGTTCCGCACTTACGTAAGTCCGTGGCCTGCAGGCCCCCCAGCAGCAGCAGAGGCGACACCAGGCATAGCAGTCCCAGTTCCAGTCCCAGCATCATTGCTTCCCAGTTCCGTCACAGAAATAAATACGCCGTATTTCTGTTTTTTTTTTTTTAAACTCGGATTAGATGCTCGTCGCTCGGCGTTTGCCAGCCAACTGATAAAGCACCCGCTGCCTGACCCATATTGTGTGTGTGTGTGTGTGTGTGTTTGCTTTTATTGTGGCTCTTCGGGTGCAATTTCCACATCTCTCCACACTCGGTTCATGATCTGCGGCAGTGACTGCTGCAGTTCAATGTCAGCGATTAGTCTCTGTACATTCTGCGCTGCCTGTTTGTGGGTGCGAAATGCTATCACTCCTTTCGTTGACACTGGCCCTGGGGCAATTTTGCACATAGATTTCATGAGCGCATCAATGCCAGCACAGCCCATACCCTACCGCACGCCCAGAGAGAGAGTCTGGAGGTGCATTTCATACGCTATACAAATCTGACACAAATCTCTTGCTCTCAATAAATTCTAGAAAATTAAAGCGCCTTTTGTAGCGCATCTCCTCGATCGCCTATACCTGACTCTGGCTATGTTTTCACATATTTGCACATTGTGTGGCATGTGGTAATTTTTTTGCGTATTGTTTACTTGCCCAATTTGTTATTTGTTGATTCACTAAACTGATGCTTGACATTGACTGTGATAAGGGGGGACCGTTCATTATAATAGAAGGTAGTACTATGGTCAAGAGCTCTCTGTGTCACTCAAGTATACGTTTTTTCTCAAACTAAATGCATAGATCTTTGGCAGCGCGAATTAGGCGTACAGTTGATGGAATTAATGTTCATACTTCAGCCTGAAAGTAGGCATGGACTTCGATTTCTAGACAGAACTTTCACATTTGTTTTCCGATTCCTTTTAGTTCTTATTTGCAGCTTTATTTTGAATGTCAGAAATAATTTGCATATTTATTTGATTATTTATGCCTCATTACAGCAATTACACGCAGAGAAAAAAAACACTACAACTTGAAGAAGAACTTAAGACTTGTACAGAAATATTTGCACAGAGCGTGGAACACATGAAAATCTAATTAAAATATGTGAGTAAATATCTAGATGGAAGATTCGATTTTCCACAAATGTAGCTAAATATATTTAAATGAAAGTTTTTTCTCCAGGTGTAAGAATGAATTCATAAAATTTCAAGCACATGCTTAGGCTCAATTCCCGCTGTCTAATTAAGTTGTGCACAAACAAATCAGCGGATAAATAAACATTACAAGCCCAATTCATGCCGCGGCAGTTATTTTCTTAAATGACAACAGAAAAGGTGCGCTCACCTTCGGTGTACTTTATTTTTCTGCTGTTTATTGGGAGGATAATTGTGGCAGCTGAAATTACAGTCGGCACACGGCGCACGGCAGCTGGAGGAACTTTGTAATCAAGAAGCGCGTCCGCAAACGTCAGTGAAAATAGTTGCCAAAATAGAAACAAAAACCAGAAAAATAATCGAAAAGTAAATAGTTAAAAAATCAGCGAAGTATGGAACTCACTTAATATTCAAGGTACGTATTTCTAAGCAACAAAAAGAAATAAAACTATTAGAACAAAATTGTTTTTTTTTCGGCAATGCGTTAAGAGCTACCACTCTAGGGTCTCGGCTCGGCTTCATTCCAGGTTTATCGCTTAATGAGTTGATTGCAGAGAGCCCTCCCCAATAAGTGGGCTCCAGCAATGATTGTGTCACAATTATAGTTATTTTTTCCATGTCTTTTTGCCAACTCTTTTTGTCAACGGCCCCGCCATGGAGGGTTCTCTCAGTTCTCAACGTTCACTGCGAACGAACGGGCGTGTGGCGCGGCGAAAGAAAAAGAAAAATTCCTGACATAGAAATCAACGTGTTCGATTCGAGTCAATATTTGCATAACAACAAATCGAGAACGCGACAGAGTCCTGCCACATAATGAGGCGATGTTCGTTGCTGCTGTTGCTGCCGCACCTGCTGTCGGTTCAAGCGCAAAGCCAACTAAGTAAGAGCCTTCCCATGGGTACTGCCTCCACTTAAATCCTCACTCTCTCCTCTGTTCAGGCTACGAGCAGGCACGCCAAGCGGTGCTCATGGCGGAGGAGGAGCTCATGACTGGCGGCCACACGTATCTCAGCACGCGGGAGGCCAAAGCGGATGACAGCTTCATGCAGTACAAGCTGGGGGAACTGGCGCAGGGTTTTCGCAATGCCGAGCAGAATGCTGCTGCCATGCACTTCTTCAAGGCCAAGCCGCTGATCGATCGGAGCGGCGTCTTTCGCTTTCTGCAAGAGATGCCCAAGGGCGCGGTGCTGCACCTGCACAACTCTGCCTCGGTCAGCTCCAAGTGGGTGGTGAAGAACATGTCCTACATGCCCGGGATGCTGCGCTGCACCACGAGCACGGGTCGCAGTGTGCTCACCTTTCGACGCACACCCAAGGAGCACGAGTGCCAGTCAGGGTATGTGCGGGTCGCCGATGAGCGGAGAAGTTCCATTGATCCGCTGGTCTACGATCAGAATTTTGAGCGGCTCATCAATCTGTATACCCCCGTGCCAGAGCGTGAGTTGGGAGCAGCTTCACAAGAACTTCGCTGACCTTTCCCTTTCAGTGGAGTATCCAACAATCACCAAGGTCTGGGATCGCTTTCAGAGCATGTTTCGAACGTTTGGCGATGCCATTAATTATTTGCCTGCCTTTCGCGCCTACCACTGGCAAATGCTCGAGGAGCTGTACAACGATAATGTGATGTACGCGGAGATTCGCAGCGGTTTTTCACGGGTAAGGTATAAATATATTTCCATTGCAAGATAAACGGAAGTTTAAACCAATTTGCCAGCAGCTTTACGATGCCAGTGGAAGGACCTTCTCGCGGGAGCGCACCATTCAAGAGTTTTATGCCTTAAATGAGAAATTTGTGCGGCTGCATCCGGACTTTCTGGGCATCAAACTCATCTATGCCGTCCATCGTGGCCATGACGTGGATCAAATCGGTCAACTCGTTGAGGATTTTCGGCAATTGCAGTAAGGAGAACGAAGCTTCAAGCGTAGTTTCCCCACTGATTTCTGTTTCTTTTTCTATAGCAAAGCCTTTCCCAACTTTGTTGTGGGCTTCGATCTGGTGGGACAGGAGGACAAGGGCCAGCCGCTGTATAAGCTATTGCCTGCTTTGAAGGATCTGCCGCCAAAAGCGCACTTTTTTCTGCACGCGGGAGAGACGAGTGAGTGGTTCAAGGGAGCCTCAAGGATTCCCAGCTAAGACTTGCTCCATTTCAGATTGGTTTGGCGCCTCCACGGACATCAATCTGCTCGATGCGCTGCTGCTCAATAGCACCCGCATCGGACATGGCTATGCGCTGGCCAAGCACCCGATACTCCTGAATGCGGTGAAGACTCGCCAGATAGCCATCGAAGTGAGTCCCATCTCGAATCAGGTGCTGCACTTGCTGTGGGACATGCGCAACCATCCGGCTGCCCAGTACCTGGCGCTGGATGTGCCGCTGGTCATATGCAACGATGATCCGGGCTTCTGGAATGCCAAGGCCTTGAGCTACGACTTTTACTATGCCATCATGAGTCTGGCACCCAACAACGCTGGACTGCGAGTGCTCAAAACTCTGGTGTGGAACTCGGTGCGCTATTCGCTGCTCACGGAGAAGGAACAGAAGCGCGCCTATCAGATCCTGGAGCTGACTTGGTCACGTTTCATAGACAAAGTGCTGCAGGGCAGCGTCTTCTAAGTAAAGATCATTTTTTAACTATAAAATTTCTGTTTTGACTATTTAATTGCTAATTGTTTGCCGCTCTTTGCCCTTGTGCAGCTGCACAAAACGTTCGCAGCTCTCGCGGATCTGCTCGTAGGCAGCGTGGAAGCCGCTCATGCCTCGGGTCTGCGAAAGAAGAGATACAAAATCTAAGATACACAAATTGGAGAATAATTCCTTATGTTACTTACAAAATATGGATCCTCAATGATCTCATCTTCGATGCGGCCCAGAAAGCTGCCCAGCAGCATTATCTTGCACTGTGGCGGGGGCTGCAGTCTGTGGGCCATTTGGCGCAGCTCCGCCAGATTGCTGTGGTCCATGCCCAGCACGTAATCGAATTCGTAAAAGTCTTGCGGCGTTATCTAAAGCAGAAGGGCATAGATTGTAGATTATAGCTCTTGGTATGTGTACTCCCAACCGCTTACCAGCCGTCCCAAGTGTGCTGTCTTTAGGCCATGCTGCTGCAGCAATTGCTGGCCACGTCCCTGTGGCAATGTGCCCACATTCCAATCTCGGAGACCCGCGCTGTCCGTTTGCCAGTCCTCCAATTGTTGTTTCAATATCAAATGGTTCAGCACAGCCTCCGCCATGGGCGAGCGACAAGTGTTGCCTGTAATGTACATTTGTTTATGAAATTAATAAACATTTAATAGCATTTATTGTGACTTACCAATGCACACGAAAAGCACCTTCATCGTGGGGGAAACCAAAACGAACTGCAGCTTGCAGGTGCGGACTGACTCATTTCTGAAGTGAATTTCACAACACAGCTTCGGCATGCCGAATATTGTATGCCCTTCGTGTTGGACAATCAATAAATTTCTATTGGGTGGTCGCACATTTTACAGCACTGAAACCAGTTGCCGCTTTGTACCAAACATTTATTAGTTGAACTTGCACTATGAGTATATATTAGATATATCACAAAAACACATTTAAGCCAAACGCTCCTTCATGAAGGCGGCACAGGCCACCACACACTGCTGATAGGCGGTCTCAAAGCCAGCGGCACCACGTTCCTACAAGGTCAAAGCGGTCATTGGGGAACGTATCTTGAAGCTAAGCAACTCACATAGTAGGGATCCTCAATGATGCGATTCTTGGGCTCCAGCCCAAAGTCACCCAGCATGAGCAGCTCCGCCTTGGAGCCCTTGGGCGCCAGCCGTCGCAGCTCGCTCATGTTGTCCTCGTCCATGCCGAATATAAAGTCGAATTCGGTAAAGTCCTTTTTGTGGATCTGCCTCACAATGTGCGTGCACTTGAGATCATGCTGGGCCAACGTGCTGATGGCTCGTGGATCCGCGCGGTTGCCCACATGCCAAGGCCCAATCGCCGCACTGTCCACCACAACATTCTGCTTGTGCGCCTTCTCCAGCGTGTCCACCATCACCACCTCCGCAATGGGGGAGCGGCAGATGTTACCTGCAAGGTCACAGCGTCAAAGATTATACTTTAAATGTAGAATTTAATAGAATTATTTACCCAAACAAATCATGAGAATTTTTTGCACCATTTTTTGTGTGGTTGTTTATCGGAATTGGATGGGCTGTCGATATTTTCTTGAGCAGGGTATGCTCGGTGTTGCTTTGGAAATGTTCTTATTATTTAAACAATATGATGCTATGTTTATTGGTTTGTTTGTGGTAGTATGTAAGAGTATAACAAGTTATATAATGTAGTGTGATGTCATTTCATGGAATTTGATTCATTGACTATCACAGATAATTACATATATTAATTATCCTATATTAACTGCTTTTTAACAAAATTGTTTAATTATCATCGTTATCGTCTAACCAATCACCAATGGAAGGTGGTTTCATGGATTTTTTTATTTTTATTTATTTAGTATCGTCAAATATTAATAAATTCATATTTTATATAGTTGTGTGCTTTTAGTGCGTTCAATTTGTATTCCTAGTCGACGTATATCGATACTTTACTGCGATAACACACAGCTGATTGCTGCGTCGTTCCAGGTTCATTTGCAGCTTAAAAGGTGCGCCATATTTGAATTTGGTTTACCAGATTTCATTCATTTGCGCTTGTTTCAGAAATTTCTCACAGGCAATGGTGCATTGTTCGTAAATCTTTTTGAATGGAGCCAAGCCCATGAGCTGGAATGCATTACAATTAAATAAAACACCAAAAAGTGTTCATGCGGAACCTCTCACGTAGTATGGATCCTCGATGCTGCGCTCGTCCGGCTTTAGGCCAAAATCTCCAAGCAGCAGCAGCTTGGCCCTGCCACCTTTCGGTGCCAAATGCTTCAGCGATGCCAAGTTACTCCGATCCATGGCCAGTATGTAGTCGAATCTTTGAAAATCCTCCGGCTGCAGCTGACGCGCCACGCTGCTGCATTCGATGTTGTGCTCGTCCAGCACCCTCAGCGCACGCTCGTCCGGCCTGGAGCCGCAGTGCCAACCCTCAATGGCGGCGCTCTCCACATACCAATCCTCCTGCAGCCCCGCCCTGGCAATCTTGTCACGCATCACAGCCTCAGCAATGGGGGAGCGGCAAATGTTTCCTGCGTGTGCATGGCATTTGCATATTAATTAGTGGAATGGAATCTCTTTGCGGGGTTATGATTGTTCGTCCTGCTACGCACCCACGCAGACTATCAGCACGTTCTGTGGCATGTTTAAATATATTTCGAAATTTTAGTGTGGAGGTACAAGAAATGTTTTCTAAAGCAAAATTGACAACTAAATTCACAGTCAAGTTTTATTTCTAGCCTAAAGTAAACATCAAATTCGAGCGCAGCGTCAAGTGGGTAAAAATCTCTCGCTCTGTCTTCACACCTTCCAGGCACTTCCTGCTGCCTGCTGCACTTCATCCTGTTTACCCACGCCTTAAATGTAGTTTAAAAAGTTCAGACGGGGTCATCTGTCCCTACGGGAATCTCTACGGCTGCCATGAAGAGGTGATGAGCACTGTCCTGGTCCTCCGTCTCGCTGGTTGCCCATGAATATGCAAGAGGCTGCATCCGCTCCGGACAGGCTGGATTCCGAAATGTTTAATGACATTTAAGAAGACGATGACACTGCCCCGCCGCCGGCAGGTGACCAGGGAACAGACCTCCGTCTCTCAATTCTCATTTCTCAGACGGGCTGAAATAAAGTTGCTTTTAAAATAAATTCGGTTTGTTTTTGTTTTTGTTTTTGTAGAGGAAAAATCTGAGTTTTATGCAAATTGTATGCCCCAACCATTAAGGCAAACAAAAGCAGGCACCAGACGTCTGTCTGTACATAAAGTTTTGCCAAGTTTTTGTAGTTGTTAAATACCCTGGCAGGGGCATCCTTCCCTTTTAGACAGCTCGTAAAACAGTTCCTGTGGCACTAACCAGCTGATAGGGTATCAAGCGCGTCGTTCTCTTTGCTCTCTTCCCTTGCCTTCCCTTCGCTCTCTTGTTTGCTTGTTGTTTTTGTGACACGAGGAACTTCCAAGCGGGACTTCCAAGCGGGAGTGGAAGGCGGCTTTGACGGCATCAAAGTGAGCTTGTCGGATTGCAGACAAATGTTACGTACTCTCATCACACTCTTACATATGCAAATGTCCCTGGCTGGCTGGCTGGCTGGCTGGATGGCCTGGCATTGCTGCAGTGCGTCCTCCGCAATTGACAATTGTTGAAAATGCAAATGGAAATGGAAATGCAAAGACATGTGCACCACAACAAGAACAAAAACAACAACATGAAACGTGTACATATGCCACAAGAGGAGAGGCAGTGGCTAGGCGTTGTCAGTGCTATCATCATGCGGCGACAACGACGCTGGATAAGATAAACGCCACAGCTGGCGAGTCAACAACATGTTGCGGGGTACATGGAATTACTATGAAAAGAAAGGTCAGGCAGTGTGCAAATAAATGAAACACAAAATAGATTCTCAAGTGCAAATGAGTCAAAATGATAAGAGGTAGAAGAAAAACCAATCTTCTCTTCCCACCAGACATGACAAAACATGTCTTGGTCGAGCTGAACATCCATTTTGAATTTCACATTTTGCATTTGGCAAATGGAAAAGCGGAAAACCTGGCAAGTTAGCTGGCAGACAGCTTGTCTCTCTCTACCCCCAACTGCATCTCTGTATATCTGAGTGCTTATTTGTATCTGTATCTTTGCCTGTCGCTGCTGTCTGTCTGTCCAGTGTCTGTGCAGCTTCATCAAATATTTAGCGCCAGGCAGGCGTTGGCGGGGACGGCAAGTACGGGGGTTATACAAATAGGAGCATTGTGCTCGTTGAAAGTAAATACAAAACGGACGTAGCATAGCTTGGGATAACAAAGTTTGATAAACTATGAAAGCAGGACACCGACTTTGACAATACTCTAAGATATATTTCGTTTAGCTTAAAGTTCAATTTCGGTTAGAGAGCTGATTTCAAGCAGATTAAGTCGCATCCGTTTCCGCATACACATGTTTATATGCACGAAAAACAATCTTCCCACACTCCTACACACCCCATATACCCCTGCGTACGACCAGCATTCATTGAGGGGTCTAAACAGGGCAAAACTACCCTGTAATATGTTAGGGTGTGAGTGGGGGAGGCAGAGAGACAGCAGCAGCCGGCACAGTCAGCCAAAAAGCCGGCAACAACAAGCTCTGGCAACAAAAATCGGGGCGGAGTGCTGGCAACATGCTGCCGAGCTGAGTGGGACGGGCATGTTGCCAAAGTTCATGCCGGCAAACAAGGTACAGCTATAGAGGGTACAAAAAACATAACGGCCTCTTTGTGAGGCACCAAAGCGAGACATGAATGCACTTTAATGTGTTTACGATGCACACATAAACACACCCTCAACATCCTTCACAAACCCAAGAGCAAGGCAAGAGAGTTTATGGTCTCTACCTGTTTTATTTATACCCTGCCGGCGACCATGCAAGCAAAACTGCATTTGTGTGCGTGCTGTCAACAGACTGCATTTGACTGTCTGTGTGCATTTATCTCGTTTCGACTTGAAACTGCAGCAACCGTGGTGCCAAAAGTGACGAGCAAGTGGCTGGACACCATACAACTGTAAACAGATCACAGTAAACCCAGGGAATTTGTCTGCCGTAAACAGAACTCAGCGCACATGTGTTTCTACCCACTGTGCAGTGGATCAAACAAATACTTGTTTTCAACGTTCAGTGGTGCTAGTAGTTGGCTTTTGGGTTTATTTTACTTGGAAACGTGAACCGAGGCGGACGTGTACGGCGCTACCTGCCTCTCTTCTCCTCTCGGACATAACGAAACGAAACGAACGCGGGCGCGTAGACAGCAGAATCGAAACTAAAGCGAAGCAAAGCAACCGCGCTATAAAAACACCAACAACAACAAACAGCTACGGCATCCCCTTTACCCCCACCGCGTGTGTGTGTGTTTGTCTTTAGTTTTATGGCGCGCGCGTCAGGTAGATTTTCGATCATTTTTGTTGTTGCCTCGGCGTGCGTTTAATGGCTAACAAAATCATCCATCCGCCTAAAGAGCTAAAGATTGCTAAACAAAAGCAAGTACAACGTAGTGTTTAGTGTAGTGCAGTGTACACTGTCCGGCTTCTAGTGCCACAACTCGCGATTACTCATCATTGGCAGCGCGGAGTAACCAAAGAAGAGGAGAAAGAAGAGACGACGACATTTCACTGCGCTTCATGGTGGTTTCTCGGTACCTGTCCCGGTCCCCAGTGTCCCAGTGTCCGCCCCAGTGATTTGTCTCTCGTTCTTTCGCATGCTCGTCGTTGCGGTTACAGCAACTTTTACGAAATCACACACAAAAACCAGTATCTGAGCCAGAGTATCTGTAAGATACAAGAAGGCAGCGCACCAGAGCACATATTGGAATTTACTTAACACGTATGCGACGCACCACCACTACCACGAATCAGCAGCACCAACACCACTACATCAATAACAGCACGAAAAACATCTCGAAAAACGGAGCCAGCCCCAGCGCTTGGTCTATTGGATTTTCAACGACACGAAACGGCTCTCACATCTGAAGTCCCGTCCCTCTGGGTAGGTACACACACACAAACACAACAGTCAAGAATTGGTCATAGAGTTTTCCCAGGAAAATTGAATGCCGCTCGCTCCGATCTGCTATCACTTGTTCAGCTGCGTTTTTTCTTTCCACCCTCGCCCTCGCTTGGCTAATGAAGCTGACCTGACCCGCAGCCCAGCTACCTGTTCGGATTGACCCTCAGCGGCAGTGCAGTGCCGCCGCCTCATAGGTTTTCCCATTCCCATTAGCCGATAGAAGATCTCCCTGCCCTCGCCCTGCCACATATCGAAAGCTATTTATAAATGCTGCCACCGTACCGGGTCCGAGTCGGATGGGACATCGAGTCACGGCTTACGCGCTGTGCGTTTGGTGGGGCCCAGGCTGAAGCCCCAGAGCCGGTTTTTGGCCCTGCCTGTCTGGCGGGGCCAGCATCAATTCAATTTCTACTGGCTGAGTGAGTTTTTTACTCGTATATGAAGAATCTTCATCTCCAACTCGAGTCTCTTCCTCTCTCCTCCTCCCTTTCCTCTTCAGTTCGAGTCTCTCAAGCTGGTTTCTTTTCTCTGGCTTTGTTTTCTTTCGTTTCGTTTTCGTTTTTTTAGCATTTGCTGATCACGTTGCTTCTGCTTTTGGCTCTACTCTGGCTGATGATGATGCTGTGGCTTATTGCCGCCAAGATTATTGCCGATTTTTTTGTTGCTGTCCGACTGGCTTCCCCAGTCCAAGAAGGTGCATGGCCTTATTTACCCACTTTCCGAATCGCTCACCGATTTGTGCCCGTTTTTTTGTGCTCTGTGCTGCTGAATCATACTCGCGACTCGACTCGACTCGAATCGTTTGAATACTTTAGCCAGACACACTGAATCGGGCACACCCAAGCCCATGGCTCCACTTCACCATTTTTAGCATTGACTCAACCTCAAACAATGCACGGCCAGGCACAGTGGAGCATTGTTGTGGACCCAACCCAACCCAACCCTTTGCGGCCACAGAATGGAGTTAAAATCAAAATGCAAAACTTGTTGCTAATAAACAACAATTACAGCAAAACAGAAACAAGTTCAGCTAACCACAAAAATGCCCAGGAGCAAACAGACACACACATGGCAGCAGCAGCAGGCCCCAAAGGCAGAGTCAGATACAGACCAAGAGCCAGGAAGACGCAGACCAACTGGCCACAGGCCCCTGTCACAGCGGCAATTTTGTGTTTTTTGTTTGCAGTGTTATTTTTTTGTGCTGTTCTTCCTCTGAAGTAAGTGCCATGTGAAGACCAGCTGCGTCCGTTGGCCACAGCTAGAGCCAGAGTGCGGCCTGCAAAAGTGGCCATAACTGTGTCAGTGTGCAACTGGAAGTGGTCTAAGCCTATTAAGCTCAGCGCTTGGCTTAGGATCGCTTGGCCTGGTCAGCAGCGCTCTCGAACGCCTCAATGTTGAGTGCGATTAAGCCTAATTAGTGGCGACAGACACAGTCACAGAATTGGCAGTCCAGAGTGGTGGGTGCCGTGGGTTGGGGTCTGCCCTAATTAGATGAGCTGCCAATTAAGAGTTATGCCAGCAGAGCAGCTGCTTTTTGCCACTTTCGTTGGATGTGCGCACAGAGAGAGAATCTTTTTATGAACTCGCAAACTTTATGGTAAAGTATTTTTGCTATTATTTGTTGTTGCCTCAACCTCAATGCCCCTCAATGTCTACACCTCCTCCTGGCTGCGTCGCACGCAGCGTGCAACTTTGCGCTTGAACTCCGCATGATCCTCGCGATACTCCTTGGCAGCATCCACATTGGCCGCAGACTCGCTATTTGGATCTGTCAACATCGATATAACCGATAGGAGTATCGTCTCCACGGTGTGCACGGGCAGCCAGCGCTCCTCGGCCTTCTCGTAGCCCCACTTGTCGTCGCCGGGTTCGTGCAGAATGGAAATGCAAACGTCGCCCGACTTGTCTATGTTGGGATGCCAGATCTCGGTGACAAACTTCATGTACGGCGGTCGCAGCGGATACTCCTTGGGAAAGATGAGATGTGCCTTGAAGCAGCCGCCCTCGTACAGCGTGTCCGCTGGCCCAATGATCACCACCTCCCACTTGAAGATGTCCGCGTCGTTGATCAAGCCAGCGGAGAAGCCCTCAACGGGATTTCGATGAAGCTCCGTGAGCTGACGACGCAGCAGCAGGGAGGCTTGCTGTTCAGACATGTTACTATAATACTAGACTGCGGATAAATGGAATACGGACATGGGCAAGGAGCTTTAGCTATGCGATTTCTACTTACTGGAATTTTGGCTACGAGTTTACTTATTTTTTGTATTTTTTTTTTGGTTTCCTTTACCGCTGAACAAGGCCGAATGCCACAGGCAACAGTTAATGCCAGAGCCTGCTCTGTTCCTGTTTTATTTTCAGCTGTCAAATGTTAAGATTTCAGCGTCAGATTTCGTGTAGTAGCCAGCTGAAAGGTTCATAATTCTTTAGCGATAATCTTTTGAAAGTTTCCATGTAGAATGTGGCCAAGGAACATAACTTTCTTTTATTTTCTTTGCTGTGTGCTGGTCTCTGGCCTTTTCCTTGATTACAAATTACTTGGCCTGGCTACTACTGCCTTTTGCCTTTTGGGTTTGCATGGAAATTATGATGGCTGCCACATTGTTGCCATTGCTCTTGGCTTTCGTAATTGCGCATACTGCAACTTCGACCACGACATGTGGCTGCCTCCCCACACACACACACACACACACACACACACACATCCACTCTCTGTGGCTTTTTTTTTTGCCAATTGCATTTTCGAATTGCGCCGTTTTGCCTGGCATTTCTGAATCCCCCCCTGGGGCAGATCTGCCTATCGCTGGAGCCCGAAATTATGTTGCCGCAAATGTGTGAATTGTTAATGTCTCTTTGCCAGCTTTGCCTGTGGCTGGATGCGGCTGTGGATTGTGCCTACCAGTATCTCTGTGTCTCTGTGGCTGACTTTTCATGTGGCGGCTGCCGTTTGGCGTTTCGGCGTTTCGGCATTGCCGGTTTTTCTAGTTTTTCCATCGCGTTTTCACAAATTCCAACAGAGTTTCAGTTTGAGTGGTAATATTTAGCTAGTCGTTGCTGCCACAGCAACAACATGTGTACACGCTGCTAACAAACAGAGCGGCAGGGAGGGGGAGAGGAAGATTCGAAATTTGCTGAATGCATTTCGAGTCTGTCTCTCTGGAGAAACATGTTTGGCCGCGCACACATAAGACTGACAGCTGCTGCTCTGCGGGTTCTGGTTCTTCCGCTGCACAACAAATGCCCATTTAAGTGCCACATGTCGTAGTAGCACGGGGGAAAGCGATATGATGCCATCGAGCGCTACGCCACGAACACGTGCCATAGTCATCATCACCATCCGCTGGCCCGTCCCAAACTCGTATTTCCATTTCGCCTGCGGGGGAAAAGTGTCGTCCGCCGCTCGTTTAAAGTGATAAAGTGGCATTGACTCCGAACCCATTTCTTTTCGTTTTGCCGAATTGATTTCCAATATTCATTAGGACTGGCCGCCCACCAACAGACAACGCCCACGCGCTGACTGGGGTCGTTGCCATGGCAGCGCTCGGCAAGTGGGATGTGGGAAGCGCAAGGGAAGGGGAAGCAGCCGCAGCAGCAGCAGCAACGTTCGTTTTCATTTCATTTCATTCTCTTATTTGTGTTTGGAGTGTGAGTGTTTTTTTGGTGGGCGTGCCCACAATGCGACAATTGCACTTCCGGCAACACGCGAACTTCCACGACCAGCAGCATGAAACAAATATTCGGCTCAGCCGCTGCGCTGCTCCGTTCCAAGCTGAATTTACCTACAAGGTGAGGTCTTTACCATAGGGAGTCTCCATCCCTTTCTAGCGCCAGTCGCCTTGCGCGTGGTGAATATGTCACCTGCTAAGTATATTCACCTTGCGCCGCTCTGCGCTGCTCTGCCGCTGCTTTGTCTCTGTTCTGCACTGCTCTAACGCTGCCGCTGCTCTTCTCTATTCTCTTTGTCTTTTTTTTGGGTTTGCTCTGGAGAGCAGGTGGCCCGGCCTCGCCTGTGTGCGTGCCTTAAATTGCTGGCTCATGTTGCGACCATCAAACAGCTGACAGCGTCGATCAATTGAAATTGCTTTTCATACACACAGCGAGTGCCGCTGTTCTCCCAGCATTATCCCCTATAGGGGTTAGGTGTGCATCGATCTACGGTAGTCTTGCGGTTAGTTTCTTGATGACTTCCTGCACCTAATGACCGAGCAACTGCGCAACCTGCTGGCTGGGGCACATATTAATAGTTCTTTTGTGGCAGTGCATTTCTCAAACAATCTCTAATAAAATAGTGGCCCCAAGGCGCCTCTTTCTCTTACTCACTCTCTGTGTGCACTTCTCATAAATTCAAGTTAAGTGAGTGACCAACAGGATTTCATTTCTTTATTGGCGCTTTGAGTTATGCCCATTCCCATAACCATATACACAGTGAACGCTCCCAGTACACTCCTCGTACACTTGTACTCCGAACATAATTTCCAATTGCATGTAGAAAAAAAGTGGAAAAAAATTGCACTGCACACAGAGTTGGCCATTACCCCAGGCCCCCACCCTACACCCAGACTCTGGGTAGAACAAAACAATGCTAAAGAGAGAACTCAATAAATTGCAGAAGAGCGAAAAGTGGAAAGAACGCAAAATAAACAGAATAAAGCGAAGAGGAAAAAAATCAAAAGCAAAAGCAAAAGCATGCAGCAAGCAGCTTTCCCACTTGCAGTTTTAATGTGTTTTGTGCGTTGCTCCTCGCTTTATAATTGAGTTGCCAGTTGGAGCCGAAGTTGCGGGCAGGCAGCGGCAGAACCAACACTGTTCCCCAGAGGCAGAACTAGTAGCAAAAGTGGGAGGGCACAGAGTGGGAGCTGCTATTGCCCCTGCCCGTGTGCACTGAATGCGAAAAAGTTTCAACTGAAACGCGATATTCTTATACATTTTTTCGTTCCTCCTCCTTGCTTTTTTTTTGTGCATTATTATTATTCTCATAATAATCAGACGGCAGCTGGGACGGACTTACCTTTTGTGCAATGCATTCAAATGGAAATGGCAGACGGACGCTTTGGGGATCTGCTGCACTGCCGCTGAGAGACAAAAGCCTGGTCCGTAATGAGCGCTTCCGTCAAAACCCAAGCAGAGACACACAGACACAGACACAGACAGTCGTGGCCCAAAAAACGGGACAGCATTTAAAAGCGCATTTCCATGCTGCCAACTTCCATATATTACGTATGTATGTATATGAAATGTGGTCAGGGCGTGTAGCTTTTATGCCCCACACATAATCACTCAATTCGTTGCTTCATTAACGTTGCGGGCTTTTCCTGGTATTCATGTGTGAAGTGTAAGGCGTTCTGCGTACCATATTTCATAACTCATAACAAATGAGCAAAAGTGTGCTACTGGGATCTCCTCCAGCACAGACCCCTTGCCCCTCCAAATGAGCCGTTAGACAACGCTGATGGGCCGCTCAGAGTTCATTTACTCCGTCGCGGCGCTGCTCTTTTTTTGTTTTGTTACCAAGAAAATTCTGTTAAAAGCAGCAAAGCAAAGCACTATTTGTAGTTTTTATTTCTTTTTTTTTGAAAATGCTTGACTTGTCTTTTTTTTATATTTTCTTTGTCGTGTTCCGGGCTGAAAGCAGAATCCAAGCTTGGCCTAAAAAAGTGCTTATTAAATTTAATGACAGCACGTTTGCTTGCGAAAAGCGATTTGAGTTTTGTTTAGAGTTGTTTTTGTAGTTTTTCGTTGCTCTTTTTCCAACCTTTAGTTATAGCGTTTTTTAGTCGGTTTATTAGCGGAGAGTCTGTGGCACAAAGGCCATAACAGCACAGTCTTTAAGTTTAATTATGTGGCAGTGGCACTCTCCATGAAGTGGATACTTGCAGAGTTTTCAATTGAAAGTTGGTTTTTTTGATTTGTTGATGCTTAGATAATAGTTTGTTTCCTTTAACATGACGTAGAGGGAAGCTTAAGGACAAAGAAACAGCCATTAATCCTGGACAGATCTCCGTCAGCTTTTGAGAAATTTGTGCCGCCCATCAACGTCATTTGGGACATCCCCCTGACTGCAGCTCTTGGCCAACAGTCTTTGCATTTCTCATAATTATGCGCAACAAACTGGCATACAATTTATGACCAGCAGACAGACATTTTGGCATTTTGCGGCAGTGAAAGTATTTTAATTAAATGCCCTAACCGCAACGCTGGACTCTGGGACCTTCAATCACCATTTAGACCTGCAGCTTATGAGGCGGTAATTCGCAATTTCAGAGCCATTATTCAACTGGTTTCTGTACTCCACGCTGGGAAGAAAGCAGACACGAGGGACGTGCTCGTTGAACTTCAAATTGTGCGCGAAAAAAGTGAAATTTGTAGTCTCCAGATCTTCAAAGCGGGAAGCGGGAAGCGGGGAGATAAATCTGTGGGCCAAGCGGGAAGGAAGCAAACATTTGTAACATTAGCACAGTTCCCTCTATGCTAATTTCTTGACTCTTCCCAGCTGCGGATTTATGAAATGAATTTCGTTTTCGTTTTCGAAAGCAACAAACAGCCAAGAGCCAGAGCCCAAGACGACGCCACACGGAAGGGCAAAGCAGGAGCTGGTTGCGTGCCAAGGCGTTGGCCACAAATGTTGACTTTTATTCACACAATTACAGCCGGCAAATTTGCATTCATTTCCTCTGGCAGCAGTACACCTGTTCACCTGTTCACCTGCTGTTTGGCTGCTCCCTGCAGTGCCTGGGAGTCAGTGGAGCGTGTCCATGAGCCAGTCCGTCGCTTCACTTGTTAACAATTAAGCGACGAGCCCCGAACCCTTGACATTGTCTTGTGCACAATCTTTGACCTGAGAAACCCAAACCACCGATTGGTGACCATCTAATTAGCTTTCTTTGTGGACATTGAGCGCCTTTCTCGGTGCCAAAGTTTCGTTTTCAGCTCTGAAAATTTACATTTTTCCACAAGCAAACAACAAACAAAGTGGAGAGACCAGACCCATGGAAATGCTCAAAATTCCATTTCGGTTTGCTATAAATTATTCAAAACTGACCCGCGGGCTTTTATTGCTTTTGGTTTTTTGTTGCTTGTTTCGTTTTGTCTTTCACTGTGGGAATAACGTCTCGAAGCAGACATAAAACCAACAGTTTGAGCGGAAATTAACACAGATACTTACTACTCAAGCAGGAGGGCTCTCCAATGTCTGAACAACAATCTCCCTTCCTCTGTGTTATGACATTTCATTGGAATTGAGACGTGGAAGTGGAAAATGAAGCTGATGCCTGATGGCAGCTGGCAGATACGAGTGCGCAGACAGGTGAGGCCAGCGGCTTATGTTTGTTTTGGTCTAAATAGCCAGCAGATGACAGTGCAAAAGTCTAGCTGTCTACAGTTAGTATTTGATGCGGCATAACGAAAGAATGAAGAGGATTGGGCACACCAGAGACTTGAGTACTTTACAGTACAGATTGGTTCTCTTCTCCCTGTTGATTTCTTCTGCTGCCAATTAATAGCAAAGAAAATCCATTGATCTTATCGCATTAACCTGCATTTCCTGTTGTCTCTTGTCTGTGGCCCTTGCGGCTGCCGCTGTGCGTTCCATTTCGCTTCTCTGAACTTCGCCTGCAAGCGAATAAATTGTGCCAATTTTCTATATATATATATATATCAGCGGGTATCGCATGGCATGGGCCTCTGTACACACACATGGCCTGGCCACTTCATCACGCAGCGTTGGCCAAGCGTTGCTGCTGTTGCTGCTGTTGCATGCAACTAAGCGTCACCGAGGACGCCCAAGGGGCTGGGGCCAGCCTCCTGCTCTATTGTTCTGGCCGTGCTCGTGCTTGTGCTAGATTTATGCACTGCCAAGTGCCAGTCCCCCTCCTTTTGCACAGAGAGTTTCGATTTCAATTTAAGGCGGATGTTGGCTGTTCGTTTTAATTGCAGACTGCAGAATTATAATTCATAAATGAATGGTTTGCTCTTCTGGCTCTGCTGCTCTTCTGTTCTGTCTCAGGTTGCAGTTGTACTTGCCCCTTAAGGTGGCACTGAACTTTGCAGTCAATGAACGGGCTTGCGGCTCACTCTCGGCTGCGGTTCAGTGGCCAATGCACTTGACACTGGCACTGCCACTGCCAGGGAGGCTGCAATTTCCAGATTGAACTGAATGTCCGAGCCTATTGGCCGGCCACTCACTCACTTTCACTGATCGAAAGCGTGAAGCCAAAGTTTAATTGAATCTGTGCAGCTGCTTCTGCCAGCAGCAATGATTGGTAACATTCAATGGACGCGAGCCTCTTACCAACTTTCAAACCGTTGGCCGTTTGAAAGTTATTGGCCGCAAGTGTGTGGCTACACACCGCCAACCCCTTGCAACACACACACACACACACACTCGTGCAGCCGCCAACTCGCAGCAAAACTAAACAGAGAAACGTGTCAGCAACTCTGCCGTCTGCCGTCTGCCGTCTGCCGTCTGCGGTCTGTCGCCTGAAAGAAAGAAAAGAAAATAAAAACTTCGACTTGGCTTTCCACTTCGAGAGTTGCGACAAAATCAATAAGAAAACTTGGCTTCGAAGTGAAGTAAAATGGGCCAAGACGGGATGGAGGGGAGGCAGGCAGCCAGCAGGCAGCCAGCAGGCAGCCAGCAGCCAGCCAGCAGCTCCTCAAAATCAGGGGCGTGCCCCCGTTGCAGCAATTTGTTATACGCGTCGCCTTAAATTGGGTCACCAAAAAATGTTCAATTATTTGCTGTTGCGTCGCCGATGTTGGGTGAAATGCAGCGGCGTGCCACCAAACGGGGCCAGTCGCCCTCTACCCCACCCTCCCCCTCGCCCTTTGGGTGAAGTTGGGGTGTGCGGAGGGGCGTGGAGCTGGCGCACATTGATTTTGGGCTTACACAAAACTCGTTTTCTCTGTTGATGCAAGCGAGATTTGTGTCTCTTTTTTTATTTGCTGTCAGCCGTGGGCGGGAGTTCTCTCTTTATTTTGGAATGCGACGATTTTTGATACACTTTGGGAGCAGAGTTACAAGTTAATTCTTATCTGTTTATTCATTTAAATGTGTGACATTTTTAGCAGCAGTTATCTTGGCGCCAGAAGACACAGTTTGAGCTAATCTCAGTTGGTGCGGGAAGAGTGATAAGAGTAATATTCGGGCAACAGATAAAGAAATAAATCAGCTGAAAAATATATTTAGAAATGATTAAAAAGCAGAGCGATTGCCACCTTTGAAGGAAAAAAGAATCAATTCAAAAGCAACATTAAAGTGGAAACACTCTGTAGATGCCCTAAGCTATGGCCTTGACACCCAAAGAGTGGATCGTTTAAATAAAAAAAAGCATCATAAATCATAAACAAATTACAAATTGTTAGGCAAACAAACACACAATGCGGAATAATGTCGAAACACGAACCAAAAATTATAAATTAAATGAAACCAAAAATCGCCCAAATATGCCCGAAGAAATATTTCCAAAAATTCACCTATAAAAGTGCATTTAAAATTCGTTCTCCGAAAACGACCAAATTTTATTTCGTTTCATATAATTTTTTTTGCGCTCTCTCTACGCTACTCTACGGATTTTTATGAGTTTTACAACAAGTTTATAAGCCCAAAACCCTTCGGCACACATGGGAATGCCACACACACACACACACACAGATACACATGCATATGTGTGTGCGTGTGTGTTTATGCTGCGACTTTCCATTTGCAGAGATTTCCACATTTCACATTTTTGGATTTGAGATTTCAATATGTAAACGCCGCTTATACCAAATGCGCCATGAATAAAATTCGTCTCGATTCGAATGGCAGCAAACGTATCGAATTGGTAAGGGGCTGGAGATGGGGCGGGCAGCAACCAAATGGGATTTGAGTTTATGAGTGTAGAGCTGAGGGGGAGATTGCAGGCCCGAGCTAACATTAAAGTTGCTTGCACAAATCAATGCAAATGCACGAAATCGGTTGCAGAATATCAGCAAAGCAGAGAAGCGAAAGACAGGGGGGAGAGAGAGAGTAACAGTTGCGGTTGGCCTGCGTTTGACTGTGTGTGGGACGGCACTGTCAATGGGAATGAGGAATGGAACATGTGGAATTGGACTAGCTCTGGGGTGTGGTCGCTTGACTAAATGCTTGGAACACTTTGTGGTGTGGGGGGGGGGTGTGGGGATGTACATAACTGTTTACATACATAATTAAGTTGTTTGGTCGACATCATTTCTGGTTGATTTACGCGCGTAAATTGAACCAATTTATTGCCTCATTTCAAAAATATTCTGCTTATCAGGCTGTGGCTGGCCCACATTCATTCTCGACTCTGTGGCTGTGGCTGTGGCTGATAAGCAGCGCATCACGAATGTTGCAAGCTGGAGGAATGTTGACACAAATGCGCTGTACAATTGTGCTAAGCAGACACTACAGCAGCTGCTCCAGTTTGCCTCTCTCCCCCTCTGTCTCTGCTGCTGCTACTCTGGCAATTTGCTGTCAAATTGTCGCAAATTCTTACAAGCGCCGCTCATTAAATTTACCCAAATGCCAACGCCAATTGCAATTGCGGAGTGCTGCAAGCGGCATCGCATGACAAATTGCAGCATTGAGTTTCAGACAAGTGCCACCAAGTGCTACTGCCTCCTGCCTCCTACCCAGTTCCCATTCAACGATTTGCCAATGCAATTTTACCCCCAAAAAAGACAGCTGCAAACGGAATTGGCCTGGCCCTAGCCCTGTTCAGCAAATTTGTCTCTGGCATTTTGCAACGCGACTTTCGGGCACTTGAAGGGTGGCTGGGGCAGGGGCAGGGGGGAGCTGCTGATAAGCGGGCTACTTGTCTACTTGCACCCGGACGACTCCCAAGACAGCTGAAAGTGCTGCCATAGATATAATGTTGGAAAACGCTGATTACGGGCATTACGAGCTGGCAAAATGGGCAAGTGGCAAACGGCAAGAGAAAGGCAAGGCAGGAAAAGGTATTGCTGGTGGTAATACGACTACAAGCCGCGCCAAAATGTGCTGATCGAGCGGCAAATTGCTTAATGAAGCGTGGCTTATAGCAAAACAAAAAAAAGGAAAAAGAATACTCGTAACGGAATTGCCGAGGCTTTGGTCAGGTGAGCCTCAGCCTCAGCCGCAGCCGCAGCGAGCGAGCGATCGATCGGAGCAGACAACAAAATTGGCCAGCGGAAAAGTGCTGCACGAACTCGCTGCGATCTAGGCACACAGCCTCCACTTCCCTCTCCTGAGTGCAGCTTGTGCAGGTGCAGAAAAAAAGCCAATCAATTGCGCAATCTCGAGACCAAATTGTGAGACTTTTCCACTGCGAAAACCTGCCCGCGATCGTGGCCAGGCTGTCAACGGCTTTGGGTTTTTACTGTAGCTCTTTGTTGTTGTTGTTGTTGTTGTGTGCCCCACAAAATGTCATTCCATGCCCGTTCATTGAAATTGAAAGCTGCAAAAATTAACATTGCACGCGGGGCACATAAATACAAGTTTTGTGGACAACAAAAAAACCTAATTGTAAATGCAAATTCGAAAAAGAGAAAACAAATATCTAAGGCCAAATGGGAGGCTGTGGCTGGGAGGGTAACGAATAAGGGTTTACCCTGGAACAGATGGGGAAATTTGTGCAGATTGAGTGACCAGAAGTGGGTGTAAGTTTAGGCTGCAGGGCAGCTGTTTGAAAGGCATCAAATATAAATATTTATAATAGTTTTTCATGTAATATTTCGACACCATTCTAATACCCTTTGCTAGCACAAATGACACATACAAATGCATGGTCACACAGTCAGCTGCGTTGACTAAACTGCTGCTCGATGTGGCTGCCAGGTTGCCGGCATTTGGCGAGTGTTACGCGACTTTGAGCGCTCTAATTGCGCGCTTGTTCGGCTAACACACAACAGAAACAACAGAAACAACAAAAACAACTAAAACCACTGACAGCAGAACCTAAAACAGCAACAACAATGCGACGAGGCGACATGCAACAGCGCACAGGCGTGGAACGAACATTTAGACTGCGAAGCAAAAATTCAAATGTGCTCCGCAGACAAAACACGCGACTGGCAGGCAGTGCACTGTGTGGCAGATAATTTGTTATTAAGTGGAGTGGAAATGCGTAGGAAAATATATGATATAATCGGAGAACATGCATGGCCGGGCGTATGGCAACAGGCGTTGAGTTTTTCAAGATCAAGTTCAAGTTTACAGCGATGGCAGCTCCATGGAGTGCGCTGCACAAAATGTCGTAGATCGAAGTTTCTGCTGTCTGATGGCGTTGATGGGAAACTTGCAAATGCTTCTGTCACACAGCAAGCCACAGAAACCTTGAAGCTGTTGGCAATTGGCCAAACGGCACACAGCAACAACAACAAGAAAAAAAAGTGTCTTAGGATGCGGCGGGCAAAAATCACCTTTTGACCCACTTTAAAGAGTTGCTTGTGCTTTGCTGTTGTGCATAATGAGGCAAATGATGTTGCAGCCACTGATTGATGGGAAGACACAGAGCGACAGAGAGAGAGATAGAGAACCGCAGCCAACCCTGAGGCTTTGCTGTACAAATCAATCCAATGAAAGCAGCGTGTAATGGCAGTGTACAGCAAGCATGCCCTGCAGCTGCAGCTATGACTGTGTGACTTTGGATGTGTCTCTGCTTTGGGTGAAAATCAAACGGAACCAACGGAAGTCAAGCGCGATTTGTGATTCGCGAATCTGCCAGCCAGCCAGCCAGCCAGCCAGCCATTTAGCGCCGTTGGGGGCTCCACAGTTAGCTGCCGATGACATCGCAGCCAAAATGTCAAATGTGAAAAGCAGATGCTTGCGGTTTAGCTGCAGCCGAACGTGACTCTGGCATTTACGGACTTTAAATGAATTGCAGCCGGAGGAGGAGATTGCAGCTTTAAGAGTTGTGCAGCGGAGAGGCAGCTGCCTGGAAGAGCAACGACGACCCCATTTAAGTGTGCCAGCGTCAGCCAGCTCTCTCCCTCAAAGATACACAAAACGCACTCACGGTGGCACACACTTAATTATGCATTAGGCTGCCCAGGTAGGAGGAACGAGCAACGCGGAGTTCAACGAACTTTTGTGGGGCTTTAAGGATGTCAAGATTTATGCAACTTAAAGCACGAATAAGTGTAAACAAAATCTGTGCTATTAAATGACATTTCCTGCTGCTGGCACCCACCCAATTTCCCTGGCAGCTAAAGTCTAGACTCTAGAGCCTTAATTAATTCCGTTTAGCAACTGTCCAGGCGGTGGCATCATTAAATCAGTCTCCATTGTTTTCGAGCATCCATCTTGCACCTTAAGACTGTCAAAGGTGGTCGATGTGTAATTGGCAAAATACGTTCAGCGTTTGGTTTGCGATGTGCCATGTGGCCATGTGGCCATGTGGCGCGCTCAATGGAGCGTGGCAGTGGAGGGCTGCTGCTGGCTGTTGGGCTCACACTTCAGTGCATCAGAGGGGGTAGCAGCAGAGTGTAGCTGGCAATTGATGGCTTAACCCACGCGTGTGGGGGGGCCAGAGGCATTTGTGTAGATTTGAATTGAATTTGCAGCACGCACGCAGTTTGGCGGATTGACCATTGTTGTTGTTGTTGTTGTTGCTGTTGCTGTCGTCGTTTACTGACCACTTCACAGTCTGCAGAGTAATGAATGGCTTAATGTGTGCAGCAGCCCGAGTGTTTGTGTCTGTTTGTGTGTGTGAGACACATGGCAGCTGTGCGCAAATTTATATTGCCTACTTTTTGGGGCAGCTGAGGGAGGCTGGAAAGAGGCTCCTGCGGACAGGACTGTGAAGCTGCAATTGATTTTGTTTTGCTGCCCGCACATTGCCCAACAATTGTCTCCAGCTGGAACTTCTAGAGTTGCTCCACGAGAGAGACCAGCACGCCTCGTTGCACACCGGAAAGAGCAGGAGGCAGTGAGGCAGGAGGCAGGAGGCAGCCGGAGGCAAATGAGTGTGTCCTGTGCCCGCACGAGCGCCTTGTTTATTGAATTTGGGCCGGACTGGAGTGGAGTGTCTTTTGTGTGAGAGGCTGACAACGATGTGTGGCTGCTGCTGCAATTGCGGATGTGTAATTTTTGCATGTCTCCGGCATTACATTTTGCAGCTCCCACACTCTCTCTCCCTCTGTGTGGATGTGTGCTCCTGGGCAATTAGGACTATGATATTCCGCTCTAAATCTCCTGCTGCTAATTGTTTGCAATTCCACAAGCAGACAGACAGACAGACAGCCTGCAATCCAACAAGTAATTGAAGCTCAAGTCTGACCTCAGCATAATTGCCTGTGAATTGTTTCGATTATAATTGCCAAATGTCATGACATAACGCTGTCCACATACATACAGCCTGGAGGGCTGGCTGAACTTTATTAGTGCTCGACTTTGACCCAATTTTGGGCAGGGAACTTCCGCTCTGCCTGCCGCCTTTTGATTCGATTATTTGCCTCAAGCAATTTCCTTGCTTTTCATGAATAAAATTTGATCAAAATAATATTTTTCTCCTCCTCCCTTGGCAAACAGCAAAAGGTAAATGCATCTTTCGTGGACGTAGTCCGCTCCCCCACACCCATACAAGTCGAACTGTACCGATCCGAGTGGAGACTCCCATGTGCGCGTGTTTTTGTCGTTTCCCAGCCGGCACGTGACTTGTGTGGGTAAGTGGCTTGGCCTCTACCCCTCTTCCCCTCTGCAACTTCAACTTCCAATTCAAATTCTGTTCGCTCTTTGCTTTTGCATTTTGCGTGCAACGATTTGTGTTGCCCCAAAAGCTGATTTGTGCTTCGTGTTGTATGCAACGTGCAGTCAGTCGTGTTTCTTGTTTGTCGTTGCTTTGTTATAGGCTTTTAATTGACATATGCGTTTTTTACACGATTTCTTCTGCCAGTTGTTAGCTGCTCCCCTTCCAACTCTCCACTGGCTGCATGCTAATGAATCTCTCTCTTCTCTCTCCCTCTCTCTCTCTCTCTTTGCAGTTCTCGATGATGACTGTGCCAAGCAACTGATTGGCTGACACACACACACACACACAGACACCAGCTAACCCCCTACTAAAGGTGAGTTATTAGCCCGTCTAGGGCCATGGGCTATGGGGTATGGGGTATGAGTTGGGTTTTCGGTTAATTGGCCTCGCATGCGCTTCGATGTTAATTAAAGCAGACAGCAACAGACAGCAGAGCACGAGTGGGGGCAGGAGTGCTGGTTAGGGCTTAGATTATTGATATTAACACCAATTTGTATGACCTCGCCACGAGTCCGCCTCAAGCTTCATTTTTGTTGAGACTTTGTGCGCAAATCTGTGCTCATAATTCATGTTTATGCTGCTGCTGGCGTTACATTTTACTTAGTTGCTTTGACTAAATTAGAAATAAAAGCTGCCAGCGCGGAGCTTGAGTGAAATTTACCAAGGGAACATTTTAAATTAAAAAGGAAAGCTCCACAGAGCTCCTAGCTGAGGCAGCTCCTTGGCTGTTACGTGTGCGGCCAACTCTTCAGGCAACCCGCGCAGCTTTCGCAGAGCTTTCGTCCGAAGTGCAGCTTTCACTCAGCACTCGCTCGCTCTCGCTCTCGCTCGCTCTGTCTGTGTCCTGGCGAAACGTTTTTGCAGCAGTCCCTCCGCGAACTCGACCAGAAACGGAACGCGGCAGAACGGAACGTTGGCTAGGCGCGCGCTCGCTCGTCGCTCAGTTGGCAACGCAAGAAGCAGGGGGGGCAGCGACGGAGGAGAAAGAGGAGGAGGATTGGCAGAGCCACGCGAAATCCTAAAAGTAAAATGAATTAGAAAATGTGAGCGCCGTACCGACGGTTACATAAACGAAACAATATTCCTCTCGAAAAATACACACACACAAAAAAGAAAGCAACTAAAAAAGAAAATCGACAAAAAGCAAAAAGCAAAAAGCGCGTTCTGTGTGAGAGTGAAATTATCCTGGCTTTGCTTTGGTCGTTCCTCTGCCAGTGCCTGTGCCAGGGCCAGTGCCTGTGCCTGTGCTGATTGTGCTGCTCACGTATATTATGTAAATGATTATGTGCCAGGAAAACGGAGCCAGCCAGGCAACAGCCGAAGACTCAGCAGTGGTCGGAGCTCCTCTTCGTCGTTCGATGTGTGGCCCGAGCCCACAGCTAGAGCCAGTGCCAGTGCCAGTGCCTGTGCCGTGTCCACCTTTAGCTGCCACGTTTTCAACGTCCACTGGGCACAGACACTGGAGTTCTGTTTCTTTTTTTGCGCCGCCTTTTCCTTTTGACACAAAGTAACACTTTTTCATCTTGCCACACACACACACGAGTGCTGCTATCTCTCTCGCCACAAAGGCAGCACCTGCAGAGGGACAAAAGGCAGCTCCAAATTGTTGCCAAGTTTTCCCATCTTTGGCAGCGGCTCCTCTCCTAAGCGAATAACTCACAGGCACCCGCCCCCACTTGTCGCCTTCCCAACTGCTGAATAAGTTATTTTAAAATAAAAATGTATCTTGCACAACAACATGGCAGCAAGGACACTGTGGCAGGATGTATGCTTGTTCCCCTGGTTTGTCCAGCCATTGGGGCTAGTGTTCGAGCGCTTAATACAAATCAAATTTAAGCATTAATTCGACTAATTGGCGCTCGTAAAAGTTGTGTGTGGCCGGGGCAAGCTCCGGGGCCAGCGGCAATGCCACTGCCAATCGCTGTGTGGCCGTGTGGCTGGCTTCGATGGCAAATTGAATGAAAAGCCTGACCCAGCGGTTGACTACGGTTTATTTAATTAAACTCCCGCTACGAATGTGCACCATTCGAAATGGAAATGGAAATATTATCCCCAAGCCCCCCCAACTGCTCCCGATGCAGCAGCAGCAGCAGCAGCAGCAGCAGCAGCAGCTGAAACTGAATCGGCTTTTGGTCTTTGTGGTCACTCGTTTGCGGGTTTTATGAAGTTTTCACGAAACTTTTGCCAGTGTCCACCTGTGCGCTGGCCTCAAAAGTTACGAAACTTTTGTGAGCTTTGGCTTTTAATTTATGTTTTTAGGGAAGTTTCTTAGGGTAGAGAAAAGGGCAGCTGTTTTGGCAATATTTATAATCAATTTGGAGCTCACTTTATCTGTTTCTAGCTGCCATAATCTAGGGCCAAGAAATGGCCAGGGACTTCCTGCCTTCATGATTTATGAGCTGTATAAATGCACGTTGAAAAGTTAACTATTTCCACAGTCTGTCTCTTGCCTTTCCACTTTTTCACATGCTTTTGCCATTTCAATTTTCATAATTTTCATAATTTTCGTAATGGCATTGCCTAATTTTGTGGCAGCAACGAAGAGCAGACTAAACAATTTTTGCATTTTGCAATTTTCCTCTGCTCTTCTGCGTTAAAATGTAAAATTAGATTTCGCACGCGTCAAGTAAAGTGCACGAAACGCAGCAATCAGCTGCCACTCAGGGATGTCATGCCGCAACCTACTTCTGCCATATATAAATCCACTATAGACCCAAACTCAAACCCCTTTGCAGCTAGCACTTAATTTGCTGCGTGCTTTCTGCTTTTGCGGTTTGTAGTGCATCGAATTTCGCTGATTTGAGATTTTGCATGCATCAGCAATTAAAAGTTGGACAGCCGCCGATTCAGCAGCAGGTAATTGCAGCAGCAGCAGCCAGCAAGGGGAGTGCTGCTTCGGGTTTGTAATTACAAAAGTCATTATGTCTCCTGCGTCACAGATCGGGAAAGAGTAGCGAGTAGAGAGGCCCCCCCTTGTGCCTGAGCGGCAACTTATGTCAGTGGGAAAAGTTTTGTGCTAAACTGTTTGAGTTTTCGCAGAGCCGCAAGCAAACTGTTTGCCAAAACTCTGCATGACAGGCGCCTGCTGTCGATGCTAGCCAGCTCTTTTCTACGTACTTTCCACCTCTTCCCGCTCACTCTCCCCTCTCTGTCTCTTGTATAATATATGACCCTGGGTTACTTCCTCCCAGTGGGGGGGGGGGGCTGCTCTCAACTTTCGGCTTCGTCTTCGCTTGAGCGTAAAGTCAAGCAGTCAAAGTGCATTGCAAAATGAATTTATGGGCACGAGTTCTGGCTGTGTAATATTTCAGTTTACTGCCTCTAAACTGGCGTGCAAATGAAAATAGTTTCGTCTTGACTGTCAGTTTGTGTTTGCTTCTTATTGAATTTGTTGCCCACACACCAAGGGTTCTGGGTCAAAACTAGCAAAATGTTCAAAATTTATTATGGCACAGAGCAAAGAACGCCACAACCCTGCCCCGAGGCACAACAAAATCGAAGACACTTCAAGGGAATGGGCAGGGGCATGGCCAGGAGCATTGCGAATGTGTGTGACAGTTGGTGTGTCTTTTATAGTTTTATGTGTAGCATAATCAATAACAATTTGCATTTATATACAATGGAAGGGAATGAAATGAATGGACGACGTCCCCTACAGGCAGCCAAGAACCCCAAAAAAGAAAGGGAAGCAACAAAAACAACGGCAGGAAACACACACAAAACAAATAAAAACAAAAATGCCAGAAGGCAGGACAGGGCAGAACAGGGCAGGACTGTGCAGGACTGTGCAGGACTGTGCAGGGGAGGCCACAGCTGAAGGGCTAGAAAAGTGTTTTATGCCTGTCCTTTCCCCACTTGAATTTCCAACAGCTCTTGGCTGTACCCCACACTTCATTAACGTGGATTGAGCATGTAATTTTGGATTAGAAAAAAAGCGTTAAACAATAATAGAAAATTGTAATCCCCCCACTGCCACCCGCCGCTCCCACTGGTATTCGATATGCTTTGTGCCCATTTATTGGGGACAGCGTTCTCTTGTTGGCTCTCGTACTTTTTCGGACAGCAAGCAAAATGCCAAACAAATACACAATAAACAAAAGCTCTTGAACACACACACACACACACACACATACACACATGTCTAGTACCACTCCCACACACGGAGATACAGCCAAAGGAACACAAACACAGCACAAACTTTTGCGACAACTAAAAACGGCAAAAATATTTTTGCTTGCCTTTGTTTCCACACAGCCAGAGATTGGGGGAGTGGTAGAAAATAAGGAAGATATAGAGAGGGAACGAAGTGGGATAGGGACAGAGCGAGAGAGAGCGAGAGCGATGTGGAACGTGCGGGGGCCACAAACATGGCACACATCCTGAAGGCATGCTGCAAAGGCGGGCTGACGGGCTGACGATATGCCGGGCTTGGAGTGGCTTTTGTGCTGCTGCCAGAAGCGGAAATGGGTAACAGCACCGCATGTGTGTTTGTGTATGGTGTGTGTGTGTTGCCGTCCTTGCTGAAGGCTGCCGCTCCTGCGCGTGCAAAAGTATTTTAAATTAGTATGCAAGATGAATGACAGCCGCCATTGCCATCACTCATGTTTCCCTGATAAACTCTTTGCCCGTGTGCCCGTGTGTGTTCCTGCGTGTCTGTCCTTGCCTTGATTTGAATTTTTTAGCTTTTGCCAGGCGCCAATGAAGGCGAGCATTAGCGAATGCCTAGGCAGATCCTCCGCTGGCTGGTTGGCACGGAACCAAGGCAACCTCCTGCTGGATGGCTTGATGACATTTTCCACGAACGACAACGACTTAGTCAGCTCTCCTCTCGCTCTCCTAGCCTTCTTGGCTCCCTCTCTAATGCTGAACTTTGGCTTCATCTCGGGCTTACTCAATTTTGTGCGTCTGCCGCCGAGGTATGCCTATGATAATCACCCGAGAGTGTGCCTAATGGAGGAGCCACCTGCCTGACAGCTGCTGCTGCTGTTTGCCATTTTGGCTGCCAGCTGCATTGACACCTCTCCATCCATTTGATACTCTCTGTGCTCCTCCCATTTGCTTCTCTCGTTGCTCCTTTTGTGTCGCCTGTCGCCGCAGCACGTGCCCAGGCGCTTGACACCCGAATGGAGGAAGATAAAAAAAAAAAGTATTGTCCCAACATAACCCACACACCACTATCTACCATGATGCATGCATGTCTCTATACTCTCTCGTTTGCCGTCTATGCCAATCAAGACAAGGACAACAACAGCAAGCAGTACAGGGAGCGTGGAACGGTGAGCGAGGAACGGGCAGAGAGCACAAGCAACGGTGATCGGGCAAAGGGGAACGGGTTGAGGGAACGTGCAAAGGGGCACTGGCAAAAGTGAAAGCAACAAAATCTTCATCATCAAGTGTCATTCTGGGCTGTTCAGTTGACGCAGATACATACAGATGGGACACAAATGCTAACTACATTTACTCATACATATATGTATGTACATATGTATGGATGTGCACATGCTCTATTGAGGCATCTGTCCATGGGCATCCCTCTCCTTCTGCCGCTCCCCTTTCATTCTAACTATTCCCATGAATATTTATGCTTTGTTGTCAGGGACCTCCTTCTCGGCATGTTTTGGTTTGTTGTTTTCCCGTTTCGGCTGAGAGCGCAGTGCCGGAGTGGCGGAGAGGTGAAGGGAATGTTGGAACCTTCAACCCGTCAACCCATCGCCTGTTGTTTTCTTCGAGGAGCGTACGTCTGGCAAATTCAAGTGTTTGGCAAGTTTGAATTGCTTTTGCTGCTGCTGCTGCTGCTGCTGGCCATAAATGTTATTTAAACAAAATGCTCGATTTTGGGCCAAACTTTGATCAACTTAATGCAGTTTCCGCGGTTGGCAGGTGGCAGATTGAACAAAAGTTAGCAAACGAATGCTGGCCATGGCCAGCATCAAATAACGCACCGCAAAAAGCAGATTCCTGATCGAATGCGATTAAATATTATACCACTGCCTCCTCCCCCACTGCGCTCTGGCACCCGGCATTTTGCACTCAATTTAATGATTGATTCGAATTGAATTGCTTTCAATTGTTTTTGCAAACTTAATGCAAATTACACAATGCAATAAATGAGAGTGAAATATATAGCCCCACAAATTCTTGTCTCTGGCTATTTGCTGCCTGGGGCCAGGGCAAATATTATGCAACACTTTTGGCCCAAATACTTATCTGAGGGCTGCCGGATGCCACTCCTTTGGCCATTGACAACTCATCAAAAAAAAAAAAAAGCACTGGCAAGGTCATGATGTGCCAAATACCCCGAAGGGGCTCGAAAGAAAATGTCTGAAAAAACTACGAGAACTTATTTCTCAGTCGCTTTGTAGTTGTCTCTCCCTCGCTCTGCCTCGCTTCCTCTTTCTGTGTGTGTTTGTTCCTGGGCCACTTTTCACCATTCCCCAACTTTGTCACACTTTCAGCAATGCCTTCAAATATTTGCTGTCTTCTTCGGTTGCTTTTGTTGCCTGCCCGTCTCTCTCTTTTGCTTCTTCTTTTGCTTGGGATTCTGCTGCTAGCTCTGCCTCTGCCGCTGATTCTGCTGCTAGCTCTGCCTCTGGCTCTGCTTTTGCTTTTCCTGTTTATTGATTTTCGCTGCTGTCCCTCTCCCATCCGCTGCCGCTGCTGTACTTTTCTCGCATTATTTATTGTCCCACTTCTTGGGCTGGCGCTTAAACTACTTGGATTCTTCGCTTGATGAGTATTTATAATTGCACTTAATGTATTACAACAGTCCAAGGAGAGTCCAAGTAGAGAAGGAGAGAGAGCGAGCGTCCTGTTGCGGGTCTCAATACTAATTAAGTTGGCCAGTTGCTGGGCCTCTGTGCCAGCCTTTCCCAACTGAAATGACTCGTTGAGTGGCTGGTAGTCTGCCCTCTTTGGCCCTGAGTGGCACTTGCCGCCATTCGTAATGACGTCATTGCGGTCAGTTCGCGGCTAGGGCTGGCAGGTGTGTCCAATACCCCATACACATTTCCATTATCAAACACCCACAAATGCTGGTCTGGAGAGAGTCTGTTGCAATTAAAGCCCCAAACGCGCACAAAAATACAACCAAAGACTGGCAATAATTCCCTTAACCGCGAGACTTTGGACAGTTTGAACCCTTTTTGATGCGACATGACCTGAAAATTTAATTATAGATATGACAGGGCTATCAAACATTAATGGAATTCACTGCCTGCCCCAACCAACGAACCAACTTCTTTGCGTTTGCGCGGTATTATGGAAATTGTGTTCCATCTGCCAATCAGTAAATGCCATTCAGTGAATCAAATCCGACCAACTAGTTTACGCGTCATTATCATTTCCATATTTCGGACAGCTTTCAAATATTTGAAATTGAGTCCAGAGCTCCCCCCACACCCAAAACAATCGAAAACAAAAGCGAAAATGCTGCATGCTGAGCGCAGTTGTAATGTAAACACAGAAACAGATAGAGGGAGTGGGAAAGAGAGATGGTGAGGGGGTGAAGGGAGAGAGTGAGCTGACCTCTAATCGGCTCTATTATAATTTGTTATATAAATAACATCATTATCGCCATCAGCATGATTTCCCGGCCCCAAACTAGGCCCCTGCCAGTCATCATAGTTTGGGGCTGGCTGTGTGCCAGCCAAGCATACATATTTACATACATTTGTACATAAATGTATGTACATAAATGTATGTACATCATTCTTTCACTGTAATCATTCACTATGGTATGTGTGTCCCCATTTATATGCACATAATATTTTTTTTTTGGCACATTCTCGTTCGGGACTCATCTCCCTTCCATCTCCCTTTTGGCTTGTTGTGTGCATAAAATATTTTTGTGTGGTAATTTTTCATACTCACATTAGCGGCGGCGTCTGACAGCAGTGTGGGTGGGCAGGCGACCCACCAAATGTTGCAACATCAAGCTACAAGAACGCCCCACAACCCACAACCCACAGCTCTCAGTCAGCATAAATAAATAAAAAACCAGAGCCAAGCCAGAGCCAAAGCCAAAGCCAAAGGCATTCTCCTGCCATTGAAGGAGTCCTGTGGCAGAGTCGACTCCCTGGCTTGTGCTTGTCGCTTAATCGGTATTGATTTTCGTATTGTTACTCCGATGGCAAATATTTTATTGTACGTTCTGCTGCTGGCTCCTGGCCACGTCTCCTTGCTAGACTGCCAGCTTTCTTTCAACCTTTTTGCGCTTTTGGCCATGCTGATGCGTTAATTGAAAGCCATACAAATTGTGGTACGTACGTAAGGCTGGCAGGCAATTATAAAATTGTTTGGTCAAAGTTGATTGTACCGTGAAATGGACTAGCCCTGGGTCTCCGCCCCTTTAAGCTAAGCCGTCGATAAAGTCCAGACACACACGAACATGTATGCATGTGTATGTGTGTATGTATATGTCGTTAGAGCAAAAGAAAACAGTAACTGCTCCTCTGTTAACGCTGTGTGATGGAGAGAGAGAGAGAGGGATCAATTGCTTATTTATTGTGCTACATTTTCTACAGGATTTTGCTTTTAATGCACAAACGTCGTCGTTGTCGTAGTCGTTGTTGCTGGTGCCAAGCTGGTTGGATTGTTGTCGTTGTAAGGAATATGCTTTGGCACAAGGATTGACAGGAGAGCACAGGCCCCTTGCCGATTCCCCTTTATCATTCTGCACGCTCTCCCACTCACACACACATGTGTGTTCCTGTGTGCCCGGGGGGAAAATCTATAATTCATTTGGTCAATGGATTCTCCTGCGTTGCTCCATTTGCAGCTGCAGAGCTATCCGCATATTAATTTCACAACAGTCAACGTTAAATTTCATTAAAACTGGCATTCGATAACGCAATTATGGCGTGTTACGAGCACATCCTAGGCCGACGCTCCTCTCTCCCCTTTCGGGGTTTCATAATGGCATTAAAACTGAATTCGTGTACGATATTAATGGGAATATATTTTCAATGCGAAATAATTGACGCCTTGCAAATGATTTATTTTGGATTAAGGAGAGGTGAGAGACATGCGTATGGTCGGTTTATCGAATACCCAATTGCATATGTAAAGCTGATATTTAATTGAGTTAAATTTAAAATTGTCTGCCTCTTTGCGGTTCTTTTTTGTGTGTTTCCTTTTCGCTGCGGCTCTCTCCGTTTCTGTGGATCTGCTTGCCGTTCCCTTCTCAACGGTTCTCTTGCTCTCTCCGCTCAGCGCGCTCTCTCCGCTACTTTTCTCTTGCTGTCTGTTAACCGTTTCTTCTCTTATTCGCGACATCTAAATCTGCGGTGTTTTTGGTCAATGAAAAGAGACAGAGACATTCACAGTTCGACGGCTGCAGTCGCACTTTTTTGCAGTGTCCCCACACAAAAACCAAAGCAAACGGGATCGGTTCACCCCCCTCACACACATAGCACAAAGAGAACCAACAAAAAAAAGTAACAGTGAAAGAGTGGGGGGAACAAAAGCTTTTAATTGAGTTTTTGCGCGCAATCAAATAATAAAATCAAAGCTCATCATTAGAATTGAAACAAACGGTGAAAAACGGAAGAGAGGAAATGAGAAATTAGTGCAAAAAATCAATCGATGCGAAACGAGAGCTGGAATAAAGCCAATTAAATTATTAATTGTATTAATACAAAAACGCAGAGGGGAGAAAAAAAAGCAGCTAAAATATGTTTGGCTGCATTTATCAGCTGTGGGATTGGTGAGTATTTTTCCCCTTCCACAGAGATAACTGCGGCAAGGTCAGGCGTGTTCATCAATTACGGCCAATTACGAGCACCATCCGCTTGGCCACGAATTCAAATTAAGTCCACACACACACACACACATGCAGAGTTTTGAACGTTTTTCTTTTCGTTTCATTGCAGGTTGGAGGCGCCACCGCTGTTCACGGCCGGCACCATGGACGCCAAGAAGTTGCAGCAGCTGCAGGAGGCAGCCGTGCTGGCGCAGCAGCAGAAGAAGCTGCCGCTGGCGTATCAAACGAATCTCGTGGACTACCGCACGGCCACACACTCGCCGGCGGCACTGTACCACCAGGCGCTGTATCAGCAATCTCCCACGGCCACCAGCTCCAGCGGCGGTGGGCCGCTCTCACCGATAGAGCTGCAGCCGCAGTCGAAGCACCACAGTCTGCTGAAGCACGGCGGCCACGGCGGCGGCACTTCGAGCAGCTCCCACAGTTCGCCCTATCATCAGTCATACACGAGCAGCGGCGGCACGGGGGAGCAGATCTACCAGTCGCCCACGGAGCGCACCTACCTGGCGGCAGCGGGTCGACTGCAGGCCAGCAATGCGATGGCCGGCCACAATCCCATATCGGCGCTGCAGGCGCAATACCAGCAGCTGCACCAGGCCAAGATGCACGCCCAGTTGGCCACCCAGAACGAGGCGGCGCATCAGCAGCAGCGTACATTTGCCATGCGGCAGGCAATTAATCCACCAACGGGCCACTATCACATGAGTCAGTCACCCAGCATGGTGTCCAACATGACGACAATGACACAGCAGCAGCAGCAGCAGCAGCAACAGCAACAGCAGCAGCAACAATTGTTGCAACAGCAGCAGCGAGCGCCACCCTCCACGCTGAATCTGCCGAATCAATATCAGACGACGCAGGGACCGTTGAAGTTGCAGCAGCAGCAGCAGCAACAACAACCACCCATGCCGAAGCATTACCAGGAGCAGCTCTATGCACATCAGCAGCAGCAGTTGCAACAACAGCAGCTGCAACTGCAACAGCAACATCGCCATAAAGCAGATCTGCAAACCCCTGGCAGCGAGCATGGCACCGTCTACATTCAACAGAATCATCCAGGACATGTCGTGAATCAAGCGTGCCAGACGCAAATCTCCACAGTGAAGCCCAAGGCAACGCCCAGCTCCGAGGAGTCCTCGTCCGCATCCACCAAGAGTCCCACCCATGCGCCACTCGATCGCAAGAAGAGCGCCGGCTCCATTCAGGCACTCAAGTCGCCCATTACCAAGCGGCCACCCACCACGCCCGTCACCCTGTCTGGGTGGCTGCACAAGCAGGGCTCCGATGGCCTCAAGGTGTGGCGCAAGCGTTGGTTTGTCCTCGCCGAGTACTGCATGTACTACTACAAGGGACCCGAGGAGGAGAAGCTGCTGGGCTCTGTGCTGCTGCCGTCGTATCGGGTGTCTGCCTGCCTGCCGGAGGACAAGATCTACCGCAAGTTTGCCTTCAAGTGCGAGCACCAGAATATGCGCACCTACTGGCTGGCGGCGGAGAGTGCCGATGCCATGATGCAGTGGGTGAGGGCTCTGGCGGCGGCCAGTCTGATGCAGGCGCCCAGCAGCGGTGAGTCCGAGCCGAGTGTGAGCTCTTCGCTGAATCACAGTGGCGAGAACTCGGACTCGGGCATACACACGCTGCAGTCGCAGCCCAGCAAGGGACAGCCAACGCCATCGTCGGACAATGCAGGCAGCACGGGAGGAGGAGGCGGTCAGCCGTTGTATGCCAATGCGCCGCCCAAGCCGCGGCGCACCAATGATGGTGGGTACTCCTCCCCGTCGCCGGAGCACAACGAACAGCCGCAGCAGCAACAGCAACAGTCGCAGTCGCAGTCGCAATCTAGTCGCCGCTTGATGTCGCCCACGCAGCAGCTTTACCAGCAGCAGCAGCAGCAGCAAAGATCTCAGCAGCAGCAGTCTCAGCCGCAGCAGCATCATGCCATCTATGACACACGAACAGGACACGTTTCATCCGCCCTGCAGCTGCAGCAGGCACAGCAGCAGTACAATTTGGATCATCTGGAGGCGCAGTTCCAGCAGCAGCAGCTGGACATGGAGGAGCAGATTGTGCGGCTGCAGCAGCAGCGTGCCGCCGAGGAGATCTACGGCGAGCGAGAGATGTACATGGCAAAGCTGATACAGCAGCGGTCCGCCAGCGGTGGTGGCTATCCCACCCAGCAGCAGCTGCTCCAAGCTGAGCGACGCACTCCGGATGCTTATGGCAGATCCAAGCAGCAGCGTCTGTTTGCTGCGGCAGCCGCTGCCGCGGACTATGAGGACATCTACAACATGTCGCAGCTGGGAGGAGTCGTGGCAGGAGCCGTGCCCATGTCCGCACAGGAGGCGCTGCTGCAGGAGGCGGCCAGCTACCGGCGGCCACTCAGTCCGCCCAGCTACGATGGCAGCAAACATTTGCCAGCCATGCCCCAGCGCTACACGCCCAATCACTTGGAGGTAAGTGCACGAAAGGCAATCAAAGTTGCCACTTGATATCCGTGGCAGCAATTCGAAACTTTAGAGCGCGAAGGTCAACCCATCAAATCATTTGCGATGCTCCTTGATGTTTGTCTGATTGCAGCAAATGAATGGAGCTCTCCTCCCCTGACCTAGTTCGAAAGTTTTTCCCGGCATGCCACCTCAGGCACGTAGCTGGATTTTCACTTTTATGTGCCCTTGCTCGGTGCAGGAAGAAATTCTGATTATGTGGAGCTGCCTGGTTGCCGCGGATCTGTGCCTGAAAGGTATTTCAGGTCCATCTGCCTGAAGTGCAGCTGCCGCACATTGTTGAAACTTTCAGTTTCAAGCCACCCACTCAGACGCCTCTTGAGCACTTTGCTGGCTGGCCTCCTTGGACGCTTTAATTGGACCTTTAGTGTGTCAGTGGGTGGCTAAATTGCTGCAACTTTATGAGGCAGGCGTAGCAGCTTGAGCAGCTGCTTTTGTGGGTCAGGTCAGTGCAAAGACCAAGCCAAGAGACGGGCCAGGAAATGAGTCGCGTGCATGATTTGTGGTGCCTGCCAAGCACTCCCTCGAAGCCTGTTTAAAATGCAAAAACTGCCCTGCCATTACATAACCCTTTTCCCTTACTCCTTCCAGGCCCATGCTGATCAGCTAATCAATACCATGGACCTGCGTGCCCGCTCCGCAGCGGCCATTGTGCGTCCCCATTCGGCGGACTTTCTGGAGTACGAGGCGCGTGCCGAGGCCGCTGCAGCTGAGGCTGCCGCAGCGGTGGCCCAGAGCAAACACGAGAGCGGACGTGCGCCGCGACCCAAGTCCAGCTTGGACATTAATCGCACACCGGACAGCTTCTACTACTCGGAGGCCAGCTATGCGGAGAAGATGCGCAAGAGTGCGCTCTATCTGCAGAGCGGCGGAGGCGCTGGAGCGGCACAGCCACAGCAGGCGGGCAGCTACCGCACCGCTGGCGGGGACTTTGGCTCCGGCGTGAACACCATTGGCTACGAGAATCCCTACGAGCGAGCGTACAAGCGGCAGGAACTGCTGGCCGAGGCACAGGCCCAGGGTGGCGTTGCCAGCAGCATGCCACGCATGAGTCGCTCGGCCAGCCAGGGTGCGGGCTGCGGTTCCGTGGCACGTTCCGCCTCTGCACAGCAGCACCAGCACCAGCATCAGCATCAGCACCAGCTGCAGCAGCAACATTCGGAGGATCTGCCGCCACTCAATGTGCATCCGGGCTCCATTTTCCCGCCCTCGATGTCCACGCAGGAGATCATCTGCAAGAACGAGCAATTCCTGCGCTCGGCCAGTGCCCGGCTGCCCAAGCGCAGCGGCGGCATGGACGATGACTATTCTGCGGGCAACTCAACCACAACATCGCCCACCTCCGGCGCCGTGCCCTCGCCGCAGCATGCCCAGGATGGGGAGCGCAAGCGGGAGGAGTCCATGAAGCGGCTGCTGGAGTGGAAGCAGCGCATGCTGCAGTCGCCGCTCACCCGCAAGGGCGTGCAGCAGGGCGGCAGCAACATGTCCGCCATGTCCAAGCTGGGCAGCAATCCAAACATTCTGCTCTCCTCCACGGCAGTGGCCAGTGGTGCACGCTATGCCCCCCAGTCGGGCAAGCCGGCAATCCATGTGAGCGCGGCGACTCCCGTCGTTGCGGGCATACAGCGTTCCCGCTCGGAGACGCAGGCAAATGTGGGACCTGCTGGAGTCTACGCCAGCTACTCGTCGGATGATGAAGGTGAGTCTAAGGCCCATCCATTACACCAGTATTTCCCCCCCATTGTTTTTGCTTTGCTTTCACTCTGTCTGTCCCTGTGTATCTATAGCTGTAACTGTAACTGTATCTGTATCTGTATCTGTATCTGTCTCTGTATCTATAAAACATATATCTGTAGCTGTACATCTGTAGCTCTGTATCTTTATTTGCTCTTTGCTAACCGCGTGCTGCATTCTTTACTTTTACTTTTATTTGCGCTTTTGCTTTGCTTTCACTTAGCTGCATGTTGTCCGTGTACTTTTGCTAAGTTGTGGGCTTACACTCGCTGTGTTCCCATTCTATTTCGAGCTTTAAGACTGCTACTAAAACTGAGAGTACCGCAAGTCCTGCTAGTTTGCTTTCTGCTTTTGCTGCCAGCGTTTTCCCGCACCTTTCCCAAACAATCCTTTTCCCCCATTAACCTATTATACATAAATAAGCTTTCCTTTACCATTTCCAATGCTAATTTATCCTGCGCCAGCCAGAAGCTTTAACCAGTAATTATTTGTGAGCTTTTAAGTTGTTGGGACCCAATTTGTTTTGCTGCATTTTTTACCATTTTATTAAATAGAATTAATTGGCAAGCAATCAAACAACCAGAAAAAGAATAAGAAAGAAACCTTCCTGCCGTGCGCACACAAATACACAGCACACAACACACACCCACACACCCACACACACACCCACACACACACTAGAGAAACTTACACACACAAAAAATGCGTTGATAATTAAATAATTGAAGCCCAAAAGCAGGCAACGGCCCCACGGAGCTTCAAACTCTATTTTATTTTCATTCTCTCAACAACAACAACAACCAAATGGAAATGGAAATGGAAATGGAAAACGGAATATAATCCATACAAAAAATATATCCATGTAGTCTCTGTCTCTGTCTCGCTCTCTCCCTCTCTCTGTCTCTTTAAAGCAATCAACTTTCTGTTTATGTTTCCTTTTTATTTGTATTACTTTCATGGGCTTTGAAATGGTTAAAAAAAAAAAACTAAAACAAAATATTTACACACATTCCACAATTCTGGCGTAGTTAATTTCATTTTCATCTTCGTTCGGACGACTGGGTGCTTGGTGTTTCTACTACTAAATGCCGCTGTAAACTTCGCACTAAAACCCCCAAACAAAAAAATACAAACAAAAAAATAAAAATATAAATAAAAAAACTCAAACTCAAAACTCAATCTGGGATCATAGCGCAATCGAACACCCATTTGATTGAATTTAATTACCAAGCAAAATATAAAAATATTTGTTTTATATTTCTTCTTTTTCCACATACCAAAAAAAAAAAACAAAAAAAAAAAAAACAAAAAATATAAAAATATTTTCGTTGTGTATACCGTTCATTTTGGCTCTCTTTAAACAAACACCAACAAAAACACAATTCTTCAATTAATGTAAATGTAAAAAAAATGTAAAAAAAACATAAAAAAACGCACGATAAAAAAAAAAAACAAAACACAAACGCAGATGGGACTGTGGATGATACAGGGTATCATGGTGGCGCGGCAGGAAGGTCTACAACAGAAACAACAACAATTAATAATGAAAAAACAACAACAACAATGACAGGAAACACTACAACAACAACAACAACAACAACAACAACAACAGCAAGCAATAATGTAGCATTAGAAACAATAGAAAGACTTGGCAGTAGCAACAATTTAACACCAACAGCAGAAAATACAACAACAACAACAGTTACACCAACAACACCAACAATCAATACAAAATTCCAACTAAAACCGATACTAAAAGTGCACGAGGCCAGCAGCAGGCCCATTATTCAGGTGCAGCCAAAACGGCCCGAGGAGAGGCCAAAACTGAAATTGCAATTGCCAGCGGCGGACATGGTTGAGGATGGGGAGCAGCCTGTGCCCATTTTGCCAAAGAAAACAGCACCCAAGTCGCCGCAGAATGCCAATTATGTGCCCGTATACAACAATAAGCTGGTCAGCAGCGGCAACTATGAAAACATGGAATTTGGCAAGCCAAAACAGCAGAGCTCAGGCCAGGCAGAGGCAGGAGGAGAGGCACAGGCACAGGCACGGGCACAGGCACAGGCACAGGCACAGTCCAGTATGGCGATTAATGATCCCGAGGAGACACCCATGTTGATGCAGCTAAAGCTGTTTAAGGAGCAGCAACAAGAGGCAGCCACACAAAGGCAGGAGCAGGAGCTGCAGCAGGACGAGAACGATTTAACGCCAACGGCAGAAAGCAGGCCACCACTTGGACAGGCAGACGATGATGATGATGCTGCAACAGCACGATTGAGGGACTCAATACAGTCGGATGAGGATGCAGCAGTATTGCCACAGGATGAGGATGAGGATGAGGATGATGATGAGGATGAGAGCACCGCCTGTGAGGAGTACACAGATGATGATATTGACGAGGCCTTGGCACAGGACGATGAGGAGAAGGATGAGCAGCACTCCTACCCCGACCTACCCACTGATAAGGAGCTGCAGCAGCTTTATGTCAATGAGCCCATTACGCCCACGGATCAGCAGTTCGACGAGAGTCACTATCTGCCCATGACGCCCAAGAAGGTCGAACTGGGTCAGCCGGGCACCCTCAGCCTGGTGGCCACGCACGACAGCTACATGGAGGTGGAGGAGGAGAATCACTATGTGGAAATGACCAAGGGCATGCAGGACGAGGATGGCAGAAACAACTACGAGATCATGTGCATTGCCAGCTCCAGTTCGAGTAAAATAATCAAAGCGGAGCCTGTGTACATGGAGCTGGCGGGGGTCAAGGCAGCAGCTGCCGCCGCTGCCGAGGAGGCGCACTGCTCCTCTGGACGTTCTACTCTCAAAAAGGGCAAGAAGTGTGGCTCGGAGACGTTGAAGAAAAAGTCCAAGAAGCGGCAGGGCAAGGACATGCCGGACATACTCAAGCCAGCCAAGAGTGCGCTGGCTTTGGGCAGCGACAGCTCGGATGCGGATGATGAGAGCAGCCGGCAGCAGCTGGAGGCCAAGAAGCTGCGCTCCCGCTCACGTTTCAGCCTGTCGGATACGTTCAGGCCCGCGTCCTATTACCTGGGCGCCTCCACGCCGCTGAACAACTATGCGGAGAGCTCGGATAGTGAGATACTGCCTCCACCGCCCATTCCAGACTCCCCGCCGCCCATGGAGGAGCTCAAGACGGAGGAGATATTCTCCTCGGAGCACTACGACACGGTGAAGCGGCGGGACAGCAAGGTGAATCTGTCCTACGAGCAGCTGCCCAAGCTGCCCAAGCTGCATGCCAGCAACACGTCCCTCAATCTGTCCAAGGTGGATCCCAGCACGACCCTCAAGTGCAGTCGCCTCTCGCTGCCCGATCACTTTGCCAAGGCGAGGGCCCAACACCTGGCCACCAAAGGCACTGGCACGCCCACAGTGCTGCTGAAGCAACATCATGCACGGACGCTGTCCGACTCGAACTATAGCTGCCAGACGGACAACAGTTCGTCGAGGACCTCCTCGGACCTGGAGCTGTACCGCAAGCGCGGGCAGCAGGCACGCTGTCCCAGCAACAACTCCCTGCCGCTGCGGTACGTGGGAGACAGCAGCGAGAATGAGTCCTCCGTGGAGTTTAGGCAGAGGTCGGACTCTGAGCTGGATCGACAGCGTTCCCGGCGGCCACTGTCCCAGGAGTCCATCAGCGAAATTGAATCGCTGAGCGAACAGTTCGAGGAGACGCTCAGCAGCCACGAGCTGGACACGTACTTGAGTCACCTGCAGGGCAGGGATCTGCTGCCTTATCAGCACACGAGTCATGCCACGCCCACTAGCCACAGCCATGCCACGCCCACCAGCCAGCTGCTGAACGATGCAAATGCTGCGGCTGGTGCGGATATTCCAACGAATCTCATCAAGCCACCAAAGACATTCCGCAATGCGGACGATGGCGACGGGGAGCAGCATTTCTATGGCAACATTCACTTCCTCTCCTCCACGGACTCCATACAGCAGCTGGGCGAGGGTGGGGCAGCTGTGGCAGCAGCAGCGGCAGCAGCAGCGGCAGCGGCAGCTTACCTCACACCTCTGCACAGCCGGAACAACAGCAACATCTCGACACAGTCCGCGCCCTACTACTACTCGGAGCTGCCGGCCACGTTGCCGCTGAACAATCAGCGGGAGGTACACGCCCATGGGCAGAACATTGCGCACATACACAACCCCATCGATCGGCATCAGTTCAATGTGGATGCACTGGTGGACAAGGATCAGGCCATCGATAGCAAGAATCTGTACTGCGTGAAGGCGAACAACGAGAAGCTCAGCTACAGCAGCAATAAGAACATGAAGGCGGGACAGGCGCAGCTGAAACTCAACAACAGGCAGCTGCTGGGGTCAGAGGAGCAGCAGCCAGAGAGCGGCAGCCCGAGTGGCAGTCAGAGCCATCAACTAAACCCTGAACATTCATTTATCACCACAACTACTAAAAACACAAATCTCGCGCGTAAAACGATTGGTGGTAGCCTCTTGGCTGATGGCGCTAACATTCCTGGTGTGGGAGCAGCAGCAGCAGCAGCTGGAGCTGGAGCTGGAAGTCCGAGAACTCCCTGCAATAATGGCAATCAACTCTCAGTTCTAGGTGGCGAACTGCTCTGGGAGGAGGACACACTCTGGCGTGAGAGTCTGCGACGCGTCTCGCAGCGTCATGCGCGCTCCTTGGATGATCTCGACAGGATCACAGCCGCCGGTCCCAAGTCCAAGCTGAGTCGCGAGGTGACTTATGTGAACGACAGCCAGAAGCCACAGCAGAGGACACAACACTCCGCCAGCGATGAGCATGATGTCTATGTGCAGCTGTCGCAGTCCACCCAGCAGCACAACGATTCCGATGTGTACGAGGTGCTGCGCGAGGACACTGCCTCCAATTTGTCGCACAAATCGAATGAGCTGGATCGCGAAACCATACGACAGTGGGATGCAATGTCCAGTGGGCTAATGAAAACAAGCCACAGTGTGGAGAGTGCAGCAACAGCAACAGCCACACCCAAAGCCCAACTGCCGCTGACCAGCAGCGTGCGCTCCATCATACAGCAGCTGAATGGCAGTGGCAGTGGCAGCGCCCCAGACGATGCCAATGCAAATCCCATTGAGAGAAACAACTGAGTTTTCGCTTGCGCCCAAAAATATGCCACACTTTCTCGCGTAGTTTGCCTTTGCCCTGGCCTGCTCATCATGTTCCGCACTGTCTGTTGCTGTTTGCTTTCATATTTAGAACTAGTTTTAGACTGGCCAAAGGGAAACCAGCACACAGAGAGAGCGACAAATATTTATTTGTTTGCTTTTCATTTTTGTTGTTTGTTTGCACTTGTTGTTGTCGTTGTTGTTGTTCTACTCATTATTGTTGTGTTGTTTTGTTTGATTAATCAACTGGTAAGCAAATTTTCAAATTTTATTAAGTATTTTGTATTCCTCATTAAGTCATTGAACAAAAAAGAAACGCTTGTAAATAGAAAGCAAACACAGAAGTCACCAGAGCACACCGAACACATTTACACCTCATGTACACACGCTGTAAAGTCGCACACACGCACACATTCATATATGCATTTAATTGTATTATATTTAGCATTATTTTATGGGGCAGTTGCAGCAATTATTAGTTAGAAAATGGCAGCAGCAGCTACGGTTATAGCCCCACAGTTACCGCTTGGCTTTTAGCTTAGATTTTAGTTTAATTTCCCCATCAAAAAGTGATGATAAAACCAGCAGGAATATGCTACACTAAACCACATATTTATATCTCAAATCCAACTGCTGGAAATTCCTTTCCGTTTACCATTTATCGTTGCTTTTCCCCTTAAATTTCGCGCACGCATTGTAACTATTTTGAAGTGCCTCTCCCTTATCCCTCTGCTCCCCCCCAGCAGCCATTTACAATATTTATTTAATGATTTCCAACCCAACCTGTAGCCTCGATTTCGGTGCGCAATGTGAACAATTTGCCCGTGGGTAATCTGACGGTGAAGCCGGAGCCCAGCGATGGCCAGCAGGAGTCCGCCTTTGCGCCGTACTATGGCGAAACGAAGTACGCAAAGGCCACAGTGTTAACGGATCGAGGACTCTACGCTGGAGCCACCGCCACGCCGCAGCAGCATCCACAGCAGCAGCCATTCCGGCTGCGACGTGCTGGCAGTCGAGCGGAAATCGATATGCTGGAGCGTGAGACGAGCAGCCAGATTAGGGTAAGTTTTCGAACAGCGGAAAGCGAGAGCGAATGTGCGGGAATGTAGCCTGCCAAGTACTCACCATTTAGCACCCACAGAACTTGGATGTGTCCGCTGGGGATCTGTTGAGTCGCACCCACGAGGAGCTGGTGCTGCTGCTCATACAGCTGCGACGCCAGAGCAGCCAGACAGCCCGTGCCATTGAGCAATGTTGCAGCGATATCCACGATGTCCAGGTGGCTACCCAGAATGATTTACTTCTAGGTCTCTTGGTGGGGGTTCTGTGTGTTCTGACTAATTGCTTAATTGGTGCTGGTTGCCCTGTGATGCCTAATGCTTCAACTAAACTTAATCCTCTGCCACTTTGGACGCGACTAACTTCGCTTTTGCTTTCCCACAGAATCGCCTGCGTGGTGCTGAAGGTTTGACGCGTGCCGAGAGCATTCAGCGCTTGGATTACTTGAAGCAGCATCTGCTGGACCTGGAGCGGCAGTACGAGAAGAGCAAGCCGCTGGTCAATCTGGTGGACAATATGGTCAAGCTGGGCTCGCTCTACCGCAACGATGCCAATGGGCGCGCCCAACCAGCCACGCTGGATCGCCTGGAGTTCAATCAGCGCATGCAGGAGCGACAAATGCTGCAGGAGGAGCAGAAGCAATGGGAACGACTCAGTCCCAATCAAGCAGAGCTGCAGGTGCGTAGAGCACATATTTTCCATGTGGAATATTTCCTTTAAATTCTTCCCCTTGCAGGCCAAAGTCCGCGAGCTCTACCAACTCGATCAGCTGCTGCAGGAGGAGTCTGGCATTTTGCAGAGCTTGCAGCGTGACAAGGAGGACCTGGAGCGTGCTCTGGGTGGTCTGCGTGCACGCATACACGACAGCAATGCCACGCCCATGGCGCTGGAGGCGGCCAAGAAGCAGCAGCACATCCTCGAGCGTGAACTGTCGCGTGTCCATCAGCTGCTGGCCGAGAACTCAAAGGTAGCCAAGGTGCCTAGTAGAAGTGTTTTGTGTTGTCCGCCTTGAGCCTTCCATGTCGCATGTTTGCTTTTGTAACTAATGAACAGAGAAAGTCATCTAACAAAGAAAACTAATCGTAAGCCCAGGAGTTGCTCGTGGAGTTCCAAAAGACTTCTACCCAAGCCGCCTTTCATCTGCATGTGCCACAGCCTAAGCTCCCTAGAACGTCGACTAATGTCTTGACCTTGTCTTATCTTGCAGAAACTGGAGCAAACGGTGGCTGGCAATGCGCGCCTCGAGCAGGAGCTGCTGCTGCTGCGCCAGAAGGTGCAGGCCACGCGTGCCAGCAGCAGCAACGGGCTGGCCAATGGCTTGGATTCCCATGCGAATGGCGGCGATCAGACCGCGGTGGTGCTGCAGTCCGAGCTGGAGCGTGTGCAGTCGCTGGTGGGTGACATGCAGCGGCAGCGACACGAACTCAGCTCCGCTGTGCGCCAGCTGACGGAGAACTCGACGCGGCTGTACCAGGAAATTGGCAACAAGGAAATGAACAGCAGCAGCAGCGGTGGCGGCGGCGGCGGTTCCACCAATGGCAGCCTCAAGAAGCGCAGCAATTCGACCAGCTGGACAGAGACCGATCTGGATGCCAACATGCAGTGGAATGGCAGTCGCCAGAATCTCAATGATTCCACCTTGAATCTCTCCACGCCGCTCTATGTGGACACCAACACCAACAGCGCGGCCAAGCTGAGCGACTACAATCGCTACAATGGCAGCAGCGATGCCCTGGAAATGAGCGGCGTGGACAGCGATGGCTTTCTGGACAGCAATCCGTTTGCCAATCTGAGCAATCTCGAGAAACAGGAGATCAAAACGGTGCGCATTGTGAAGCGGGAATCGGAGCGCAGGCATCGCGATCGCAGCGAACGTGGCCTGAGCAGCTCCACACAGAATCTGGATCAAGTGCTGGAGGAGGAGCAATACGCGCAGCAGCAGCAGCAGCACCACCAGCAGCAGCTGTATGGCCATGGCCTGGAGGAGCAGCTGACCAACGGACATCACAGTCGCTCCAAGTCGCTGCCAAGGAACTACAGCGAGCCACCAAAGCCGCGCAACAGTCGCCACATGAATGGGGGAGGAGCAGTGAAGCAGAATGGACACCACTACAATGGCAGCTACGATTACGACAGGAACAGCAACTACGAGCATCAGCCGCCGCCACCACCAGCACCGTCAGCAGTGCCAGTGCCACAGAGCAATGGACATCATCATCAGCATCAGCATCAGAGGGAGCAGCATCAGCGGGATCAGCGGGAACACCTGAATCCCCTGGCCAATGCTTACTTCGCCAAGCAGCTGCAGCAGCAGGCAAATCCCTCAAGGGACAGCGCCCGTGTGGCGCTACGCACCAAAACCGACTCCTTGCAGAGCCTCAACAAGAGCCTCACTGAACTCAGTCCGGAGCCAGTGTTCCAGAGCGTGGCTGCGCGGCAGATCATCAATGAAATGTCCGCTGGTTCGGCATCGGAGGATACCGAAAAGACTGTGGAGAAGGTGCCGCCGCCACACAAGCATCGACGGGCAGTGCCACGCGAGAAGCGACGCCACTACACGGCGCCCAACAATGTCAACCAGAAGGCCATGGAGAAGGTGCAGGCAGAGAATGATATGAATCGGAATGTAAGTGGCAGCAAGGTTATCAAAAAACTCAACTAACTGTTTACTCTCTTCCTGTAGAACACAAACTGGCGTGCACGCGATGATCTGGACATGGAGGTGGCCTTGAGGCCGCGCATGAATGCGCCCGATGTGGTGCGTTCGGCACTGGGACAGGGCGAGAAGATATCTGAGAACACCATTGATAACTTGCTGCTGGCACCCAACAAAATAGTCATACCCGAGCGTTACATACCAGAAACAGTGAGTGCTAATTGTAGTTGAACAAGTGTAGGACAATTCCTGACTTGATTTATGTTTGTTTCCCCACAGACGCCCGAGCTTTCGCCCGAGGAGAAGAAGCGTCGCCAGGAGAAGGTCGAGTCCATTAAGAAAATGCTGTCCGAGGCGCCACTCAGCAGCAATGTAAGTGCTCAAAGCAATTAGACATGGAATGGTTTACTTTATGTAACTTGTAATTTTATTTTGTATAGGAAAACGAGAGCCTGCCGCCTAGCAAAATCACAGCGGAAAAGAAGCAGCGCGAGCATCTGCTGCAGCTGAATCAGATCTTGGCGCAGCAAGTGATGCAAGTCAGCAAGATTGTGGCCGGTAAGTGTAGCACTCAGAACTAGCAATCAAAGTTTAACTTTTGCATTAAGTTCCAATTGATTACCTGAAGCAAATTCCCCATTGAAATGTTAATGCAATGCCTTGCAAGTTGAGTTTCTGTTCAATGTTTTTGTTCTTACTAATACGCTCAACAAAATCCAACCCATAGAACTATGTATTATGTATGAATTTATGTATATATAACTCAGCGTTCATTCAGTCAGTGATGACCACCCGCCTTAGCCCCTGCCCCCATTCAAACTCTCTGTCGAATCTCTATGCTCTTCTAATCTATATCTATATATATATCTATCTTTCAACTCTCTCTGATTTTCTAGATGATTAATGATAATAAATATCATATGCCCCCCATTCTAAATAAGATAACTAAGATCATTCTCCCTCCATTCACCATTGCGAGCTCATCAGCGACGTGCGCCATTCTCATTACCCTTTCACTTACAAAACGTAGACACTGTAACCCACCCACACACACACGCACACACTTGCAGCAGTCAATCATACAAATCAGAACACAGACTTGTGGCTGGCGCAAAGGTGAATTTACTTACGCTGTCCGCTGTGGGGCGCACCAATAACATATTCACCACGCTTAGCCAAGACAAGCGCTCACCCCTGTGGTGAGTCTTGTAAGTAAATTCGCCTTGTTGTGGCTCACATTGCCCGACCCCTTCATGCATAAATCCATACATACATTCGTACATACATAGCACCTGTCCAGTTGATGTATTCAATTAATCATAAATTAAGTAACAATCGCTGCGAGTTCCCTGAACTACGCGAAAGGTGTGCCCGTACCACATATCAAGCTGAATACTTTTAGGAACTTACATTTTAATCAACTGTTTATTTATTTATATGCGATTTTATAATTTTCTTTGCATTTTTTATAACCCTTATTTGTATTTGTTTTTCGCATTCTTCTAGGCAATCCCACTAGTCACAACTAATTAACCAGTAGCCCAGTCAGTCAGTCGTGTTGTTTATGTTCACATTTTTGTGTTTTTAAAATTGCATTTATTCAAGCATTTATTTTGTTCGAGACGCTACACACCACGTACCACATGTTGTTCACCCGGTTCGCGTTATCAAAACACTCAAACAGCAAACACACCCAGTACATACTTACATACATATATAAATATGCATACAAAGAACGGTACACTTAAGTAACAGCAACAGCAACAACAAGAACACAACACAGCCACAGCCACAAACGGTTGAGATTTACAGCATGCAAAACTCTCACTCCAAAAGTAAACGCTCTCTCTGTCACTCTTCAAAACAAAACAAAACGCAAAAATTCACAACAACAAAACAACAAAAATACTAAAAAAATACAACAACAAGAACAACCGACAACAAAGCAATAGCAACAAGAACAAGTACAACAACAACAACAACAACAAAAAGAACAACTACAACAAGCACAAAGAACAACAGTTAAAAGAAAAAAACGAATTGAATGCGTAAGTCAAGGTTTGTACACATTTCACATATTCAATGATAATTCATACAAAGCTCGTAAAATACTTTTAACAGACGAGTGTATGTCCTTTATGTAGCTTCCTTGCCATGCCCATAACCAATAATAATCACGCCAAAAACTGTGCCTAGTTTGTTAGACTCAACATTGGCCAAACTAATTCGCTTGCACGCCATAACTATAATTTATAACTATATAATATAATGTATATTAATATATAATCTAAAATTGCACCCAAGCTCACCTGACACGTTACACCACGCAAACGCAAAGAAAAACCAACCAAAAACACTCAAAAACCACACACTAGAAACACACTCTATAGAGAGCACAAAAAATGCAAGTCTATTGGAATTTAGGGATAAAAAAAACAAGAAATAAATATTCAGCTTCAAGAGATAAAATATATAAAATTCCATGATTAATTGAGGCTAAAGTAAAACATTTTTGTAGATAAAAATCATACAAAACAGAACAGTTTTTAACAAATTTTTGTCAGCTAAATCTAGGAAAATAATTCAGTTTATTCAGCATGGAAGTCAATAAATCAAAATATTCAAAATTCTTCAGGCATTCTGATCTTCAGAAACTTTCAATCTCCAAAATGTTCAAGCCAATTGCTTAGTTTGTAAACCAAATTTGCTGCACTGCCTAAAATGCGTTTAAAGTTGTCGAAAAAGAGTCCAAAGAGCGCTAAAACGCTTTGCCATATGAGTAAGTATACGCCCAAAAAGCATAAGGAGCAGCCGCAGGACAGATACCCAACACAACAGACACACAAAAACTTGTACAAAAAAAAACCCACACACACAAAACCAAAACCAACACAAACACAAAAAAAAACGATGCCGGATAGAACTGGTTATCGGTGTACTCTCTTTTTTCCTATGCCTCTACCTACAATATACTCGAAAACTTTTACAGCACGCTTGGGATGAAGGTGTTTGCCTATGTGCGGGTGAAATGGGAGTCTGGAACGTAGTGGAACTAACTCTTTTATTTCTTGTCAACCCACAGAGAAAGCCATGTCAAAGGCGGCCAGCCGAACGAGTCAGGGCAGCGATGAGGAGCGAGGATCGGATTCACCGACCGATTCACTGCCGCTGTACCAGCAACGGGATAACTTCTACAGCTAAACGACTACGAAAGCGACAACAACTAACTAACTAAACTCCGTTTAGCGAATGGAAATACTCGTATAATAATCAAGCACAATATGCGCTGCATTTATCTTCAGAATCAAACTAGGACAAAAATTTGCTAACAGTTTTTAAATGGAAAATCGTATCAATTCTTAATGTGACTGAGTTACGTATATACATAATCCTATATCGGGAATATATATCTGTTGAAGAGAGACTTTATTAAAGGGAAAAACAAATCGAACAAGTCAGTAGATTCTGCGAGAAAAATAAACGAATTTTTGGGTGAGCGGCAGTAAGCGATTGTTAATGCATATTATTATGATATATAAACACAGCAGCAGATACAAGATACAAGATACAGATACAGATACAGATATATATTATATATACAACATATACAATATGTAAATCAAAGATTCAACATATCAATGTAAGCGTGTTGCAAACGTCATTCAAACGATATCAATTATAAAACACCCACAATTAGCGGTCGTTTCTTGAACTGTAGGAAAAAAGGGTTTATGTAATTATGTACGCTACATATGTATGTACATATGTACATTTATGTATGCATCAGCTAGGAGGAGTCGAATCAAACACGTTCCTGTGCAGGCTTACAAACTAGAGACAGAGAGACAGAGAGAGAGAGTTGTGTGTTGGGCAGATGGTCAAAACTTATTCATGGCAACTAAAAACAATAACTTCAAAGACTTTTTGTAACGGACTTTTCAACGGGTAGCGCATTTCTCTCAAAAATCAAAAGAAAAACCAACCAAAACAGCAACAACAATTGAACAATTTTTGGAGCCAATATTAATGCATTTGATATAAAACGACTTTTTAAGATCAGCAGCATGGGGACACAGAGCATAGAACTCAAACAGCATCATTCCTATAGCGACAGAAAGAGAAACACAAAGAGAGAGAGACACAAAGAGAGAGTCACAGAGAGAGAGAGAGAGAGGAGTAACGGGTTTCCCCCTCCGCCAGCAGAACGCACAGCGCACTCAAAGCACACTTCGGACCTATGCAAAAATGTTATTTTCCAAAACGTACCTACCTATCGCAATTACTTATTAATAATGGGAAATAATATTTACACATGAATAAATGAAAGGCAGAAACGTAAACGAAATATAATTAAATTGTATTTAAACGAATGCAAAATGAAATATGAAAAAAGCAAAACGCTGACCTACGTACGACATGCATATATTAATTTTAAATGAAAGATACATATTTGAACAGGCATAATGCTGCACTATACACATAATTATTTAAATGTAGGTCAATTAGCCAGGCAATTAAAGTGAAAAGCGAGAGCATAGATCATGCTGGATGGAATGTGTTAAAACAAAACAATCGCAAGTCAATCGATATGGATAATGGTTAATGGATATAATTATACTCGAATGCCAACCGCTGGTTCAATTTAATGTCTATATAACTTTCAAAGTTATTGAATGTCGCAGTAGCTATTCGCAATTAAACATAAAGACATCATATGCATGAATAAACGTTTCAAATTGTATGCCTCCTAATCCCACAAGAACAACAACGATAAATTGTTAATAGAAGCATAAAGTAAAATATATATATTAAAAGTCTAATGTATCCACGCGAAAAATTGTACAAAAAGTATGTTTTAAGTTGTTAGCTTTTAGTTGTTATTGCAATGATTATGTTTATGCTATGTTTTAAGGTTATCTTTTATCTTTAAGTTGAAGTTTCCCTAAACACTCCCTTCGCGGTGCTATATGGAATGTGTATATGTACATTATTTGCTCTCAAGCTATTCTACCAAGTTCGCGCACACACAGTTAGGCAGTGTCCAAAACCCAATCATATATTGTATGTAGATTGTCGTCAGGCTTTTACCATTATTGCAATTTGCACGCATACTCCCCTAGATACTCGTACCGAAGCATAACAACAACCACAACAACAAATATTTATTGCATATACATAAAATATACATACATATACATATACATATATATAATATAAATAAATATACAACTACATATACAAATTGTACGTCATAATATGATAAGAGTTGAAGACGATAAAACTGCGAACGAAACGAGCGAGAACGAGAAATGTTATCAATAAAGATTATAGTTGAAAATTCAAATTACTACCCAAGTGGGATCTCTCTTTATTGTCTGGTGGTTACAGCGCGAAGGTTGGACGGAAGAGGAACTGCGGACTGTCGCAATTGCCGGCATTATTCAAGATCAATGCTAAGGGGGTGGTGCCTACAAGTGCCTGCCATGAATCACAATGAACCCCGGCACGCTGACAGCTAACATACAGCACTTGGCTGCTGCTTTGTGGGTGTTTCTTTTAGGGTAAAATATGTAGAGCATTCGAGATGGCTTTCTAAAAGCGATCTCCGGTCTTATCACATTAACATAATCGTGACTCGCCCACAACAAAAGTGTTTCAGCGATCTAAAAACTAATATATAAATATTCAAGCAGATATTTCCATACCCAAAAGTCATTCATCTGTGGGATTTTCGCACTCTCAACTCGACTGCTGCTTTAATTGATCAACCACAAAATGAACAGCGTTTTGTTGTCACATTAGCAGCCTGGCAAATGGCAATTAAAGTGCGTTTTGTGGCTGTTTTTGCAGGGCTGCTGGCTGGGTCACTTCCACTGCAGTTAAGCTAATTACAATAAGCTCAAAGATTGCCATAAGTACGTACATATGTGTACCTCTACACATGTTTATCGAGATATGAACAAAACCTGAATTAACATGAACCAATCAGGTTTATGGCGTCGCACGCTGATGATGATGCGCACAAAAAAAACAACTCAAAATCTGAGTGACTAAGGGAGCAAATATATAGTTGAAAAAAAATATATAATAAAAAAACCCCGACATGCGACATTGTCTCGACATTATTTGTGCGGAAAGAAGTGAGTCGCCCGCGAGCTTTAGTCGACTTTGCGCGTCTAAAGAGTGCGGTTCGAAGGTACAAAACTCGAACGAGTTTCAAGTGTTATGTTTGCCCCCCTGCCAGCATGTGTAAGTAGAACGTTCTCCCTGTGGCCTGACCGTAAATTGAAGCCCAATCCCTTGCCATATTTCACACAGTTGGCGCTGTTGGCCGTGATAAGCCAGCGGGTGAAGCTGCTCCAGGCCGCTCCAGCACCATTTCCAGCAATTGAGAATGCGTCAGTATCAGCAGCCATGGGTCGCACATCAATTGCAGTCTGTATCATCTCTACTCTGCTCCCATTTCAGTGCCTTCACCAGTCAAGATTTATTGGCCGAGGAATCAGCGGTTGTGGCCTGGCCACAAGAGGCGGCACCGCCTGCACCGCCTGCACTGAGCCATGTCCAGCACAAGCGTCACCGGCGACACCATCATCACAAGCGGCATTGGGATCATCATTTCCCTGGGGGCTCGAGCTGCCACCATGGCAGCCATGAGGGCTACGGTCCGGATTTTGGTCACCATCACGGACACGACTTCGATCCGTATCCGAATGGCTTTGGACCGTTTCCGGGCTTTGGTCCGCCGGGATATGATATACAGCAGCGTCCCTTTAGGGCAGAGCTGGAGCCGTTTAAGGGTAAGGTTTGGGTTTGAGTTTGAGTTTGTGTTAACACTCACTCGATTGTCGCTGCATTTCAGACAACAAAGGTGGATCGCGACCACGCACCAGCAGTGTAGCTCCCCCTACAGCAGCTTCCACAACCACTTTGGCACCTCCTCCCGTCAGCAGCAGCACCACAGAAGACAGCACCTTGGCCATTGACATACGAATTGGATAGCTTTACACCTTAGACCTCATTCTGTTTTATTCATTCATTTTGCCTGGCATTAAAGCTGCTACTTTAACCACAAGTTATCTATCCATTACCATTACCATTAGCTTGCTGCCTGATGCACTCTTGCATGCCCCAAAGAGCACTTAAAGGGATCGTTTGACAGACCAGTCCAGATATATGCTAATTCTAGAGTATAAATAACAAAGCAAGGGGCTTGGTTGTGTGGGGGGAGTGAGTTGAGTCTTAAAATAAAATGCGAATGCGAATGCAAAACAATCAGAAAGAAAGTCGCCAAAACGAAACGAAACGAAACGAAAACAAACAAGTTAAACCCAATCCAATCTGATCTTGAAATGAGAGCAGCACAAAAGCGTGTGGCCAGTGTCATTTCAGTGCCGTTCCTCTAACCCACACCACACTGCCTGCCGTTCCCGTTGTTCCTCTTACCCACACTGCCTGCCGTTCCCGTCGTTCCTCTTATCCGCACAGTGCCGTTCCCGTCCCAAGTCGCGCCTCTCACGCACCTTACGCAGGAACAAAGAACCGGACTACGAGTCGAACGTGGACACCCACTATAAAAGCGTAGCTGGGCGAGAGTTTGTCTGTCATTTGACGCCAAACGATCGTCGCACGAAGAACACAGAACGCACAATCGTTGTCCAGAGTCGCGTTTGGATATCATTGTGAAATGGGTAAGCCTGCCGTGCATACAGAGTGGGGAATCGAACGGTGAACGAACTTGAGTGGCGGCAGCATTATGGACACACAACCTTAGTGGCTCCATAAAACGAAACAGAAACAAGGGAACACAGTGGGAACGACGGACTGTCGACATGCCCACAATTATATATGCAAGTCGCGTTGATCTCGAAAAACAAGTCGCAACTGTGGGATCTTCGAGTAACTTTGAGTTCTTTGTTCCTAGTGCATCATCATGGAATATTACTGCCGCTGCTGGGTGTGCTATGTGCCTGCTCTGGAGTGGTCTTAGCCAGCGAACAGCAACCCGCACGCATTGTCTGCTACTTCAGCAACTGGGCCGTGTACCGTCCGGGAATTGGACGCTATGGGTTGGAGGATGTGCCCGCTGAGCTCTGCACGCATCTCATTTACTCCTTCATTGGCGTGGAGGACAAAAGCTGGGATGTGCTCGTAATCGATCCCGAACTGGATGTGGAGCAGGAGGGCTTCAGCAAGTTCACGCAGCTCAAGCAGACACATCCCAAGCTGAAGCTGCAGATAGCCGTCGGCGGCTGGGCCGAGGGTGGCTCCAAGTACTCGAAAATGGTGGCAGTGCGGGAGCGTCGACAGAGCTTCATACGCAGCATCGTTCAGTTTATGCGGCAGTACAACTTTGATGGCTTCGACCTGGACTGGGAGTACCCAGGTGCGACCGATCGCGGTGGCAGCTTTGGCGACAAGGATAAGTTCTTGTACTTTGTGCAGGAGCTGCGCCGCGCTTTCGATCGAGAGGGACGCGGCTGGGAGATTACCATGGCGGTGCCAGTGGCCAAGTTCCGTCTGCAGGAGGGCTACCACGTGCCGGAGTTGTGCGAGTAAGTTGAGAGAAAGGTGAATTTACCTACACTGCCGCTCTCCCCACGCTCTCTCTTTGCACTCAGAGCGACAAGCGCTAGAAAGAGATAGCAGTCTGCGCTTGCTGTGGTGGTTTTTGGCTTTTCACCTTAGAAGTAAATTCTCCTTTGCTTGGGAGTTTGATATTTGAACTGCGAGTAACGGTTTATCCCCCCTCGCAGCTTGTTGGATGCCATTCATGCCATGACCTATGATCTGCGCGGCAACTGGGCTGGCTTTGCCGACACACACAGTCCGCTGTACAGGCGCGAGCATGATCAGTACGCCTACGAGCGCCTCAATGTGGTGAGTAAACACAGCAGCAGCAGCAGCAGCAGCAGCAGCAGAGTGTCTGCGTGCCAAACTAATTTGCATCTCAACTCAAGAATGACGGCCTCGCGCTGTGGGAGGAGATGGGCTGCCCGGCGAACAAGCTGGTCGTCGGCATACCGTTCTACGGACGCACCTTTACGCTGAGCAACTCCAACAAGAACTACAACATGGGCACGTACATCAACAGGGAGGCGGGTGGCGGCGCACCGGGACCCTATACGAATGCCAGTGGCTTTCTGGCCTACTACGAGATATGCACGGAGGTGATGGACAAGTCGAAGGGCTGGACCGTCGAGTGGGATGAGGCGGGCATGGTGCCCTACACGTACAAGGACACGCAGTGGGTGGGCTACGAGAACGAGGCCTCGGTCCAGATCAAAATGGATTTCATCAAGCAGCGGGGCTATGCGGGCGCCATGACCTGGGCCATCGACATGGACGATTTCCATGGACTCTGCGGCCGCAAGAACGGCCTCATGCAAATCCTCTACGACAACATGCGGACCTATCGGGTGCCGGAGCCCACACGGGAGACAACGCCAAGGGTAAGTGGGCCCACTGCCAAATCGAGCGCGAAAGCAAATGAAATTTTTCATTTTTTTCCCCCTTGGTTTTTTTTTGCATTTACAGCCAGAGTGGGCGAAGCCGCCTGCCACTTCACCGAATCCGGACGAGGGCCCCATAGTGCAGAGTGAGACAACGTCGACGACGACGCGGAAACCGAAGCCGAAGCCAAAACCAACTTCTGCGGCAGTCAGCACAACGTCAGCGCCGGCACTGGCGCCAGCACTGACCAGCACCACGAAGAAAGCAACCACAAAGGTGAGCCAGGAGGGTGTGCCAGGCGGGGGGGCAGACATTTTTCACTCATTCCAAAATGCCAACAGAAACCCAAGAAGCCCAAGAAGACAACCAGCACGACCAGCAGGACCACCACAACAACGTCTGCGCCGGAGAAGGCAACGGAGGAGCCCGAAATAACTGTCGATCCGGAGCAGAAGCCAGGGGAGCCGCTGTTCGATCCCAGCGAAATTGATTGCACCAATCGCGATTTTGTGCCGCATCCAAACTGTCGAAAGGTAAGAGATTAAACCATACAAAAAGGCAGCATAAAATAATTTAATATTTTTACCCAGTATTTCCGCTGTGTGCACGGCAAACCCGTGGAGTTTGAGTGTAAGGAGGGCACGGCCTTCCACACGGTACTCAATGTCTGCGATTGGATTGAGAACAGCGATCGGTATTATTGCACACGAATCAAGCAGAAGCAGCGGGGCAATGAGGCCCACTAGCAGCTAAACTTTTACTAAATTATTTGCAAAACTCTAGCATAAGTTCGAGCATAAGTCCAAGACTATTTTTAACTTAATCTACGATTAGCTGTAGGGCCATAAAGTGCGTCAACGAGATTACTGCACGAGACGAAACGCATAAAAATATGAAAATGAAATATATGATTTTTGAAACAAATAAATAAGGAACTTAATGGTGCGTTCAATAAAAGTGGTGAGACATCCACAAAGCCTTGGGGTCTTGCATAATCCGACGTTCCGTACCATGCCATAATTTGAACGAGAATTTGCCATTTCTAATTACGCCAATAAACGCGCAATGACTGAAGACATTTTGCACTTATGTCGAGTCGTCAGCAGCCGCACAGCTGTTGGGGCAATCAACCAAAACCATTACCATACCGAGCGAACGAGCAATGATAAATAATGCTGCACGAAATGTTGCATTTTCTGATCCTTAACATTTGATTTCTATAAACTCAATTCATGCTTGGAGATTATGGGAGAGCGGGAGAGAGAGGAATTTAAATTAAACATTTGTGACACGAAGCAAGTCGCGCTGGCTCTGCCCCAAAATGCTGCCTAGAATCGCACATTTTGTCTCAATTTTAGTTGCTCTGAGTAATGGTAGAACTCGGAATGAGCACCGCATTGTCTATAATTAAACATGCCTCCAAAAACCAGCAGCAGATAATGCTAAAACCTTTTTTAAAATATTAAACTAAAGATGGAAGGGTTTTGCTTCGATGCTGGAACACTTCCCTATAGGGAAGTCTACCTTTAGCCTTGGGCTTATCCTAAGCCCTGCAAAACATTTACCGGGCCATCGCGAAAGAGAGCGCGATGCCGGGTGGCATGAAATGATCAACGAAAATTGAAAAGAGATCACAGACCACCAGAGAAAATCTCACTCACTCACTCACTCATTCAGAGCGTGGTGTGTGCTGTGCTTTTGACAAAATTGTTGGTGCTACAAAAATATCAAAATCGAATATTTTTCGCGGTCACAAGGTAAATTCATGGTATATGCATGTTGAGTTACGAATTGGTTTTGGACCGGGAGAGATCGTCTCGTATACTCGTGTACGGCACAAGGCACAGCACAGCACAGCACAGCCACAGCACAGTGAAATTTCCTTAGCTACTTTTCAGAAATTTCAAAAATATCAAAATAGATGTTGTTGGGTTGTGTGTTGGGTTCTAGTGGGCCCAATAGCGAGGTGGCCTGGCCCGTTCAAAAAACGACACGCACACGACGTGCACAGACGACGACGACTACGACGACGACGACCCACCGGGGCCAGAAATAAGCAAAATATTATTTAGCTAACAATCGTCGAAAGGGACACTAAGGATTACCCAGCCGATGATTGTTGGTTAAAATTTGGCTAAACGGCAGCGCGAATACAATTTTCAATCAATTCAAATATAAATGGAACCGCAAAAGTGAAAGAAATCAATTTTAATAACGAACAAAAAGTGCATAAATTGGAAGCCCACTAAAACTGTGACACAAACTTTGTGCGAGCCCAATTAAACGTCTATAGAGAATCCTATATATATAAACAGCACCAGATTCCCACACACACAACCCACACATAACCCTATAGATAGCTAGAGGACTGCCCGAACTATTGGCTCTCTGGTCACTGGTCCCAAATAATCTTTGGTTTTTGAATTCTTCACTCTTTCATTTAGTGCATTTAAACGAGCGCATATATAAGGCGGATGCATATATGTGCAGAATACGAGCGAGCAGTGTTAATTTCTAATTTTTCCTAATTGTTCATAATTACGGGAAAGTTGCGTAGAAAAAAAGGAGAATTTATGACGTGGCTAAAGTTCTAACCGCGCTGGAAACTCGAGGATAAAGATTGTTGCATACAATTATTATGGGACGGTTAACAATTTGGTTCCTGCTGGGACTAACGTTATTCGCCGTCTCCGATCATGGTGAGTACACTGCACTCCCTTCACTTCCGGTCCAAACCCACCCCTGCCCTGACCCACTTATATAAGGCGAAGGGCAGCCCAGCAGCACTTAAAGTTTTCTCTTTCTGACAGAAATTTCACGCAGCCCCAAGCCCCAAGCATTATGCAATTTTAACACAAAAAGCCAAGAAAGCCAAGAACAAAAATATGTGAAAAAAATATGTATGAATATTGTACAATACTTATTCATTTCAACAAATATTTGTGTGCTGATTTTATGTGTGTGTCTGCAAACGTCAGCGCGGACGACAATCGAACATTTTCTATAGCCTTCGTACACTTGACCAACCCAACCGAACCGAACCACTAGTGGCAGCAGGAGCACAGATACACAGATACAAATACACTCTAGCATTTAGCTGAATTTTGTTGTTCCTTCTACTTTTTTTTGAGAACTGATTTGCTCGCTAAAACGCAAACGATCGCCTGCTTGGTCGCTCTTCGTTGTCATCGTTTGTAATATTTATAAATTTAGAATTTCTAAGTTATTTTATGTGCAGAGAGCTCTGCGCTGAGTACATATCTATCCACTCGTATACACATCTATCTCTCCGTTTGTGTGTGTTAGCCATGTCCCTGTATATTTTGTTTGCTTTGCTCAGGTTTTTGGTGCAAAAAACCACAGCAAAGAAATGGTTAAAATGGTTTGGGTTTGGGTTTGCGTTGAGCCGGAATAGATTGCAGCAACATAAACACAATGTGCAGGCAGGCCGAGCAAAACATTTGTATAAATAATTCTATCAATGCGGATAGCAATGAATGCGAAATTGCTCAAATATCTTCTCTTCCCACACGCTATTTATCAGCGCAACTATCCGCTGACAGAAATATTGCCCATCCCATTGAAAATGTATTCAAAAAGTCTTTGGCAAATTGTACTTTGATTGGGCAATGATTAATGTGGGAAACTAGAGGCCTCCATGGACATGTCCTAATTGTCAGCCAATGGCAAAAGTAATTAGCAATTCCTTATGTATGACTACGCAGACGTGACCTTCCTTCCAGTACTGAAAAAGAAAAGCAAAAGCTGAGGAATATTCCAAATGAAACGCCTGCCCATGGGGATGGCTGACAGCTGTGTGCAGGCTGGGACAGTAAGGTGGCCAAAAGAAACAAAAATAAAAGAAGTAAGACCAAAGTGGGCGAGCAGCCAACAAAAAAAGAAAAGGAAAACTGTGCCGAAAATTCTCTCATCTAGATGCTGTATGCTTGAGTTCTCATCTTTTAAAAATAACATTCATAAATCCAACAGCAGTGTTCAAAGTGTGTGTGTCTGTGGATAGTACCATAAATAATGTCAAGTTTGAATAGATGGAATGACCTCGCCGCTGCTGACGCGCTGACATAAAGTTGCAAAAAGTGCGACGACCATTGTTCCACTCGGGAGAATTGTTCCACAGATAAACTCAAAAATAGCTTAGGGCCTAGGGCTGCTGCTCTGCTCTGCTCTGCCCTACTCTGCACTTAAATTACAAATGAATCTGTCACGGGTCCCGCGTGCGTGTGTGTTCTTTCAGTTGGGTTTGTCAATGCCGATGTCGGACCAAGCGAATCTGAGTGTCGACCCTACATTGAAAGAGCCATAAATGAATTGAAAACAGGTGAGTTTCAGCCTTGCTAAATGGCAGAATGTGCATATCGAATGTGGAATCATTGTAGATGGTGTCAGAGATGGCTCTGGGGAACTGCAATCCGATCAGCCCCGTAGGAACAACGACGACGATGACGATGATGATGACGACGATGATGGTGGGAAACGCGCTGCGTTTGATGACAAAGAAACTGTTGAAATTGAAACTGTCGAATTGGATTCCACAGAGGACGCGAAAAGCGCCAACGATATAGATGGCGATGGCATACCGGATGACGAGGACGATGATATCGATGGGGATGGTATACCGAACGATAAGGATGATGACATCGATGGCGATGGCATACCGAACGAGGATGACGATGACATTGATGGCGATGGTGTGCCCAACGAGGATGATGACGACATCGATGGCGATGGTGTGCCCAACTCCAAGGACGAGGACATCGATGGCGATGGTCTGAACAATGCCGATGATGAGGATATTGATGGTGATGGCACAGTTAATCATGGTAAGTGGCCCTCATGCCTTAGAGCCATTTTATTATATTTTATTTATTTTTTTTAACCCTCAGAGGATGATGATCTCGATGGTGATGGCACTCCCAATCATGGTAGGTTTGCTGCTACATAATTACTCCATTTACTTGAAATTTATTCTGCCTAGCAGTTCCGCATTAACTGAAAGCTTTTTTATCATTTCTAGATACATATTTTCGGCATCTTTTAGAGCGCAATGATCTTGTTTTCTTTTTGCTTTTCAGCAGCTTTTGTAGCTCAAATTTAAACTCTGATTTCCAAGCAGTCTCTAATTTGTACTCTCAATACTTTCAGAGGATAATGACTTGGATGGCGATGGTGTGCCCAATGACGAGGATGAGGATATGGACGGAGATGGCACAGTCAATCATGGTAATTATTTCAGCACATTCACAGTCGAATGTAGCATTTACAATAGCCACAAATATTCCTACAGAGGATGAAGATCTCGATGGTGACGGTGTCCAGAATGAAGAAGACGATGACATCGATGGCGATGGCAAAGCCAATCATGGTAAGCAAATTATTCCATTACAAATAGTAAACCCACTCAATGGGCAATTGTAACTTTCAGAGGACGAAGATCTCGATGGCGATGGCGTCAAGAACGAAAAGGATGAGGATTTGGATGGCGACGGCAAAGTGAATATTGGTAGGAATTTCACACAAAGAAACTTCTACGATTTGGTGGTGTAATTTCTGACTTCTTTTCTTCCACAGAGGATGAAGACCTCGATGGCGATGGCGTGCCCAATGAAAAGGACGACGATCTGGATGGTGATGGCATTCCCAATGAACATGACAACGATGTCGATGGCGATGGTGTGCCCAACGAACACGATGATGATGACAGCCAGGCCGACGACGACGATGATGATGATGATGACAAGGCAAAGGTTAAGAAGCGCAGCAAGCGTGAGGTTGATGCCGCGCCAGTCATCGACATTGACTCTCTGCCAAGTCCCGCCGAGGAATTCCCCATCGAAGAGGAAATCGTCAAGGAGGAGTCTGTCGAGGTGGAGGCCCAACCAGAGCCAGAGCCAGAACCAGAAGTTGAGGCAGTGAAAGAGCCTGAGCCTGAGCCAGAGCCAGAGGCAGAACCAGAGCCAGTTGTTCAGGAACAGTTGGTGGAGGAGCAGAAACCCGTCGAACCGGCACCAGCTGAAGAAGAGTCTGCCGAAGAGGTAGCCGCAGCTCCACAGCAGCCAGAAGCTGCCAAGGAGGATGCCGTTGAGTCTGAGGAGGCGCAGGATGAGCCCCAGGCAGCTGTAGCCCAGGAAGCCGCTGACACCGACGATGATGACGACGACGACGAGGATGACACCAAACCTGAGGATGAACTTCTTTGGGTAAGTTCTCACCAGTCCCATTAGGAGGACTTGTTTGAATAGTCTTTCAATTACAGGAAGGAACAATCCCCGAGAACCGCCGCAGTCGCCAGCACATCACAGAGCTGCTGCTGCTCGACGAGGAGTTCAATGCACGCGAGAAGGCCACCGACAATGTGGCCGAGATCATTCTGAAGGACATTAAGCGCATCTACGAGAATGCCATTAAGCCGCTGGAGACGCTGTACAAGTACCGCGATCTGAGCAATCGTCACTTTAGCGATCCGGAGATCTTCTCAAAGCCGTTGGTGCTCTTCATGGGTCCCTGGTCCGGTGGCAAGTCCTCGATCCTCAACTATTTGACCGACAATGAGTACACCCCGAACTCCCTGAGAACGGGTAAGAATGAGTTCTCAGATCTAACAGATCTTAAGTGATTTATGGCTTACCTTTTGCTCTTCTGGCAGGTGCCGAACCCTCTCCGGCCTACTTCAATATTCTGATGTGGGGCAATGAGACGGAGGTTCTGGACGGCACACAGCTGGCCGCTGACTACACGTTCTCCGGCCTGCAAAAGTTCGGCCAGGGCCTGGAGGAGCGTCTGCGCGGTCTGAAGATGAAGAGCAAGCTGCTCGAGAAGGTAAGCCTTAACCTGAGAGCGGGAGTGAGACAGCAGCATTAACTTGTCGGTCTGCCTGGGAGATGCACCTTGGGCCTGTCTGTTGTCTATCATGGCTGGCCATCTGCCAGACACAATTTGCTTTTAGTTTTTAGCTTTTAGCTTTTAGCACACAGCCGTCTGCATGCCGCTTGCTGCATTCTGCATTAATTTCGTTATTAATAAATGCAGATATGTTGCAATAGCAAAAAGTGAATTACTAAATTTAGTCACTTGCCTGCCACTGTGTGCATTTTTAGGTCAACATTGTCGAGATACCCGGCATACTCGAGGTGCGCAAGCAGGTCTCACGCGTCTTTCCCTTCAACGATGCCTGCCAGTGGTTCATCGATCGGGCAGACATCATCTTTCTGGTCTACGACCCAGCCAAGTTGGATGTGGGCCCCGAGACGGAGGCGATACTCGACCAGCTGAAGGGGCGCGAGTACCAGACGCGCATCATCCTCAACAAGGCGGACACCGTCCACCCGGAGGAGCTGCTGCGCGTGCAGGGTGCCCTCATTTGGAACATCTCGCCGCTGATGTCGTCGGCCCAGCCGCCACTCATGTACACCACCTCGCTGTGGACGCATCCCTACCAGGACGGCGCCCCGGCCCGCCTGCTGCTGGCCCAAGAGCGCGCCTTCCTGCGCGATCTGCGCACGGCCATTGACAAGCGCATTGAGCACAAGATTGCCAGTGCGCGTCGATTTGCGGTAAATTTGCGTCACATTGCTGTTGTTCCTTGCGGTACTTATCCACCATCTCCCTCTCTCCCACAGGTACGCGTGCGCAACCACGCCAAGATGGTGGATTGCTATCTGAACACCTACTTCAACCACAAGACGCTGTTCGGCAACAAGAAGCGCATCTCGGATGACATCATTGACCATCCGCAGAACTATCACATCTACGAGGGCCTCTCCACGCTGACCAACATCTCGCGCTACGATCTGCCCGATCCGGAGGTGTACCGCGACTTCTTCCGCCTCAATCCGCTGTACGAGTTCAAGAAACTCTCCGAAACGTGCACCTACTTCCGCGGCTGTCCCATCAACAAGCTGGATCAGGCCATTTCCTACGAGCTGCCCGAGCTGGCTGGCAAGTACAAGAAGATGTCCGAGGCGGCTCTTGCCAACATTGAGTCACAGCAGCAGCAGCAGCAAGAGCAGCAGCAGCAGCAACAGTTAGCGGGGGAGGGACAGGGCAAGGGACAGGCTAATCCCAAAAAGACGAGTTGAGGTGGAGTGGAAAACCTAACCTGCCATTTAGTTTGTTTTAATGAGAGATAGAGAGAATGTGACAACGACAGCGCCACCGGTGACCGTCTATTGAGAATAACGAAAGAGAGAGTGGGACGGATATATGTTTAGCAGGCGTAGAGAGAGCAAGAGGACATGAACAGAGCCGCAAATATGAGAGCATGTTTTTTTTCGTTTGTAGAAGAACAACAGCGTAAGACAGAAGACAGAAAAGAGAGAGTGAGAGAGAGAGCAGCGAAGAGAGAGCAAATGATATTTGAAATAGCAACGGTTGCCTATGCGCCCATGTTTTGGCCTTTAGTGAATTTTATTTAATGAATTTATCAACCGTTTTGCAGTAGAGAACTTTTTATTTATGAACGATAACTTAACCGAACTGAGAGAGCCATATGAGAGCGACAAACCCAATTACACAAAGAGAGCAAATAGACACACAACAGAGAGCACACTTTTGGTGCAGGGAGGAGAGTTGAAGGCAAGGGGAGTCCTTAGAATATGTGAGAGCAGAGCAACAAGTAACTGTTAAACTATTAACTGAGAGCAGAGCGTACCTAAATATACATATATCGACGATAACTATACCCTGTACCCTCCTAATTGGCTAACAACCGATTGGAATTCAATTCCCACTACCAGATTTTTCTTCTTTAATTTTTCAAGTAGTAGTAAACAACAGCGAAGTTTTGAGCACACACACACACACACAGGCAATATTGTTAATGTTTTTTGTAATTTTCTTTTGGTTTTTTGGCTTTGACCAACCCTTCCGACGATGTCATAGTTGATAAGACTTTCTTTGATAAAAGCAGAAAACACAGTGAAGACACGATAATAACAAACTAATGACCAAAAACTGACGTATATTTATTTATTCATGAACGACCGGACCTAAGCATATGTGAGATAAAGGCGAAAGAGCAGCGTAAACTTTAATTAAAAAACAAACAAAACAATTTTACGAACTGAGAATCTACGTAGAATGTACTGTGAGAGCGGGTGAAAATACACAAGTGAATAAAAACAACAGAGAAAACCCCAAGCAAACAGGTCTTTTAATGAACAAAAAAAATGTTTCAGCAATTTACAACTTTTTATTTTGAATTTCGAAAACTTTGACTTTTAACATATCGGTTATCGCCAGGGTTGATTAAGATATATCTTAAAGCGTGCGCACTACAGCACATTTGGTACTTTTAGGCGCCACATTTTTAACATTTTGCAGAAGAAACACGGTAGATGTCGCTATATACAGTTTTGTGAATTCCGGCAGAACAGCTGTTGTTGTTGTTTCAAAACGGGCACACTTAGCTGTTATGTGAAATTATTATTGGGCAAAAAATTAAATAAAAATAGTCAAAACCCATAGAAAATGTTAAGAATAAGCTGTTTATATCGACTGCCAAATGCACTGCACTCCAGCCGCTGTGTTAGACACTGGAAACAGCCAGCGGCAGCGTTGCGACAATTTCATGTGGACGCCGCGCGACTGAAGCGCCGGAAAACGGCTGAAGAGAAGGTAGGTTTGAGAGCAACTGGGCAAGGAATGAAATTTTTTGTGTGTGTTGTGAGCAAAAACTTTAATTTATGAATGAAAAGTTGATTTATGAATAGCGTATACTAAGCATAAACTGTTGCACGAGGACAGACTCACTAATTTATGTAGAAATCGCCACGAATTATAGAGTATTCACCGAAGAAAGCGCCGCCGGCAAATGGTTTGCCTGCTGGAGGATCGGAAATCTGGCGGCACATGAGCGTGACGCAGCTGGCCAAGACGCTGCAAAGGCCAGTGGGTAAGTGGACACTCAAGCAAACTTTGGTGACTCAAGTCACTTATTTATAGGTTTTCCTCCACCACAGATGACGTGCAGGAGGCCATGCTGTACGTTAAAGGCGCTGACAACATTGAACCAGCCGCCAAGTTGCCGGATCTCAAAATCATACAAGAAATAGCCAAAAAGCTGGGCGCCAAGACGCGCGTGGTGGCCACACCAGAGACCAGCAGCGAGGACGAGCAGAAGGTGCGCGATGTGACGCCCAGGCCGCCTGCGCCGCCAGAGCTGCTGCAGCCTCGTCCGCCCGTCGTCACAGTCATGGGCCATGTGGATCACGGCAAGACCACGCTGCTGGACTCGTTGCGTGGCGCAGATGTGGCTGCGGGAGAGGCTGGTGGCATTACACAGCACATCGGTGCGTTTACTGTGACGCTGGAGAACGGCGAACAGGTCACATTTCTGGACACTCCCGGCCACGCGGCCTTCAGCGCGATGCGCGCACGCGGTGCCGTGGCCACGGACATCATTGTGCTGGTGGTGGCCGCCGAGGATGGTGTCATGGCGCAGACACGCGAAGTCATTCAGCTGGCCAAGGAGGCGCAGGTGCCCATCATTGTGGCGCTTAACAAAATCGATAAACCAGAGGCGAATATTGTAGGTGTTTTTGTGGTTTCAATCTGTAATTTCTGCTGCTAATGTTTGATTGGTTCTTGCAGGAAAAGAGCAAGCGGGAGCTGGCGCAAATGGGTTTGGCTCTCGAGGAGCATGGCGGCGATATTCAGGTCATCCCAATTTCAGCGCTCAAAGGCACCAACCTGCAGCTGCTCGCCGAGGCAGTGAGCACGCAAGCGACGCTTATGGGGCTGAAGTCTGATCCTGCGGGTCTGGTGGAGGGCATTGTGGTGGAGTCCAAAACAGATCCGCGTCGTGGCAAGCTCTCCACGGCCATCGTGTCCCGCGGCACACTGCGCAAGGGCTCGGTGCTGCTGAGTGGCTTGGCGCATGCCAAGGTGCGCGGTTTGTTCGATCACAATGGACAGCCGCTGAATGAGGCGCCGCCCGGCACACCAGTGGAGATTCTGGGCTGGCGGGAGCTGCCACTGGCAGGGGATCTCATACTAGAGGTGGAAACGGAGGTATTTGGAGTGCAATTTCTTTACTTTTCCTCCCATTTGTGACATGAAAACCCTTTGCAGAAAAAGGCGCACGCCGTGCTGAAGTTCCGCGAGCATGAGGCGCAGCAGGAGAAGATCGAGTCGAGCAGCGATGAGATACGCAAAAAGGATGAGGAGCATCAGGCCACGTATCGAGCAGCGCGCGAGGCACGTCGCCTGGCGGGACGCTTTCGCATGCGCGGCGGCCAACGGGTCAAGCAGGTGGACGAGCACGAGGGCAAGCCGCGCGTCAGTGTGATCATCAAGGGCGATGTGCATGGCTCTGTGGAGGCGATACTGGATGTGCTGGAAACGTACAGCAGCAACGAGATCTGCCGCCTGGACATTGTGCACTATGGCGTGGGCAATGTCACGGAGGGAGACCTGGAGCTGGCCAAGGCATTTGATGCCATTATCTATGCCTTTGCTGTGGAGACGCCACAGCTGAAGGCCGCCAAAGATGTGACTGTGCGCAGCTACAACATAATCTATCGGCTGATTGATGACTTGAAGGAGCAGCTGAGCAGCAAGCTGCCACCTATGGAAGTGGAGGAAGTGCTGGGCGAGGCCAATGTGCTGCAGAGCTTCATCATCAATGAGGGACGCAAAGAGGTGCCCGTTGCCGGGTGTCGCTGCACCAAGGGCGTGCTGAAGAAGGCACAAAAGTTCCGACTCGTGAGAGATGGGGAAGTGGTCTACGATGGCCAGTTGGAGTCGATGCGTCATCTGAAGAACGAAGTGGACTCCATCAAGAAGGATGTGGAGTGTGGACTGCGCTTTAGGGATGCGAAAGTGCTGCCACAGGCCGGGGACATACTCCAATGCTACACGACGCACATGGAGGCGCAGCAAACGGATTGGGATCCAGGTTTCTAGTGGATGATTGTTGCCTTTGTTATCGCCATTATAATACACTTATTCTATATAGTTTTTGTTTCCATTCTATACGGTTTATATAAAACAAATGCCACTATCCGACTTCCTGTTGATCTCGCAGCCGCAGCCGCAGCCACCCTTCACCCACATGCCTGGGTGGTGCTTAGGATACGGCCTCAAACGGAACTGTCGCCGCGATAAGGCAAAACACTGACAGCGGCTACAGCGAGAGCGAGAGCGAGTGCCTGCTGCCTGCTGCCTGTGACGGAAGCTGCTTAAATGGGTCAAAGCAATGCTAATTGGAGTTCACCCACACCAAGCCAGAGGCACACTCAGTGGCCATAGACCAGAGCGACTTCTTGCGCAGATAAACGATTTCCGCTAAGGCTCAGCCAATTAGAGACAAGTTCTACATTTAATGAATGAACGAATTGTTTTATGCACAATATATAAATGCCATTTATATTCTGCGAATTTATATAATCTCACAAGTGCGCTCCACATACCCTCGGTGTGTATCGGCTTGTTGCTCGCCTTGAAATGCAAATTTCATTCCCTTTTTGCGTTGCGATTCATTAGCTAACTTTCCCCTGCCAAAGTCGCGATAAGAGCGAGAGGTTTAAATATAGAATGTGACGGGGCAGACTTATATAACCGATGCTGGATAAAAGATATTTCCCTTAAGCAATGCTTCGAGCGGCTTCCTTCCGCTTTTCTTAGTTTCTTTTTTTTTTGGGGGGGTTTAATGTACGGCACTATCAGCGGCTAACTAAAATTCGGCGGAAGCTCTTGTGGTTGAGATTGGCAGTTGGATTATGATATATATTTATGTACTATATATGTTTGTAGCTCCAATTGGAATGCGGAAATAGTCACTCAGACCAGAGCCCTGAGTCTGTGAATTTCATGAATGAACTCGACAACTAATTTGGTTGTAATCGATGCGCTCCATGGTTAAACGATCTGCATGGACAATGCCAGACTGCAATTATAACACAAGTGCAGAGAGAGAGAGAGAAGAGATCATGTGCATTGGACATCTATATTTGTGTCTGGCAACGCCTCTCCCCTGTCTCTGCTCCCTTGAGCATGGAGGCGTGAAAAATCAAAGTAAACATCCCGCACATGTGTTGGCTGCAATTAAAACGAATTGAGCTGCAGTTTACTTATGACAAGGATCCGCTGGAGTGTCCTTCTGCTTTCAACTTGCACTCCCCCGACATGTGTTCATCAGAGGCGGCATTTGACTTGACTCCGAGTGCATCCCATGCCGAAAAACATGTGAGGGCAGGCACAGTAAATCACTTTTTAACACCAACAAGCAGCCAGTCAGCCACCACACACACGTGCAACGCATAAAGATCAGGCAGCAAGAACCAGTTGAAGTTGGATGTTCGAAGTGTGTGCAAAAAAAAAACTCTCTCAGTTGCAGTCTCAGTCTCTCGTGGGGGCCAAAAGCTGTCGGTTGCTTAAGGATCCAGGCGGCAAGCATAAACTTAATATATTTAGTGCTCCACTCTCTCTGGGGAGCAGCAGCTACTTGGAATCGGAATTCCCATTCAATTTTTGGTGCGATTAGAGGAGCGGAAACAGCAGCCCGTCCTTTGTGGCGCTATCGCATCGACGCGACGCTATCGCTGGCAGCGACGCAGACGCTGAAGCTGCTGCTGCTGCTGCTGCTGCTGTTGGGCCTTGCCTGACTGGCTGCTGCTGCTGCTGCTGCCACTGGCAGACAGAATTAGAGCGATCGTATACGCTCCCAGTCGATCAGTTGCTGGCGTGCGCTCTAACCCTGCGGGTGTGTGTGATCGAGTTAAAAAGGAGAACGCGTCCGAGGACGAAAACGAAATTGAAGAAAGAATCGAATATAAAATTCAGTGTCATTCCCGCCGTATCCTTACTGGCCATGCGCAGGCGCAAAGTGCAGAATCATTTCAACAGTGAGCGACAGTGTGCGAAATAATTAAAACTCAAGTGGCAAAACCCCCCACCAACCGGACAGAGAAAACATTTCAAGTGTCAAGCCACGGCACCAGCCTCGATTTAAGTATTTGCGTGTGAAAATTCGTGGAATTCCAACCCGCAGCGGCACGGCCCCGTCGATTATTGTGCCAAGAAGGAGCCGCAAAATGGATTTATCGAGGCGGTTGTGGTAAGCATCAGACAAACATGAAACATGCTACAGAAAATCAACTGGATACGGGGACACAAATGCAACACCAGTGGCAGATACTGTGACAGTTTGGCACGAAATTGATTCCTTTTGTGTTGCTAGCAAATTACTGTGTCAATTGGAATTTTAATTTCATTTGAACTACATGCGCAAACACTTGACAAGCAAGGCTGCCAGACCCATGCCTTGCTCCACCGATTGTCCTGCCCACATGTGCGCATGCAGCGTGGGTGTGTGCGAGTCCTGGCTATGTGCTCGCTGTGCAACAGGCACTGCTCAGTGCTCCGCTGCCATTATCCTGGGCAGCATTTTGTTTGCATGCCAAATTACATTGCCAACTTAATTGAAGCTTTTTTTTTAATGAAAATTGCAACATTTTTCAAACCACTTCCTCCCGCTGTTGTGCCCTGATTGCAGCTTGTTCGAGTCCTGCCAACATGTTTCCAATTAGCAATTAACATTATGCATAATTATGAGTAATAAATGCAATCAAAGGATACCCAGACACCCTTTTGTGTCCCATTTGTATTCCCAATTATTGGATCGATCGATTCCTCCTTTTAGACATCTCAATTTCCGGCTACAAACTAACTTCAAACAGTCAGATCGGTGGCCCTCCCTCCGCCTCCACCCAGTGCCCCAGAAATTAAGCCATTAGCTCACCTGTTTTTTCTTGTTGTTGTTGTTGTTGTTGTTCCAGTGCCTTTTGTTGGCTTTCCAAAATGTGTGTGCGACCCACAAGGGGAAGAAAAAAACCAAACCGAAAATCAAATTGAAATTTTCGAATGGAAATGTAAATATTTATGCAAAGAGTTGCGTTTGGGCGATTGCTTGCCAGCACACAGGTGAAGTGCGTGTGCTTTGAAGTGCCCCTCCCCCCCCTTCATCACGCTCCGGTGTACCCTTCCCCAATGCGGAGAGTCAGTCAGGGCAGTGCCAGTGCCAGTTCAAAGTTGACGGCACTCACCTCAGCCCAACAGCAGAAATGCCTCTTGAGATCTCACGCACATGCTGGACATATCTTTCGCATGATCTGAGTCTGGGTCCGTTGCCTTGTTGACCGCAGAGCATTGCGTGCGTTTTATTTTTGGCCAAAGTCATAAAGTTGCCGGCTGCCACACACATAAAAGCCCAAGAAACTTGTTCCCCCGGCCAGTATCCACTGGCCGACTGGCAGTTAGCGCATCCATTCGTCAAGTTTTTTAAAGTTTTTCGCGAAAACTATGCTCTGTGCGGAGACACTCGAAAGCGAAAATCTTTCTGCCCAACCCAGACCCCCAGACCATGCTCGTCCCCTGCCCATTGTCAAGCAGCATCGCTGTCCTCAGCTGTTTCTGATTCTGCCTTCCGCTGGCTGCCCCGAAATGTGGCCAACACATGACTGACCCGTTAGTACGGGTTTTTTGGGGACATGTGCCGCCTGCTATCTGTGATTTAATCCGAAATTCTAAAGAAATTATTTATTCATTTCCTCTCAAGGCTTTTTGTAGTCTTGTTCGGATATATAATGGAAAAGTTCTCGAGAACTTGACAAATCAAGAAAATCAATTGAGAAAACGTCTTGAAAGCAAACGCATTTCCTTCTGCGTGTAGGTGATCTGATCAGGCGGCTAGCCCAGGCCCCAGACGGGTCAACACTCAGAGAGCGAGAGAGAGACACGCATACACACCATTATGTCTGTAGTTTAATGGCACAAACTAAACGTTTTTAACGCACTCGGTAAATCAGTAACTCTGTAGCTCTGTGTGACTGCCTCTCTGTGTGTGGCCATTAAGTGCCCGAATAAACTCTTTAGATTAAGCGAAAATTTGTGACTCGTGACGTCTTTGAACTTGACTCCAAGTCGCCTCAGAGCTAGGCAGGAATACTAACAGAAGGTGACGCCTTCACCACACCTTCTCAAACCCTTTCTTTTTGAGCGTGGTGAATAAGTGCTCCTCGCTTAGCGGATAACGTCACCTTGTTAATAATTTCACCATGATCAGCATGACTGCTCGTAAATTTGCTTACTCAGTGAGTTCTTTCCCAATTTGCTTATAAATAAAGTAAAGTAAAAATTCCCAGCCAACCTGATAGATTTCCCAACACTTTGTTTGTTATGTTTGAACGATAACATTCCGCGGAAACCACTAAATTTTGACCAGCAGCAGCAATAAAAACAGCAACCAGACTCAACAGGAAGATGCTGCAACATCCACACAAAATTGTGTAGCACAAATACAATTCAAATACAGTACATAGTTGCTAGATCAAATTGTTTATGGAGTGTGTTCCCAGTAGTTCTATAAACAGTACATTCTTTTGGGCGATATTTATGCTATGAAAATGATACACGCAGCGCCGCCTCCGCCTCCGCCTCCGCCGCTGGGCGGTTTTGCCTTGAAAGCAGACCTCTAGCCGAATCGACCACGTTCAGAACTTGCACTCGTGTAAACACTTGAATTGCATAATTGATCCTTAATCGGCTATAAATAAATCAGTGAGGCAAATGCTGATCTAATGTTGGTATGCGAAGTCCGACGGAAATGCGCCCACGGATGAGTTATGATTTGGATTTAATTTCACTGGAATATCGAATGATGCGGCAAATGAGCTGCAAATTATGTTTGCAACAAACGGCACGCCTTGTGTGCACAGTCCTTCCCCCGGCCCCTCGCTGCACATGCCATTCCATGGCTCAATTACCTCCCAAGTTCATGGCGGAGGCAAATGGTGCACGCTGCATTTGCAACATGTGCTGCATGGGCCCCCCCATGGCACTGCCACAGCGCTCCATGGGTATCAGTAGATCTGCAGAACTGTAGATCGGAATATCTGCGGATCGCTTTCCCATGACTTAATGTTTTATGCTTAATTAACAAAGGACTGTGCCGCGACATGGCAGCGTTTAATTATTCCCTAGAGCGATCGCTAAATCAAATGCCACAGCCGCAGCCACAGTCACAGCACCAAGGCGCATGGTGTCAGTGGCATAAATATGTTAATGTTAATGTTAATGTTAATATTTACCCCACACAGACAGATACACTGGCAAACAATTAACTCGATAGTTGCCACAGACGGGGTCGTTGTACGCTGCCAACGCGGAAGATAAAAAGGATGCCCCAAAATATGCCGCCGCAAAAGTTGCACAGGCCAAAAAAAGATTCAAAACCAAAAAGACGGCAAAAAATATCCAAAAATTTCAACGAGGAGTAGCCGGGGTTGTGGCAAGGGGCAGCAGATCCCCACAAACGATGCGTCACATGCAGCAAAATGTTGCTAAAAACTTCTCGCTGTGGCAGGGAGCAGACTTGGAGTGCGAGACATTCGTGCAGCAGCAACAAGTGAAACATTCAGCCCAGGCCAGACCAAAGCGGAATAACCCGAAAAATAAAAACCCATAAAAATGTTTTTGACTGACGACAAGCGACGATCGCTGCTGGCTGGTTCTTGGGTGGACGTGATGTGCATTTCGATGACACAAAATTAACTAAATGGGGAGCCCGAATTGATGCACGTTAAAGGGTTAGGGACAGGGACTGGGACTCAGCATCCTCCAGCTCCAATGCCTGTCCAAAAGGAATGCGAAAGAAGCAACTGAGAAGCGTTGAACTGCCACTGTCATTACTCCCTCTGCTTCTGGCTGAGAACAATGCCAGGGAATCCGTAATTGCGCTATAAATCAATGTCTGCTCTACATTTTACCTGCCAGTTGGCATACGCTTCTTACAATTTCAACGCAATTGCCTTGGTTAACATTTCATTTGATGGCTATTATAAATAACTGAAATTTGTGTGTGCTTGCGTCAATCGCCATCGAAGTTGCTTTTGTGTTTGTCTTAGCTTAGCTGGCTGGTTGCTTTGCGTGATAATTATGCTCTGGCTGATGTGTTTTTAATACGAAGATTAATAAGTTTTACTTTCCAATGAAGATGGTCTGCCCATAAATGATTCACTTCAAACAAATGGGAGTGTAGAAATTCCTAAATTCAATTAGCACCGCATAAATTATGAACAAGCATAACTTAAATCCTATTAATAGGAATCCATTTCCCAGAATTGTTTGGGCATACTTATTGGCTGGTTTTTTGCTGAATAGTTTGCCGCTAATTATGTGCTGAAATATATGCCAGATCATCGAGGGCATCCTGTGCGCTAATTTCCCATGAACAGTTTTTTTCGCACAATTTTTTTTTTGTATTTTATTTTATCATGAATGAGCGCTAAAATGTTTACACAGAGATGAGTTCCTGATGAATCCGGGGTGCCTGCTCCGCCAACGCGTTTTTGTGTTGGGTTCAAAGTTCCAGCTGCTAACCCTTGTTCCCCCCTGTTACCGCTCGTTCCCTCTCTCCCCCTTCTAGTGCTTCTAGCTATAAGTGAATATGCGCACAACTTGGGGAGTCAAGCAGCTTGTTGCAATCTCGAACCGAATGAGTCGGGCAAATAGAAAATTGCCAATGTTTGTTCCAGTGGGGGGGGGGGGCAGAGGAGCTCTCTGTCGCGACAGCGGCATTATGATGCCTCTAATTAGCTGCCTGGCACTGTGTGCGCTCTTGTGGCAGTTGCACTTCAAGTGGCCTCTGCTGCTGGTGCAACATTTGCCATAAAAAAAATTTGTTTACAAGTCGAACATTTTGTCAGTGAGTGAAATTTATGGGTCAGTAAGGCGGGCGGGGGCTCAACAAGCAGAAGTGAAACCGAAGAAAATCTTCACGCAGTCTTTCCCTTTCTCCCAGCGTACGCTCGCTCTCTTCCTCTCTTCATATCTTGCACTCTCTTGCGCTCTTGCTCTCTCCCTCTCTGTAACTGCGCTTAACTGTGCATTTTCTGTTTGCTCATTTTGTCCAAACGCGTGACAAATATTTCATTAGGCATTTTGTGCACACTTTGTTGTTGCTGTTGCTGTTGCTGTTGCCCCGAAGGCATGTGGTAGTTGTTGCTGAAGTGCCTTTTAGACCCCAAAAGCTGCAACTTTGTAGGCAGGAAGCGAGTCACAGTTACTGTTGCATAATCTGAGAGTCTCTGTGCTCAACGTGTAAACACTTCAGGGCAAAGGCAAAGGCAACAGCAAAAGGAAGGAGCATGCGCATGTTTATTATTTTCACTACTCAATTAGGTTGAATTAATTTTGAAATTGATAATTGCTTGGACGAGCCGAGCCAAGCCGTGTGTGTCTCTTTGGCAGGAGCAGGCAACAGGCAAGGGCGCAGCCAAGTGCAGAGATGTGTCTCCTTCTCTATGTGCATTGCTTTATGCAAATGCAATTAAAATTTCAACAATGCAAACATTTACTTCCGTTGCAACAAATGTCGTTGTGCTGGCTGCGACTCCACCCTCAGGCAGCCCGCAGCTTCATAGAGACATCAGCAGAGGGAGAGAGGGGAACAGCAGCAGAGGCAGAGAGAGAGCAGCAGAGGCAGAGAGAGCAGCCGCAGCAGCATTTACCTGGCCACACCTCAGCCACAATTTGGCGTTTTGCATTAGTCTATGTTTGTCTTGCGATAATTGTATGACTATGTAATTGTATTTGAACAAATGTGTGCCATGTGTGTGTGTGTGCCATTTGTGTGGGTTTGGGCTTCAGGTATTTGGGTATCCTTTGAACTAATGAGGTAGATCCTCGTCTAATTGCTGGCTGATGCTGATTTTGCCAGCCTGCCCCTCAAACTAATGAAGCTGATTACTTAAGGATGCTACAGAGTGGGTATACACATAGCACATAGAGTGTAATATCCTCTTACAGTGATCTGCCCTACAGCAGGGGGCATTTCGTGGCAGCAGAACCTTGCCTTTGGGTTGGCTGCACTTTTGTTTCGCTTCTTGCAATTAAATCAGTTGCAACAAAAATTCCATTGCTGCCCTGCACTCTTCCTACTCTCCCACTGTCGACTCTGCGTTTTTTACAATCAACATAAAAAATAAAAGCGAAAGGGGCCAGGCAGAAGTCAAATGATTGCAGCTGGGCTGGCTGGTTGCTGGCCATGGGCATTCCATCTTCATCAAAGGCCCCGGGAACAGTGGCAAAGGCAGCTGTGGCATCTTCATGGTACACAGAAATGCTGCATGCCTCACTATTCGATTGGATTTCATCCACACACACACAAGAGCTTGAGGATGTGCTGCATAGTTGTGCCTCAATCAATTGGCATGGGAAACAGCAGCAAGAATCGCTCGCTCGGCTCCTACTTCTTCGGGGGGTTGCCTCCAAGTGGGTGGTGGAGTGGAGTGGTTGTTCTAGTGGTTGCCTCACTGCCACGACCTCGTCGATGAGTCATGTAAACAAATCAAACGCCACTGAGACCTGTGTACAGGTGTGAAATCTGCCTAGAATTTATTTTTCTTGGTAGCTCTGCGATTGTTTAGATTTGGAAGAACTTGCCACACACTCATCCAAATCTATCTTTTGGGGGATCTTGCTTGGCATTCGTTTAAATTTAATTTGTTTTTGTGTTCTTGAGATTTAGCGGGGCTAAGTGCCACGCACTTGTGGAGTAAGTGCCGCCAGCCCAGTGCTCTACTTGTGGCTCATTAGCAGCCGCTTTATTTATGCTGGCCATTCCAGCATTGCTCCCAAAATGCACTTGTTGCCTGCATATCTATGGCACTTGATGTGAAGTGATTTTTGAGCTACTTATGAGAGAGCGAGGGAGAGTGCACTGTGAGAGTGGTTGCAGCAGACTGTGAGAAAAAAAACAGAAAAAACTCCTCTCTTCTAGGCCGCCTTTCAATCAATTTAAAATCTAATTTGTTGCTGCTAAATGACTATTATTAGATGCGAAATCATGATGCTAGTTGGAGTCTCTCTCTCTTTCCCGCTCTCCCATGATTCCCATTTAGACTTTTATCTGTGCCTATTGATGCTGGATGCCATTGTGCTGGCTCTCTGGAGTTGCTGCACAATGAACAATGGATGGCCATTGTGAGGCGGCCGTGTTTCTGGCCAGGCCTGTTAATTGGCCGCCCCCCTTTCGACTGCTGCTTTGATCTTGGCTATTAGCGTGCTCCTTGGCTCCTTTTCATTTTGGGCCGAAAAAAGGTCAGAGCCAGGGCCAGGCCAGCGAACAATTTATTGTGCCATGACTGTGGTGGGACGCAGCTTGTAATCTTATTATTGTAAAGTTTCCGCCGAATTTAGCATTTCCTCTCTCTCTCTGTCCGTTGTGTTGTTGTTTGGTATTTATGAGGTGGTGTGGCGGATGTCTGTGGCCGGGAGGGAGGCAGTGTGGTTTCTTCTGCCGGTGGTTTACATGACATGTGTAATGTGTAACTTATTTGACGATTTGAGTTGCTCAATGGCAACTGTTTATGCTCGTGTCACGTGGCATCCGCCACATGTGGCAATAACAATGTTTTTACCCCGGTTCCGTGTCTCTGCTGGAGGAGTAGTGGAGGATTTTGCGTAATCAGCAGCCGACAGCCGAAATCATGAACTGCTTTTGTGGTTTCGGTCGTCTCAGCAAATTTTGGCTGCTGGCTTTTCAGGCAACTGCCCAATTAATAAAGCTTCTATTGGAGTTGCTGCCGGTCCCGATCCCCGTGGCACTTCCTGTGTTTCTATGACGCAATGGCATGGGAGGCGTCTGGGTGACGCCGCTTCCAGCGCTCCCCTCCCTGCGTTCCGCTCTCGAGCTCAATGGACTGTGAAATGTGTGCCGTTGCCGTTGCCGTTGTCCTGGTCGTTGCCAAAGCAATAGGTGTCCTGGCATTGGTTTCAAAAGGGAAATGCGCTCAAATTGCATTAAAATGCCAACACAGAAGCATAAAAATTATGACCACACTTGGCGACCTGCCGCTCCTCCGGCAGACTCTCCTTCGTCTGCTGTCATAAGCAGCACGCCTGCTGTGGCCAAGGACCAAGGACCATGCAGGCAGCCACGCGGCTGAAGAAGAGCAAGCGCCATCCGTCGAAGGCGTCCAAGCGTAACAAAACGAAGGCAGAGCCCCCTCCACCTCCTGCCCGCTGCACGCAGCGTCAGAAATTAAATTGGCAAGCCACCAACAATGGGTGGGCAAGCGGCAAGCGGCAAGCGCCCTGCGTTTGCCCGTGCAACATTGAACACTTTTGACATATTCACGCAACTTGTCCTCGGGCGGCCCTGTCGTCCTACCCAAGTCGAGGCCAAGTCGACTGCTTGCCACTGCGACTGTGGCGTCCCAATGTCTGCGGCATAATCATATATTCTCCCTGGCGTGGTACTTATTATTTTGCCTGTTCCTTTGGCTTTTCCTTTGCTTCTGCCTTTTCCTTTACTTTTTTTCTGCTTTTCTTTTTTTGGCAAATCGGCAGGAAGTGCTGCTAAATTATGTCTTGTTTATGTGGCATTGCATATTTATGGTCGCCTCCGGCGCATAATAAAAAATTGTTACCAAAAGAAAATTGCAAATTTTTGACTTGACCAAAAGTCGGGCGATATTCTTTACCGCTATCCCTACCACTGCACTCCCCCCCTGCATACTGCTGCATTTTTGTGGCGAAAAACAAGTTCAATGTTTGCTTGCACTGGCCATGGAGAGAGAGAGAGAGAGAGAGAGAGAGATAGGGAGAGAGCGGGAAGCATAAACAAGTTCATCATCAGAAGAAGCCCCACAAAAGTTTTTGTGTTATTTGTGCCCCTTCGCTGGACGTGCTCCGGTTTGGCCCTTTCCCCCACAGTTCCCACTCTGCCAATCTCCACAGTGCCCTTTACGCCTGTTGCTTGCTGCTTTAATGAGTCTGTGGAGATGTCGAAGCATGCGGCAAAGTCAACAAATATTTGCAACAAGTCAACACGTGACGTCGTTCTGTCCCTTTGGGTTTAATGAATGGGCCATTGCCCGGCTCGTAGCTGTTATTGGGCGAGGTTATGTCCTTAATTAAATTGAATTTGTTTAGAAAACAGGCACAGAATAAGCATAAAGAGTGAGAGAAGAAGGGTTCAAAGGCAATGCACAAATGTTGACAAGTGCCAATAAATAGTAATAGCAACATGTTGACAATTGATCTATGTTGCTTTTGCTGATAGAATCAATAAGCACATGTTTGTTAGGGTAGAGATGGCATTTTTAACAGAATTCCACTTTGTTTCTGCAACATTTCAGTACAACTGCCTTGATAGCATTCATTGTATTGGCTGGCATACCAGACTCCCAGAGTAGATTTGTAAGTATACCCCACAAATATCCCCCCAGATCCTCCTTTATAGCGTTCTTTACACAGCCTGGACTGCGACAAAAAAGACAATATGGCGCAAATATGTATTTGCCGGACAGCTCTGTGACGCCCGGCGGCGAGGGTGACGATCCCAACGAGTGGACGGAATGGAGTTCGCCCTCGGATTGCTCACGCACCTGCGGCGGCGGTGTGTCCTACCAGACGCGTGAATGTCTGCGAAGAGAGTCAGTACCTGAAGCCACCCATAAATCGATTCCCAACACTGAATCCTCTCTCTCCTTTAGCTACAACGGCGAGGCAGAGTGCAGCGGCGGCAATCGTCGTTATTATTCGTGCAACACGCAGGACTGCCCGGAGGAGGATCCCGATTTTAGAGCCTTGCAATGCTCTCGCTTCGATGATCAGCGCTTCGATGGCGTCTTGTACGAGTGGGTGCCCTATCTGGGTGCACCCAATCCCTGCGAGCTGAACTGCATGCCGCGCGGCGAACGCTTCTACTACCGCCAGAAGGAGAAGGTGGTCGATGGCACCCGCTGCAACGACAAGGATCTGGATGTGTGCGTCGATGGGCAGTGCATGCCCGTCGGCTGTGACATGATGCTGGGCAGCGATGCCAAGGAGGACAAGTGCCGCAAGTGCGGCGGCGATGGCAGCACCTGCAAGACGATTCACAACACTTACAGCTCCAGCGACCTGGCCCCTGGCTACAATGATCTGCTGCTCGTGCCACAGGGCGCTACCAACATCAAGATCATCGAGACTGCCCCGTCCAACAATTATTTGGCATGCCGCAACCTCTCGGGGCATTACCATCTAAATGGCAACTGGAGGATTGACTTTCCCCGTCCCATGTTCTATGCGGACTCCTGGTGGAATTATCAGCGCAAACCCATGGGCTTTGCCGCACCCGATCAGCTCACCTGTCCCGGACCCATCTCCGAGAGCATCTTCATTGTGATGCTGGTGCAGGAGCGTAATGTGAGCATCGACTACGAGTACAGCATCCCAGAGTCCCTGAGCCACAGCCAGCCGGACACGCACACGTGGACGCATCGCGAGTTTGGGCCATGCAGCGCCTCCTGTGGCGGCGGCACTCAGTCCCGCAAAGTCACCTGCAATAATCGAGTGAACCTGCAAGAGGTGGACGCCGCACTCTGCGAGAAGGAGTCCAAGCCAGAGGAGGAGCAAGCCTGCGGCACAGAGCCCTGCGCCCCACACTGGGTGGAGGGTGAGTGGAGCAAGTGCTCCAAGGGCTGCGGCTCCGATGGCTTCCAAAACCGCTCTGTGACCTGCGAGCGAATCTCTTCGGATGGGTAAGCCGCAGCGCAGATCCTTGGCTAAGGGATAAATCACACAACAGTTTTCTCTTACAGCGAACACACAGTGGAGGACGATGCCGTGTGCCTCAAGGAGGTTGGCAACAAACCCGCCACAGCCCAGGAGTGTAATCGTGATGTCAAGAACTGCCCCAAGTATCATTTGGGCCCATGGACACCCTGCGACAAGTTGTGCGGCGATGGCAAGCAGACCCGCAAGGCCACTTGCTTCATCAAGGAGAACGGCAAGAAGCGCGTGCTGCCCGACGAGGATTGTGTGGAGGATAAGCCAGAGGTGGAGAAGACTTGCCTGCTGGCACCCTGCGAGGGCGTAGACTGGATCATCTCTCAATGGAGTGGAGTAAGTATTGGATAGAGATAGAGATAGAGATATTTACCCCTGGATCCATGACTCATTTTTGGTTCCACCTTTCAGTGCACCGCTTGTGGCCAGAACACGGAAACCCGCACTGCCATTTGCGGCTCTAAGGATGGCAAGGAGTACCCAGAGGAGTTCTGTCAGCCAGAGGTGCCAACGCTCTCCCGCCCCTGCAAGTCACCCAAGTGCGAGGCTCAATGGTTCTCATCGGAGTGGAGCAAATGCTCCGCTGCCTGCGGCAAGGGTGTCCAATCCCGCATCGTCATCTGCGGCGAATTCGATGGCAAGACTGTCAGCCCCGCCACCGATGACAGCAAGTGCAACAAGGACAAAAAACCGGAACAGGAGCAGGACTGCGAGGGCGAGGAGAAGGAGTGCCCAGGCGAATGGTTCACCGGACCCTGGGGCGAGTGCAGCAAACCCTGCGGCGGCGGAGAGCGCACACGCGAGGTCCTGTGCCTGGCCAATGGCACCAAGGCGCTCAACTGCGATGAGTCCAAGCTGGAGTCCATATCCGAGAAGTGCAACCCAGAGGCCTGCACGGAAGATGAGATTCTGCCACTGACCAGCACCGATGCACCCATCGAGGACGATGAGGACGACGACTGCGACGAGGATGACATGGAACTGGTCACCGACAGCCTGCCCGATGAGCAGAAGATCTCCTCCGATGGCGTTGATCTCGATGACGAAGCCAAGACAGAGTCCACGCTCTTCACCGACGAACTGATGCTCAGCGACAGTCCCGACACGACGGCCTTTGATGCCTCTGCTGCGACAGCCACCACGGTGGAGGGTTCGGGCGAGGACACAGACTCCACAACGGACAGCGGCATTTCGACTGAGGGCAGCGGAGATGATGAGGAAACGTCTGACGGAACAACGGGTGTGTCCAGCTCCACGGATGCTTCGTCTAGCGACTCTAGCGATTCCAGCGATTCCAGCGATTCCACAACCGATGCCAGCGCATCTTCAGTCTCTGATTCAAGCGGCTCCACGGATGAGTCCACGGAAGTTTCTGGTGGCTCGACAGATGCTTCGAGCGCTACTGAATCGTCCAGTTCCGACACCACAGATGTCTCCAGCTCCACGGAGGTCTCAGGCTCCACAGATGTCTCAGGCTCCACAGATGTCTCTGGCTCCACCGATGTTTCCAGCTCCACGGATGCCTCAGCCTCTACCGATGTTTCAGGCTCCACGGATGCCTCAAGCTCCACGGAAGTTTCGGGCTCCACAGACTCCACCAGCGACTCCTCTGACAAAACCTCCGACAGCAGCGACTCAACAACTGTGGCGACGTCTGATTCCAGCGACACCACTGAAGGTTCCAGCGATTCCACAGACGTTTCCCGCTCCACGGAGAGCTCCTCGGACAGCACCAGTGATGGCACTTCCTCTTCGACAGAGTCCTCTGCCTCGACTGAATCCACTTCGGAGGACACAACTGAAACCACACCTGAGACGTCGACAGACACCACAGAGTCCACGCTGGATGCTTCCTCCACCACGGATGCCTCCTCCACGAGCGATGATTCATCCTCCACGAGTGATGATTCCTCCTCCACGAGTGATGCCTCCTCCAGCAGTGTTGCCTCCAGCGAGAGCACATCAGATGGCAGCACAACGGACACCACAGAGACTACAACTGCCTCCTCATCCGACTCCTCCTCCTCAACCTCCTCTTCAGACAGCACTGAAACGACAGACTCGTCCAGCGATGGTTCAACGACAGAGAGCGGCAGCACTGTGGAGAGTTCCACGGATGTCAGCTCCAGCGATGGCTCCACCGAATCACCTGATTCCACTTTGTCCACGGAATCCACAGAGGCAGCGAGCACAGACACCACCGAAAGCACAGAGGCTGGCTCCAGCGAAGGCTCCACCACAGAGGGCAGCACCGTTGAGGATGTGTCCGGTTCCACGAGCTCCACAGATGCCACAGAATCCACTGCCACGGAGTCTTCATCCTCCACTGACGTTTCGGGATCAACGGAAGCAACAGAGTCCACGGAATCCACCGATGCCTCGGCATCCACCGATGCTTCAGAGTCTACGGAGAGCGGTGGCACCACAGACACCACCGAAAGTGGAGCCACCGAGGAGAGCACCTCCGAGGGATCCACCGACAGCACCACCGAAGGATCCACCGACAGCACGCAGTCCACAGAGCTGGGCAGCGGCACCAGCGACATTTGGGGCTCCACCGACAACGAGGAGGAGTCCAGCACCCCGAACACCTGGGAGTCGGCCATCACCAAGGACAAGCCACGCAAGTGCAAGCCCAAGAAGAAGGAGTGCGCCAAGTCCAAGTACGGCTGCTGCCCCGACGGCAAGTCCACACCTAAAGGACCCTTCGACGAGGGTTGTCCCATACCCAAGACCTGCGCTGATACCAAATTTGGATGCTGCCTGGATGGCGTATCTCCAGCGGAGGGCAAGAACAACAAGGGCTGCCCCAAGTCTCAGTGCGCCGAGACGCTGTTTGGCTGCTGCCCCGACAATTTCAGCGCCGCCGAGGGCGAGGACAATGAGGGATGCCCCGAGACAACGACCGTGCCACCCACCACCACCACGGAGGAGTCGCTGCCAGAGTCCACCACGGAGATTGAGGGTTCCGGCAGTGATTCCACACAGGTGCCCGCTCTCGAGGACAAGTCCTGCTCCTTTGCTGAGTTTGGCTGCTGTCCGGATGCCCAGACCCCGGCCAAGGGCGAGAACTTTGAAGGCTGCACCGCTCCAGAGACACCCAAGGGCTGTGGTCAGTCCGAGCATGGATGCTGCCCAGATGGACGCACAGCTGCTGCTGGTCCCGGGGGTGAGGGCTGCTCGGCCTGCACCCGCGAACAGTTTGGCTGCTGCCCCGACTCCGAGACGCCTGCCCATGGACCGAACGGCGAGGGCTGCTGCCTGGACTCTGCCTTTGGCTGCTGCCCCGACAACATTCTGGCCGCACGAGGACCCAACTTTGAGGGCTGCGACTGCCACTACACGCCGTACGGTTGCTGTGCGGACAAGCAGACTGCGGCTCGTGGCTACAACCAGGAGGGCTGCGCCTGCGAGACGACTCCCCATGGCTGCTGCCCCGACAAGATATCTGCTGCGAAGGGACCGAAGTTCGAGGGTTGCCCCTGCGAGACGACACAGTTTGGCTGCTGCCCCGATGGACTCACCTTTGCCAAGGGACCCCACCACCACGGCTGCCACTGCACCCAGACGGAGTTCAAGTGCTGCGAGGACGAGAAGACACCCGCAAAGGGTCCCAACTTCGAGGGCTGCACCTGCCTGGAGAGCAAATTTGGCTGCTGCCCCGATGGCGTCAGCAGTGCCACGGACGAGAAGTTCGGCGGCTGCGAGAATGTGCTGGAGCCACCGCAAAAGGCCTGCGCCCTGCCCAAGGAGACGGGCACCTGCGGCAACTTCAGCGTCAAATATTACTTCGATACGAGCTACGGAGGATGCGCACGGTTCTGGTATGGCGGCTGCGATGGCAATGCCAATCGCTTCGAGACGGAGGCCGAGTGCAAGGACACCTGCCAGGACTACACGGGACAGCATGTGTGCCTGCTGCCCAAGAGCGTGGGCCCCTGCACGGGCTTCACCAAGAAATGGTACTTCGATATGGATCGCAATCGTTGCGAGGAGTTCCAGTACGGCGGCTGCTATGGCACCAACAATCGCTTTGATAGCCTCGAACAGTGTCAAGGAACTTGTGCGGTCAGCGAGAGTATTCGTGAGTCGAAGAAGAAGTGGGTTAAGCTCTTCGAGCTGTTCTTTAACTTTTCCTTTCCCTTTTGCAGCCACCTGCGAACAGCCTGTGGAGAATGGTCCCTGTGCTGGCAACTTTGAGCGTTGGTACTATGACAACCAGACGGACATCTGCCGACCCTTCACCTATGGCGGCTGCAAGGGCAACAAGAACAATTATCCCACGGAGCATGCGTGCAGCTACAACTGTCGCCAGCCGGGCGTACTCAAAGGTTTGACCAGCCGAACTAATTGTAGCTTTCTGTACTGGGGTTTGCTTGTGGGGAATTTTGTTAATTATTTGTTAAGCTTAAACTTGTTACTTGAACTCCTGGTTAACGGTATGTTTTGCCTACACTTTCTCCTTCCTTTTTCCTTCTCCCCCAACTGCTTGAATCTTTCGGTTTAATGTATGCGCATGATTTGCTTGCTTGCCCACCTGTACCTGTACCTGAATCCTTACTGCACCTCAGAGCAATGCTCACTTCCTAAGCAAACTGGTGATTGCAGCGAACGGCATGCCAGGTGGCACTTCTCGGAGAGCGAGAAGCGCTGCTTGCCCTTCTACTACACTGGTTGTGGTGGCAACAAGAACAGTTTCCCCTCATTGGAGTCCTGCGAGGACCATTGTCCCCGGCAAGTTGGTAAGCTTTCAATGTTGTTGTTACTCGTGGCAGCTATCAATGTGTTTGTGTGTCAGCACCGCAAAGAATCCCTCAATTAACACGCTCTCCCCCTGTGACACTTAGCCAAGGACATCTGCGAGATCCCTGCCGAGGTGGGACAGTGCGCGAACTACGTCACCGCCTGGTACTACGACACCAAGGACGAGAGCTGTCGCCAGTTCTACTACGGCGGCTGTGGCGGCAACGAGAATCGCTTTGCCAGCGAGGAGGCCTGTCTGTCGCGCTGCGAGAAGAAACCCGAACCCACAACCCCACCACCAGCACCAGCACCCAGCACCGTGGATGTGTGCCGCGAACCAGCGAATGTTGGCGACTGCGATCAGTACACGCTCAAGTGGCACTTTGATGCAGAGGCTGGCGCGTGTCGCCAGTTCTACTATGGCGGCTGTGCTGGCAATGGCAATCGCTTTGAGACTGAGTCCGACTGCCAGCAGCGCTGTGCCAGTCCACCGACAGAGACCCGACGACCAGCTCCACCAGAGACTAGGGAACCTGCTCCAACACAGACTCGTGAGCCTGCTCCAGCTGCTGTCCATCAGTGTGATCAGCCACCTGCCGTCGGCGACTGCGATGAGTATGTGCTCAAGTGGAACTTCAATGCGACTGCCGGTCGCTGCCAGCAGTTCTACTACGGCGGCTGCGGCGGCAACGATAATCGTTTCGAGTCCGAGCAGGAGTGCTCCGATCGCTGCTCGCCCAGCGTAGACAATCGTTTCGGACAACCAGAACCAGAGCCGCAGCCAGAGCCTCAGCCAGAGCCCGAGCCAGAACCCGAGGAGCCACGCTCAGAGCCAGACACTGCCAAGTGCTTCCTGCCCGCCGAGTCGGGCAATTGCTACAACAACGAGACTCGCTGGTTCTACAACAGCCGAGAGGGACTCTGCGACGAGTTCGTGTACTCGGGCTGCGGCGGCAATGCCAACAGCTATGCCAGCGAGGAGGAGTGCCAGAACGAGTGCAATGATGCCCAGACCACCTGCTCGCTGCCACCAGTGCGCGGACGCTGCGAGGACCTGTCCCGCCGCTGGTACTTTGATGAGCGCAGTGGCGCCTGTCACGAGTTTGAGTTTACCGGCTGCCGCGGCAATCGCAATAACTTTGTGTCCGAGCGGGAGTGTTTGGGCTACTGCAGGGATCAGGCCTTGTCTGAGCCACAACCAGCAGCACCAGTAAGTTGTGGATCTTTTGATGAAAGTTTTCAGCAATAAACATTTATCTTCTCCTGTCTAGACCTACTCCGTGTGCACTCAGGCACCCGAGGCTGGCGAGTGTGATAACCATACGACAGCCTGGTTCTACGACAACGAGAAGATGGCCTGCACGGCCTTCTCCTACAGCGGCTGTGGCGGCAATGGCAATCGCTTCGAGACGCGTGACCAGTGCGAGCGCCAGTGCGGCGAGTTCAAGGGCGTGGGTAAGTGTTTGCATTGGGGCATGCCCCGTTCTGTGCCTTTCAGCTGCTTTAATACTTTGCGTTAGACGTTTGCAATGAGCCAGTGACGACGGGTCCCTGCACTCAGTGGCAGACTCGCTACTATTTCAATCGCGATACGCGCACCTGTGAGCCGTTCACCTACGGCGGATGTGATGGAACTGGCAATCGCTTTGACGGCCTCTACGAGTGTCAAACCGTTTGCATTGCGGCCCGCGAGCCGGAGCCGTCAGTGGGTACGGCTAAAGGTAACGTTTTGGTCGAGTCGAGTGACCCGAAAAAGGAACAGTTTAACAGATTCTCTCTTTGGTCTTCCGTTGGCGTAAGTAGAAATGTGTCTGCTGCCCCTGGTTACCGGCCGATGCAATGGACCGTCGGTGCAGGAGCGTCGTTGGTATTATGATGATGAGCGCGGCACCTGTGTGTCCTTCATCTACTCGGGTTGCTCCGGCAATCAGAACAACTTCCGTTCGTTTGAAGCATGCACGAATCTCTGCGGAAGTAAGACCGATACACCCAGCTGACACTTGTATGCACCAGAACCACCACGCACCACCCGCACCACCACCTGCATCCTTCAATTTTGCACCTTGCACTTTGCCCCTGCACTTTCAACCTGCTTGAATTTTGAGTAGAACTTTTAGAAGTAGCATTTGTAGACTCGATTAGTACTTGGCACTCTCACTAGCTCTAAGTTTGCACGGGTTTTCGGGATATTCTCATACAATTTCTGCATAAAATGCTCATCCTTTGCCTGCTGTTTCCCCCCACAGAGCCCGTGGACAACGAGATTGACAATGAGATTGGACAGGGTCGCTGTGATAGCTTCGAGAACGAGTGCCGTGAGCTGCGCTGCCCGTATGGCGTGCGCCGTGAGGCTGATCGCTCCCAGCCGGAGTGCACCAAGTGCCTGTGCGAGAACCCATGCGAGAGCTACTCCTGCCCCGAGGGCCAGCAGTGTGCCATTGAGATTGCCAACACCGGAGATCGTCAGTTTGCGCCCGTCTGCCGCGACACCAACAAGCCCGGAGTGTGCCCCGGACTGGCGGCCAATGCCAGCAGCTGCGCCCAGGAGTGCTACACCGATGCTGATTGCCGTGGCGAGAACAAGTGCTGCAGCGACGGCTGTGGTTATCTCTGTGTGCAGCCCGCCCGCCCCACACAGCGGCCTAGCACTCGTGCGCCCACAGTCATCTATCCGGGCGAGAGCAGGGCCGTACTGGAGTCCAAGCAGCCACAGGAACTGGATGTGCAGACCTCCATCGGTGGCATCGCTGTGCTGCGGTGCTTCGCCACTGGCAATCCAGCGCCCAATATCACCTGGTCGCTCAAGAATGTGGTGGTAAGGGTTTAGCAAGGGAGCATACTGTCTCCACAGTCACTTTCACTTTCACTTTCGTTTGATTGTCTTACAGATCGATACGAACCAAGGACGCTATGTCCTGACTTCGAATGGTGATCTGACCATCGTGCAGGTGCGCCAAACCGACGACGGCACCTACGTTTGCGTGGCCAGCAATGGCCTGGGCGAGCCAGTGCGCCGTGAGGTTGCTCTCCAAGTGACAGGTACGTGCTGCACAAGCATTTTATTCGGTGTTAAGGCATTTAATTAACTTCAAAAGAGATAAATTCTCATGCATGCAATGTTGATCTTTTTTGAAGTGCAATTTTAGACTTTGGTTTCATAAAACAATGCTCATGATTTGTTGTACAAGTAAATTCAACTGTATTCGCGAGCTTTCGTTGCTGTCTGCCTGCGTCCACTCTGAGAATATCACTAAAGCTTTGAGCTTTTCAGCTATGTCTGTCCCTTTCTGTCCTCAGTCTGATCAAAGCTGCATGCAAAATGCTGCAGCGCGTAAACAAAGCGTACATCCACACATCCATAAAAGCTCCATATGCAGTCGATGGACCGTTCAAGTGCTTTTGTATGCACAAACAACAAACACGAAGTCAAAAACGTTTCTTGCTTCTCTGCCGCTGCAGACGAAGCCGATCAAACGTGCATAGCGCCATACGAAGTTCTGTCTGCCGCTGCGGTGGATTTCTGTGCATGGGCCGCAGGCACGCGAAGATTTTACGCTGTGCTTGGGCCGACTGCGCTGCCCGAGATCTTTTCAGCTACTTCATTTACCGTTCCCTTTAACTTTAAGCAATCTGAGCACCGGGAATTAAATTACAGTCGGACTATCGACTTTGGAGCTACCTACTATTGGTTTATCTTAAATTTACTATTCGGTGTTGGCACTTCATATAACTAACTGCTTTTATGTTTGCATTGTGTTATGCATGCTTGCCTTGCCTCTTGCCTTTTATCCCTTTTGCTTGTCGATGACTTGACTTGGTGATGGTAGAGTCCGTAGATACACCCGCATATGTGTACGGCAACAAGAATGTTACCCAGATCGTGCAGTTGAACAGACAGGCGGTGATACGCTGCCCAGCGGGTGGCTATCCGCAGCCGCATGTCAGCTGGTGGCGCAACAACAATCTGTTCGGCAATCGCGAGCGCGGACGTGCGGAGATGGCACGCGACTTCTCGCTGCTGTTCCGCTCCATCCAGCTGTCGGATCTGGGCCTGTACACCTGCGAGGTGTACAACAAGCGTGGACGCCCCGTCTCGCTGCGTGTCACACTGAAGGCGGTGGGTCCGGCCCGTGCCCTGACCAACGAGGATGCCCAGTACTTGCAGTATGTGATAGATCCGGCCACGGCGCCGGTCACACAGAGACCCAGCTACCCCTACAGACCCTCGCGTCCGGTCTATGTGCCCCCACCTACAGGTAAGTGGATTTGCATGTTTTGGCTGCTTTGTGGATTGTTTTCGTTTTTCTGTTGACTGTTTTGTGTTTAACTTGCCCTCGATGTGCGTTGATGGTGACTTTTGTTAATTGATTTCTCCCTTTCGTATGCTCTCAGTTAACGCCCAGGCGCTGGTGGCACTGGATCCCAAGAACAGCTACTCCCCCGGCTCCACCATTGCTCTTAGCTGCTCAGTGCAGGGCTATCCAGAGCCCAATGTGACATGGACCAAGGACAACATACCGCTGTACAGCAACGAGCGTATACAGATTACATGTGAGTAGAGGTCAGGGACGGCTTTAAGATCTCTTTTATAATTTGGAAAACCCTCTTATGATTACAGCCCAGCCACATCGACTGGTTGTCAGCGATGTGAGCACCGAGGACACTGGCATCTACGGCTGCAAGGCTAGCAATGCGTTCAGCTACAGCGTCAGCCAGGAGACGGTTACCATTCAATGTAAGTCGGAAAGAACTCTAAACTCTGGTAGCCTTATGGTAATGTTTTTGTCTTTGCAGCTGTCATACCGGTATCGCCCGAGTGCATTGACAATCCGTTCTTTGCCAACTGCAAGCTGATTGTGAAGGGCAGATACTGCATCAATCAGTACTATGCCCAGTTCTGCTGTAGATCCTGCACGCTGGCCGGCCAAATTGCGCAGCCTCATCCCAATGCGCTGTAATTCCACACCTAAGCACACCCACGAAGAGAAGCAGAATTTTTGAATTTTGAGTTTAAGCACACGACACACACAACACAACAAAACACAGAAATAATAATTAGCATTAGCCTCAGAAGCAGAGAGACCAAAAAGCCAAAACACAACTACACAGCCATCACAGCCTACAGATCAACAAAGAACGAACGAAAAGAACATTTAATTTAGTTTTTAACACTTCTGCCAGAGCAATATGTCACATAGTATTAGTGTGTTTCCGTATGTTTGTGTTCCTATTTATTCTTGAGTAACGTTCAAAATCCAAACCATCGAGAGGAGAGCGGCTAAAACGAATTTTCATTTTACTTTCTTAGCATCTACTCTCTACGATCTATTTGTGCAACGAGTAAAGCATTTAAGCCTAAAAACAAAATAATTGTAAATAAATTAAAACTACATAATAAAGAGCGCATATGTATAAAAACACCTTTAAAGTCTTTCGTATTAAAAGCACTTCAAAAGCTAACCACTATCTGGCAACGCTGCGCAGCAAGACGTCGGATCTTATTGATTTTTCCCAAGCTTTTGCGCCCCAACAGCTGTTCGACGGAGCCTGCGCTGTCACTGCCACTGCCATGGGGTTGTTTGGAGTTGCTTTTGGGAGTACCACAGCAAGAAAGACAATAAAAATTGTTTGTATTAACATCGCGTTCTGTTTGTATTTTTTGGTGTTTTGTAGCTAAATTTGTAGATTTAACCTGAAAGTTAGACACAATCAAAATGGAAGACAGCGGCATTGATAGCGAGGATAGGCAATCGAATATCTATGAGGATGGGGCCGCAGGCCTGCTGGTGAGTAAAGTCGAATGTAAAACAATGCTAAATTTTCATGGCCAAAGTCTATGCAGAAAACGGCCAGCGGAGCACCCAAACATATGTCCGACCTGGAGTTCGAGGTGGCGTTCAGGGGTGCCGGCAAGGTTTATGCCCCCACGACCATTGAAATCGATGAGGAGGAGGAGGGCCATGAGCGCAGCGAGCCACCAAACACCTGCCGCATACTGCAACGCAAACTAGAGCTGAAGGTCGAGCGTGCCAGGCGTAATTACACTCAATTCCAGGAAGAGCAGGTGGGTGCCACAAGATACTAGAAATATCTATAGAACAAAACTAAAGCAAAACCATCACATCATACAGACAACCAAGACACAATCGTCCACTTTGATACCCATCAATCGATTGCCCATACCCGGTGAGCCGGAGCACAAGCCGCTGGTCGATTACAAGTCTGAGAGCAGCGACGATGCGGAGGAGATTTCCTTCTTTCCCGCACAGCTGAAGCGTGGCAAGCGTCGCCAGCAGGCGAACCACGAACTAACCGACACATTTAGCATACAGGAAATGACCATTGACTCGGACCTAGAGTCGGATGACAGCGCGGGCACACAGAATCTCGAGCTACTGCTGCCCTCCATGAAGTCCACGATTATGGACAAGTTCCGCAGCTGCTTTGGCTGCTGGCGGCGCAGGTAATGCCAGGAGCAGCGGCACATCAGTCGGTTATCAGTCAGGCACAAATCACGTTATTGACAGGCACTAGACATACGACACGTAAACCTTAATAAACTCCATTGCCATTGCCACTACAGAGCTGTAAACATAGATGTATTTGGCATTAGTATAAAAGATTTAATATCAACCAAAATCAGTCTTTCAATTTATCGCTTAAGTATCCGTGTTCAGGGTGAGGCACACGCCCTGCAATATCCAGTGACTCAAGTCCTCGGAGGTGGCCAAATTCGCTTCAAAAACGAGACCCACGCCCATGGCATTGCGACGCAAGGATGTCGTATAGACCGGAGCCAGGAATGTGTTCTGTTGGTTAAAGAGAAAATCATTGGTTTAGTCTTTAAAATTAATGTTTCACACCCCACACCCCACGCCGAACACTAAACACTAAAACTAAAGCTTCCGGGCTAGCATTTAAAATCAGAAACAATTAGCACAGCAGCTGCCCCATTAGTCGGGAGGGTTGGGAAACGGAAGCTGCTGCTGCTGCTGCTGGTAATTTAGTGAAATGCATTTAAACAAATATCAGCGTGGCCCCACACCCTCTGCTGTATGTAGATACAAGCGCACATTAGTACTTGTCAGTGGCAGGCGGCGTCGCACCCAGGCCCACCCAGGCAGTCCAACGCAAACTCTTAACTATCCAATACAGACCTGTAGCTTGAGACGATGCGCCTCGATGGGTTCCACGGCCAAAATGGCCAGCTCCTCGACCAGTACTTTGGGATGGGAACGCGCCAGCTGATTAGTCGACATGTCAAAGCGTGCGCCCTCGATGTACAATCCATGCACAAAGCAGCCCTGCAAAAAGTTCAACGATTAAAATGCAAACAGAATTCTTAATTACGGAATTAGTGCCCCGTACTGCACAACGAGCAGTTGGGTCATCGTTCTGCATTTAGAGCGTTGGATGGAAAGATAGAAAAGAGCTGGGCAGGTGGACACTTACCGTTGCGGGACGCTCCTCGACATCGTCGGGGTCCGCATAGTTGGTCACATAGGTAAAGAGCGTCGAGCGATCCAGTGGCCAGGCGTTTTTCCGACAGGCAATCTGCAAATGGCAATGCCAGAGGAGGGAATTATGGAGTGCGTTCGTTGTCCGTGACCCCCATAATGGGACTCACCTGCACCAGTGCCGTTAGATAGCTTTGCGGTATGTGGAGACCCGACAGCCACATGACCAGGGGCTCGCCCGATATCGACCAATACTTATATTGCACAGAGCGTTGCTGCAGAGAGAGAGGGAGACACAGCTGATTAGTGGACACGAAGCCCTGAACACTTGATTGATTCAGCGCTAAGCTGATTAATGAGCTGCAGCGACCGTGGACGTGGACGTGGACTCACCCGCAAGTGCTCCAGCCAGCTGGCCAACTGCTTGCATGTGGCAGGCGCCAGGGAACTCCACGATGTTGGCAGCAGGCCATTGAACAACGAGTTGGCAATGTTGTCCAGCACATTGTCCATGCCGATTTCACCAGCAATAGCCTGCGGAGTGGAGCGGAGAGGGGCAAGCAATCAAATTAAAAACGCGGCTCCTCACATGTGTGGGCGTGACTCTGTCCCCGAGTCTGTTCCAAGCCCGAACTCATTTGCATTTGTAAATTTATTTTGGCAACAAAATGCTGTCGTTTTGTTTGCTTGGTCCTTAGCCAAGTTGGCAAAATGCATAAACAGCAAATGCACAAAACAAAACAAGCCTGAAGGATTTATGTGTGGCAGCTATTGACAGTTCAGCACAGAGACAGAGAGACAGAGCCAGAGACAGAGACAATCTCCTAATAGTTATTTACCTTGCGGAGCAGCTCCAGCGTTTTCTTGATGCGAATCACCAGCAGATTAAAGCGATCCAGCTCCTGCAGCAGCACCACACCGGTGGGGGAGAGACTCATTTGGATTTGTTTGCGAATGCGCCAAGTCTCAAAGGCCGGCGGCAGTTTCTTCAGTATACCAGCGGCCACCGAGTCGATGAAGTCGTCACGACTGATGCCGCCCGTACCCTCGCCTGCATGGGGCAAGGACAGAAATAAGAGAGAAGAGCGAAGTAAGTAAGGATTGTGGCAGCGGTTGGAGTGGCAGCAGAAAGGCGAGAAAAACCTTTGTAATGTATGCAGAGGCTGTGGTTTTTCCCATTTTCCTCTCATCTATCTGCTCCTTTCGGTATTGGTATTTTATTTTACTTATTTTTTTTTGTTTTATTAATTTTCCTTTTTATCTGGCGGTGCTTGTGTTGGCACGACACCCCCCTATGGAACGCTTTTTTATGCTCTGCTTTATTTTTTGTTAAAGTGTCAATTAGCAAATACTAAAGCTCATGAATATGCAAATTATGGCCATTCTTCAGGGAGCTACTCGATGGAATATCGAGCGTATTGGCACATCAAATGAATCCCAAACTGACTTTTTGTTTTGGAAACCTTTTTCGAGAAAGTTCTGGGGATATTCGAAGCATCTTTTAAGTGGGCTTTAATTGAGTTTGCAGCTATGTTTTATTAATTAGGGTTCTTAGCAGGGATTGCGTTTGCAGGCGGAATAAATAATTTAGTGTGTTAATTGTTTGAAATTTACAGACTTTTGGGGGTAGTCTTTTCTTTAAGAGCTTGAAATGGGTTGCTAAGCTTTAGAGATATTATTAGCACAATAATTAATCTCTTCTTTAAGGGATTGTCCATATTTTTTCTCAGATATTTCTGGCACAATATTTACTTGTAGCTCACATAAAATTCGCAGCAGCCCAACTGGCATTGGCCATATCTCCGCGAACTTCAAATACAATTGTTCAACTCGATTTTTAATCAGTGAACATATTTGCACTTATTATTATTATCATTTTTATTTATACTTCCAGGAGCAGTGAGTGGGGCACTGGGGTACGCGAAATACTTTACCGGCATTGACTTCGCTGGGCTTCCACTTGGTCACTTCTCGTGTGTGCGAATATATTTAAAAAAGAGTTTTTCGAAATTGTATATACAGTTATTTACAGGGTCCAACACACATACATATGCATGAGTTGAGGGTGTGCTGGTGTGAGTGCACTCTGATGGCGGTTTTAACACGTTTAAGCTCCGCTCCGCTCCGGCAACGTAACGCAAAAATTATCGACTTTTGTGTGACGTTTTCGGTGCAGTTTTTTTTTGTTTTTGGTGCTTCTGATGGCGGTTGGTGCGGTGAGGTTTGAACTCGATTCGCTGCGATTTGCGGCCACCCGAATGAAAGTGAGTGTGGAGGGTTATGTGTCCTCCCAGCTGACCCAACGTGCAATGTCCTGCATGTGCGCTGTCTGCATCTATTTTAATTTTTAATGTGTGCATTGCTGTTGTGTGTGTGTTCCAACAATAATGGCGCATGCAATAAAGTTAATTGCAAAACCGCAACTAATTAATTAAATTAAATTAAAAATGCAGCATGCCAAAAATACGAGACACAGAGAGCAGCAGCAGAGAGCCACAATCAAGCAGATAAAATGTAATGAACGGCTGACAATTGGCACACGTTGCATGCAAATTGAACCATTTACCAGGCCCAGGCACTGGCCATATCTATATTACATGATTATCATTACTTTTTCCCCGCGCGCTAAAAATGTTCAATTCCCCACACAGAGATACGCCTCTGGGCTGGGTTTCGTTCACTCACCCGTTTGCGGCTGCAGCTCAATCAAACTGTTCCAAATGTTGCGTGCCGCCATTGTATAATAACCGATTTCCGCGTTCGGATGCAAACCAAACACATCCGGCTTGTTGACCAGCGGCAGTTTGTCGATGTGCGCTGTGTTATCGAATGTGCATTAAATGTGTGCAAGTATCTGCAGGCTGTGGGCATACCCTCACTCACCTATGTAGTCCTCTTTTAGTACGGTCTCCTCCTCGGGCAGGCAGTAGTCCACATTCTCATCCTCATAGAAGTGGAAGACCTGGAACTCATCGAACAGAAAGTCGCCCATGTACTCGCTCATGTAGCAGTTGGTGATGCGACGATCAAAGTCATCAATGACACGACCGCCATACATGACCTCTCCAATCAAATACTTTAAGCTATTCCAGGGTATCTTATCGTCCGCACAGCGACTCAAATAAGTGCGAAGTATCTCCGTGCAGACCTCAAAGTCGGAATCATTGAAGTCGTACGCTATGTTCCAGCCCAGTTTGTCGTACTTGCGACGCTCCTAAGGAAACAAATTAATTGTAGAACCTATCCCCCTCGTCACAACAGTCGTTCAATAACAATTTGCTGCACAATCGATGGTGCAACTGCTGCTCCATCAATTGTGTGCAAGTTGGCAAAGCTTTCGGCTACTCAAAATTAAGAAATTAATAAATAAACAAGTCGGAGCGACCAACTGCGCCCCAGGACCATCAATTGGGAGTATCTATGGCTGCACTTACTTGGACGACAGCATGGAAGAAGGCCAAGACATAGACCAGAGGACGGAAGCCGCGATGCGAGCAGCTCTCGAGTCGCTCCTGCCGCACTTTAAAGTATGTGGAGCGTAGATTCAGCTTCAAGCCATTGGGTGGTTCAGTGACAACTGCAAAGAAGAGAGAAAAGACATTAAATACTTATAGTGAAACGAGGATAAAGTCTCTTACCCTTCAGCGACTTTTGCAGTATGCCAATGGGGAATGCTGGCGATGGATCTGTGGTTATCCACAGCCTAAAGTCCGGATGCGGGCTATCTATGCGATCCAAATACTTCTCCAGCTCTCGCACAAAACGTATCAGCAGATGTCCATTCTGCAGCATCAGCCATTGGCCCTGCCGCACGGCTGTGTCGAGCATTTTCAGTGCCGCCTTCTCCTGCCCCTGGCCGAGGGATATGTGACAGAAGTTGGCCACGCCAATTATGGTGTCTGCCAGCTTGATCAGATCACTGGTGGGATCCGAGCCCGCACTGAGTATAAAGCACACTGGTATGGTGCAGGAGGTTTGCTCGTAAATGGCCGAGAAGCTCACAACTGGCGGCATAATGAAGAACTCATCCATGGTGTCCACGATGTATTGATTTATGCAGCGGAAAATGCGATCCACGCGGAAGCAGCGCAAAAACAGAAGTTTCTATGGGGGAAAGGAGAGACATTAGACAATGAATGAGCTTTGTGGAGCTCTTCGCACTGACAGCTCATCATCACCACGACAAGATTGTGCCCATGCTGAGGTTGCCATTGGGAACGGGTCGCTGCGGTTTTCGACCAAAACTCAAGTGCAAATTGGGCTCGCTTCAGAGCGCTTCTGTCGCTGGTTTCAAGTGCGACTTGCCGCTTAACTAATGGTTTGGAAAATTGATAAAATATGGTAATGCACACACAGACACAGGCAGATACTGCCTGCCAGACAGTGGCTGACAAAAACAGGCTGCTAATAACTTGAGATGAAAATGTGCGACCAAAGTTGCAGGACGTTGCGAAAGTTGAGTAAAACTAAACGCCACAACCCAGAAGAGCACAGTAAAGTGTCTCTGTGTGTGTGTGTGTATATGGCTTGTACATAATAATCCACTAGAAACGAGCATAAAGTACGAAATCCAATAACGCTCAATGGCAACGCAGAAGGAGCAGCAGCAGCCGAACCAGAACCAGAACCACCACTCGAAAATGCTGAAAGCTGAAAGCATGCAAAGCGAACCCTACCCAACCCGACTCTGGCACTTGCCTGGAATGCATTGCAATTGATGTTGTAGTCGCCCGGACATGCCACCTCCTCAGGATTCTCCAAGTCGTACCACTGAGCATGGGCAAGGGCAGGCGACGTCCCATGGGCGATAAGTGCAGGCAAAATGAGCGTCGGCAGCGAAACGGAAGTCAGTGAATGCCACATGCCAGTCAGAATCAGAAGGAGCAGGAGAAGCAGCAGCCGAAGCCGAAGCAGTTCCACAGCCAAAACCAGAACCAGAACCAGAAACCAACATCCATGTCCATCCGTTGTCCAAGGTTGTTGTTGGGCATTTTTATAGGAGCAGCAGCAGCAGTAGCAGCAACAGCAATTTGATAACGGGCATCCCAGTCGACGGCAGTTGACGTTGACGTTGAAGATGATGCAGACCCCAAAGAGAAAACCGAAAAAGAAATACAAACAAGAAAAAGGGAGTAAAAAAAAAGGATAAATAAATATGGAAAAACATGCACCAGCATTTAGCTGTAAGCAAAGTGCAATTTTTGTGGCATTTAAGGCACGAACTTACCTCCTTCCATTCGTTGAGGTAGCGTCCAAAGTGATCCGGCAGCGAGCCAAATGGATCGGGGAAATCAAAGGCTAGCTTGAGCAGATCCTCCCAGCTCTTTTCGGGCAGCCACTTGCAGGGATTGCTGCGCTCGCTCTTGGTCAGCGCAATGTTGCCCTTGATGAAGAAATCCAGCTCGGACTGCAGCAGAATTCCCTCCCGTTGGGCCAGCTTGGTGGCGATTTGGAAGGAGAAGAGCAGCTTGTGTCGCTCGAAAATGCCCGTGCAGCCATAGGAGTAGACATTCTCGGTCAATGTTTTGATGATGTTATTCAGTCGCTTGCTCAGCACCGTATCGGGTACGGCCTTGCGCAGGGAGTAGACAAAAACATCGAGATAAGCGGCCAGCGCGTACTGGTACATGCTGTTCACGGTGGCCATGTCCGCGAGTGCAAAGAAGAGCACAGCTCCACGCTTGGATGTCGGTCGATAGCCATTGCGCAGGATCTCAATGTCTGCGGCTGTTTCGGCAGCCAGTTTCAGCTGCTCCATCACCAGACCCGCCTTGCTCTTGGTGTTCTCCAGCGTCTCCACCAGCTCCACATTGTCCAGCATGTTGCCCGTCGAAGTAGCGAGTTCACGCAGCAGCGAGTCCTCCAGTTGCTTCAGCAGCTGCTTGTTCTCGCTGGTCTGCTCGATGAGCGACTCTCGCTGTTGCTCCAAGTCAGGCCGCTCTGTGCCCACAACGACGCTGAGTAGCTGATCCTCCAGGCCTGTCTGCGTCACCGTGTAATTGATGACCAACGCCTTGGCATAAACCGCGGGGTCAAACTTGGGATTGGAGAACTTTGTGGTCAAGTAGAGTCTGAAACCGGGATCCCAGTCCACCTCCTTGTCGCCGAGCATCACAAACTTGCGGCCCGCTTGCACGCGAATGTTCTTTTGCAGAATGTCATCGATCACGGGATCTATGTAATCATCCACATCCTCGAAGAGCACGGGCAGGCCATACATGATGGCCATTTCCAACTGCTTGAGGAAATCAAAGTCACTGAAGGACAGCACCTTGAGATTGTTGCGGAACTCCTTCTTGCGGATCCACTGGAGAGCTTGCAGCTGCGGATCGATGCAGAGCGGGAAGCGTGAGGCGCGCATCGTGAGGATGCCATTCTGCACGGACAACTCATCGGGCGGCAGTCCCTCGCTGGTCCACTGTGCCACCTCCACGTCTGTGCTGAGGTAAGCGTCGATCTTGAAGGGGTGAATGACGGGTATGCCCAGGGAGCTGATGTGCTCCAGCCAGTCATCGAAGACCATTGCCTTGCGGAATTCCCAGGTAAATGCGCCCGTGTAGGCCAGGAAAGAGGAGCTAATGAGGCACACGCCCACACTGTCAATCAGCTGCTGCCCCAAGCTGGCCATTTCTGCACTCCAACGTATCAGTTCCGAGGACAAGCCGCTGATGAGCTTATCGGAGGCGATCAATCGCCGCTCTGCCTGCTGCATCATCTCGGTCAAAGCCTTCATTTGCTTCATGGATATGGCATAGTTCTCGTTGAGCGCTGCCAACTTATCCTCCAGCTTGGTGATCTCTGCATTCAGATGATTCAGAAGCTTAATCTGCACCTCCTGCTCCTCCACGAGGAAGTCAACGCGCTCCTTCTTGGGCTTCACCTCGCGATAAACCTCAAAGAAGCCGATCACTGCCTTCACGAACTTGAGGAGACCCGCGCCAGCTATCGATATCTTGCCCATGTCATCCAGGTTCTGTGTCTTCATGTGATTGCGGCAGGCGGTGATTTGCTTCTGGGTGAGCGCCTCGCAGTCCATTTCCATCAGACCCTTGAGGAAGTTCACGTCGCTCATCATGCCCTTGGCCGACTTCCAGCTAATCTCCTTGATGCCCTTGAGTATGGCCACACACTCGCACACCACCTGCACGGCAGCTGGCGGTGTGGCAAATGAACGAATCTCCGTGATTTGCGCTTTCTCCAGCTCCGAGAGCGCACGTCTGGCCTCCTCCAGAGCAGGCATGGCATCGGCCAGGATCTCTTCAGCTTCGTCTTTCTCCACGGCAATCTGTTTGCCCTTGATCTCCACCTCCACAGACTTCTCTGAGGCTTCGGCCTTCTTGGTGTTGGCCTTAACTGTGGAGGCCTCAATGGTGACCAGCATGGACTCGCACTCCTCCGCGGCAACAGCCACGTTCTTCTTTTGCTCCGTGACAATGATGCGCAGCTCATCGATCTGCAGCGAGGCCTCTTCAATCTTCTTGATGCCCTCGCCCAGGCGTTGACGTTGCTGCGTGATGAATAAATGTTTTTCCTCTGCAAAGAGTTGGGGATTGGGATTAAAGACTGCTTCGAAGTGCTTATCCAGCGCTTACCCAACAGCCCCAGGTAGGTGTTGATGTAATCCAAATAGTGCTTGGGCGTCACAAAGTTATTGCGTCGCAGCTTCGTCTGATAGTCCTTCGAGTACTCCTGTATGGTGGTGTGCACATGCACCACATGCTCAATGATATTGTCCCTGTGGGCCGCTGGTATCATGGCGTGTTCCGTGAGAAAGAGTCGCGCCACCGCGTAGAGCGCCTGCTTGGGCCAGGGGAACACCCAATCAATGTAGGTGCTGCCAATCAGTCCGGGGAAATTGCGGCAACGATTGCGCAGCGCCTCACCTGCCGGCGACATGCACAGCACAACGTGAAGGTTTTCCGCACAGGTGCGCAGGAAGTAGGACCAAACGGAGTCCCTACAGAGAGGAGCGAAGTGAGTAAGTGGAAATGCTATGTCTGTCTGCCACTCACTTGGATGCCGAGAGTCCCTCTTCCTCCGCGAACTTGCGCACTTGGTTGACAATTGTGTCCTTGTCCTCGTCGGCAAACAGCGCTGGCACCTGGCCCACGGTCAGTATATTGTTGATCAGCTCGAGGAAGCCCTCCTCCGCCACTTGGGCTGCCGTGAACAGGAAGACAACCTTCTTGCGCTTGACACCCGCCAGTGTGTAGAGCACCTTGAGATCCTCCCGAAAGGCCGCCTCATTGTAGCCACGTGAAATGGTAATCTCAAAGACCTCACACTCCGCTGCAAAGGCGGCCAGACGGGTGATGCACTTCTTGCCACAGCCACCAACGCCAATGAGCAGCACATGGCCGCGATTCATGCGCAGCGTGCGATGCACGCGGGTCAGATGCTCCACACAATCCTCAAACAGCACCAGGGTCATCTTTTGCTTGCGATCGCAGTACTCCTCGAGGATCTCGATGAACAGCGACCACACGGAGTCATAGTCCAGCAGATCCTCGTACAAACGCGCCTCCGCTTCGTTGGTGAAGTTTCGGAAATCGCCAAAGAGTATGGGATCGCGCAGCACATAATCCTTGAGTGACATTATCACCTGCGGCCCCTCTTCCACCTCCTGCTCCTCCTCGCCCTCCTCCTCGGCCAGGGCAGCAGCATCATCGGCATAGGCCTCGTACAGCAGTCGCGCTTGGGCCTCCGCCTCCGCGGTGTTGACATCAATCCAACCATTTTGCTCCTCAAACTCGGGCGGAAAACGTTCCCCAACTTCGAGGGCCAGATTGCGGCGTACACCATTGATGTCCTAAGAATGGGAGAGGTATGTACTTGAGTCATTCGGTAATGTCTTATATATTTATTCATGCACTTACCGCATCCGCAATCAAACGATCGCAAATTATGCGCGTAAACTCATTGCGCCAGACCCGAATAAATTCTCGCAAGTTCTTGAAGCACGTCGGCTCGATCAGCAGCAGGCCGGCAAAGATGCGCGACAAATCCTTCAGATTGAATATGTAATGGAACTTCGAGGGCGTTGGCGGCAGATCCACAATTACCAGCTGTGTGTGGGTAGAGCGAGAGAGGAAGGCGCCCAAAGGCAGCAATTAGCATTAAGCAACAGCAGCAGGCCACTGCACACACAATGGAGCAGGAAAACGAGGAGCAGCTAGGAGGCTGGAGGGAGCTGCAGCTACACAAATCAATTTTATCTCGAGCAGCAATATGCATGCAAAATGGGTCTTCCAACACGCCTTCGGGCTACATTGCCAAGTTGCTGAATTTACAGCCATTATCGAGTTGCAGTCAGAGGAGCAGCAGCGGGAGCAGCAGGACCTCCACCACTGCCTCTGAGTAACGGCAATTCTATTCAAATAATTCATTTCACTCCATTTCGTGGCGCATTAATAATGCCCGGCGAGGGCAACGTCGAGTGTGTAAAGAAGACATACGAACTAGGAGGAGGAACTGCGAGCAAGGACTGGCAGGAAGCACTGGGCTGGGGCTTGGGGCTTGGGGTTTGGTCTGAAGGTGTGAGTAAATCATTTTATTTTTCCATATATATATTTTTTGTGCTTGCTTCTTGTGGCAATTGTGGCGACAAAATGCATTTATATCTGCACGCAATGAAATGCGATAATATTTTAGTGTCAACAATTGTTAAAAGGACCATAAACTAATGCTGCCCCCAAAAAAGAGCCAGCTACAGTTCAATACTTGAACATAATCAAAGAGATAGCGCAGGCACATGGAGGGACTGAGGGACACAGTCAACTAGGCAGCCATAGACCAGCCACGGTCCTGAGGTGCACTCGAAAAACCAATGGAGCAACTGGGAGATTGAGAGAGCAAGTAGAGAACGATGGAGAGGACTGGATGATGCCATGCCGCCGCCTCATGGCTCGTCGCAGTGCATTACAGACCATTGAATAATTTCCATTTCCATTGTATAGCACAAGAGTGGAGAGTGATGGGGAATGGGGAATGGGCTTCTAGCAGCAAAGCAGATTATGAAAAATTGTCGTTATTTGCATATGTAAATCGAATTTCATAGAAATTTGTGCAGAGAGAGGCTTTAAAGGAATTCTGCATAGAATATCAAATTGAATGGCCGTCAAGGTGTCTCTCTCTCTCTCTCTCTCTTACCTTGAATAACTTGAGTGTCATGACAACAATTATGTCGGCAATTGTCATGAAGCGTTCGGGGAACTTGATGAACTGCAAATGTCCCTTGAAAATGGAAGAGTAAATCTGCACGAGCGACTCATCGTTGGGAAAGACAATGTTGTAGGTGGAGAACATGCTGATGAAGCGTGGATCGACCTCGTTGCGGCCACCGCCAGCTGTGCCCATGGCCGCATAGAATGTCATATCCTTAAATTTCTTCCAATTGAGATCCTTGTCGCGGTCATACATGCCGCCGCGCTCGAAGAACAGCTTCAGCAAGGCAATAGGCTGCTGGGTGCCATAACTGGGAGGCAGGAAAAAGGGAAAAATGAGAGGCGGAAGGGAAGGCTGAAAGTATTTCTTTACTCACTCATCCACCTGCGGCATGTTCATGTCATCAATAAAGCAGGCAATTTTCTTGCCCATCGGTGGGCCATATGTGTCCTTGGTGCGTTTCTCGACAGCCGCCTCCAATGTGCGCTGCACATCCAGCGATGAGGTTCTCGATGAGAAATTAATATTGAGTATGATCTGAAAGGAGATGGAGGAGGGTTAGCGTGGCATTTGATGAGAGATTTTCCAATTACGTTGACATTCGAATTGAGATTGCGCAAATATTGCATGATGGTGGCCGTCTTTGATGTGCCAGCCTCGCCGACAAGCAGCACAGGACGTTTGATCTGTCGCAAAAGAGATAGAGAGAGAGAGAGAGAGATACAAACAAACATTATTAAGCTGAGAGAGCGGAAAGCGAGAGAGTCAAAGCCACAGCTCCTACCTCACTCATGAGTGCCAGCAGGCGATTGGTGCGCGTGTTATCCACTGTGGGCACCAGAATCTCGCTAAACTTCACCGTCGCGTCGTGTGTGTAGGGGCGCACAATCCACTCCCATGCCTTCCAGCAGTTCTCGTGCATGTCCCAGAAGTAATCATAGAGTGTTGGCTTGCTCTGCGGGAACTGTCCGCCGCTGGCCGGATTTTCCGGCGTGTCCTGGAACAGGGGGAAGCCTGAAATGCGCTTCATGAACTCGTCAAACACGATTTGATGCCTCTCCAGCAGACAGGCGCCCATGGAGCCATAGACGCCCTGCAGGAAGCAGCACTCCAAGGTGTCCACGTTGTACACCTGCAGCACGGGCTCATCGTAGTTCTTGTTGTCCGACGGCCCGTAAACGGGCAGCAGGGCATCGTAAATGTTGCAGAATTGTGTGACCATATTTAGGTCCGTTTGCAGTATGACCAGCTTCAGGGGATTGCCTTGAGTGGTGCCATCGATGCCCTCCAGAATGAAAGCTATGGCCTGGACTATGATCTTCTCGAAGAAATCGTTGAGCAGCTCCCGCTGCGGCTCCGGGCGGGTGAGCACCCAACGCTGCCAGTATGGGTTGTAGCGCAGATTCTTGGGATCCACATAGACCATGCCCGCGCGGGACACTGTGGCTGGTGAGGCATACGACAGGTTGCCCACCTCGAAGAGCAGCGCACAGTAGTTCTCGAGACGAATGCGCTCGCCGTTCGCCAGTGTCAGCAGCTTGTTGTCATCCATCACGGAGTTCATGTTCTCGATCCACAGTGCATCGACATCGCCATCGAAGCAGGCATAGCGTCGCTCCTGTTTGAAAGGTTTGCAAGTTGGATATTAGTTGGAGGATGGAGAATGGAGAATGGTGGCTGGTTGCTGTTGGGTGTTGCATTTGCCAAAGTGTGTTATACAATGCCTGTCAGTGGGTGTCGTTCCCATTTCCATTTGCCAAGCGACAGATTACTCTGCAGATAGCAGACCCCGGACTGGCGGCGGTTATGCAATCGCGGCTTATTACTGTATGAACGCGATTTCCGCATGAATGATGCGCATCGAGTGCCATCTAACCTCAAGCTCTCAGCCTCAGCATCAGCCTGCAATCTGCACTGACATTGAGCGTTGTGCGATGCGTTGTGGGAACGACGATGTCTGTGTGACTCCCTTCTCGCATACATACCTCACGCTCGATGGGCTTATTCATTTCACGGAATATATTTGAGAACAATCCATCAATCCAATCTCTCGTTTCCATATCCAAATATCCGTATAATTCAATAACCGAACAGGCCTGTGTGGGGGAGCAAGAAAAAATATGTATTAAAGGGGATAAACTTAAGCAAGAATAAGATACAAATTTGATTTATTTGCAGCCCAAAGAGTGCTACCCAAGGCAGATATCTCCCTGCATAAGTGCAGTCCCAATCCAACTAATTATATCACATTCAATTGAACAATTTCACAAGCACTTAAGTGCAGAATGAACACAAAAGAAAAGCAAGTAAAACAAAAGGGAATGTGCACAGGAAACCATACCCCCCGGATGGTCATAAAAGCAGACAAGAAAACGAACCCAAAAAAAAAAAAAAGAAAGCAAGAACCAAGCAGCAGCAGCAACAGCAGGACCCTTCCGTCGTGCAATTTGTGTGAGTGTCCCCACACTTACCTTCGGGTTAAGCACAATGCACTTGGTGGGCAGGCCCATGTGGGCTTGCGCTTTGACCAGAGCATTTATGACGACAGTTTTGCCGCCACCTGTTGGGCCCACAATCATGGTCGAGTGCCGGGTCATCATGGTCTCGTACATTTGCACCACTTTGTCCTCCTGCGGAGCCAAAGGCGTGGCCGTTGTTGGGATTTAGTTGTCATAAATGATGTTGCCGGGGGTGGGACACACAGGTACCAGGCATCACGACATCCCAGTGTCCAGGCAGTTGTCCATATCCGGCACAGGGCAACATTTTGTTTGATGCAAGCGGCACAAAAACCCATAGTAGGAGTTCGGTATAGAGTTGAGAGTATGGGCAGAAATGGAAAATTGTATTAGTGAAAATTGTCAGCCAGCAGCAGAAGCAGCAAGAAAAGGAAGCAGCGCAGAGGAGAGCGCTGGAGAGCTGTAGCAAAGTTGAAATTGGATGTGGGCTTTCGTCTGGCCCTTGCTCTGTCCTGCAAAATGCTTTGTAACATTTCCTTCATTTGCGATTATGCGACATGTCGCAATTTACAAAGTGTCAAAGTGCCAGGCAGGCAGGCAGCAGGACACACACACACCGACAAGGACACTGTCATGTACGAGGAAACGGAAAGGACCATCCTCCAGCATGCAGTCTCTCCAGTCTCCAGTTTTGTGTTTACTGTCAACACTGTAATGACAGGGCAGAAAACCAAGAACGCACCTGATCGGGCAGCAGAATGTAGCCATCGTTGACTAGAACATGACGCACGGCGGAATTGAAGTCTGGATAGCCAACGCGCGGACAGTCAATGCCGGGGAACAGGTCCTTGATGAGTCCCAGAAACAGCGGCACATCCTCAAATATGAACTTTGGATAGTTCATGTCACGCAGCACACGCATCAGCACCACAGCCTCTGGCAGATCCTCCGACTGGCGCTTCATCACACCAGCCATACGCAGCACAGAGTTGAGGGAGCGCAGACCCCAGTCGTAGTGGCACTGCTTCGAGAGCTGCTCCTGCGCCAGAGCATACAGCACGGTCATCTTCTTGGCCAGCACTTTGGCGGTGAGAAAGCCATCGGAGAAGAGCGAGATCAAGCAAATGAGCTCCAAGTCCGGCTTGATGCACGTCACCGGACGGAAGAGCGCCTTCACGGACTCGGGCAGCTCTGTGCGGCCCGCGTAGCCCGGATTCATGGTGACAAAAACGCCACACTTGGGATCGAGTTTGATCTCCACGCCTTCAAACTGCAGGAGAGTCAAAGGTTAATCAGTGTGGAGTTAAGTCTGTGCTCTACTTACCACAAAACGTTCCAATTTGCGTATCAAACCATTCCTTATGGTCTGCAGCTGCGTGGATATGACACTGAGCACGGAGATGTCTATCCTGTTGAACTCATCGAAGCAGCCCCAGGCGCCGCATTGGACCAGACCCGAGAGTATGGTGCCCACAGCGCGATAGTCCATGCCCTCGCCGCAATTTGTGACCACACAGAGCAAACCCATGGCCTTGGCGAGGTCCTTGACAGTCTCCGTTTTGCCCGTGCCCGCTGGACCCGCAGGTGCACCGCCCAAATTCATGAGCAGCGCCTGGGTGATGGTCAGGTAAATGCGATCTGTCAGCGGGGTGATCACCAGACGTCCATTGAGACCCATGTACTCGTAGCCGTAGTCGAAGCTGCCGGAGCACTGGAAGACGTGCAAGTTGTCGTAGAACTTGACCCAATAGAAGCGCAGCTGACTCTCCCAACTGAACTCGCTGGCATCCAGCACATTATCGCGCACAAAGCTGTCGATGATGTCCCTGGCATGCACATCCACCGTGCACTGAGCCTTGAACTTCAAGCGATCGTTGCGCGAGAGATTGGAGCGCACTTTGAGGACAAGTTCCTCGATTTGGTGATTGTTTTTGCTGAGGAAATCCTTCATGGCACGCATATTGCCATGATTCTGCGCCTGATCGAAGGCCTCCTCCACCTCGGCGGTCCACCAGACTTGACTGGCGGCCAGGCCCACCATGCCCTGGTAGTTCATAAGCCAATCGGGTCTATAGAAAATCGAAGAGAGTGTGGCCCCAATGACTGTCAATTTAATACAATTGGCCAATAAATATGCTCAGACACGGACAGTCCGCGGCTTAAACAAAATAATAAATCGCGCCAAATGACAAAATTATACAGTCCAGGAGGGGGGAAGTGAAAGTGGAAGTGGAAGTAAATCCCTGGGCCATAAAAGGAACTGGCTGCTGAAGTCGCTTACTGTCTCGCTGTCTTTTTGTCTCACTTATGGTTTCCGCAAGAGGAAGGATGCGTAGCAGGCAGGCATAAAATATGTTTTATGCCTCGCTCTCTCCCGCTCACTTACCTTGCAATTTCCAGATCTGTGCCAAAGTCGTAGATGGCCGTCTTGCTTATGAAGCGATTCGAGCGACGCATTTCATCCAGCACATCGTTCATCCAGTATTCGACACGACCCTGGGCTCGGGCTGTTGAGAGAACAAAAAACAATAACCGCATAAATAAAAGCCCAGTTGCCAATATCAATAAGTGTGTATACAACATCGATAAAATTTTCACAGAACAGCAGAGAACAGAGAAGCAATCATCTCCGAACCCATGCTGATGCCAACTGTGCGGACTGTGGGACTGTGGGAATGCCTTCAAATTAATTAAAAGAAATTGGCCAGTCGCTGCTGCCAGACAATAATGCCATAAAAAAGTTCAATTTTAAAATTGGCAATCAGTGCGTAGAGCTGTACGGGTTTGGTAACCTACCAACATGACGAAACTCCATGACCTCGCCCTCGCTGGATATCATGGCGGTGACCAGCGTCAGGCTGCCCTCCTTGACCAGCCGCAGTGACTTGATATTGTCGTACATCTGAGGGGGGGAGGGGGGGAAGGGCAAAGAATGAAAATTACAAAATCAATGCAGAGCATAAAGAAGCAAACAAAAAAATACTTTTTATTTATAAGCCAAATAAATTCATAAAAATTTACCGCGGCTCAAGGGGACGTCGTCTGGCTGGAAGTGGGTGATTTTTCTGGGGTACTGCGCAACACTCGACTCGACTCGACTCTGGGTTCTCGTTGCCATGTGCATGTGTTGCAGAAATTGGCGTAATTTCCGCCATGGACATTGGCCAGAACGAATAAACAGTGACATTAACTTTTATGGCAAGACTCTGGGCACATGCCCTCACACGCCCAGTCGTACATAAAAATAATGTCACTGGCAGTTTGGCAAATCTGTTGTTGTCACCAGACATCCAGAAAGCCAAACCCCCACACTTCATAGCAGAGAGACCCTGCCCCCCATTCCTGTGTATTCTCCTCACCTTAATGATGTGGTTCTGCACTGCAGATGGCTCACTGCTGCCCAAAATGGAGAGCAGCTCATCGGTGGATATGAAATAGAAGCGCGGAAAAATGCGACGCTTCGAGTCCAAATATTCGTTCAACGACTTCTGACATTTTTCCAAGCCAATGCCCAAACCTTGTATATCCACTAAGCGTCCGGGTATTGTGCAGAATGGCACCACTAACGGATTCTTGGCACAATCGACCATGATCTGCAATGGGAAGAGTGGAAGTCAAAAGGAGAGCAGCAGCGACACTAAATTATTGTGAAAGGCAATGAGTCGGGCAACGAGCGAATAACCGAAATACAATCAAACATATTACGAGCGAAAAGCAGGAAGTAAGCAGGGAAGAGCAGGCTACAAAATGCTCTATAAAATGCTACTTTCTTGCCATAAAAACTGCATTAAAAGTGCGCTCAAACTGTGTACATTTTAATGCTTTTATGTGATAATTTCTTGCCTTAACAACTGCGGTTAATGTGCTCCCAATCTAGCCGCATTCTTTAGAGTGTATCTGTTTGGTGAGTGCATAAAACCGAACACGAATATGTCGAGTGCAAATCAAAATAATAAATCATTTCGCAAATGCCATCAAATATGGCGGCAAATGTTACAAATGAAACGTAAAGCAAACCGATAGGAGGGAGAACAAGTGGCGGCGGGCAAGGTTAAGTGAAGTTAAGCGCCAAACACAAACACAAACACAAACACAGAACCAACCAACCAGCACACATACATATGTACATATATGGCTCACACACAAGCTTATTTCATGGCTATTGGCATTGGTATTGGGAGTAGCTAGTAGCTAGAAAATGTAGGGTCTGTAGGCAGTGGCAAATGAAGCAGTTGTCGGCACCAGTGAGTGGGTAGGTGAAAGTGCTTTGGCATGTGTAGACACAAGGACTCTACTCTGCTCTGCTCTCTCGCCCTGTATGGGTGTGTGCTTCTGTGTAGTCGTTTGCATGCGTATTATGTTTACCGTTAAGTAAGGAGTCGCCATATTGTCGGCACACATTAAATCAACTCAAATAAATTGTAGCAGATACTAAGTATGCCCCGGCACACAGAGACTCTGCCAAATAAACCAATAAGCAAATAACCAGAACAAGTAAACACACACACACACACACACACACACGAGAAGGACAGGACTCCTCTTACCCTTCGATAGGCCTTGTCAATATCATCAAATTTCTTGGCCTCCTCCGGCAGCTGTGTGCGTATGTCGCCGCCAATGAATATGCCCTCGAGATACAGCCACTTGCGCTGCACCACCAGCCACTCGTCGATGATCTCCGAGACCATGGCTAAAGTGCGTTCCCACTTGTTAACCGTCTCCAAGAATGGCCCAATGAATCTAGGGCATAGAAATGTGTTTCAACTTTGTGTACATTTCGTTGTAAGTTTTTCTGTGACTCACTGACTCGCACCCATGGACTGTAGATTCATGCCATTGTCCTCCAGCATTTGACTGATCTCATCCACTGGTCCCAGCACCCAGCCACGATCTTCCAGGCCCTTGTAGTGCCGGAGTACCTTGAAAGCCATCACGGCCCAGGTCTCCTCGACGGCACGCACCCCGCGCTCAATTTGCAGCTCCTTGATGGCATTGGTGAGGATTTGCTCCGCGATTTCCTGGTACTTGTGCAGCTGCATGGTGAACATATTCTCCAGCGTGAAGCGCGCCGGCGACATGTCAAAGTACTGGCCCGTCTTCTCCATCAGCTGCAGCCAATGGCGCTCGCGCAGTGCCTCATGTTTGAGGCTGACCATCAGTGGCACAGTGCCCTTGAACTGCTTCATGTGCAGCTCCAGTTGCGTGCCCACCGGCTGCTGGCGTATCTATAGAAAGGAAGGGGAGGGCCATGGTTAGTTAGCTGCAATGCCAAATCAGTTGAAACAATAGTGTGGTGGTGGCTGCCACGCCTGTGGTATGCTCCGCATTGAATTATGACGAACGCGCGTCCTGTGGCCCAGTGGTTTTTGGTTTCTCCCCCCATGGAGCTAGTGCTTGTTGCTGCTGCTGCTGCTGCTGTTGTTAGCCCAAAAGCGCAGTCTGTTTGCACACAGTTGCTGTCTGTTTGTTTGCACATGCAAAATTCATAGCACTGGCCATGGCGAGGACATAAATCCAATGGCAGCTCGCGCACTGGGACTGTCAACAAGTCGTGGAAAAGGACACAGGACACAGCACAGAACCACTAGACCCCCCCCCCCCCCCCCCCCCCGGGGGCCGGCTAGTATTTTTTTTCTTAATAATAAAAAAAAGGATTTTTTTTTTTGCCTGCCTGTATTTTTTAGGTCCGTGGTGTGTTGTNTTGGCAGTTCTGCCCGAATTATGCGCGATAAAACTGTGCATTAAAATATGTGCATGTCCAATGATTATATTCAAATTTGTGCACACGAGCTGGTCGCCTGGCCCTGCCTGGCTATTTATATTAATCCCAACAGACTAATGAAATATTTGCCATACTAATCTACTTCGCAAGCGATTTCTCCCCACCGAAGCCCCCAGTGGAGCAGGAGACACGGCGAGCAACAAACTTTTCCGGCTGCACACAAAACTTTTTTGAGAGGTGCAGCGGGGCTGGGACAGCTGAAATTCCTCAAAAACTTGTTAGTGAAGTAAATAAATCAATTTGTCATAATCAGTTTAGGTGCAAAATTGTGTCGCTGCGAGGCGGGGCGTTGCAGGTGACCAGAGCTGCTGCAGTGAAGCTGCTCGAAGAGGTTGGTACCCAGCAGCAGCTCTTCATTCGGAGACAGAACAAGAGCAGGTGAGAGCGAAGTGGGAGGAGCTCAGTTCACAGTTCAAAAGTATTTTTGTTGTTCTGGAGGCGTCTGTAATTTTATGAGAATCCAAGCAGGCCAAAAACTTTGTTTAATTGGCAAAGTTTTACCCGCCCATCCGCCCATCAGGCCTCAGGGGCCAGCACCCGCAGTTGCTTACCGGCTTGGGCAATTTCCGGAATTCTTTCAGATAGCTCTCAACGCCCTCGGTCAGCACATTGGGATCCAAGTCGGCCCACAGCGTCTTGCCCCAGATCTCGCGTGCGCCCTTTTGCGATCTGTACAGTTTGTAGATCTAAAAGGGAAGAGAATGGATGATGAGAAATTCCAGAGAGGGAACTCCTTTATGTCTCCAACCTGCTGCAGTCCCTCGTACTCCGTTTGCACGCGTCCAAATTCATGATAATCCACCATGGGCATGTCGAAGAGCCGCTCCGCATTGGCCAGCTCCTGGCGTCGTAGCTCGCGCTCATTTATCTTCTGGCCATAGGGATCCATTAGACGCACGCCGCGCTCCAGCTCGCCACCCACTGAGCCCGGGCCATTCTCGTCCCAGTCCTTGATGAACTCGTCCAGCTGTCAATGGGGGAAACGCAGGTTAGCTGCAGCACAAAACCTACAAAGGATAAATGTTGGGAGACTATCCTTGGGCTTTGCTTGCGCCTCAATTCAAATGATAAACACTTCAAGTTAATTCATTTTAGCGCTGACGTCCGCCGCTGCCGCTGCCGCCAACAATTGACAATAATGGTTGAGCGCGCGGAAAAATCCAATTAAAATGCCATTGAAAGGAAATAATAATAGGGCAGAGCAGGGCAGGGCAGGGCAGGGGGCAAGGAAACAAAACAGAAAAGAGAAAGAAAGAAACGGAACCAAATAGCGGAAATGCAAAGTCGACAGCAGCAGCAGCTAGTCGGCAACCGCCACCGCTTCTAATCCCATTTGCAAGCACCCCAAAGGACTTCCTTTTCCGCCTCACAGCAGTAACTTACATCATCGCAGAAAACGTCAATTTCAACGGAAGTCATATCGGCGAACTTTTGTTTAATTGGTTGCAGCTTCTCCGAGCGATACAGGGCCGAGAGGAACAGTCGCTTCCAGCGCTTCTCCAGGTGGTGGGCCATCAGCATGTCCTCGTAGGGGAACTGCAAGTGGAAAACGCACATGAACATTAAGCAGTGTCCTGCAATTATAGCTGAGTGCAAATAATAATCATGAAAAGTGCCCACGAAATTCACTAATTCACCATCCACCCGCCGCAGAAACCCCAAAAGGAAAGTGGAGAAAAAAAACTATAGCATAGCTTTCAGGGCCGCCAGCGCATAAATTTTCATTTGGCCTTTACAGCGGATTGCGCTGCCATTCAATGTGTCTGCGTCTGTGGTGGCACTGCAGTGTGTGTATGTGTGTGTGTGTGTGTGTGCGCATTCATTCATTAATTTATATAAAATGCAAGTTAATTCCGTTTTGTCTGGCCAAAAGCTAAGCGACGTCGTCGCCGCAACGAAATGCCATCAATAAATGAACGAAACGAAACGGAATCCCAAAAAATGGCTACAGTACAGAGTACAGAGAAACGCGCAGCACAACTGGCAGCCGGAAATGGCTCGTTGGTTGGTTGGGCTCCTAATCTGGGGACTCTATCGCTCTGTTCTCTGCTGCTGCATTTATGTAACCACCAGAAACGGAAAGCCATTTCCAAATGGTCCAGCACAGCGCCAAATATGCATATGTAAACAGAAATAGAAACAGTCGCCAGTCCGCAGTCCTTAGTCCGCAGTCAGAGTCCGTGACTACAGGATGGTGGGTATTTTATGGGTGGGGATTTTCACTGTAAAACTGCTCATTTGAATACACAAATAAGCGCCATGGTTAGCAAACTTAAGCAACTTTCATTAAAGCACCAGGGGGGATGAGTGGATGTGGAGCTATTAGAGGGATTGGATTGGATTGGAGCTGGCTGGCTGTGGATGGTGGAATGACAATCAGTGGCTGGCTAAATATGCAATTGAAATTCGGTTTCAATCTGGTTTTCGGGCATGGCCAATTCTTACCATAATTTTATGCTCACTGAGAACGGTGAAGGTCTCCTGCATTTCGTGTATCTTCTGCTCGTTGGTCAGCGTCGTCGATTGAATTGTGGCAATTGTTTGCATGACCAGCTTAAAGTCCTCCAGCTCGCGTGTGGTCTTGTTGAGGTTCATGCTGAGAGTCTGCAGGGAGACTGAGTGAGTAAGACAATGCCTTGGCCTGGTCCTGGCTGTACTCACTTTGATTTCGCTTCGCATTGCCCTCATGCTCTCGTTGACATGAAGCAATAGCTCCTCGCCCAGTATGGTGCACCATTCCTGTGCATGCTGTGTGATGCTCTCCAGCAATGGCTTCAAATTTATGCGCACACACTTCACGTCGTGATGCTTGCGCATGCTGGCCATCGTTTCGACAATGGCCGAGTAAAATGTAAATTTCTCATCGATTTCAATAAGCGTCACTTGGCGCTGCACAAACTTCTGGCAGATGAAGCTCTTCTCGTAGGCCCACAGATTGAAGTACTTGCGGAATCTTTGAAAGACGAAAAACCCAGAGACATTGAACACATTCTGCAAGGATATTCTGTATGCCACTTACTGCGTGACAAATCCCTTCGCTTCGCTGGCTATTCTGCCAGCCAAATCGTGAATATTTATGATCAAATCCACTATGGACTTGATCTGCACAATGTCCTCGTAGAAAGTGTAATTGAACTTCCACTGTGCGCCGGTTTCAATCTGCGGACAGGCGAGACAGGTGCCAGCCATCCAGCGCGTGAAGATCTTCAAACGCGACAGAAAATCCTTGGAGGCAGTGATTATGATATTCTGCAGCTCTTGTATCGAGGGTTCTAGCACAATCTCCGACATGAGCAGCACGGCATTCACCTCAAACATGGGACTATCCGAGAGCAGGCGATTTATGTAGCATTTGAGATTCTGATAGGTCATGCTGTGCGGGGGAAATAAAGGTTTAAAGTGCACATTAATAAGCAGAAAAGTTTGATAACTTACTCCACAATGCACTTGTATGTCTCCTCCTCCCAGAACTCGTAGTAAGTTTTCATTTTGTCCGATCTGCCCGTGAATGTGCCTAGGACCAAGCTCTCCAACTTGACGAGCACCGGACCCAGCGAGTCGTAGAGTTTCTTCATTTGCGCTGCCTTGCGATTGCGTGACGACTCCAAGAGCTCAAAGTAACCCTCACAGGGATAGACATCCACGCCGCAGTATTGCTCCTGTTTCTGCTTCTCATTGTCCTCCTCCTCGTCCAGGTACATGGTGATGGAGGCGCCCGTGCTGGTGACAAACATGCGACTCTGCACGGGCTGCAGGCCCAAGTCGCTGCGCGACTGAGTAAAGTCCACGGCCACCGAAGCGGACTTCTTGGCATCGATGGTCTCCGAATCGAGATTGAAGAGATTGTAGTTTTTGATTAGATCAATGCGATTGCGTAGGTCCAATCGTATAAAGTTAATCTGCGACACAATGGACGTGAGTTTGCGCAGCTGCGAGTTGATTTGCTCGCAAAACTTTCCAATGTTGAACGAGATCCAGGTGTAGCGCCCGAGGCCCATTTGTATGTACAGCTCCGTGTCGTAGATGTGGCCACGCAGAAAGATCACCTCGGACATTGACAGATTGGCAATGATGGCCTTGTAACGATTGATCACCTCGCTCAGCTTCTCGTAGTCCTTGAACAGCAGATCCTTGCGCATGATTTCAGTGCGCAGCACCGAAGGCAGCTCAAAGCCTAAATGCTCAAACAGCTGGCCCTCGAAAAGCGTGTCGAAGATCTCACGATTTAAATTCACAACAAATTCCGAATCATATTCGATGAGCACTTTGTCATCCACCAACTCACGCCAGATGGGCAGCAAACGCTGCGACTCACAGCGTTCCATTACTGCAAAAAAAGGAAGAGAAATATGAGGTCTGCCTGTCTGTGTGCCTCTGCCTCTACTCACATTCACAAATTTTCAAGCAATGCCTGTCCATGGCCGTGATATCCTTGGCCTTCTTCTCCTTGAACTGTGCAATGTACAGCAAACATTTCTGCAGCTGCAGATTGGCCTGTCGCGTATTGCTCACCATCCACATGATCATGGCCGTCAGCACGGTGAAGCGATTGATGCGGCACATCAAGGTCTTTGAGGCTGTATCCCCCATTGTGGCCTCGTCCTCGCCATCTTTCAGCGAGTCCACTGAGCCGAAGGATGTGTTCAGGCTGACGCCACTATGGATAACCGACTGCAAATGCGAAGGACTTTGTGTCGCTGCGATAACCATTTGGGAGGCACCTTCGCGGGGTCTCGTCTTTAGCGTTTGCACGGCATCGGAAATGTAATCCACTGTCGAGGGAGGAGAAAGATTAATTTGTGGAATTTCAAATAGAATTCCGAAATCGAAGACCCACTTGTGCTCGTGTTGCAAATGCGAATGGCTAGGATGTGCGAACGATTTGTGTGATTCACCAGATACGTGGCACTCTGTACGAACGATTCGAAGAGCACCTTCTCGAACTGGTACATGGTGGTCATCAGCTCGAAGTACTGCTTGAAGGAGCTGCGCTTCAGGAAGCTGTTCTTCAGTGCCGGATCATCCTCCACGCGCTTGAAGGCCAGCACGGAGTTCTTCAGCTTACGTCCGAGCAGTCGGGCCCAGCTAATGGCACTTATCTTTGCCGGCTGGTGCTTGGACATGGGCGGGAATTTCTTATTTTTCTGTCGAGTAAAATGAAGAACATTTCCATGAAAATATAACATCAAATAAACATTTGAGCGTTAAAAACTTACCATAAAAACCCTTTCCACCGTGTTAATTTCTGTAACGAAATAACGCAAAAGATTCTCATGTTTGGTGGCCACAAACTCCTGCAGGCTCTTGCGTGTATCGATGTTCATGGCATTCGTGACCAGCTGCAGGCCCTTCTCCGAAGAGAGCAGCGAATTGATGCTCTGATCAATCACACCCTTGGCCTCCTGCTCTAGGGATTCCAGCCGCCTGTTGAACTGCTCCAGCGAGTACTCCCAGTTCTCCCAATTGCCCGGCCTGAACATGTCATAGTCGACGCTGTTCATGAGATCATCCAGCATGCGGTAAACCTTTCGCATTAGATTATCCACAATCGAAGGGTCCGCAATCAGAGCCTTGAGGCGATGTCCAAACAGATTCTCGTACTGTATAAACACCCTGCCAATGTAGGCAATGTCCACGGCCACGCGATGTATGTGATTCACTTCACTGAAGAGCGCCACGCGATCGAATTCCCAGCGGGAGCCGGCGCCTGATTCCTCTATATGCTGACGGCTGAGCTTGTAGGCCTGCTTCCAGCAGCGCAGCAAATTGGCACAGTTTGTGGCCGTCTCATGGGTGTACGTTGAAGAGTAACTAGGGGCAGATATAGCCATATGGTAAGGGGTTTTAAAAGTGTTAAAAACTCACCGGAATATGTTCTCAAAGTTGATGATTTTCTTGACCTTCTGCACAAACACATTTGATATTTCACAGAGCAGAACTTGCATCTCGGGATCACGGCAATAGTAGCTGGACATGGTCCAAATGTGACGCAAACCCACCATTATATTGGGTATCTGCAGCACAGTCATTTTGAAGCTATCAAAGCTGCGCACTTTCTGCAAGGAAAACGTTGAATTGAATAGAGAATTTCCAGCAGCAGGTGTCTGTAATCCCACCTCCAAGTAATCCGTAATGGTGCCCAGATAATCCGAGTTCTCTTTGGCCAACTTGAAGCGATTCTCTGTCGTCTCCAGCACCTTCTCCCACTCGGCTATCATGTTGGACTGATCACTGCGCAGGCGATCGAGCACAGCCAGCACAAAGGCAGTCTTCAGCTGTTCGATGGTGCCGTAGAGTTCCACCTCCATTTTGTGCCAATAACGATACTCCGCCATGGGCGTGAATTCATCCAATTTGGCATCCATCAGGGACTTTAATGTCTTGTTCAAATACTTGATCCAACCCTGGACAACCTGTTCGAGTTGCTCCTGCGTGTAGGTGGGCACAAGGTCCAGACGCTTGGGGTCCACAGGCACGCGGATGAGAGCCTCCTCGAATTCCACCTCCTCCTGGCCGGGCAGAATGTACGACGAGGGCATGCTGAAGGCCCAGACAATGTGATTGATGGTCCAATTGATTTCCGCCTCAAAGTCATCGATCTCCTTGAGTATGCGCCGCTGAATGGGCGTGATGCGCGGCGGTGTGGCCTCCTCGGCGGCATGTTCCGCCTCCACCTTGGCCTTGGTCTCCGTCAGCATCTTCTCCCATCGCTGGCCAATCGTCAGCTTCTCGGGCTTATGCTCCGCTGTGTGTAACACCATCTGATTGAGGGATCTCCTCCTGCTTAAATCCAAAGATTTACACACTCACCTTCTTCCTCCGATGAGGATATGATATCCTTTGCCTTGGCCGGTCCCTCGGCTGCCTCTTCCTCATCGTCGGCCTCCGTGTCTCCCTCCGGCTTCAGGCTTTTGGCCTTCTCCTGCTTTTTGGCCAGCGCCGCTTGCTCCTTCTTCTTCCTGGGGAAACAAACAAACACAATTAACGGAGTCCGCGTAACGGGATTCGAAATTAACACAAAGCGTAATGAAAGGCAAGGCACGGGACCAGGCTGCCCCCCGTTCACTCCGTCAACCGATAAGAAACAAAATGAGCAACAAATCGGCAACAAAAGGGGTAACAAAGGATGCACGCTGGACGTTGGATACCCAACTCTCGCATCCCGACGACTGCGTTGGCATTTTTTAATCTACATGCCTCCTAAAAAAAAGAAAACTCTCCCCCTCCAAAGTACACAAAAAAAAAGATGGGGGGGAACAAAAATGGTTAACTTTGGCGGCGGTCAAGTGGCATTCGCGTTGCGCGCAATGAAAGGCCAAAGCCAATGCAAGGGCAAGGATGAATGAGGGAAGGGAATGAGCGCAGGATGCTGCCATAAATGCTGCCTGCCAAACAAATGGAAAATGGCCCAAAAGACAACAGCGGCAACACTGCGACTGCGACGACTGCGACTACCACGACAAGGACAGCGACAAAGGCGCGAGATGGTGGCGCCACCGCTGATGGTAGCATGAAATCCGATTAAAAATAAAAATTTCTTATCGGATGCGCTGTAATTTATGTGCGAAAAGGGTTCTTCTCTCTTCTGCAGGACCTGTAGCAATAACAAAAAACCAAAAAAAAAAGAGGAACGCTTTCGATGGTAACCAGCGATAAACGCAAAACAAAGGCAGAAAAAAAAAACCAAAACAAAAAAGCGGAAAAGAAAACCAACATTCACAATCGGAGAGACAGAGTTTCACTACGAAGTGGAGATGGAGAGAGTTCCTCCACTCAGCACCGAAACCAATAAAGCGCGGGGCAGCAGAGCAGAGCACAGCACTTTGCCTGCCACCAAAGGCAGGCATCCACACACATCTCTACCATCACCGCCCTACGAATTGCGCCAACGGGCAACGGAGCGAATGGTGAATGGCGAATGGCGAATGGCGGCATTGCCTTTGTTAAAAGTTAAATACTTTTGTAGTTTAAGCGCTTTCAAACGAAATTCCGATGGTTTGGATAGCTCCAATAGACCCGGGCCCGATTCCTTGGCCTCGCTCGAAACATCCTCGCCAGCATCCCCAGCAGCACCGCCACCTCCTGCAGCTTGGCCTTCATAACTGTCCATTTGCTGGCTGTCCGTTGTGGTCGGTTCGCGAAATTGATATTGAATGGCGCTCTTGTAGACCTGCCACATGGAGGGAGAAAGAAGGGAGAAGATATTAAATTTGGGGAGTGAGAAAAGAAATCATAAATGTATGTTTAAATCACATCTTAATGTTTTAAATAGATTAAAATAATAAAATACTTTTTCATTTTAAGGACTCGAAAAGAGTCTTTGGAATATTTCGGGGCATAGGGAGAATTGTGGGAGCTCTGGAACACTTTTTCAGTTTTAGAATTGTAGAATGGAAAGAGGAAACTCCACTCCTGCCCTGCGGTCTGTCTAGATTCTATAATAGATTCTTCTGCGCGTTGATTTGCGACGAAAAAAAAATAAAACTGATTTTCAACAAAAATGTTCCAATTTATTTTGCAATGCAAAGAGCTAATATATTATGGCGGCGCATGGCCCCATCCCACATCTATTGTATAGACCACAAAATTTGCAAAAGTCCAAGTCGTGCGGGACAGGGGCAGCGGTAGGGGGGCAGGGGGCAGCAACCAGCCTAATGGAAACCGCAGCCCATTTTGAAGCTATGATGAAGCAATTTGCGTTGGCGGTCACCGCTTAAGGCGTGATCCCACCGCCCCTCCAACAACAGCCAGCCCGCATCACCGACATCAGAGCAGACCTTCATCGAGTGAATGGAAGCCCCACATCGAAGGGGCATGGCATGGCAGGGCATCCCACATTCATCCAACCATCCGTCCATCCATCCTCTGGCGTGCAGTGAAGCGGAAAAATCCTTGCGGCACAGCGGGCATTTTGATAGATGACTGCCTTGTTTTGGGAATTAATTACAATTCGTCACAACATTTTGTTTTGCGGTTGAGCAATGGACAAACCGATGAGAGGAAGGAAGCGGACAGAGGACATGCCACGAGCCTTTGAAACAATGGAGCCTAGCCTGGCCTGCTGAATGCCTTAAAGTCCCCACTGATTGATTGGCGAACGTTTCATGGTGTGTGAAATGAGCAAAACGGGTGCAAATTTGAGTGATTTTACGGAGAATACAACAAGAATGCTGCCTAAGAAGCATTAATGCGGCTTTTAATGTCCGATTACTGCCTGGCATTGCCAAGATACACTTACCAAGTTGAGGTCGTCGCGCAGCGAATTGATGAGTGAACCCCGCACAGTGCCCAACAGGAAGAACAGCGGCATTTCCGCAAAGCAGTTGGCTATCTCATTGAAGGAGGCTGTAACGGCAAAAGGCATACATTAAGCTTAAAAAATTAGTACTCTGTCTGTCAGCGACTTACGTATCTCCCTGCGATCCTTGCGCAAAATGTAAACGTATTTTATTTTCGCATCCAAAGTGGATGAATCCATTTCCCCAAAGTGGCAATGCAGCACCGGAGTCTTAACATATGCTGGCACTAATTTCTGTGGAAATGTGTGGAAAATCTAAGTACGTATTTACATATAGTATTTGGAGTACTTAGGGGCATGCATGAATGCACTCAAAACGGCATATGATTGAGTGAAATGGAATGCAAACTTGAATGAACTCAACGGCATGTTACTTAAGATGCAAAATTTAAGGATGAGTACTGCACACTTGGCACGAATATTAGCATAAATAACAATAGTTTAGCTTAAAACTGAAATTGTTACTATGAAATACTTTATTTAAATGTTTAATAATAAAATTAAGGCGTTTTGTGGTAATTTTAAATGCAGAACTAACGTTCTTTTTTTTAGTTTCTGAGCAACAAAAAAGTATTTATGCTTAAAACTTGAGCTGAGACTAAAAAAAGTGTTAAATTAAAATGAAATATATTTTTCCACAATTTTCCTTTCTTTAAACTCACCAAAAAAATAGGAATTTCAAATTAAAAACATAAAAAAAATCTATAAATGCATTCAAGAACATGCCAACACTTGTCTCCAAATTTAGAGCACATTCCTGCAGAAACCTCTAAACGTGCAATGTTTTCACAGGAAATTAGGGCGTGGCCCGGGCCTGCCCACACGATGGGAAATCGATGGGAGGCCAATTTCAATTTGTAAACTGAATGAATGTGAGACTGCAATTAGTGATGGGTTGACATAATGCTTACCTTCACCTCCACGTAGACGGGCACATACGTGGCCTTCTTCTTTTTGCGGCCTGTTGCCAGGGTGTGGGAAAACGTTGGAGTGCATTAGTGCAAGTGGGCGAATAGATGGGAGAATGTAGGCGTGTCAAATCGTAGGAAGCGAGCGAGCGACTGAGCTGCTGATTGAGATTGATGGGATGGAACAAAGTGCAGCGAATGGAATTTGCATTTCGCATTCGCCATTCGCTTCATTCCATTTAAATGCAATGAATGGGAGACCCAAACCCCGAAACTTTGGCTCTTATCTTTGGGCACAGGCAGCAGGGATGGGACTCAGGATGATTCAAATTAAAAGTTACAAAAGAAATGCAAAGGCAGAAACAGAAACTGAAACTGAAACTGAGACTGAAGCCGAAAATGAGGCCCTTAAATATTTATGATGTGAAGAGTGGCGACCAAAGATTCGTTTCGTTTGATATTAAGTTTGTCGGACGGGCTACAAAATTTATGCAATCGCCAAAAGAAAACTGAGAGCAAAACTTTTGAAATTAAAAAATGGTTTGAACAGAAACAAAGAAAATGGAAACGTAAGGAAAGGAAAGAAAAGGCTTCTTACCATTTTCCGTATCAGAGCTGGCTGCAGAAATTAGTTTTTTGTTATGAGGTGGAGTGGTGGATGGAGGCCCTCCCCGTGTGTGTTTCTTTCTACTCACGTGACTGTCTGGAGCGTGCCGAACTCTTGCCACTGCCAGCCACAGTGGCCTCCTCTTCGCCTTCGAGTTCTCCCTCCATGTCCGCATCGGTGGTCTCGCCGCCCGTGTAGGTGCCGCCCTCCTCCATGCCCGGCTCCAGATCGCTGGTTGATGGACGGCCCAAGCCTGCCTCTACATCCTGTCCACCCTTCTTGCGTGCCTGCTTGCTGGCTGCTCCTGCGGCCTGCCTGCCACCCTTGGCATCGCCTTTTCCCTTCTTGCCCTTGCCCTTTTTCTCGGGCACCGAGGGCCTGGGCGGACGGGGCACCTCCTCGAGCACTGTGATCTCCTCCTCGACGAGGCGGTCGTGGAAGGTGCGCCACACGAACATCAGCACATAGTGGAGATCCTTCTGGCCCTCGTAGCGCATCTTCAGGAAGTTACTCACCGCCTCCTGGTTCTTGGATATCAATTCGTTCACATACTTGGGATCAAACACTCCCAGCATATTGGCAATTATCGTCTTGAGCCAAATGATGCGCGGCTCATCGTTGCTAATGGAACCCACGGAATATGCCGTGGAGCGCTGGCCAATGGAGTGACTTTGTTGGCTCCAGCCCTCCGAGAAGGGTGACGGCGTCTCCAACGGCGGCTGTTCCGACCCGAATTGAAGATGTGCCATTGTCGAGTGGTGGTGGTGGCAGCGGTGGTAGCCCTACCCTAGTCCCTCCGTTCTCTTATTTGAATTGATTGTTGGCTCTTGAGGCAGCAGCCTTTTGCCGGTTGTTTGGCTTCGTTTCGCTCTTCTTGGGGCTGCTCCTCCTCCTTCTGTGGCACGGCAATGTCTCCGCGCGGCTGCACATCAAACGTTTGAGTTGATTTTACGGGATTTCTCTCTCTCTCTCTCGGTCGGGTTCTACCTTTACTGCCACCTTTCCTTTCCGTTTTTGTTGTTCTTTCAATCAATTTCAGTTGCCGTGGTGGAGTTCGTTTCCTCGTTGTGGCGTCTCCCTGCTTGTTGTTTGTGTGTGTTTACTCCTGGGCGTCTGCAAATCCTTTTGTGTATCCCAGGACAACAGTTGCGGCTCTGCTGTGGTTGCGATGCCCAACTGCCAGCCCTGCCTGCCACAAAAACCAAATATGAATACCGTCCGGGAATACCTAGAGAGATGTTTCCGTCCTTCGCTGCTCAATCTCTTCTCTCCACGGTATTCAAACACACGGCGAAACTACGCTTCCAGTTGCTCTCTCTTTCGCTTTGTCACTTATACCCGACGATACATATTTTGAGTGACTTTCATCAGTTAATTTATCCAGGCGCACTGTGATTTGCTGTAGCTATAAATATAGAAATCTTTGTGGTTTCATTTAAAAAGATATTCCCTGATATTACTTGACTCAAGCATTTCTCAATTCGATTTGTAAGTCTTCGTCTTCGCCTTTTGGTTGCTGTAGTTCTTTTGATTGCAGTTATGGCTGTACTCGCACTTTCTGTTATATTTGTAGCTGTTGCTGCTTTGCTTCCTCTGCTTACTGCCGCTGCCCCCCACTGCTCGTTTATGCTGTTGCCTTGGTTGTGGTACTCTGGCCAAAGGGTAGTTGGATTTTGTTGAGGCGTTTAAGCTCAAAGTGAGCAAGCGGCTGCTTATATGCACCCAGTAGGAAAAGCGCTGTAATTGTAATTTAAATTGGAATTAATAAATATAATTATGTATTATTTATTACTATTTATCTGTGTATATTCAGTGCGCCAGTCGTTGGGCGTTTGCCTGTACACCGCGTGTCTTTTCATCGCTCATGTCTCGAAGGTGTTTAATGCTCTGCAATAAGTACAGCCATAATTTCATATTTCATTTAGATACATACATGCCTCACCTCACACATGTGGTTCTGCTTCATTGCAGTGTATGAAATGCTTCATCTTAACCTCACTTTCCGGCTGCCTTGTTGTTGTTGTTAGGCAACGCAATGCATTGGTTTAATATAATTTTGTTGTTGCTGTTGGAGTTGCCTTTTTCCTTTCACTTTGCCACTGCTGTTGCCGTTGCCTCTTTGCAGCTACTACCTGTCAGCTGCATTTGCAACATGCAACAGTCGAATGGCATGCCCCTGCCACCCTGCTAAACTGGAGGGCACACGCCGTTGCGTAAACAAAACACGCAGCTCCGACCTAATGGCTATGCACATTAGCAACGTGCCAGGGACGTTCGTTGCCAGGCGCCGGGTCAAGTGGCCGCCGCATAGTAAGTAGCCGTGGCCCAGGGCACAGGAACAGAAACGTGGTTGGTCCGTGGCTCAATAACTGTATATGGGGAGAAGCATAAATAGAAATATTTACTCGGCAGCAACAGCAGCGTGAACAGGGCAAAGTGAGTGGATGGAGTAACTAACTGAGTGGCTGGGTGGGTGGATCCGTTGGCCCTGTTGGCTAAGTGCAAGTGCAAAAGTCAACTTTGCCATTAGAAATAGCCTAACAACCGACAACTGCAAAGGCATTTGATGAGTTAACTTAAAGTGCATATTCGTTTGAGCCGCTCCATCGAGGCAAAGTGCAAAAGAAAAATATGTGTGTTCCTCGTGCACGCGTCAAAGGTTAGGTTAGGTACGTACCAGCCCAGATTCTTCCATAGAATCTGCGAAGAACAACAGACAAGATGATTGCCAACACACGCGCACGGCCAGCAAGTCGCCATGCTTACGGTTTTGTTGTAATTACATCGGAAGCGGCACTTAATATTGGCGAAGCTGTGGAAAAAAGCGGCAATTAAAATTTCGTGGAAATAAGAGGGCAATCGGAAAAAAACTAGAGATGACATTAAACAGCTGTTCAGTGATCGATGGCGCCTGCAACCTTGGTTTGGTTAGAGCCCGGCAGATGGCGCTTTACAACAGCGCTTACAGCTAAGGCTGATCGGCAGGGCAGTTGAGTGGTGAGAGAGAGAGAGAGACGAGAACTAAAGCCATGCACTAGCTCCAAGCCAAAGCCGAAGCAAGCAGTGCAAATGATGTGCGAGCTTGCCCCGAAGTGCACGTACCGGCAATGAGAAGCCAAGGGCTCCCTTTAATGGCCTCCTTTACACGCTGGCCTCAACACACCACCAAAAGTTTATCGCCTCAAGGCGCGGCTGCACGTGAGGAGATGTAACTACATCGATGGAAAATCAAAGAGAGAATAATATGAGCTGCCCAACTGCAGAATACAAAAAAAAACTCTCACTGATTGACATTGAATTTGCATTAATTATGGCCCTATCCCATATGCTCATGCCCTTGCCCTGATACTACTGCCATCATCGGTATAATCCATCAAATGAATGTGATGTACTTTTTAATAGAGTTTGGCTGGATGGGGTAGCAATCTTTGTGTTGACTTTACCTTGCGGGCGCGGCTCTCATTCTCTCCCTGTGTCTCTCTCCGTTATGTCTTTGCCTTGATCTGCCCTGCCGCCTGGCATGGCAGGAGGCAATACTAATTAAAATAAATGAACATTTACGTCGTTGAAGCCAAGGGTTTCGGGCCACAGGATTAGACGACGAAGGGTGACGCGGCCGTGGCCTGGGGCCATCTCATGCCATGGCGGTGGTGGCATCATTAAAATGCATGGCTCAAACGGTGCGTATACTTAATATAGATTGTATTGAGCGTCGCATCCCGGCAAAGGATGATGATGAGAATTGGGCTGTAGGAGGAACGCCAGACTCCTCCACGTTGCGTTTGTGGCTGGCTGGCTGTAATCTTTATGCGTCATGTTTTTATTTGTATTTATTATTGCGTCGCTTTGCCATCGAATGCTACACCAAGAGTGTACCTACACTGAGCGAAAAGTAATAGAAATTATACGAGCTGCTTGTCCTTGTTGCTTGCAGCCTTCGCTCAGTGTTTGCTTCAGTGTTTGCAGGTGAAATATTCCACGCATCTAGCGAAATGAGAATTTATTGACTTCACTCTGGGTGTGCGCGGGTGTGCTCGGGTGTGTGTCTGCTGCTTGCTCTCTCTCTCTCTCTCTGTTTGTGTAGCGCTGTTTCCGCTGCATATTTATCTACGTCTACGGAGACACATCTCGCAGCAGCATCTCGCGCTTTGTTTGCATTTGTGCTTAATAACTTTTAAATGATGCCAAGCGTGTCTACGCCAAAGAACGAAATCAAACGGAAAACGAATCAGTGTGTGTGTGTGTGTGTGTGTGTGTGTGTGTGTGTGTCTGAGGTAAACATACCATAATTAGTGGCAAATGCAACGATACTCTCTTTGCCCAGCCTTGGAATCACATTCTCCAGAGATATTCAAATCATTTCTCCCTCCTTTCGCCAGGTCCTCACCTGTGTCTGCCCATAGATAAACAGCTAGACCCAAGTGTGGATGCTCCCCAGGTAAAGCCGCTTATGCTTATCGAATGGCAAGAGTGCCCTGGCCTTGCACAAAGCCCGTTTTGGAAATTTCATTTCCGTAACGCAGAGAAAGGTCTTTGTTTTTGCCCCATAATTGATGCAGGATTGCTGCACGCATTCAAAGCCAGGCAATTGCTGATGCCCCAGCGACGTGGTTCAATAGTCTGTCCGGCATGTCATGTAATCACCAAGTGCGGTCGAGCGGTCACCGCTGGCAGTCCTAGACCTGAGCATGGACTTGGGTGTGCCTGGATGTGTTAATTAATAAACGAAGTCCACTTTAAGACGACGCCTGCCTGCCGACTGCCACTCGATTGCCATGGAAGCAACGAGCCAACGAGGCAACGAGGCAACGGCAACCTCAACGATTTCAATGCAGTTTCGGGTTGCGTTTGCCACAAAAGCCAAATGCCAGAAACTGGCAGAGATTGCCAAGCTTTGCGGATAGTTAATGAGTCGACGCCCAAAGGCCGGCAAACGTGCAAAATGTGCTGCAAAGCTGCCTCCCTTTGGCTCCCATCCACACCCACACACCGCTTCGATGACGATCTCTTTGAGCGTTCGAGTGCAGCCAGTGCCCAAATGCCGCATTTTTTAAGTAATAAAGCGCAGGCCTGGGCCATGCCATGCCACGCTTTTGCCTACCATTCCCTTCCAGTGGAGCTTGTGTGTGTTGTGGTTGCTGTGATTGCAAATTACACTGCGCAACACAGATTTTGGGTGCAATCGAGAGCGCCTTAATATAAGCGGCGGAGCAAAAGGCACTAATCGGAATATTATTTCTGTTTATTGATGTTTTAAGAGCTTTTCCATTGTGATTTTTAAAGGATAAATAATTTTCTACAATATTTTAAGCAACTTTCTAAGAGATTGTCTCATTTTTATAAGCCTAAATTTATAATGTTATTTTGTACAGTTTTTTAAACAATCAAACACCGATAATTAGCATTAAGTAAACTTTCTTCTTGGATTGTGTGACTCCCTTTGGACAATGCTCTTCGGAACTGCCAAATATTTCATCTCAAAGTACCTTTAATGGTCGCCAATTGGCGGTAGACACAAACCACAACCACAGCAGCTCAGATTATTTGCAGTCTTTCGATGAGTTCATGCCTGTTTCAGCTCTTCCCAGGAGCGATGATCGATGGAGCTGTTTACCGAGTACCCAATGCCAATGAGAGAATGCACTCGAAAATGTTTTACATGCAGTTGTTGTGTCGTTTTTGTTGCCTGCTGTTGCTTCACTTTTTACCCAATTTCGAGCTGCTGCTCTTGGCCATTTGATATGCCGTTTAGAGCGTTGGCTAATTAACATTGCTTTGCACTGATTGCAGCCGGACAGCCACTCACACATACACAGACACAGACACAGACACACAGCCGTAGAGGGAGTGGCAGTGGAAACTCCGCCGAACTTGTCTGCAACAATATTATTCAAAAACTGTGTGACTCCAGCGATTGGCTAAGTCAACTTTTGGCCACAGTGGCAAAACTTTTCTTGACTGACTCCCGCAAGTTTTATCATATTTTTGCAGAGTCAAAATCTCAGCGAAAGATTCGCTGGCCCCGCCGCCAACCGCCTGCCCGCAGTTCAATTTGCATACAGAGTTGAAGCATTATTTTTATTTACCTGATTCCAGCGCTGATTTATGATTTTATCGTGAAAAATGCAGAGCATCGTGGACGTGGATGAAACGGAGAGGACAGGAAAGGAAGAGAGCAAAAGCGAAGCTCAACGAAAAGTCAATTGAAATGCAAACGTGGGGCCAGCAGTGGGTTTGGTTTAGGGTTGTCCGGGAGTCCGGACTCTCTCTTCCTTCTGGTTTGTATACGCGTTGCGTGTTAGCCATAACTCAAAGCCTCGAAGCTTTGTTGCTTAACAATTGCTATGGCGTCACGTGTTTTCATTTGGCGACTCCTCGCCAAGTGCTTCGTGGGGAATTGTCACGTCACAGGAAGTTGCAGCAGCAGCGGCAGCGTCATTGACTCATAAATAAAGTTAGAGCCAGCAGGATCCTCCCTCCAGCTCTCTCTTGTGTCTCTGTTCGTTCGAGCCAATTGCTGTGATAAAAATTTAGTTCGAACACGGGGCGAAGAGATGTGCTTCGAAGCTAAACTTCCGCCTTCAGGCAAAGGATTGCCGATTGCCAAAAGGCAACAGACGGCAGGTGTGTGCCTGGAGAGTCGAATATTTTTGCTGTGTCAACTGATTGGGATCAGCCCCAGAGATATCGATGGCAAAAGGGATTTAGTTGAAGTTGTTTTCCTTCTTAGAAAGTGCCTCACATTCCACATTAATTGCTGTAAGACTGCTGCCCGAATTATCCTCCATTCATTAACACAATTTACACCCTTAAGTGTGTCCTTAAATTGTTGTGTGTTTGGGGCTGCCATTCAATGTTGCCAGCGGCAGGCTCCTCGAGATCTGCAGCTGCTGCTGCCAACCATGTGGCAATGGGAGGAGGAGGCATGCGGCATGCGGCCTCCTCGTGTCCTTTGCAGCCGTCATACGGCGTTGTTTCATTAAAATATGCAAGCAATATTGCGGCATAAAAACACACACGAAATTATACAAAAGCAAGAGACACACACACCCACGCACCCACACACCCACGTGGATGCTGGGGGTTGAATTTTTCATAATTTTCCCAACGTTCGGAGGAAATATTTTGCAATATTTAAGTGGAGGCTGGAGGAGAATGCTCCTGCTGCTGCTGCAGCTGCAGCTGTCAGGGCTAAATGGTCAGTGGATCGAGTGGTAAAACAGACAGCGAAAGAGAGAGAAGAGAGGGAGAGAGAGAGGGAGACACAGTGGGAGACAACGAGCACATTGAAAGCGCATTTATTTGTCACTTGTCACGCGGTGCAATGGCATTTTATAATTCCCCAACGCTTTTTTTCCACCCTACCCCCAACAGAGTCGTTGAGAAATTTCACTTGATTGTCTGACACACACACACACACACACACAGAGAGAGAGAGAGAAAGAAACACACACACAGGGACAGAGACAGAGACAATTGGGGGCACGTTGCTGGTGCGGTTTTTGGTCTGGGGACAACGGGCTGAACTTTTATTAATTACCTGCATGTGGCGGACAGCGGTCGGTAGACAGCGGTCTGCTCTGGTCTATCCAACTGTCGAACTGTCATGCAGGGCGTATGTGTGATAAATATGCATGTGGGAGTGACCGAGTGAGCGGACTCCAGGCGAAGACTTCGCGCGACAACGAAGGCTGTTTTCATTTAATTTCATGTTTCAATTTTCAAGCAATTAACGCATAAAAGGCCAGCCTCGGCCTTGTACAAATAATTGACCAAGATGGGGGCAAACAAAAAAAAACATTCAAGCTGAAATTTCATATGAAAAAATTGCTTAAAGGAAGAGGGAGAGCAGAAGTGGTTGGAGTTTTTTTCTTCTTCTAATAAATGAAGTGAAAATGTTTTGCGCAAATAAATTTATGAGGCATGCAGCATCGAAAATGATGATAAAAGATGGAAGTGTGTGTGTTTTTGCCCCATGTGTGTGTGTGTGTGTGTGGCAAAAGCAAATATGCGCAAATTCGTGTTCTGGCAGCAGAACATCAGCGAATAAAATGTAGCGCCGAACCAAAACCGAACGTAAAACGTTTGTTTGCGGCTTTCGCAAGCCAGCAAGGAGACGCAGAGCTTGAGTTTGGGGCAAGCAGCAGCAGCAGCAGCAGCAACGTGCACACATCAATCAGAGTGGCAAGAAATGGGTCCGGCAATGAACAAGTTAAGGAAGAGGCATCGAAATCAGCTTGGAGGCAGCACAGCTGTGGGTACTCTTTCACAGGTTACATTTTTAACAGAGGAACTACTTTGAGGAAAAAACACAGAGCACACGAAAATAATTCAGCTGATTGCTGATCATGAAATGTAAACATTTATGTTAAAAGAAAAAAAGAGCCACGCGACTGATCAGCTTTAACATATGAGAAGCGCGTAGAAAGGCGCTGTAAAGAGGCGGTTAACATTGTTGTTTTATGTTAACCATTCTATGTTAATGTTAACTATGCCAAAACATCAGCTAACAGTCATTAGCTAGCACCTTGAAAGAGCACAAAAATAGAAGTACAGCTGCTGAAAAATTCTAAAGAATCGCCAAGATGCACATGGAACGCGAGCAGGGGAGACAGAGAGCGTATGTGTGTCCGTGTGTGTTGCTGTGCATTCATAACTAAAGCAGAGTGCAAAATAAATATACACACACGTACATATCTGTCTGAGTGTGTGTGTGTGTGTGTGTGGAGGAAGCGTAAGGAGTGCCAGCATACACATTCAACGCTAATTTCCGTCACGTTGAGCATACAAAGGAGCGACATGGGCATGGCACACCGAAAAATATCTCTGGCAAAAGTCGACAAGGGAGAAACGAAGAGAGAGATGCAGAAAGACCTGCCATATTCCATTTTTCAAAGCTATCGACTGCTGCAACAATCGTAGATGTATGCTGTGGGGCATGTTGCAGCATCAGCAGACACCTTGCCGACATCCGACTTATGCTGCTTCCACGTCAGTGGTCGAAAAATGCCAAAATAAAATTGTGTTTTTCACTTCTAAAATAAGCAACACACACGCACACACATTCTTAACCAGGAACTTTTCAATTAGTTACCAAAAACAAGCAAAAACCAAACCAACAAAGTTCATAGCAAGTTTCTCCAACGGCAGTCCACGGCAGAGTGCAAATGGATTTTCTTTTTATTAGTTGGCCAATATGTAAGGCTTGGCTATCTGTGTGTTGGATATTTAAAGACCACCAAGAGATATGCCAAATGCAATTTCAATGAGAAATTTCGCACAAGCCAATTGGCCAATTTTGTTGGGACAATTCTTTTTTCTGGAGTAGAGAAATTCCAAATTCCTGCAAAAATTAACGCCCAGAAAAACGAACTTTAAGTAAATGAATTTCCACAGAAGCAAGGAAGGAAAGAGAAGCGGAACACAAGAAGATTTCCACCGAAAAATCAACGAAGCTCTCTCTTTCCCTGAAACTCTTTGGTTTAACTGGGAAACCCAGTTCCAGTGACTTTACGCGCTGATTTTCAACTTAATTAATTAAAAGCAAATTAAAAGTTTTAATCTCTGCAACAAATTGCCAAGGAAAAAACACTCTTTCGGGTGGGGAGCAACCCACTACCCACGCTGATGAGCAGAAATAATAAACTGTAGCCGACAAGGATGCGAAAACAATCAAGTGAAGGGAAAGGATTCTCTGATGAAAGGCTTTTGGCTGCTTGCTCTCTGCCCCTTCTCGGGGGGTTGATTGTTTGGTTTTCCATAAGACCAATGTAAGCAGATTTGTAGCTTAATTCAACGCACAAAATTAACACAACATTTTGCCAGCACAAACGGCTGACAGACAACAAGGAAAGTCAATTTGTACAAACGATTTGTGGCATGGAAAAGTTTTCCACCTTTCTCTTTTGCAATGTGAAAGTTTATTTGTGCAACTTTTGGGGCTTACAATCAGTTATTTATTGCTGTTAAGAATACACTTAGCTTTCAGCATTCGGCAGCCGTTTCGTTTTGTGTGATCAATGGCCGGAAATCAAAGCCAAATGGAATGCACGTACACGGGTGTTCTCCGGCATGCTTTGGCGCTCTCTGGCGCTCTCTGGCACTCTGGCATTATGGATGCAGCATCTCCTAAATGTCAGTCTGTGAATTGACCTGCCCTGCCCTGCATTCATCACGTGGCAGCCGTCAACAGCTGCAGCTTGAGCGTCCAATGGATCCATCTCCTGGCTGCAGCGTCCCAAGGATCCATCGTCTTTGGATGGCTTGTCATAAAATATGCTCATCATCGGTTTGTCTCTATTTCTTGCTCCTTTTTTTGGCTGCCATAAAACGTTTTGCGGCAGGCATAAAGTAATTCCCGGTGGGAGTCCTGCCCCAAGGCATGCGACTCTAAATCTTTTGCTAATTGCGCTGGCCACATAAATCCATGGGCTGTATATCAGTGGGCGTCCCGGCAACGTCTTGTTTTGCAATTTCCCTAAAATGAAAACTCACTCACGACAGCCAGTCTGCCCAAGTATTCCTTGGGCGCCGGCATTTAGTTGCAACATTTTATTGTTGAGTTTTTGGCAGTGTCACGCTCTGTTGTCTGCCACTGCCGCACTGCCCGCTGCACTCGTAAATGTCATGCCAGGCATTTGCATTTCAATTTCCATTACAATTTGGAAATGGCTGCCGCCCCCGCCCCCGCCTTGTTGCTGTTTTTGGCCGCGATTAGCGTGCTATAAATCCAAAAATGTTGCCTGCATTTTAACATTATTTTGTCGGCCATCCCCAGCAGCAGAGGCAGAGCCAGAGCCATCCAGCCAATAGCCTCGACTCTGTTCTGCTCTGTTGTTAAATGCACGCAACGACCATAAACCAAATCGTTCGACGCAAGCCACGCCCCTCTGTTTGAAACATTGTCCTGCGCCTCCGGAACGCTTCAAAATATGCAACTCATTTCGCCGCTGATGTTGGGTTCGCTAGGTTCGCTTTTTTGGCTAGGGGTTTTCGTATCCTGCATCCCATTTGCATTATTTGTAGCTCCCGATACGCATTTAATTAAAAGGCAACGAACATTTGCATTAGTATTGGACTTGGATTAGCATTAGATATGCGCCCCGGAGAACCGATCCATCTGCAAAAACCATTTGCTGCAAATCGGGTGCTATATTTGGGTTTCATTTTGTGCTTAATTCTGGGTCTTTATTTGGCGTTTATACATTGCTTTAAGCGTGATTCATTTGTAGTGCATTTTTGGTTCTTCAGAGCTTCATTCTGGGCTCTACTCTTGCTGCGTTCTAAGCTTCCCTCTGGCTTCATGCTTCCAGAAATGTTCGTTTATTGAAGGAACTGTCTCGTTTCATTCCTGGATCATTGGTTCATTCCAAGCTTCATTCTGAGATTTAATCTTGCAATTCTGAGCTTCCCTCTGGCTTCGTTCTTTCAGAAATGTTCGTTTATTCTTAGCATCTTTCTCGTTTCATTTCCGGGTTCATTCTTCTTGCCACTTCTCTTCATTCTTGGCATCATTCTTTATTCATTCCTGCCTTCTAGAGGCAGCGTATTCCCGTCTTCATTCCTTCAGCCTTCATGCTTGGAATTATGCTTGCTTCATTCCAAGATTCTCTATTTGTATTGGCTATTTTGTTGCCGGCTTCATTCCTGGTTCAATCTGGCCATATTCATAGCCTTATTCTTGGTTCATTCCGATATTCATTCTTTGCATAGTTGCAGATTTCATTCCTGGTTCATTATAAGCTACCCTCTGGCTTCATTCTTCAATCTTCCGGACATATTCCTTCGCTCCTGGCAACAGTCTTGCTTCCTTCCTAGATGCGTTCGTCTTATAGCCTTCATTCTGCTCTCCTTCAGCATTTCTTCCTGACTCGATTCCTGCCTTCATTTCTGACTTCCCCCCCTTCAGCTTTCATTTCTCATCTCTCCCCTGAGTTCATTCTTTGTGCGTAAAGTCAGGCCAAGTCGTCGAAAACTAGTTTTACGCGTAATTATAGTTGATTTAGTCAGCAAAATGGATATGGCCCGCACGTTGACTTAGTAGTTGTGGATGTGTGCGTGTGTGTGTCAGCAAAATAACCAAGTGGATTGAAGAGTTACTCCTCCTGCTGCCACTCCTTCTGCTGCTACTGTCGCTCCTTTTCTTGCGGCACGTGCGTGCGGGTTTTGCCTACTCATTTTGCGTTACGCATACGCCATGTGTGGAGTGCTCTGCGGCAATATGGTTACGTGTAAAACTTTAAACAGCACGATGACTGCACAATTATGGCACCAAGAAAGGGGGAAATGGCAGAAGCTGAACTGAAACTGTGGTTGGGTCTTGGCTGCAGCCAATGGCTTGTAAATAATACGAGCAGGTAAGCTCCGTGGCAGGTCGCGCTCGGCATGGCGTTCAAGGTTCTTCCAGCGGCAGAGTTTGTGGCTGTAGCTGGTGCCTCTGGTGGCTCTGGCTTTGCCATTTTGTGGCCGCTGTGGCAATGCCACCACGTGCTCTGCTGCAGTCGCTGCTGCTGCTGCTGCTGCTGCTGTTAGTGCAACTAATTAAGACAAACTAACGTGCCAGCGAAGGGGTTCCTCCTATCGTGCTTCCCTGGGGTCGTGCACACACACACACACACACACACACATGTCCTTGAGCGGAGGGGTAGGGGTAACGGTGGCTCAAGGGCGAGCCCATCCACCCGCTGCGGGACAGAGATGCGTACGTGTTTTGATATATGCTTTTGTTACAATCACAATGTGTTTACACGGAGCCCCATGCCAGTGCCCCTCTAGGGGTGTCCTTTGGGTGTTTCTGTGCGGCAGCAGGGGCGCCAAGTGCACTTAATTTGCTTGCTTAATTTACAAAACATGAGACGCCAGCGTTGCTCTGTTCCCGTGCCTCGTTCGGTGTTTAGTCCATGCTCCCAGTGGTCCCTCTGCCATCCCCATTCTTCATGCTTCTGCTCAGTGCCCTTGTGTTCTGTTCAGCACTCACAATCCGCACTCTCTCTCGCTATCGGTATCAGTCTCTCATTCCCCCTCTCTTGTTGGTGTTGCATGTTGCTGCAGCTGTTGACTGGCGACTGGCGACATGAGAACATGGACCAGCCAGCACTGTAACCCCTCTCTCTGTGTGTGCTTGGGCGCGACTTGATAACGGGTTCCCTGTCTCAATTATCCCCACCTTAAGGTGCTTTCCCAAAAAGCTTAAAATGGGAAGTCCTGCAATTAAAAAGTGTAACGGTGCTGCTTGATACTTGAGTGGAAAAAGGAGCTGCATAAAGACTTTTGAGGGTGAAACTTTGATAAAGTTTTAAGGCAGGCAGAGATCGCATCATAAATTTGGGTGTAGCTCCAGCTATAATTTGTGGGTTTTGGGTGTGGAATAACTTTGGTTTTCAGCAGAAATCAAAGACTTCCCAAGACCCAATGATCCATGTCCCAGCCCAGAGAAATTTCCGCTCAATGTAGCTTTTCAATTATAGTTTCAAATAAAACTCAATTTGAATTACATTTGTTTTTGTTTTTTGTTTTGTATTATTTATTTATTTCATCATATAATTCTTGCCATTATCGCATTTAATTTTGAGCTAAATTCCACGCCCATTTTGTGGCGTGCCTTTGGTTGTCTTTTTTGGGTTTTTTCTTTGTTTTGCCTCTCCGGGAGGGGCGTGTGGTTTGATTCTGTTTTTGACCGCTTTGGGTGGCCTTTCGCTTAACTTCCATTAAATTATCCATAATTATATGCATATTTAATATATATCATTTCATTGCGCCTCATCATTGCTCTTCTGGGTTTTATGTTTTTTTCTGTTTTTTCTGTTTTTTGTGTGTGTTTTCCTGTATTTTAGTTTGATTTTACATTTTATTCTTAGTGTTTTATGTTATTTTTAGTTTTAGTTTTAAATTTAGTTTTTGGGTGTGTTGGTTTTCCGGTTTTAGCAAACGTTATTTGATTTTTTCAGTTATCAAATAATTTTCGTTTTATTTTTAAAGATTTTTTATTCGTTTCTTTGATGTACATTGTAACATTATGTTCATGTTTTGTTGTTGTTGTGAAATCTATGCAGTGTTCGTGTGCATTTGCCTCTCCAAAAATAGTTGGGTTCTTATGACTTTTACTTTCAGTGGAATAATACTCTCAATCTCAACATTATCAATCTCTAACACATACGACGCACACGCACTAAATTCATTCGATTCGTCATTAAATATTAGATAAATATATATATATACCGTATGTAATATATATATTTATGTGTGTAAATTTAGTCTAAAACAAAACAAAAAACAAACAAACCAATTAAAGCCACAATTGAAATTTCAAATATTAATCCAATTAAACCGCATCCTGTCCCGATATTCACTTTTGATTTTACTTTTATTGATTTTCCTTATGCAACTAATTAGTTGGTTGTCTTTTTTTTCTTTTCTTTTTTTATTATAGCTTTAATTAATGTTTGCCTCCGCACGGGGTTCCTGCTGCTGCTTCTGTCCTTTGTGCATTTTTTTTGTTGTTTGCTTTATTTATTATTAATTTATATTATTTTGTGTGTGTTTTTTTTACAAATATTATTTACATGGCTTATGTGTCTAGGTTCTGCGGCTCTCTCTCTCTCTGGAGGGTAGGGGGTGTACTTATAGTTTTTAAATATTCCAATCTCTGACTTATGCTTATTAATTGTTGTGTTTTTTTTTTAATCCCCCCCGATTATCCCTTTTTCCTATGCAATTAGTTTTGCCGCTGTGTTAATTTTAATTAAATTTAATTTATGTTTTACTCTTCACTATTTTTAATGCTCTGCCATTCGATGCACAACAATCTGCTACGCCTTGTTACGTATTCAATTTATGCTATAACTCTCCTTCTTTCTTTTTTTTAACATTAATTATTTTAACATCTCGCCTGATGTTCGCCGCTTTCACTTGCGAATTTATATTATATTTCGTTATTATCGGAATGTTGAATTAATGCATTGAAAATAGACCTATGTGACCCCTGGTTTCATGGCAAATAAAAAACAATATTAACATGCAAGGACATTTTTTTACTAGGCGCTGACAACACGAGTTTCTCCCTCCCCCCCGCTCCCACTTTTATTTTATTTTATTTCTGGTTTGTGCTGCAATTAAGCACGTTGCATCCACACACATATTCGCTCATATTTTTTTATAGTTTCTTGTTTTTTGTGTTGTTTTTTTTTAATTACACTTTATGTGCCGTCGTGCTCCTTCTCCGTGTCCACGCTCCCCCGTGTTTGCTTTCCAATAATAATTGTTTACATTGCTGCATATACCGGTCACAGCTGTGCCACCGCCAGCGTCGCCAATGCGAGTGTGACAGCGCCCAGAGCGCTGCAACAGATGCACTGAGAGGCGCCGGTGAGCGCCGAGTTGTCCGGATCGCCATTGGCATACCGCTTGGAGCCCTCGAGGCCGAGTAGATTGGGCGAAATGGTCGTTGGCGGCGCATTGCTCAACCCAATGCGCAGCTGCACACTCTTGTGGAACACATGCAGGATGGACACCTCGCAGAGCAGCATTATATTGGGCTGATATTTGGGCATCGCCTGGAAGAAGCCCTGCAGCACCTGGCTGTGCGGATAGATCTCCAGCGAGGAGTATGCCGTGGAGCCCTCAAACGCATCCTGTGTGATGCGCTGCAGCGGGGTTTTATAGACCTAAGCAACAGCAACAGAGAAGAGAACAGAGCAGAAAGAGGTGGGTGATCAGTTCTCACTTCTGCATCATCGGCCAATCTTGAACCCTTCACTCACCTTTCGTCCATTGATGTACCATGTTATGTTCGCCGGCGGATAGGAGGGGCCCACAGTGCACACAGCCTTGAAGTGGTCGTTGGCGCCAATCACCTTCTTGTCCACCTGCATCACGGGATCATCTTTGGGCAGCTCAATCACCTGCATGTGCGCGGAGCGTATTTCCGTGTGAAAGAGCGGCGCATCCTCGGAGACTTCGCACTGATAGCTGCCGCTCAGCTCACGGCTGACACCCTTCAACGTGACGGACGTGGCATCCGAATTGGTGAGCTGCAAGCAAACGAGAAGGGAGTGGCATTAACGTCGCATAATCTGCTGGCGCCAAAAGCGCACGCGTTGCCATTTTTGTTGCTAATCAACGAGGGGCACGAAGAGCCACAGGGTGCCGTTTTAGCATATTCTGTTAATTGCCAGCCATCGTTTGCTGCTCTGCAAATATCCTACTCAAAATCCACTTCGGCAGCGAACAGTCGCGATTATCGTCAGTGTCTGTGTCTGCCTGTGTGTGGCCTTTTGTATTTAAGTTCAGACAAAACAGCAAAACCCATTGGAGTTTTGCATATGCCACCAAAGCCAAAGCCAAAGCCAAAGCCATGCCCTGCCCCAACGCTTTGTTTCATTTGCATTCGTACTAATCCGTACTGCCAGTGCCAGTGCCATTGCTGTTTCTGAATGCCACTGCCTCGTATTGGCACATTCCAGGAATCCCTACAGCTCGCGGCCCGAGGCGAACAACAGCTTTTTACGATTGTTTCAACACTTTGGAGCATTGCTCGCCAGTTGCCCGGCTTTTCTATTTAGTTTGGTTGTTGTTTTCTTTCCTAGAATTCTGCCAGTTCATTCGCAGATAACGCGAATGTCGATAAGGGCCGCCAGGCACTCGCTAACACACAGGACACTCGGATCTATGGCTGCTGCGCGGTTGCCATTTTGGCATATTGGCTCCATGAATGCGACTCCTGGACCTGCTGCTTGTGTGTGTGTGTGTGCTAGCGCTGTGGTTTCAGTGGCTTTTGGATTTGTCGACGCTGATCTCGTTACGCAATCGTAAAATGAAAACAAATGCGAAACGTATTGATAAGGTTCTCTATATGCAGCGGCGAGCAGGAGAGACCCAGGCACTGCCACTGAGTGTTGCATGCTCTGTGTGCTGTGTGTGTGTTTGTGGCATGAATAATGTGCACTGGGGCAGAGCCAGCCCCATGCCCTCCCATATGTATTATAATTTTGTATTTCACGAGTGCACTCCGAGAAAGTTGTGGAGTGGTGAAAAGAGTTCTGTCTGGTAGTGGGATTAAATGGCATACAATTTGGATTTAAATATAAAAGGGGTTTTGTGTGTGTTTTAAATGGAATAAAAAATAAATTGAAATACAAGAAAATAGGTTAAAAATGTATACACTTTGTGGAAAGTATTCAATTTGCTTTACATATGAAATAAAAATAAATTTGCTTAATATTTTAAATATGCTGCAAGTCTTATATATTTTGTACCTATTTTATTTTATTATTTTTTAAGGGTCTTACATTTAATTAATAAATACAATTAAATGTGTATAAAATGTATAAACATTTTGGAAAATATTAAATATACTTTGAACCTGATATTTATATATTTTTGGTGTATTTTAAGTATATATTTACATCGACTAAAAATCGATATAAAAACTAACAATTAATATTTTCGATTAAATGACAAAATATGATGGACAAAATATATTTTAAAAATAAAAACTTAAAGTTAACTTTACGTATGAAATTTATACATATTTTTTTAAATCTAATAAAAATAATATCAAGAAATATTTGAGTTTCCACGTCAAAATATAATTGAAAAATGTATCAAATCTTGCAATAAATCGTTTTAAAACACTTAAAATAGTTCTTTAAATATTGAAATAAAATGCCACTTGTTTCTCTCAGTGTACTCGCTCATTCAACGTCCATCTCTGATGAGCCATTAAATACTTTGCCCACTCAAACAAGCGTTAACTCATAAGCAGCGCCTAATGCTGGTAATTCTCTCAACTTTTACCACATAATAAATGTTGTTCGTGCGGCCATTTGCCACTTGCCACTTGCCAGCAACCGCTTGCCACTTGCCACTTGCCCCCGTTGATATGTTTTCAATCCGCATCTAATTAAATGACACTAATTATGTAATCAAACATATACACAGAGACAGACACAGACACAGCCAAAAGTTGTTCCTGTCGCTCGTCCGTTATTTATTCAGCAGTTTTTATGCCACAGGGCACGGGCTGGTTGCTGGGGTGGGTGTGGCATGGTGTGTGCGGCTTTCTGTCATATTTATTTAATTGCATGTGACTATTTGTTGGTGCCCTCTCTCTCTCTGTGCGGAAGCGGAAGTGGCAGCGCCAGGAAGCGCGCCAAGCAAAACGCAAATGTCTGCCATTTTGAGGAATTATATGCCCAGTCGTGCACCCTCGCTGCGCTGCTACTTGCTTCCTTTTTGGACCCCCTTCACATGTGAAAGCTGCAGCCACTCGCATGAGATTCAAGCCAGCAGCAGAACTCAACTTAACTTTGCTTTTGTCGTGCAAAAACTTTTTGTTCCCCGACTCTTTCCGTTTTCATATTTATTTTTTTGTTGTGTTTTTATTTGCTGCCTTTTAATTTCTATTTCTATTTTATATTGCCTTAGCCGCAGCTGTAACTTTGTGGCATGTAGAGAGCAAAAAACAAACAAAAAAAAATGACGCCACTAAAGCGTCATTTTGCATGCCACAAACGCACACAGTGGCGGCACACGTGGAGTGGCGTGGAGTGGTTGCCATGTGTGAGAGTAAAGTATTGTTTCAATAATTCTGGCTTTATGAAATAATAACTTTACTGCAAAAAGCAGGGAGGGAGCTCGAGCTCCCTGTAAGAATACAATGAATTTCCCCACAAACCCCCAGCCAGCTCTGCTCTGTCTGCTCTGTCTGCTTTGTCTGGCTGTGGCTCCTCGCTGAGTTTCCGCTGTTTGTTGTGAAGCAATTTTAATTTTAGCCAACGCTCTCTGGCGCAGTCTGCAGCTGCAGCCTCGTTTGCATGCAACACTTTATGAGTTATTGCTGTATCAACTCAAGTCGCGGTGGCCACACACACACTCGGATTCTATGCACACGCCATGGCTCTTGCCGCTCTCTCTCTCTCTCTCTCTCACATGTGCACGTATTATGTCATGCCGAATTTCCGTTGCCTGCGAGCATTCCCTCATGCCTGCTGCTCATTCCATTCCCGCTCCATCCTGCAGTTGCCGCTGGCATTTCACAACTTCGACTGCCTAACGCTTGTGCAAAAACCGACCACAAATTTAGTGAATGAGATGTTTCCGGTGCGGTTGTTATGCTGCTCCTTCCCCAGCCAGCACCACGCATTGTTGCAACCAGCTAGCTGGAGCTCCAGTGTACAATTTTCGGGTGTTTGCAAAATGCATGGCTTTTTATTGTGCTCATTGTTGGGCACGACACCCAAAGCCAATGGTGGATGCCGCTCGGACACTGTGGCGGACTGGAAGCTAGTTACACTCTGCGATTCCGATTGCAACTGTCGCTATCCCACTGCTCCCTCCTCCCGCTAGCAGCACACTTCACGGAATGCATTTCGCCTTTTATTTATTATGTTTATTTGTTGCCATTTGTCATACACACAACACAACACAACACAACACAACAATTTTTAGCAAAGGCCGCCACTCGAGGGCGTAAACAAGCAGCTAGGAAAATACAAAAATAGAAAATGGAAAATTGCACTCGCTGCAGAGGAGTGTGGCGTGAGGGGGAAGAGCGCCTGCATGTGACTGGCTTGAGTGGATAATGGTAATTGAAGTGCGGGCTCGGGCTCTGTATCTCTCTCTGAGTTTTGTTCTCATATTTCTCATATTTCGATGTGCGAACAACAAATGTGTGGCTCCGATTATGGCATAATTTGACCAAGGAATGAGGTTTTTTCCTCTTGCAACTTTAACTGATTATTTTTCACATTTCTGTGGCACATTTTTGCCTGCATTTCTTGCAATTTTCTGGCAAAAGCCTTAAAAAGAAAGAGGGAACTCCCACTGCTGCAAGGCGCATCCTAATTAACAAGAGAAGTCCTGCAAATACGGGAGAAACTTTTTCGGTCACTTCTGGTCTTCGGTTTGTGCCTTTGGCTTTGGGTTTTTGCTTGTATTTTTGCTGGCTGGCAGTGCATTAATTTTAAGCGGCGCACATTCCTGTGCATAAATGTGAGGCGGCGTGTCGGGTTATTAACAGTGTTAAAAGCAAACGCCAGGACATTCCGGCAGAGGCAACTGGAACTGCCACTGGCTGCCATTACCACAAACTTAATGCGGAATAATTCCTTCCGTGTTGACAGTGTGCAAAAAGTTTTTCGGGGAGCCTCCAACAAACTCCACAGCTAAAGGGAAAGCCACTGGCAAGGACACTGTAGAGTAGAGGCCTGCTTGCTGGCGATTTTTATTGTTGTGGCAGACAATGAATAAGCCGCAAAACTTTAGTGGCACTTGGCATATCCTATTCCTGCTCCTGCTGTGACCCTTGGCCTTACCCTTACTCCTCCCTCTGGCTGTCGCTCAGCGGGTGGCTGCCGCTCGCTCTCGTAATTGTGTTTTTAATTGAAGATTCGCCACCGAAGCAAAGCGAAGCGAAGCGAAGCGAAGCGCTTTCTGTCTCTAAATTAAAAATTTAATTACATTTAACATGATGATTTTTCCCGTTCATTTTACTCGTTTTTTTATGTACTTATGTATACATTTACATATGTACATGCATATTTTTCCGCACTTGTCGCTGGGGTGACATGTGCCCCAAGGTGGAGCTGTGGCGCTGTGGAGCTGTGGCGCTGCTGAATGACTTTTGAAGTTTGTCGACGCGACTTGCTATCTGCCTCTTGCGTCTGGTGGTATCCGCCTTAATATGCATACATTTACATTCCAATAACGCTCAAGTGGACGACACGAGTGCACTTTGGTCTCTGGCCACGCCAGCACCCCCACATGGCCCCACACAAGTGGCGGTGGTGGCATGTCAGCGGCATCATCAACATCAGCAGCTGCCATTCAAGTGTTTGCCTCCTTTATGCACCACCTGTGTGTGTGTGTGTGTGCCTGTGTGTGTGTGTGTGTGTAACTTGGGCATGGTAACTTTTCTCATTAAGCCTCAGCCGTGTTTAGCTGTTTGAAATGATTTAGCAAAAAAGTAAAACAAGTCAAGTTATAATGTTTTAATCTCAATTACGGCACTTGCCACAAATTCGAGTCCACTCTGACACACACACACACACCCAAAGCATCACTTGCAACTGCAACTAGATCATGGCTGTGTGGCAGCTGCAACCTGCTGGGCATAACTTAAAAATTCCATTTTCCATTTTCCATTTGTGTCTTGGACTCTCGACCTCTGGCCCGGCATGGCCTTTGACGTACTATTCTGCCATTCGTTCTATCAATTTAAGTTTAGTTGTGGGGCGCCCCATTTCGATCTGGCCTCTGGTCTAACCTTCAAACTTAATTGCACAAGCGAATGCTGTGGCTAAATCATTTGCATTATGCAATCGAGGCTGCTGCTCCTGCTTCCCCACTGCTTTTCTATGGCTTTCTTATGCTTTTCACCTGTTCTTGCGGTGGTTCATGGCTGATTGCTTTCTCAAGCAGTTCTCTGCTCAAATTAAAATGTATTTCCACTTGGGGGCGTTGCCTCTGCTCTGCCTCACATAAGTAGGCTCTTGCCAGCATTTCACATTAACCCACCAATGCGCTCAATGAATAGTTTCCGATTCGCCAAATAAAATCAAAAAAGAAAAGCCAAAGAGAGAGAGAAAAGAGTGGGCAGGAAATGAGAGGAAATTGCAAATAATTAACACGCATAGCCGCACGCCCCCCCCAGTTGGCCTCCAACATGCTGTTGGGCTGCAATCGAAATATTTAATTAGTGCAAAAATGCCTTTGAATGCTAATTAGTGGCAAATTAACATTCGAGCAGCCAGCAGGCAGGCTCCTGCTTGTATTCTCTCTCGTATTTCGCTTCTCTCTCTCTCTCTCTCTTCTGTTTTTTTATACATTTATTTGGCTCTGTTTTCTGTACTTTTTTTGGTGTCTGCTGCATTGGGGCAGAGTGCAAATTAAAGACACAATCAAAGCAAATTAATAAAGTCCGGCAGCGGACACGCTTCCCACTCCCTGCTGCTGATGGCTGTGGCCAGTGCCCCTCCCCATTATCGATGCCAGCAGCTGCTCCATAACATAAAACAAACATTACTCCATCATGCAACACCCTCCTCCCCTCCTCCGTAAGCCATTATTTATGATTATTTAACGTTCCCCTTTTCTGCATTGTGAAAAATGTGCCCCGAAGTGGTTGTAAATGAGTTTGCAGTTTTATGTGCGGACGAATGAGTTTTCAATTTATATTTCCCTCCGCACACACACACATTTTTCATGGCAAATTCAATTTTATTTATTTATGATTATACGACAATCGATTCGCCACCCAATACTGGAGATGGCTTGATACACTGCCCTGTCGAGGGTATGTACGGCTTTTGGCATTCAAAATGGGAAGAAAACTTACGCAAAAAAGTGCTCTAAAGGATGTCTAATCCAATGGCAGCTGTTTCAGATATTATTTACATTTATTTGTATTTTTTCCTCTCCATTCAGAGAGCATAAATGAATAGCGGACAGCGTTTGCTGCACATATTCAATGGGTACGTAGCGCCCTGGCCTCTCTGTTTATTCTGCGGCTTAAACAGGAACCGGATGCTGATTTTTAAATGGTGTTCAAAATTATTTGTTGGTGTTTCCCAGGCTCCTGCTCGAGGGGCACCGAATTTATTGCATACTTTTGCGGCTGTTGCTTTTATTAATGAGCGCTGCATGGGAACAAGCGGAATGGAATGGAATGGAATGACAGGGAATGGCATGCACAATGCTGAGCACCAGCAAGGGGGACTTTGCCCATATGCCCCGCCAGTTGCTTAGTTTTGGGTGGGTTTTTCGGTTATTTGTTCGCTTTTGTTTGCACAGCGCCATAAACTATTTTGCACTTTTCGCAATATTTCAAACAGCGGCAGGGATAGGGTTAGCCGCTGCATCTGCACTTGGGTTTGGTCCGCATGTTGTCCCAATTCTGCACACACAAAACACACACGACACACGCACTATGCACTATGTAAATGGGAAGAACAGCCAAACAACCAAACGAATATTGTAAATAAAAGTGCACACATATTCGCATGCCATGGCAATAAAAAGTGTGACACAGAGAAGGGACAAGACGCTGCCTGCCACCATTTACCACATTTCGAAATATTTTTCACAATATTTTGTGCATATTTTTCGCCAAAACTTCGAACACAGGCGGCCGCCTGTCGCTGCTGCCGCACTTCCGATTTGTTCATTAAATGGAGAGTACAATGGAGGGATACCCAGCACATGCGAAGCTTAATTATACTTACATCAACATTAATGCCGGCAACGGCGAAGACAAATGTGGGCTTGGCCTCGCGGGGTACATAGCGATAGAATTCCTCCTGGCCAAAGTACCAGCGTACGGCATACAGCGCAGCCTGCAAGGAGGGAAGGCAAAATGCGTTAATGAAAAGCCCGAGTGGAGCAGCTCAGCAGAAGCAGCAAGACAAAGTGCAAGTAATTATAATAATTAAGCATCATAGCCTCATAGCTGCCTGCTGTTGTTGTTCCTTGAGGATATGCCACCTACCTGCTCCAAATCATACTGACAAGACAATGTCGCTGCGTTTCCCATGATGACAGCCTCCGGCACAAATATCTTCAGATCCTTCAGGCAATGAGCTGCAGTAAACACACACAAAATCGGAAACAAAAACAATATCAGCAGACAGCACACATATGTGTATATGCATATGCATGCACTTGACAGTTTGTTCGTGACAGAACTGAGAGAGAGCGAGAGAGAGAGAGAAGTTTCGTACACGGCATGTGGCAACAATTTGAATTCGATTATGCCCCCAGGCCCAGCACACAATAAAAGAGAAAACAGAACAAAAAAGTGAGTGAAAATAAAACTCAATTATGCGCGGGGTGTTGCCAAAGGACAAGGATCAGGACAGGCCTGCCGCCCACACACGCGTGTTAATTTATGACAGTGGCCCCAGGGCCAGAATTTGACTTGCATTTAATGCAATTTATTTGCATTTTATTTCATTTCAGTTTCATCTCCATTTCGATTCATTTACACAGAGAGCCAGAGAGCCAGAGAGCCAGCGCCCAGCTGCCGCACACACAAATTATCCAACATTCAATGGCCATGACTTATCCCAGCCAACATTAAGTGGGAAAATGTTGAAATAAATTGCAGCCAGGGCAGGGCTGAGCTGCAACTATTTCTATACATTCAATATCCTGGCACGTAATCAACTTAATTGAATACATTCGGATACGCGCGGCTCAGGATGCGGATAAATACTGCCAGATGGGAGAGTGTGGCATGTGGCATGTGGCAGTGGCATGTAAACTGATTGAAAACAAATGAAGTGTCCATCGATCGGGCTTGTGGCTGGCCACAATGATGATGGCTACTTTAATTGAACAAACCAAAATATTAATCAAAAGCAAAGCGTTTAAATTTATGAAAAGGGAAAGGGAAAGGGAAAGGGAAAGAGTGCTGGGCTTGGGTTCTGTTTAAATAATCAATTTGAACTGCATGGATTGATGGGTTGAGGCATGAGCCTCAGCACACACTTACCACTGAGCATTAGCTCGCTGATTATAATCCAACTGAATGCGAGCATATTGAATGTGGAACGCAGGAGTCCTGCTGCTGCCCCTCTGGCCACTCGTTCGCTGGCCATTTTGCCGCTGATGCTGCTCCTTCTGGCTTCTGGCTTCTGGCTTCTGGCTTCCTCGTTGCTGCTGTAAAGAGTTTAGAGTGCATGAGCATGAGCATGGCAAAAGTTGTCAAGCATCAGGCGTATAATCATATTTGAGATGAAGCTCCCTGCCAGCCTCCTGCTCTCAGGCTTTATTGATAACTGGCTCTTTCTCTCTATCCTTGGCTACTTGTCAGAAGTTTCAGTAGCTGCACATTGAAATGTTGCCCTTAGTTTTAGTCTATTTATCGAGCCACTCTGCTAGTCCATGTCCTCTCTCCTTTGTCTTTTGTCTTGCATTTCTCGTGTCACTCTTTGACAACTTTTTTGTGTGACACGCGCGCTTCTCCTGTACGCCAGAGTTTCAAGAGTTCGACGTGCTTGAAAAACTTGTCTGCAGCAAAAAGAACACACAAAAACCTTTAACTAAACGGCAGTACAAACGATGCGTCTGTCTGTGTGGCAAATAGCATTAAGCATACGCAGCGTATGCCCCTGGCAGATGCACCACCCACTGATTGACAGCTCTCTCTTTGTGTGTGTGTGTGTGTGTGTGTGCGTGTGGGTGACAACTGAAATAGATTGGATGTGCGAGAGAGACAGACAGAGAAGAGAGCTGCTGACCGCAGCATTGAAAACAATTGTCAGTTGCTGCTGCCTCGTCGGTCCTTGCATTTGTAACTTTAGCCCGAAACATCTTGTTCTGTTCTGGGCCGTCCCTGTGTCCTGCTGCTGTCCTTCGTTGCTGCTGTTCTTGTGTATCAATTAGACCACAAAATCAGCAACTGTTTCTGGCAATTGTTTAGCTTCCATTTCCCACTCGAGCCGCAAAAACACAGAAGCTAAATGGTCAAAAGCTAAAGCTACACAAGGGAATGGCTGCATTTTGTTAATGATATCGTCATATCAACGCATTAACTCAGGGCAAACACACATCCAAAGCCATTAAGCCCTGCAACCAAAACGAATGTTCGTTTTGCTTCTAATTTTAAATGGGATTTCCACAGTGCCACATAGTCAAAGCCAAAGCCAAAGCCAAAACCCTCCAGCCATGTGGCAATAAAACGACATTAGCCACTGGTCCTGCCACAGCATAAGACTTGAAATTATTGTTGAAACGAACAACATTAACCGAAGGATCCCCAAATGGGCCCCCGACCTTTTCTGGCAAATTGTTCCGCAGATTGAGATACATTCAGGCGACAGGAGGCACATTCTGCTCATCGATTTGAGATCTGTCTCTCTCTCTCTCTCTCTGTCTCTCTCTCTGCCAAATGCTCTCATGTGAGCATTTAAATTAAATTTAAATATTATTCTTGGGCAAGTCGATTATGTTCGGGTCATCATTTTGAACTTTAATGTGCCAGAGGAAGAGCCACAAACATTCTCTGTTGTGTTTGGTATCTGTGTGTGTCTTTTGTTTGGAGCAAATTATTTTGCGGTGGGTGGGAGTTTCTGCCTGCCTGCCACAAACTAATGTTCCCTCTCTTTTGTTTTGTGCGCAAAATTGTGCGTCGAGTTTTTGGACAACAACAAATAGTGCCCCAAAATATTTCATTATGATTTTAATTGAAAATTCCCCTGACCAAAGCGGGGAGACTCTGCTGTTTGATTTACATTCACATCCTTTTGTAATGGAGTTTTAATCAATTGAGTTTTCAATAGATCATAAAAGACCAAAATGGTTTTGGGTGCCAGGAAAAATGTTGTAATTAAAAATGTTACAGCCGAAATTTCAGCTGCTGCTGGGGCAGGATTCAACTTTTTTAAAGTGCCATAAAACGGCTGATCATTAGGGCAAATCTAAGCTTTCATTAAATTAATTTTTTATGTGCAAAGTTGAGAGTTTTTGAGAGGGGGAAAAACGCTCATCATAAGCTCTCAGCATAATGGAGAAACATTTCGCTTTGGGGGAGCATTGCTTTCGGATATTCAAATGGAAGTCGTTGCCAGCGCTTGGGGAAAATCAATTGCAAAGTCAGAATCGAAAACAAAACCAAAATGCGGTAATTGACAACATTTCAAGTGATAATGAGGCACTTGCCAGAGCTACACAGAGACACAGGAGAGAGAGTAGCAGACAGCTACAGGCACTGTTTGGGGCTAGGACTGAGCTGACACTGCTGACTCTGTGGAAAACTGTTGTGTCTTGTGTGGATGATATGATTTTCCGGCTAGCACAGAAAGGGGATTGGCATTGGGGGTGTTAAGGGTATCCTGTGACACTGCTGCCATGACATGCAACAATGCTGAGGCAGCATCAGGTAAGGTCAATTTCAGAGATAACAAACGAAGGAAAGAAATTGGCCCTGGCCCCCGGAGGTGTGCCTGCTGCCAGGCCGTGCTTTAAGGCAGGTCTTTTCCTGCTTAAAGGATTCCGCCACTCGACAGGGAAAATCATTCATTTCGTTGTGCGGAATCCACTTTGCTAATCGCCGGCTGTCAGGGGTGCTGGGGCCACACCTAAACAATAATCGCAAATCAAGAGAAATCGTTGCTATAACGCATTAAATGCGCTCTTGATTGATGCGACACTTGCTCGAGGGGTTGCTCATTAGGTTTAGTGCCACAAAAACACACACAGAGAGAAGGTGCCCCCAAACACACACATGCGTGAGGCAGAGAGCGGCCTCTAATCAATCAATCAGTGTTTATGCCACACCACAGTCATCTCTCCCACTCTCTTCTCTTTGTTCAAAGAAGGGCAAAAGAAAAGCAATGAAACCCAAAGCAAAGTACATAATGAACAAAAGGGAAAGAAAGCCGGGAAAGAGCTGGGAAAAGTTGGCGAAACAATTGCTTCAGTGGCTGCCAGCGGGGCAACTGAATCGGAATCTGGAATCCAAATACGGCATACTATAATCGGTTCCGTGCCACTGGTTACTGCCTCAGAGAGAGGTTCTTCCTGCTGCTGCTACTGCTCCTTCTCTATGTTTGTGCTTGGTGCGGCGTTGGCGTTTTTACAACTTCCGACTTCTGCGTCTGCGGGGTGTGTGGGCCAGAGTTCATCACAGGTTCTGCCGCCTGATTGCCAATGAAGGATTAATGCTCTTGCTGCTGCTGCTGCTGGTTTTGAAACAGTAACAGACGCCGCGCAGCGACGCTTTGATTGCAGCCGGCTGCAGGCGACACAAACTCGAAGATCAAAACCCAAACCCAAACGCAAAAGAGACAGGAGGAAGAGCGGAAGGAAGCCTTGTGTAATGGCACAAAGGATTGCAAATTGCCAAGGCACTTCCTGGCAAAGGACATTGATTTCTCTTTTATAGCCAAAGTCCCTGCCCCATTCATCTGTCCAATCCTCCAGCCCCAGCTCCAGTTGGCTGGCAGCCACTTACACTCGAGAGCAGCGTGTGCGGCCATGCCTGAGTGAGTGCCACAGCGAGTTGTGTGTGTGTGCGATGTCACGATGTGTCCCTTAATTATGCATGTCCCTTCGCTAATGAATTTAGACGTAATTGTTTGCCGGGCACACAGCCTGCAAAGACGTGGTCGGAGCGTGGGCGCTTTGCCAGCGGTTTTGCAGGTCAATCTTCAATCAAACATTAAGACCGATTGCGGTCGCTCAGTCACTGACTTTGGCGGCTAAATCAGTGAGGGTTTGCAGGCTTAATTAGAGGCTGTTACTTATAGCACTACAGATCCAGGAGTGGCTCAGTTTCCAGTGGAAACTCAAACATTTGTTGGAGAACTTACAAAATATACGAAGCCAAAATGAGTTGACAATTTCAAAGCCAAACATAAACGTGGAAGGGCCAGAGTAGAAGCTGCAGAAAGTGGAATGGAAGAGGCAACCCCAAAGCTCTTGGAAGTTTGTTGCTGGAAGCTCCCTACGGCCTGCCTGACAGCCACCTCCAACCCTTCTGGTAACATGGAAAATGCATTTGAAACTCGAACTTTGAACCACGAAACCGATAAATCACACGAGTGAAAAACTGGCATTAGGATCTACGCTGCACGGAACAAAAGAAAACTTAAAGGATTCACGCTGCCTGTCAGCCCTTTCGCATTTGGGCGCCAGTCCGAGTCCCGACTGCGACTGTGAATCTCTGCTGTTTGCATTTTGGACACTCACTGGCCGCTGCTATTTATGAAAATAGTTTCCCCAGTGCAAGTTTCTGGCAGTATCTATGGGGAAACGGAGTACCAGTTTCGCTCTCTCTCTCTCTCTCTCTGTGTCTCCATGTGGCTTCTGTGTTGTGAAAGTTTCCCCCGAACCAACCGCTGGGCTGCTGCCAAAAGTTGTGCAAATTGTGGCCGAACAATGGACGGGCGGGCGGGCGCTGCCAGGCAGCTCTGTGATTTCTCTCTCGGTTTTAATTTCGATGCTTTCTGGATTGTTTTTGCGGCTTGGATAGAGCTAATCAGGCAACCAGTTTTCCTATGAAATTTCCAACCCCAACCCCTTCACAACATTTGCCATAGTTTTCCACAGTTTGCATAATTAAATGCCCCTCGGGGCGTCACCCATGTTAGCCATGTTCTGGCTTCCTCGTGCCCTTGAAAGCTGCTCCAAATTGAGCCGCAAATGATTCTTATTTTCATCTGTCTGTCGCTGTCTGTCGCTGACGTATTCATTTACATGCCACGCATGACGCCTGACTGTAGACTCTTTTGGTTACATTTGGGAAGCACCTCCAGCTCGTTTGCAGCTCCAGGATGCTGCTCAGTTTGGTTGTACATAAATAATTAATTACGTTGCCGCTGCCTGAGTTATGAAATGCGCAATTAGGCGCGTTTAATATTTAATTAAGGGCCAACGGGGAGCAGCCAGCCAGCGGCCACATCGATGAAAAAACTGCTACCGTAGCGCACGCAAGCACACGGGGCGTGGCAGTTTATAAACAGAAAACAAAAGGGGCGTTGGCCGGGGTGCATGGAAATGGTATGCGGCAGCGGATGAAGTGGCTGGATTAAGTGGCAGCTTAAGTATAAACAGGAAGGAGGCGGACTGGAGCTTAGGGAGCGCTAGCAGCAGCAGCCCTTCTCTCGAAAGAGTGACTAAAGCACAGCTGGGCAGTCGCAGTCCCCCAACAGTGCTTATACTTGATTTGTGGACAAGCGTTTTTAGTTAAAGGCGAAGCTTAATGTTAAGTAGAAGCAGCAGATTAAGATCCAGCAGCAGGAGCAGCAGCAAGATAAAGCAAGCAAAAGCAAGCAGTGGACAGTGGATTTTTCTTTAACAGAAAAGCCAAACAAATGCTGGCAGCTGAGGGATAAATTCTATACCAATAACCAGAAAAATGCAGCAGTTAATCAACCCAAAAGAAAGAACTACCAAAAGGGAAATATTTACTACCAAATTCTTGATAGAAAAATGCCTCACTTCAATGTCACACTTCAATGCGCTTTACCTAAGTTCGCCCCATCGATTTTAACAGCATCCTTCGTGCATGTTCGTGTGGCAGGCTAATGATGAAAATGTTGCCTATTAGCTGGCACTTTGCTATTAGATTAGCGGCAGATATGAGGCTGATAACAGACAGAGCAGAGAGAGAGAGCGCAGGGGTGGGCCGTGTTGCAGCCGCCTTAAGAGCCTGATAATTTGGGTTCCACTCCCCATTTGTATTTTACACTCATTAAAAGATAAACGAGACAAGCTAATGACTTTCGGGGCTAAATAGTGGCTGCCCCCTGGGAGGAGGCAACGCGGCAACGCGGCAACGGGGTGTGTGCGTGTGGCAATGAAGTGCAAAAGCAAATGGCGGCCAAGCCATAAAATTCAAGAAAAAACAACAACAGATAGGAAGAAGGAAAAGCAGAGAAAATAGCGAAAAAGGCGAATGCATGCCGGAGACAGGCGCCCAAGAGGAGCCAGATAAGATTCGTTTATGACACGAACGCCCCCTCCTACGCCCCTCTACGCCACACTCGTTCGAACATGCCACATCGCACATGCCACATATCTTCCTCTATGTGTCGTCTCCTCTGCTGTGCACGTCGCAAGACAAATGCAAATCCCTGGGTAATTAGGAGTTGTGTTCATGTCGTCGTGGTAATAGTTTTATGTTGCCACATTGTAGGCGACACACGATGCGTGGCAGCCACAAGACAGCCTTCAGGCTGAGATTGAAGCCACCGCCCCTGCAGAAATAAATTTTTTTTTTGTTGGGTTCTGTGTGTGTGTCGGGTTAATGTTTGTTCGTGGCATGGAAACGCTCTTGAGAGAGACTCCACTCTGCACTCTCTCTTATGTCTTACTCGGTTCGCTCTTTCACTCTTTCACTCTTTCGCTTTACGTTTTCGTTGCCCTTCTGCTGCTGCATTTAATTTGATTACAGGCGTTCATTAGCCCGCTTTTTTAATTGAATTTTTGGGCTACTTTTTTGTGTGCCAAAGTTACAAAGTTAACGAAAACATTGTTTGAATTTGCCCCAAGACGAGCTCATGGGGCATGGAGCATGGGGCATTCTCTGTGCGCTTAAGCTAAAGTTATGTGTGCTGCTAGGGGGGAACTAGAGACTCTGGCTGGATAAGGGAATATTTATTTTATTAGAAATTTATGATTTTGTTTTTTTTTTCCTCTTACATAATAGAAAGCGGAAGCGGAAGCGGAAGCATGAAATGAGCTTTGCTGCATAAACAACTTACACACGCACATGCAGGTGGGTGGGTGCTGCTGGCATTTTATGACACAGTAGCCATAACTTGCCCGCGGTTTAGTTGCCACACATAAATTCACAACAAAATAAAATATATTCTTGCTGCTTTCCGGTTGCCAGATAAAGTGGCAGTTGAAGCTTTAGAGCATTTCTTTTCAACTTTTGCAGCTGCATCCAGCAGTCAAATGAAAGACTGCAGCCCACCCACCTTTTGGTGGTTCATCAAAGCGCAAGCTCCTGTCATTTGTTGGCGCCACTTGACTTGACTCTTTGCCACGAAATGGGAACAGTGAACTGTGTTTTTATCTGCTGCTGCTGCTGCAGCGGTTAATACCTTGCCTCCTTTTTTTTTGTCGTAATTTATGGCCCGAGATAATGCGCGCCATTAAAAGTTTTGCGTGCCCGTGGCAGCTGCCACAGTGGCACAGCATTTTGCATGCAGCACGTGTTGAAAGTGCCAGCGATAGAAATCTAAACCAAAACTTGGGCAGGCAGATCCTAAGCTCAAAATGAAATCAACGCCAGGAGATACAAATCTTTTGCCATGCAGAAGCTCGTTAATACATTTTTGATGAGAGACCCACAAGTGGACAGGGCCAGAGCCAGGGCAGGGGGCGACGAGCAAAAGTTATGAAGAACTTTTTCCCCCAGTCCGAAGTGGCACACACACACACATTGACACGCTTTGCTGCGGACTGGGGTTGGCTTTTGAAATGTTTTGCCTGCCCGCCGTCCATAAATCAGAAGCAGAAGCAGCAGCAGCAGCAGCAGCAGCAGTAGCAGCAGAAAACTCGAAACTAAAAGGCTGCCCCCACAGATGCAGAAGGGGCGGCAGGTGCTGTCGGAGCGGCAAAACTACAGTTAAATATGTTGTAACAAATAAAGTACATCAACAGCAATGGGGCAGGGCAAATGCTCAGAGCTAGAGGGGCAGCGTGGCAATGGCTGAGGAAATGCGGTAAGGCTTCTGCACGGGCAGCCTCATTCATATTTATGGCATTTTTGCATTCAGTCGGACATCATTTCGTAATATGAAGAGAGAGAGAGAGAAAGAGAGGGAGAGTCTCTCCTCCTCCTGCGCTGTCTCTTTCTGTTACAGATATCATGATGGCAATTGGCACGTGGCTCATACGCAGGACTAAGGCTTCTCTCCTGCTCGGACCACTGCTGGCTGGCTGGCTCTTTATGCTTTGGTCATTTATGAAGCTCATAAATTTACACAAAAAATTCTTCCTTTTTCGGTGCGCGCAGCAAAAAAAAAAAACAACAAGAAAATTGTCTAATAAACTTTGCAATAAATTCGAACATAAATTTTATAGTACACCAAACCCCGAACCGAACCCCGAGCACCGAGCACTGAGCACTGGAAACCTTCGTCTAAGTTCAAGCGTTAAAACTATGCCAACAAAAGCCATTAATTCCAGTCAGCAGAAATGAAGTAAAGTGTCAGTTATGTCTGGGCTGGGGAGGGGGAGCAGGGCTTCCTGGGCTAAGAGCTGAGACAGCGGAAATTAAATGCTGCCACTGGCAGTTGCCCCACCCAAAGGACCCACCAGCCCTGTCCCCTAACTCTTCTTGTTGTTGTTGTTGGCTTTGGGGGTTGGGGTTTTGGCTTGTCCAATGGCTGCTACTCATAATTAGATGATTTAAAGTTATCGCAAAAGTTGCAGTTGGCTGCTGGCGTTGCCGCTGCCATTGCCTGCAGCCAGGTGGCACAGTGGTGGGGGGTTGGTGGCACAGGTAGGTAGGTCGAACCACCGACCTCACTGGGCTCCGCCAGCGGTTCAATTCACTTTGCCGCTTGCCAAATGTCTCTCAACGCTTAATTGCAAAGTTTTCTTGCCAGCCAAAGTGATTTTCCTGAACTTTGCCACATAAATTATGCGATTTTTAAACAGCAAGAGTGGAACGGAGTGGTCCAGTGGCAGAGTGGGTTAGTGCGGAGTGGGGCATCCCAAACTTGAAGACAACAAATACTCATCCTACATATAATTTGGCATTCATGAAATTCACTTTGCAGCGTTAAAAAGTTCGAATGGGCCGCGGGCTCTGCTCTGGCTCTGCCTGTGCTCTGCTTTGCTCTCAAAGTGGCCTCCGACGTATCGCGCTTTGCTTTGCTCCACTCATCCTTGCTCTCTCCTCTGCGCTCCTCCCCTGCCACTAATGTATAATGAGGACACACGAATCTGATACTGATGATCTCTTTGGCCTCCCCTTTGGCACCCGCTCCACCCATCCTGTGGCATGCTCTCTCTGCTCGTGTGTCGTGGGTCTATGTTTGCCTGTATGCAGAATGGATTAAAAAACTTTTGATTAACCTTATCAAAAGCGAAAGCTGTGTAAACATCGCACAGGGCAGAGGCGGTGGCAGCGACACAGCAATCAGGACGTCGACAGGACTACAGGGAGGAGGGAGGGCGGGAGCTAGTTCGAAAGTCAGGGAATCGTGGGATAAGGGTGAAAACAGCGCCAAAAGACTCATACAAGTTTTTAAAAGAAAATAAGTAACTTTTTGACAGCCTGCTGCTCAGCACACACTGCCGCTCCACACACACACACACACACTCTCTTTCTCTCTCATACGAGCTAAACTGTTGTTGGCTGATGTGCTGCTGATTCTGCTTCTCTTTTATTTTTGAGCTCCTTTCACAAAGAAAAGCAAAGCAAAGCAAAAGTTTGCTTTTTAAAAAGGCAACTCTCTTAGCCTTTTGCCAACGCGCTGATGTTACGTTGTTGATATACGAGTCTCTATGTGTGTGTGAGTGTGTGTGTGTAATAAAGGAAAATAAATTATAATAAATTTAGGGAGGGGTGACGGTGATACCAAAAAAGTTGTCTGGGATATTGATGGACATAATGGCAAGAACAAGACAGAATGGGCGTATGCGTGTATGGCATATTTTTTGCATACCCTGCAAAGCAGTGATGTTTTTGAGGGTAGATAAGACCTGGCAACAATAATACAGCTGAAGGTATAAAGTTTATTTATATAAAGGAAATTAGTTTCAAATTAAAGTCTAATCAGCATTATATGTATTTACCTATCACAGCACTAAAATGACTCAACAGTCGAATATACTCGCGGTGCTAATCGGTAAGCAGTGCCTTCGCTCACTCTGGCAACGGACGCACAGGCACAGTTGAGGGAGAACAAGACTGGCACCAAGCTCTTGTAACCCTTTCTGGTCGTCTACCTGCGCCTCAGCAGATATATCACAACAAATCAATGCAATTTGCAACAACATTTTTTCAAAGTTTGTTCCCCACTTCTATTCTCCTATTTGCTTTTGAGTGAAGCAATAACAACCACTTTGTTTCGATAAAGCAACGGACTGCGTCACAGTTATTTCACGCCTTATGCAGCGCTCACGCACAAAGAGAGAGAGAGAGAGAGCAAGACTGACACCAAGCTTGCAATTTATGTGTAGCTTGCGCTCTCACTTAATCTCTTGTCTTTGTCTAGCTCGAAGTCAAACCAAAAAGCTTACCCTTTTCTTGGCGTCTACCTGCACATCAGCAGGCAGATCAACAACAGTACACAAATCAATGTAATTTGCAACAACAGCTTTGCATATTTTGCTCCCCACTTCCATTCGCTTCTTTGACTTTGAGTGAAGCAATAACAACAACACCACTTAGATTCGAACATGTTTGTGCAGGTCCTCGTTGCTTGCCAGTTACTCAAATTATTTACTGATTCTGCTTGTGAGAAATGCTGCATGCTTTTTGTAGGTCCAATATCAAACACAATATTGCAAAAATGCCCATCCAATCAAGTCAAGGAATCCTAAATACTCACTGAAGGCATATGAGATTGATCTTCTCATTCCACTCAACTTTTAGTTCTCGAATACTTTCTATATCCAACAAAAATGCCAAAAATCTGGTCCTGTGGTTACGCTTTGAGAGCCAACAGCAGCAGCAGCAGAAGCAGCACTTGATTGCCAGCCAAATTACAGCTTTCATCAATTTCAGAATTCGAATAAGTCAAAACAGAATCCTCTCTGCCTGCCCTCTGCCCGCTGCACACTCTCCACTTGTCATTCACGAGGGTGCATAGAAGGGGGAGGGCAACATTGAATTAAAAATTGTTGAACGAACTGGCTTATGTGCAAATAAATGTTTGCAATGAGCAAAGGCAGCAATTTGTTTCATTTTACATTTGACTTGACTCTTGTTTGTCTGAGAATTTTCCAAACGGAATGGGGCGAAGACGTGTGTCTTGTTGTTTTTTCTGCCTGTTTCCTTCACTGTGTTTGCTCTTCTTACAGTTGACTGCAATAAAACCGCAATTTGCCAGGGCTAACGCACACACTTGAAGCAGACACTCCACACACACACACACAAACACACACACACATCTGTGTCGCAGCTCTTTGTGTGTGTTTGTGGATATGGAAATGTTGCTCAAGTGTCGCACCTTTTACGCATCGCATTTGTAGGCGGCAGACTTTGCTCCGTCTGGATATCAGAGAGAGGAGCTGCCAACACGTTTGCACAGTTAAATGTCCTTATCGTTGAGGCGTCGCACTTCAATCAGTTTGGGTATGTGTGTGCCTCGGGTGGCAAGGTGAATGTTCTTTCGCGTGGAATTAACATGCCACATTTGACGGGGAATTGTGTTGTGCCAACTCTGATGTCTTTATCATTGCGCTACACTTTATTCTTGCCTCGAAATGAGCATTACTTGATTACCCGCAATTATTGTTACTTGCTGTCTTTATGCGGCAGATACACACACACATACACAGCCTCTGAAAGGGGCACATAATTGCCGTCGCATATGCGGCTGCTGCTGACAGCGCTCCTTGACATTAGTTCAGTGCTGGCAGCAACGGCAACTGCGGAAATTTTAGGTCAAAATGCTACCAAAAACCAAAAAAAAACGCGAAAAAATGCTTTAAAAAATACTTTCACCCACATGGCAATGGAAATGCTCATGTGTTAGTGCACTTGTACATAAATGCTGTAGCAGCAGCAGCAGCAGCAGCAGCAGCTCGGAGCAGTTATGCGCTGCATTTAATTACAGTTGGTACAGCACAGCACAGTTGGGGGCCAGTGGTTGGGGTAGTCGAACAACGGCCTCCACCGTGGCTCTTGCGCTTTGTGCCAGCTAAAAAAAAAAAGAAAGAAAACCCCCAAAACGCATTTCATTAACACAGCTCAACTTCGCGGCAACAATTGTAGGCAGCAGTGGCTGGAACAAGGCACACAAAATGTGCGGCAAACAGGCGGAGCATTTCATATTTTTTCTGTGTATTCTGTGTACTTCTGCTGCATGTCGCCAAACATTTAGCAGCGAGCAAGGCAGGGGCGGCGGGCAGAGAAGCACTTCAGCCGTGAGCCAAAACTTGCCACAGACACAGACACACACACACACACACACACATGCACATGGATATGTGCAGCACTCTAGCAATGTGCTCCAAAAACCCGTAGCCGCCGCCGACGACCTCAATTTCCAAGCGCATAAACACTTTTTATATTTTTATGCAAAATAAAATCGCTTTACTTTTGTGCAGCGCATTGACCGAAATTTACTGTATAAATCGGAGTTTTCGTACATATGTATGTATGTATTACTCGTGCATATTTACATATACATAGATGTATGTGCATATACACATCGAGAAAATTAAGAATATTTTAATATTTGTAAACTTTTGAGGTAAATACACATATGGACGAATGTTTCAAGAGTGGAATGAAACCCCTTGCGATCGAAAATAATTTTAAACCTGAATTTAAAAAATAAATTCATCGAAATTCCGTGCATTTAAGTATCGATTTTTAATATTCCGCTAAAATGTAGAAAGTCGAAGAAGGTAAAAAAGGTAACTACATATTTGAATACACTTTTCGTAATAAATAAGTAAATAAATAATTCTAGAACAAAGCGCTTTTAGTACAATTAAATAAGTACTTAAAGAATCCCGTAAAAAACATAAAAATACCTTAAAATTGTATTCAAATTCCTTATATTAATGTTATTTTTTCAAGTGTACAATAGATAGTATATTTACTTAAAATAAATCAAAATACGCCCGAATATTTCGCCATGGCAATAAATGTGATACACAATGTGCAGAGAGACAAAACAAATTCTACTTAATTGGCCAGTGGCGCCCCCCGAGGCAGCAGCCGGAGCTGCCACAAAAATGTTGAAATAAAAATCCACTGCGGATCAACATGCTGCTGTATATCCATCCCCTAGGGCAACAATAGCCAGCCTGCCAGTAGTTAATATTTAACAAGGGAAATGGAGAGCCGAAACGGAGATACTCTGCAGCGAAAATCAAGGAAAAAGCAGTGGAGCCACTTGCTCAAATTATCCATCCATTAAATCGAATTATGCGAGTTCTGATTTTGATATTGAATTACAAGCAAATATCGATCAAGGAATACAATTTCATTTCTGTTGAGAGAGTCCAGTGCAGCGGGAAACGAGGGAAATATCTGTCATGTCGACAGACGCTTGGCGACAGCCTGCCCCGGACATGCACACACATACTGCCACATGCCGCACGCAAAACAGGCAAAGAAGTGAGGAGGAGGAGTCAATACGCCGCTGCCTTAATTGCTTACAAGTTGTTTGCCATGTTGTTGCCAGAGCGAGTTTATCGTTTAAAGTCAAGTGAATTGACCTCAGCGCGAATGACCCACTGGACAGAGGCAGCGACAGAGTTGGAGACAGGACTCTCAGACCACCCCAGACTGTCGGCATTGATTTTTATGTGCCCATCGTGAGAGCAGCAGAGTCCAACCAATTTATGACTTTTTTAATTACTTATTTTCGGCTTAAAATTGTGTAGTGTCTGTGTGTGTGGGTTATAGATACATTTGTATCTGCCACACACACACACAGAGAAAATATGGCTTCGTTTATAGGCAAATAAAATAATGAAAATTGCGATGCGAAAGTGCTTCATTCCGTTCCATTCCATTCCATGGTGGACAAGCAACCCCAAGGTCCTTTTGTTTGTCTGTTATTAGGACCGTAAAAATCTGGACCTTGGTCCAGCCAGCCAGCCACTTGACCAGGCTCTGGACAATGACGACAATAACGATGTTGCCATGCCCCGCCCGACCTTTTGTGCCATCAGTGGCCGGGACACTGGGCAACATTTTTATATAGTTTAGCATATTGTTGTGGCAAATATTTTGCGAGGAATGAGGCCAAAAGGCAAAGTCCTAGCCACAGCATAAATGGCAGTCAGGGCTGCTGTCCTGTCCATATAAACCTATGTAAGAGGAGTGCAATTTGAGGCGTGGCCGCACTTTTGATTGTCTTCATTTAGTTGGATTTTTATGCTGATTTACTTAGGCCACAGCACAGCAGACAGCAGACAGCGGACGTTTACGATGCGATAAAATGTGAACGCCAATACATAAACTCTCGGCCATAAACCAGGCACCAGGCACCAGACACAGTTTGGCCCAGCCCCCGCTGGCAGGCCAGCAGCTGCTTCAATTTTTCAATTGCCAATTCATTGGTGGCTCACATTTTCGACGATTTAAATTAATTTCAAATATCATTTCTCACTTTGCCGAACGACCCTGACCCGTGGCAGCAAGCAGTGTTCTCTGCCTGCTTGCTTGCTGCCCCACCTAATGAATATTTAAAATGCTGCACGTTCCACTAACACAGGACTGCCTCGCTGCCTGTGTTGCTGTGGTAGCGCATTAAATGAAATTTGTTGCCAGTGCTAGAGCTAGAAATGCCAGACAGCCACCTATCACAGAAAAAGGAGCCGCAAGTCGGAAAATGTGAAATTTATTTAGGCACAAAACCCCGAAAATCGTTTTCCCACATGAGAGTCCCCCCCTTCTCTGTCCCGAAATTGCAAATAAATCAGGCTGGAGATTTCTGTGTGAAAAATGTCTCTCTTTTTGCTCTTTGCTGAAGCAACAGTGTTCAGCATTTTGATGTCTTTATTGGTGCAGATTTCGGTTGCGGGCGGGCGCCTTTAAAGTAATTAAATTTGCGCGGTATTACGCATACGCCACTTGGCACAACAGCGGAGTTGCCTGTGGCTTAGCTGTGGCAAGTGTGTGTGTGTGTGTGTGTGTGTGGTGTGTGTTTGATTGTGCGGCTTGCTGGCGCCTCTGCTGCTGTGCGGGCTGTAAAGGGCTTACTCGCGGTCTCCGGTCTCTGGTCTCTGTTTCCGTCTGCCATCAAACAGCGTCTGATGCGCATCAAACCCACTCCCAGGGCAGCCTGTGCCTCAGCACAGCCTCGTATCAACACAATGTTGCTAAGCTGCCATCAGCTACTGCCATCGCTGTTGCTCCCTTCTTCAAATAGCACAAATTTTGATTTTACGACCTTGTTGGCCATCATTAACGTTATTTTATGATGACGCTGATACGACCGCGAAGCAGCAAGAGGAGCAGCCACTGCCACTGCCACTGCCACTGCCGCTGTTCTGCCCTGTGTTATTATGTTGTGGCCGACCCTGCCGAAAAGTTATTATGTTTCTGATGTCTAAGTAGAAAACCAATAAATGTTAATGAAAATCCCAAAAAGAGACAAAGTTTAGTTTGAGTTTGAGTTTCGGTTTCGGTTTCGGTTTGAGGCATTGAACATAAGCTGATAATATTATTGCTGCTATTAATGGGCTCACAGTTTTATGGCTGTTTTAATCGCTTTTGTTACAGTTGCGCCACACACAATAGACCACAATAAAAAGAATTGCTTAGGTTTGCGTGTGTCTCGCATCCTGCGCCCTGCCTGCTGGACTCCCCTTTTGTATGACTTAGCGGCAAGTTGCAACTTCTTGTTGGCTGGCCAAAGGTACAAAACTAATTGCAAAACCAAGCGCACAGCCAAGTGGCTTTCAGGGAACAGCTTCCAGAGCTCTGCTGCAGCTTCGACGACTCTCTGCCTCCACCTCTGACTCTCTGAAAAGCAATTTAGCAAATTCCTTGCCGTTTGGCAAATAGAAAAGCCAACTGCTAACGCTCATTCTCAATCTCTCTCGTGCAGCACCTTCTGCAAAATCAATTTTAATGATACCAAAGCAGCCGCCAGCCTCAATGGCAAGTGGCAAGTGTTCGAGGCATGAACTGGCAGCAGCTTAAATGCCAAATGGCGCGTCTATAAAATGCTCCAGCAGATTCCTTGCAGCATGTGCAGTGTGTGTGCCACAGCCGCAGATTTTATGTCTAATTATTTTGTGGAAAATATTTGTATGGAACGACTGGCAGTCGCCGCAGTGGAAAAAAAGTGCCACACATGGGGAGGCTGGGAGCGACCGAGTCTTTAGTTTAAGTATTTCCTTTGAGTGCGCTGCAAGTCCCTCAAGTAAGTTGTTGCACATTCACACCTGTGTGTGTGTGTGTGTGTGTCTCTCTGCCTGCTGGCTTGTCGCAATTAACGTTGCGCGGAAATTCCTGCACGGGGGCAAGCGACGTTGCAACCATAGACAATGCATTGGGGCGTGAACAGCACGGAAGTCGTCACCCGCACGCCGTGCGGCAGCATTTATGTTTTTTACGTGCTTGAAGGACTCTAAGGACTCGGCGCTGCAGGCTGCCTGGCTGCCTTCCTGACTGGCTGCTTTCTTTGACCTTCTTTTGCTGTCGCTCTGTGGGTGTACGGTACGTCTGTTGCATGTGGCATGACATTCTGCCATTGCTGTGTGACAATTCTGACGGCCTATTTGCGTGTGCCACAAACTGCTCACAGCCATATGGCTCTGTGGCAAAAGCAATTGCCTGCGATTACAGTTTGTAATTTGGTAATCAGCCATTGGAATCTGCATAAGGGTCCACCCACAACCCAACCTCAATCAGGACTCCTGCGCTGCGCTGCGCTGCGTTGCGCTGCCATTGTAGTCGTTCTGGTACTCGTCGTCCTGTGGCAAGTTAGGTAAACATGGCAAGAAAAGTTGCCAACTTTTAATTGAAGTGAAAACGACGATAACGACAGCATTGTTGCTGCGGATCTGGGACTAAGGATACATGGGCTGTAGCTTCTGTAGCCCTCCTGCCAGCCCGCTGGGATGTGCTTCACTCTATGCCTCGCCCCTCTCCTGGTTACACATGGTTCTGGGCAAAAGAAAAAATAGTTGCGGAATTGCTTTTTAAACCCACAGAGCGGCGCATACAAAATCAGCACAGCTCCCGCACTCTGGGGGCCTCTCGTGCTATTGCAGAGAATGGTTGGGACTGCGGGGGTTTGGGTGCTTTAAGCCTTTAAAACGTGAAACTTTTGAGCCGCTTCAAGTTTTAGCCAAGCGTATTTGCCTTTGTGGTCGGCCCCCAGTCACCGTCACCGTCCCCGACCCCGACCCCGTCCCAGCTGACATGCAGGCAAATATTCTGTGGAAACTCGGGGGTTAAAGTTTGCATTTCATGCATGCTGCAGCGAGACTCTGGAACTGGCACTGGAACTGGCCTGAGCCTTTGCAGGTCAACCTGTTGCCAGGGCACTGCCGCTGTGCTCGCGGGTGGTGGGTGTTAGCTATAAGCAGGCAACACAACCTTGAAAGCACAGTTCAGGGATCAGAGCAGCAGGATGTCAGCGGAGCAGCGGACACGGCATTGTTGGGCATTGCTGCACGCAAATATGTTGGGGCTTGGGGTTGGGGGTGCGACATTCGTGATGTCGCATTCAGGACACTGCTAGCAGGACACCCAGTTCGAGTCAGCCCTCCCCTCCACACCCCTGCCATGGATGGGCATGCTTTGATTTATTGATTTTGGCTGGAGCTGGAGCATACGGCATACCAAATGAGAGACAATATTTGCCACGGCCTCCAGCTGGCTGCTGGCTGCTGGCACACAAAATAATGCCACCAAACAGGAGGAGCTGCTGCTCTGCTCGCATCCAGTATCGGTGGCTTCCATTAGCTGAAACAGCAGAGAGAAACGCCCAAAAGCCCCGCTCGTCCTGCTGCCATTTTAAATACGAGGCAGCTGCATGGCTCCAACTGTGGCTCCCTGTTGGTGCCATCAAAATGACGCAAGTTCAATTAAATCAAAGCCTCAGCATATTCTCTTACCCGCTAGACAGTGTGCTGCGGCGCCAGACGCCCGCCTGCCCGTCTGCTGCAAGCAAAAGAGAGAGAGAGAGAGAGAGAGAGAAGGAAAAGATGAATTAAATTACATTTAAAATTGCAAGCTGCAAAAGGAGAAAAAATCAAGAAAAAGGGAGAAATAAATTGGCTGCTGTAAAATCGAAAAAACAAATGAAAAATCACCCGAAAAAATATCCAAAAAACACTCAAGAAAACAGAAAAAAAACTTACAATTGATGTGGCAAAAACTTTACTTTGGATCCGCTATTCGGACTAAAGCTATACTAAAAGACAATGCCCAGAAAATTGAGCGATTTCCAGGAAGCAAAACTTGACCAAAAGTGAGCAGAGAGAGCAAAGGGAGCAAAAGGAAGCGTGAAATAATACGAGCAATTGTCTCGTTGAACTTTCCATAATTCCGAATCGCCGGCAATGGCTGAAGGAATACATATCCGTTTAAGTGGAAAACGAAGATGCCATTGCCATTTGCCATTTGGCATTGCCATTCATTCGCTCGTATCACGATTACAGAGACAGAGACAGAGAGAGCGACTGGGACAGGGACAGAACTCGTGCTCCACGCATAAAAAGCAGCAGCCGACAAAGTGCCCGCGCAATGAAACGAAATAAAATCAGAGGGTAGGCAGGGGGCGTGGAGGCAGAAGGCAAAAGAATGAGATAAAGTGCGAAGAAAAAATAAAGGCAGGAAGAGAGATAGGAGAGGTGAGGCAACAAATGAAATGTAGAGAAAGCCCGTGTGGAGTAGCAGGCAGATGTCAAAGACGAAGAAGACGCCAGAGATAAGTAACGGAGAGAAAAGAAAGAGAGCAAAATTAAATTGGACATTTATCAAGAGATCCCTATTGATACGCCATGCAAAAAGAGAGCGGTTGGGGTGAGGAGAGGGAAAGTGTACACTTGGCAAAAACAGGGGAAAAGGGAAATTTGAAACTTTGCGGAGTCTAATTCTAAATCTTTCTCATTTTTTAGTTTTTTGATTTTTTTGTAGCATTTTGTTTAGAATTTTTAAAAGTTCTTGCCATTTTTTACCATTTTTAGGACCTTTTTTTATAACGTTTTTTTCAATTTTTTTGGATTATTGCTTAGAATTTGTTTTACAATTTTTATAGAGTTAGCGTAGAATTTTTACAGACATTTTCTAATTTTGTTGGGATTTTTTTTAGATTATTTTTAGAATTTTTTGTTGAGTTTAAATTGTAATTTAAATTAAGTAGAATTTTTTGGAACTTTAATTAGAATTAGTTTTGGGATTTTCTTTAATTTTTTAGAGTTTATTAATATTGGGCTTAGAATCTGTATTCAAAGAGCCAAAAACCAGTTGCACTTCCAATTATTTTGTGCTTCTAAGTGGCAGCTAAAAACTCCTTAATCTTAACATTATTCTAGCAAACAATTAGATCTAATATTTCCCCTACATTTCTGCTAGTTTTCTTTTTACTTTCGCCGCGTGTAGCCATCACAAATAACAGTTTAAAACACACACCAACGTTGGAGGAGCAAGTCTTGTGGGTCGCGCTCTAAGTGGCAGAAATAAATTCGTTCAATTATTGTTTTGCGCGAAAAGTTTTATTGCCGGACACGATGGCAAATAATTTAAATGTTGCCTGTAGCCTGTAGCCTGTAGCCCTGCCTGTGGGCCGGGACTGTCTGCAAAACGGCTCCAAGACACGCGGGCATAAATTAAAGTCAGTTGCCTTGGGGAGCAAGCTGGGAGCTGTTGGTCCCCCGGCAAGGGATCAGCCACTAATTACGGCTATTAGTGGAGCGGCAAGGCTTCAGCGGCAAACTGAAGGAGCCGGGCCTGAAGCCTGGTAACAATTACGGCCTCATTTAATCACCTGCTGAAAATGTAATTATGTTGCATACTTTTTCGCCAGACTCCCGCAAAAGAAAAGCAAATCCAAAATTGGGAATTTATTGCGTGAAATTAACTTTTGCAAACATAATTCACATAACTTCTGGGGGCAGTGTGGGCCTGTGGACCGAAGTGGCTTAATAAAATAATTTATGACTTCGGGCAGCACATTTTTGGGTGCGCCCCACAGCGCGGCACAGCGGTTGCCACTTGTCCGAATATCTGTCTGACTGGCAGGGGGGGGGAATGGGAGCTTCTATTGCCTATTGCCCAGCGAAGCGCATGAAACAAAGCAAATTAATTACGAGTCAAAGAGAAACCTTTGACACAACTTTGGCAACGCACCTTTACGCACACACACCCAGAGAGAGAGAGAGAGAGAGAGAGACAAAGAGTGAGTGAGAGCGAGACAAATGCCTTATCAATATCCTTTTAAGGACCCCCTTGCAAAAGAAGAGCAAACAAAGTCTAATCAAATGCGACAGCTGCCTGCCTGCCTGCCTGCCTGCCTGGGGGCCAAATTCTGTCTCCTCTCTCTCCCTCTCTGTGCGTGTCCATTGATGCGTGTCTAATATGCCACGCTGTGTGGCACGCCCCCCTATGCTGACCGTACAGAACTTATCGCTGGGGCGGCCCAAAAGTGGCTGCCCCTTGCTCAGTGAAGCGTTTGAAGCGCCGACCGAATCAACAGCTGCCCAAGTGCCCGACACACAAATTTATAATATCTTCGCACGCTTTTTGCCCAACACATTTCACATGTCATTAGCCAGGAGCGAAAACTGTCGCTAATCTTCAAATTCAAATAGAACTCAACTGTGGCAGATCTTTGACAAATTTGTGGCGCTTGTTGGGGCGGCTATGAAAAGCTTTTAAACTAAGCACAAAAATGCCAGCAGGAAAGACAGCGACACAGATGTGTGTGTGTGTGTGTGTGTGTGGCGCTCAGAGACCCATTTGAAATATTAACAAAGGGCACAGGTGACACCACCTGAAGTGCAACAGTGTGTGTGTGTGCCACAGACAATTCCGCTAAAAGCTTTACACCCATGGCCAGTGCCGTTTGACAACTTGCGAGTCAAATTAAACGCTGTCGCTCCAGCTCCCACTCCCACTCTCTCTCTCTCTGCCTCTGCCACACTTGACGCTGCAGACGCTGCAGGAGTTTGTGAGTTTTATCTTTGCGGCTAAGCATCATAACTCATGCGACATTCGTGTGCTTGTCACTCAGGAAGCGTGAAAAACCTGCCAAGATGCCGCCAAGGAGTCATCCTTTGGATGTGTTATGGCTGCCTGCATTATGCAGTTGTGTCCCCAAGCAGCAGCAGCTGCCGCTGAATGCACTTAACATGTTGTACCACAAAATCGTTGCAGCCATATGCCCCGTGCATATTAATTTGATGGCACTCATATTTATGCCAAAGCCAAAGCAAAAGCAAAACCAAAGCCAAAACCGTTTTGCCAGTGCCCTCTCCACATTTTGTTCTCTTTTTTCTGACAAGTTGCAGTCAGAGTTGCAGACAGAACAGCGACACATTTGCAATGCAAGCAGCAGGCAGCTGGAGGAGTGGCCGTGGCAGTTTCTGTATCTCCCGAAGCCACAAGCAGCTGTGCTCTGTGGCTCTCTCTGACACTGTTTTGCATATGGACGGAGGACAAGTGCAAAAAATGCAAGCTGCCAAGCTGGCAATAGACAAACGGGGAACACAAGGACTTCCCAGCACTAAGGACATCACCAGAAGCAGAACCAAAACTATGAACAACTTCTGTCCCTTCTGCCCTTTTTTTTTCTTGCTGTTGTATTTCTTGTGGGTGCAACAGCAGGATTGCACTTTAATTATTTCAGCAATGTGGCCGCCGCCGTTGGTAACGACATCAAATTTACATACGCAATTTCATTGTTGCCGCAGGACCAAGCAGCAGCAGCAGGACCCACCGCATAACGCATTTTGTATTCAAATTTTTGTGTTGGCTTTCCCAGCTGCAGTCTGGCCAGCAGGACCCCGGAAATTCTAGTCTTTATTTGTGTATTTTTGCAGTTGTTAGTGCTGCAGCGTAATAATCAGGCTGCAGGAGAAACTTCTCTGTCGATAAAACAAGCAGCAATAATAATAATAATAATAGTCCACCGAAATATACGCCGAAAGGCATGAGATCTGCTGCCACCCACTCCTGCCTTATTATGCATGTTATGCTGAAGTTTTGTGCCCCATGTCGTTGCACGCTTGAGCAGCAAATTGTCTGAAGTGGGAAGCAAGTACTGGGGCTGGGGCTGGAACTGGAACTGTCAACAGCTTTTAGGCCTCTGAGTCCAATAAACTGCCAAGGAGCCAAAGCACAAATAAAAAGTAATCAGAATTTTAGATTCGAGGCATTAAACGAGAGGCAACAGAGGGGCATCGAGTCGTACAGCTAAAAAGGAATTAAAAAGTGTGCTAAATAATTCATTTTTGAATTAAAATATAAATCACTTTCACACCATTTTGTCCGCAGAGAGTGTTTCCTTTTTCTTTTTTCTCTCTGGCCCGGACACTTGTTTATTTTATTACGTTTTTCGCTCGTTTCGGGGTGGACGACGCCATGCAAATGAGCGGAGCGGGCGAAAATCTTTTTAATATAAAAGTGAATTACTTTTAGCAGCGATTTCCGAGTGTGTCCGTGGTGTCCAGGACGGGACCCCCCATTAAAATTGACGAACTGTAAAGGAGCTGGCTCACGCCCACCCAGGGCCCACTGGCCATAACAAACAGAATGGCAGGGTCTTGGCTGCGGGCCTTGGGTTATTAGGCAGCTTATTATCGTGTGGCACAGTCTGGGGCATCATTATCGAGTGCTTTGCGGCTATATGCGCTGTCCCATCCTGCTAGCAAAATGTAATTTTTAGGTATCCTGCGCATTTTTTAATGGAATTGTGTGTTTGGGGAATTACCTGCGCAAGGACACAGCAGCAGGACACCCCAGGGAGGCCAGCGCCAACCACAGGAAGGAAGGAAGGAAGCGGAAGCAGCGAGCAGCGGAAATGAAAATGCCAACTGGCCACCTTTTAATTTCTCAAGAAAATGGCAACTTACTGACATCCGCTGCGCATTCGATTCATTGACTTAAGGCAGAGCAAAGAGAAAGTACTTCTCTCTCTCTCTCTCTCTCTCTCTCTGTGGTGTATCTCTGGACATTCTTTGCTTCGTTTCATTACCCCAACTACAGGCATCGTTGGCAGCTTAAGAATTATTGAGACTTGTTGCAAGAGTTCATATCGTGCGCAATAATTCACAAAAGAAAAGAAAAAAAGAAGGACAAAGCTATTGGCCAGGGATATGCTGCCACCTGGAACTGGCTCTGACTCTACCTCTACCTCCACCTCCACCTCTGCTTCTGTTTCTACCTCTGACTGTTTGCAGTGACTTCTGGCTACTGTCGCCTGGCCACATTCTGCTACTCGCTCCCTGCTCTGTGAAATATGCATTCGATTTTCTTTTATGCTGCAGCATTTTTGCTTATCTTTCAACTGGCAGTCACATCGCCTGGCCACATCTGCACACCCAGGGAGAGGAGCGCAAATATCACGTATACGCAATGTTGTGGCTGGGGTTTGGGGTTTTCTTTTCACTGCAAATTAGCTGGTGAACAGTGTGTGATAATTTACTCATTTCATGTGCCATTTAGATGACTTTGCAGCGAGAGTGTGCCAAAGTCTCTGACCCACTGACTCCCACAGCCTTTAGTCTTACTTTAGTTTGTTTTCCACTGTCTCTGCCTCTGCTTTTTGTTTATATTTTTCTTTTGTGCCATATTTATCATAGCTCACTTATGTGTGCCCCGGCTGTGGCTCCGCTACTTTTCCCTGTCTTTCCTTTTGCTTCTTTTTTGTGGCTTCAAGTTGAGTCCTTGGTGTGGCCGCTGCTCCCTTCACGCTATCTAATAGCTGCTACTCTCGGCTACTCTTGGAGAACGAGAACGAGAACGAGAGCGAGACAATGGCCGCAGCCAGCACAGCACTTGCTGCACTTTGAGCAGTTCTTCCATGGGGCAAGAGGCACTGCTGATGCCACTGCTGCTGGTTGCTCTTTTTGGGGTGGCAGGACCCCGGCTGTGACCTAAATTTTTACCAAATTGGATAAATTTTTCGCATTTTGCGCTGTGCCATGGCGACTGTCGAGCTACGCTGCTCGTTCTCTCTTCGCTCTGCTTTCCCTACGCTCTCCTCTCTCTCTCTCTCTCTCTCTCTCTCTCTCCCTCTACTGTTGTTGCAATTTCTCGCCACATTTGATTTATCTCGCCTTATACACAGGCAGCATCACATACGAGTCTTTGCCGCCATATCCAGAGCTCTCTCTCCGTTTTTTTTCGGTGGCTGCTTCCGCCTTTGGCTTTTGCCTTTGCCTTTGCCTTTGCCACTTCTTGCTGCTGCTGCTACAATGACTCACCGCACATGGAACGTTGCTGCTTGTTTTGCCACTTGTATCTGCAGAATTGAATCTCGCCCAGTTGCCCATCCTTTGTCGTCTGCCTGGCCGCAGCGCTTTTTGTATTTGAAGTTTTTTGTGTCCTTTTTTTTTTGTGCTGCTGGGCTCCTGGCTACGTGTTAGGCATAGACTAGTTGTTGGACTGTCGCCCCAAAGGCTTTTAATCATGATTTACGAGCAGGACGAGACAAACAGCGAGACAGGAGCTAAATATAAATGGAATTTTAAAATGTGATTTAAGATCTGATTTAATTATGCAAGGGGCCAACAGGAGACACGGCAGAGTCGCAACGTTATTTATGCGCCAGGGGCGTGGCAGAAGTTTGGGTTGCAAAATGTAAGACAAGCCAAGGGAGCGCCATTATCGCTTTATGGCAAACAAAGTTGGAAGGCAAATTCCTGCGTGCCCTGCTCGATTTTCTGTAGATTTTTCCACACACAAAATTCCAGCACAAAACTATTAAAGCAATCTCTCTCTCTCTCTCTCTCTCCTTCCTCGCTGCTTGCCATATATGAAACGAAAACAACATTCCTGCAGGGAATGCTTCTCCCTGTCCGCTCCTGCTGGCTGTGGCCATTTCTCTCATCATTTTTTGTGTCCGAACTCCATTTTATTTTTTATGTGTGTTGTTTTCTTGTGGGTGTGCCTCCTGCTGCTGCTCCACTCAGCACTCGCTTCGTTGCACTTTGTTAAATTGCAGCCAATTGGGCATGGCGTAGGCCAGCAGCCCAGCCCAGCCCAGCCCGGAGAGAGCTTCTTACACTTTATGCGCTTTTGTTGTTTATTAGCCATTTTGTGGTCAGTGTGCAAAAACAGGGCCAAAAAATGTCAGCCAAATATCAAAGCGAACAACTTCAAATGAAATATAGAAATAAAAATATGTACCCAAAAAAAAACCACACCAGAAGACGCCGCAATCTGCGCACACAAAGGGAGACAGCCACAGCGGGAAGCAAATACAAATAGCTGGCGATAACCAGTGCACATTTATAGGCAAATATTCCAGCATGTATTTACCCGGCACATCAAACGATTTTGCCAAAAGCCTGGCACTAGCAACGGGAACCCCAACCGAACGAGCTGGATGTTCGGGAAGTTGTTTTTCCATGTCCTCGTCAGCATCGTCATCGTCATCGTCATCGTCGTCGCATAGTCAATATGTTTTCATTCAATTTGGTAAGCATTTTCATAAAAGAAAAACATTGAGCACATATCCAGCCAGAAATGTGTGAGTGAGCTCCCTCCTGTGACTCGTTGGAGCTGCCACTATTCCCTTTCTTGGCCATGGGAAATTATGCGAAATGTGGTCTCGATTTGCGTAAACAAACCGGAAATGATGTGCCTGCCTTTCGTTGACCAAATGAACGGAAGTGCCTGCCCCTATCCCCACCGAAGTTAAACCAAAAGAAAAGGGCAAACCTCACTCCCGCTCTCTCTCTCTCTCTCTGTGTTTATGCATTTATTTATTTGCCAAAAGGATCAAGCCCTACACCCCGTCTCCCCATTATGCTAATTGAACAGTAAAAGAAGAAAATGTCTGGAGCAGCGCGAGGGGGCAGGCAATCGGGCAACTTTATAGGCGCAGCGCGTGCTTGGAGTATCCAAAAAACAAAACAAAAAAAAATGTCTCAGGCTCGTAAAAAATATCTACAGCATCAGCTCCAAGCAGAGTGGCCACGAATGTGGATGAAGCAAGCGCCGGCAATGGCCCGAAAATATTTTTAATAAAGTTCAGGGTCCAAGCAGCTGACCAAAGCAATATAATTAGAAGTCCTGCTGCCTGCTGCCTGCTGTTAGTCCTTGCTTTTTGTTACTGCAAATTGAATTAGTAACCAGGTCGGCAAATCCTTTTTTTTTTTTTTTTGCCGCTGCCGTGCTACGTGCCGGGGCAAATCAAAGGCACAGCCAGGAGTCAGCAGCCAGGAGCCAGGAGCCAGCAGAGTTAACCGCAAATGGAAATGCAAATTTCGCCGCGGTTACCGCGACTACAACTGCGACCGCGGCCCACAACCTTTGGCCCCAGCAGCCGCAGCCAGCTTCCCGTCTAACTACGTCTGGGGGCCGTGCCGTGGCCCATTGCAGCAATTTAATTTCTTAAGCAATTTTCATAATCTGCAGCAAATTGTTTCTGAATGCTGGCGGGGGCGCGCGCACACACAGCGACGTGAAACGCAAAGCGCGACGCCCATTGCTGACTTCTAGTTACATTTTATGCAGTTGGCGGCTGCCTTTTGTGCCACAAGCTGCCATTGAGGCAGCCATTCGCTGCCATTTTATAATCATTTTGCAGGCCCATGACTGGCGACTGTCGGGGGTACTGGCTGTCCTGCTGCATAATTAAAATGGCAGTTCAATCCTGGCACTACGAAATCCACACAAAAAGCCAACAAATTATGGGCTCAACATCAAATGCGAGCGAGTCATAATAATTCCCGCACCCACAGGCAGTAAATACATTTGTGCTCTGCCATTAAAGTTGCATGAGTTTTGGCATAGTTTTCCTGCCTCTCAAGGGAACTACCGCCACTTGGCAGCTCTTTCACTCTTTGTGTCTTCCCTTTTTTTGTGTGCCTGCAAGTTGGCAGCGTTTTTGCTACTTGTGGCAAGGCACTTAACAAGTTCCCACGCCGCACACACTGGCATACGGAGTGCAGCAGCTAATTGCTGTGCGCGCCCTTTGGCAATGCCAAAAACCCGCAAATTAGGCTTGGCGCCAAGGGTGAGTCACGTGATAAATCAAATTTGGTTTTGCCTTAACAATATTTGCGCATACGACACACAAATCAAATCAAATTAAAACATAAAGTCAGGCTGCCTCGCACTCCCCTCTGGGTCTTTTATTATTCCAGAGGCATGCAGCCTGCCTGCCACACACGCAACGCGTTTATGGCGCTGACAGAATTATGAGGCCTACATGCGCTGATTCCAGATTTCCCCTGGCTTTAAATATTTCCTTTTTTTTTCGTCGCAGATAAACTAAACTGGATTTTCAGCGCAAAAATCACAAAATCGCAAAACGTGCTTCACATACTTCGACGTGAGAGTGGGTGGACGTGGCATGCGACTCATCATAAATACATCAGCTCCGTTGGATGCTGCCACACACTTGAGTCTGTGCAGCTGCCACCTGTCTGTGGCAGCCTGTCACGCGACCTGTCGACCGACGCGCATAAGCTGACATTTTTATTAAAATATTTCCGCAGCTTTTTCCGCATTGTTGCTGCTAATTTTTTTGGGTTTTTTCTTTAGTTTCCCTACCCTCAGTCTGGGTCAAGTCAGACCAGCCAGTGGGGGCAGCTTTCTGATAATCTTTCAGCACACAAAAGACGCCGTGTAAGTGCTCCTTTGTGCGCATTTTGCACCTGCCTTTTGTTGTGTTTGTGCGTACTTCTGAGCTTGTCCAGACAACTGGAACAACTCCGACTTCGAGCAATACAATTTTAATAAGCCTCAACTGGCTGCCTGCTAGAGTTTCCACCTGCTTGCTGTCTGTTTGTCTGTCCTTGGGGCCACTCCCTCTCTGACTCTCGGCTTCTGCTGCTGGATTCCTCAACTGCCAGTGGAGAGTCTCCCATTGCTGCATCTGCATATTCGCACTCCATTTGACTTTTAATTACCCTGCAAAATGTCTGAAGCTATTTCAGCAGCACTTCAATTCGTGCCTCAGATTAATGCTCCAAACAGCTGCCTGCTTCTGCCCCAAAGTACATTTGGAAAGTGCTCAACCCTGCCACACACGCACACAGCTTACTATCCCCCAAAGGCACATAGTGGCAGGCAGGACTCCGACTCCGCCTTCATGGGCGTGCACTAAAAGGGGTTCTATGTTTGCTGGCAAAACCAATTGCCGGCTATTCTAATTATCACAAAAAAGAGCCCGCAGATTTCAGCCAACATTCATCACAGGGAAAATTGGATATGCCCCTACCCCCCCTTTTGGTCTACGCTCCACGTAAGCCCTTCACGGTCCCACGCACACCCGAGTGACATATTTTTTATGCTTGCTGATGAGCTTTTTTGATGTATAAATAAAAAATCAAGCATGACGAACGAACACACAAATTCCATGCAAAGTAAATTTTCATGTTTTTCGCCGGAAAAAGCGGCACCAAATATAAAATATAAAAAAAAAGAAATAAAAAAGAAAGAGCACATGACAGGACTAGGAACTGGAGCCTACGAAACACCTCCATGTGGCCATGTTTGTTTGATTTTGTGTGTGGCTGAATAGAGCCTTTCAAATCAATTGAAAATATCTCTGCGTGTTCGAGTACTGCTCTGTAGAAAAAAGTAAAGTTACGCGATGAAGCAGGCACTTAAGGAACAGAATCGACTTGTAGCACAAATTTGACACTTGGTTTTTGCTTAAACTTTACAATTAATAATGCAAGTAAATATATTTAATATTTAATTACTCGATAAAGCAAAAACTTAAGAAACTTTCCCAAAAGAAAAGAAAGGCCCTAAAAATCCATTGAGTTTTGCTTTTATTTGTCGATTAACATGAAAATCTTTCATTTAAATATATTTTATATTGCATTTAATATTTAGTTTACATGTTTTATTATTTGAAAATATATTTACATTGCATTTTTATAACATTTATTGTTATTTTTATTTATTTTACTTTACTTTAATATGCAAATATTTGTTCGAAAGATACTTTTTATATGAAGTAAACACAATTATTATTTAGATTTCATTTACTTTAAATATAAAGAGAGAGAGAGAGAAAAAAATAGAATAAAAATTTACTTTAATATTGCAAATATTTTTTAATGCATTTCTTCTATGTGTTTTTGCTTTTACTTTGCGATTAATATGCAAATAGTATGTGCTTGAAATATGTTTTATATTGTAGGTAATTTTTATTTCAAATTCATTCCAAGCTTTATTATAGAGATTGTTATTATTTTTAACTTATTAACAAATTTTTACTTGCGTTTTTATTAGTTGTTCAAAAGCAGCCGCATCCACTGAAGGACCTTTTATTTGAAGTATTTGACCCACGAGAGCATTTATATATTCTATGTTTTTTGTGTATCTGTCCGCCTGTCTGTCCGCCTGCCTGTCCGTCTGTTTGTCTGATTTCAAACGGAAACAATTCCACATGCTGTGCATGTTCCCTGTTTGCTTTAGCTGCCACTCGATTCGTTCTACGTTTTATTTCTTTCTTTCCATTTTGCACTCGACCAGCAAATGCATGGTGTGGGAGGCTACCGCCAGCTGACGCAGCAGCAAATCAATCAAATCAAAGTGGAGTTGTTTGATTCATTTGTTTGGGGGGTATGGAGGTTGCCCGTTGCCTGTGGTGGCACAGAAAAATCAGAAGAAAATGCAATACAATGAAGAACAAATACGGGCGCAGACAAAGAGCAAACACACACACGGACACAGAGGCACACAAATAATAATACAGAAAGTGGCATCAACTAACTAAATAACAGTAACAATAACTTAAGTGTATTTGTGTATTAGTCGTGGCCAGCGGCAGCTGCTGTTTGGTCCAACTGCTGCTCCTATCTGCGGCGGGGTCAAGCGTCTGCTGCCTGCCTGCCTTCCAATCTGTGTGTGGCAGTCTTCAGGCGACTGTTGCAAAGTTTTTTATTTATATACACGTTCCGTGTGTGGAGCAGCAGCAGCAGCAGCACACGGCAACATTTCGTTTCATTCGTTTGTTTGTTTGTTTATTTGTCATTTGCTTTGTTCCGTGCGCTGCTCTCTCTCTCTCTCTCTCTCTCTCTGTGTGGCAATCTATGCCACAGTGTGGCAGTGCCAGTGCCAGCTCTCGTGCCCCTAAGTTGACTAGCCAGTCAAGCGGCAACCCAGAGAAAATCGCAGACTATTGATGCCCTTTTCCTGTGTGCTAGCTGCTGGCGCTGCCTTTGTCTACGTTACCCTCTGGCAGTGTATGCGAAAAAAGCATAGGAAATCCCAAACAATTGTTGAAGCGCACGTACCGCACACATACAGCGGGGTACAGCGGGTCGGATACGTAACGTGTGGCATATCTTTGACTGGAAGTGGAACTGGAACTGGGTGTAAGGCCAGACAGCCAGACAGCCGCTGACCCTAGTACTGGTTTGTGTTTGCAATCAGCCGCAGTGAGTGGCCCGCCGCGAGTGGCCAGGCGACAAGTGCCACACACACACACACACACACACACACACACACACACACACACACTCGTACGACTGTAGTCACATGCACAAGTTTCGATACTTTTAATTATTGCGTACATGACCGTAACGTAGCAGGAGAGAGCTTTAGAGAGAAGCTGGCCAAGGGCAGGAAGGAGGCAGGAGGCAGGAGGAGCTACAAGGCAACAGCAGGTAACGATGCTCTGCCCCTGACCACCACACTGCCACACGTTTGGGGCACGTATTAATCAGTGAACGAAGGACTGTGGCAAGTTTTTCGGTTGACCTCTGGGCGGCTCTGGCAACTTCGCAAAACCAAGATTGTCCCTTGACCATTCCTTTGCTCTCTTTTCTTCGTGCTTTGTGTTTGATTCTTGTTCTAGTTTTTCGGGCACAAGAGAAGTTTGGGCTTCATTAAAAATCCGTAGACGTTTCATATTTTGAAGAACGTGACACTACGTGAAGGGAATGTCAATGCTGGAAGGTAGTCCATCCCCTACTCCGGGTAGCCTCTGTGGGCAGTGCTCTCCCCGCAATTCATTGACGCATAAACAGGCAATTAAAAACAAAGAGGCAAAAGCGGCTGCAATTGTTTGGCAATTTCCATGCTAAATGAATTTTCCATGCACGAATTTCTGAATCAAATTTGAGGCAAGGATCGCACACTGTACACATATGTGTGTGTGTGTGTGTGTGTCTCTCTCTCTGCGTGAGTGGATTCCGGCCATGTGGGGCACGTTCCAAGATTTGTTTACTTTTGCTGCCCCAAAACGCCCCAGCGCAGAGAGCAACATAAATAAATTTCTATAAATTCTTGCACGGCATTTCATTTGCCATTTGTGCCAGTGCCACTGTTTGTGTCCAAAAATTTCCGAGCCAGTCCGTCAGAGCATGTAGGGGGGCAGGGGCAGGGGCAGGGGCAGATTGTAGCTGCCAGCAGCAGGAGCCGGCAGGGGGGAGCAGCAGCACTTGGGACTCGGGCTTATTTATTTATTCATTCGCTGCGCTCGGCTCACCCTTTTGTCTCTGAGAGTGTGTGCTTGTGTGTGTGTGTTTGCTCGCCATTTACTGTGTGTAAGGATTTTGCAGGAATTTAACAAACAAACAAACAAACTCAGCGACAACGACGCTAAGGAATCGGGAGGCGCTACCAAAAAGGAAGACACAACGCGGCACGCACACACGTTGCTGCCGCTGCTTGGCTGCTCATAAAGTTGACCCAAAATTCATGCTAAGCCCCGCCTCTGTCACTGCTGTTTGCAAATAAATAAAGCAACAAGAGCTGGCCCCCACGCACAAACTCGCTTTGGCGACTTTCAAATGCTCTTATCCTGAACCGAACCCGTTAGGGATAATCTAATTGAGAGCACAAATCCAATTGCAGTTCAAAATAATTGCATAAACCCGAGGAAAAGGCAATCCACAAGATATGCCACAAGGTGTCTCCAGCTTGATGACAAAGCTGCCATGCTGCGGCAGTGGAAAAAGGTTAAGCGGATGGCCAACAAATGATGGTTACAGTCGTGGGCCCTCGCAAAGATTTGTGGCAAGAGCCTTTTCAATACGTTTTATCTGCGTGCTTCAGAAATTGCTTCAGCAAAACCCGAAAATAAATAAGATTCGATTTATGAAAAGGGGAAACTCAAAAGGAAACAGCCGAAAGAGAAAACTCTTCAACAGCTTTTGCCTTCCGTGTTTATTTATAGACGCTCAAATAGTTCGATTAGAAAGGGAAAAGACTTTTATCACAGACGAAGAGCTGCCGCAAAATGTGTATTTGCGCTGCGGATTTGTGTCTGCGTTTGTGTCGCGCCGAGCAGTAGCAAAATTTTTAATGAATTTACAAAAGCAAAGCCGGGGCAGCTGTAGCCCCTGAAACCGCTGCTGTAACCCCTAAAACAAGTGAAAGGACAACCCGCACAGGGACACGGACTACTGCCAGCTCCAGTTGGTGCTGCTCTCATTTGATATTCAAAACACATTCGGCAAATATTGATACCCTGCTGCGTAAATTGTTTAAAATGCGCAATATCCAGGCCAACGTCAATAGAAGACAAATTGTGTAAAACGCAAATCACGCAGCTTTTAAAAGTTTGAATGAAGCCACGCGGCGTATACTTGATTATTGGCCATCAGCCAATAGTTTTTGCGGTTATAATTAAGGCTCTGCCTCCTGCTTCCTGGAGCTAATTATAATTGATGCCAATGTCGGAGTCGATTTTTTAGTTCAAACTTTACACACGCAGCACAAAAGGGAGTGCCTGAGAAATGATTAATTATGGCTGAAAAGTTGCACGTTAAAGGGATGGAAATGTTCGCTTTTAATGGGCATAGGATATCGGTAGAAAATCCCCACAAAGCATTCCAAACCAATGACTCTAGCTAAAAGTTTTTCGATTATCTAAGAGCCAAGGCATGCCACATGCCACATGCCACACACACACACACAGACTTCTCTCTGGCTGCAATGAATGTTGAATTCTCGTTAGAGTTTTGCCCAAGGGATAATTTAGTCATTTTTGTGCTGCTGTTGTTATTGTTTGGCAAGTCAGAAAACATTGAGTTTTAATTGAAAATCTTTGACTGCAACATGCTAACTGCCACTTGTGTGTGTGTGTGTGTGTGTGTGTGAGGCAGAAACTTTGATTGATTTATCTGTCAATATGCAGGAGGCCGCAGCAGGCAGTAAGCCAACAATGCACAAAACATGGCAGCAGCCAAAAGAGACTAGAGAGCAGAGAGAGAAGCGAAAGCCAAGCAAAAATTGCAATTGTTAACTCAACTGAATTTACATGAAAATTCTTCGCTCTGGCTAGCTGCTGCTGTGAATCCTGCACAGCCCATCTGTCGGCTCTCGTCACTGTCACTTTTCTCGTTGTTGTCCAGCATTGGGTCTCTCTGGTCAGGCGCATGTTTATGCTATATTTTTTTGGGCCAAGCCATGCAAAAATAAGTGCGGCTGCATGGCTGTGGATGTGTGTGATCGAAAGCCTTTGCAACAGTAATGCGTAATGATGGCCCACAGCAGCAGACTTCACTTAAAAGTCATATGCTTCGCTTGCCTAGACACAGACAGACAGACAGACAGACAGACAGATGCAGAGTGCAACAGCACAAACCCATAAACTGGCCACATTTGCATAAAATGCCCTGATGCCTCACACACACACACAAAAAAAAAGAAAGCAGCAAAGCAGAACGTTAGAGCAAGGGCATTGCTGTGGACCTCTGTGAGACTCTCCTGGCACCGAACGTATTTCACCAATAAATTGAGGAAATGTTTAGCTTAGCTCCAGTCCCCAGTCTTTTGCTTTGCCACTGCCATTCCCATGTTACCCATAGCCCAAAAGCAGTGACTAGATTTTTGATGTTATCCACAAAAATCGCTTGTTACTTTTGGGGCCTCTCTGCGCCTGTTGCGTGCTGCACAAATGTTTGCCAAAAGCTTGCCAAAACTGTACTAAAATGTTGAATAATCACTCGGTCCAAACCTAAGCCCAATGGCATAGAGTCTTACGGCTAATCCCCGCTTTCAGCTCTAATGCGTTTCTAATTAAATTTAAATAGAAAACACTTACGGCAAAGACATTCAAACTTTTGCCAGAGAGATAAGCGATACGCAGTTCGTGCCTTAAATAGTTTTACTACGTAAATGCGTGTCTAGCCTTCGATTAATTCATTATCCGCGCGGAGAGTGCCCGTTCGTCCTGCCAACAGCGGCAACTGTCAATGTTGTAGTTAAGGGCTTAGATGTGGCATTAGGCGTCGATTTAACACGACCCTAGCTGGAGGATGCGACCCTGCCCCAGCCTTAGGACAGCCCTTCCAGCGGAGCAGCTCTCGCCCTGTGTGTGTGTGTGTCGCTAGGAGCGCCTAAAAGCGCTTCAGGCCAGAGGCTCAGGCTCAGGCTTTTGGACAAACTTATGAATAGAGAGAGAGAGAGAGGGAGAGAGGGATACACTGTGAGCCACTGTCACAGCGCTGATAAAATGTGAAGCGGATTAGGCGGCAAAGGCGGCTCCATCAGTAACTGGCACTTGATTCACTGCGCAAGTGGAATTTTTGATAACTTTCAGCAGAAAAGTTGGTCAAAAAGTTCGACTTTCAGTCGCTTTCAGTCGCTTTAATGCGTATAAATGCTTATCTGTGTGTGGAAAGAGTGTGTGTGGGATGACGTTGGCAATGCCTGGCCTTTACTTTTACTTTACTTTTACTTCAAGTCGCAAAGCCAACTTAAATCCACTGGCAGAGGCCTTGGCTTTGCTTCTATCTATGCCCCAAAAGTCTCGCTCTGAGTCTCTCCCCTTTCTGTTGTTTTCTTCGCCGAAGTTGGCAAAGTTTTTAGCTCGAACATTTGCGCCTCAGATCACACTCCACTGGCACTCCACATATCTATACATAATTCAACAAGACGCTGGCACACACGTCACACAAGTGTCGCCAGAAGCAAGTCTCAATGCACGCCATCAATCTTTGGAGGGGATCTGCCGCCCTGCCGCTCTGCCACTGCCTCTCCGCCGTTGCTGCTGTGTGGCACAATTGAATTATTACAACGGGTCGAGGCAGACATTTGTGCCATTTGGTACTCGATTTGGCCACTTAACCAGCCAGCAGCCAGCAGCCAGAGAGAGGACAAGACAGAACAGCAACAAGGCCAGTGGTGGGGCAATGTAGCATCAACTGCCACAGCAACAACAGCTAGAACAGCCACCACCAGGGGCCATAATGTGTGTGTGACAGCAGCCACCGATTGCGAGGACACAACACGCATTTGCACCCATGTTTATGTATCTTCCGCCTCAACTAGGCGTTCAGATCATGAACTCCAAGGACAAATGGTTCATTTTCATTCATTTAATTGCGTAGCTTCTGAATAACAGTGTTTATTTTTGTGCAGTTTTAGCGGAGTTATTTATGCTAAATATTAAGTAGAAGCAGCGGAGGTTTGGGCATTTAACTAGCGATAAAATCGTTTTAAATAAAAGCAGAATTTGCCTTTCGTAATGCCAAAAGATGTGTACAAAAAAGAGGCTACACCTGTTATCTGTATACAGTAGAAGAGTAAAGTTTTTCAGCAACAAAAACAGTCTCAGAAAATCCTCTCCCAGCAGTAGAAATTATTCTAAAGAGGCCAAAACTTAGGGCTATAAAAATTAATGCCAGGACAGCAACAGAAGCCGTAAAACGTTAAGTTTTGAGCCATCAAAAATACAATATTTTCCCCTAAATCAATTATTTTTTGCTAATTTTTTTGTGCAGCTGCCTTATTTCTTATTCCCCTTTTCGGGCACATATTTTCCAGCTCAAAACAATACGAATGATTTCGCTAGGTTGCAATATTTATAGCTAGTTCCATGCCCAAATGGCCAGCACAAGTTCAGTGTTTTTGGCACTTGGCTTATGTTGGCCCATTCACCCAACCAATCACCACCCAATCGACCTACGGGTTTGAGCATTTATTTGATGATTGGTTGCTGTTGTTGCTGTTGCTCTCCTGTCCTGCTGTCGTGTTTCCTTCCCTTTTTCTCTACTGCTTTACTGGGCAGCAAATTAAAACAATTTTAACAGCTACTTTCGTTGTCGTTTGTCGTCGTCGTCTACGTTTTTCGGGCCCCCATAAATAAAACATGTCAACCTTGTTATTTCTGAGACAAGACCCAGGACATGCCCCTGCTCTATGGATTGTTATTGGCATTGGCCTTTGTTATTGAACTATTTACATTTGTTGCTAATTTACGACACATAGCCTCTGGGGCTGAAGCTCTCTGGGCATCAATGAGGCCTTAAAGCAGCCAAAGGCAAAGGCAAAATTGTTGTTCATAAATAAATATGCCGGCACATAAATCCCTGTGCTATAAATAAGCGACAAACAGGCGTAAAGCAATTTATGGACAGCAACACGGACACACTCCATTGGCAGTCGAAACAGCGACAAAAGTCCCCAACAAAAATGAGAGTAAAAGTTTCTTCGAACTCTGCACAAGTGTCGCAGGTTAGAGGTCAGCCGCAGCACGTTGTCTCCACTGACACTTATTAGATAAGTTTTTTTTTTTCTGTGCTATTGTTGAAGTCTGCTCCTCGACTCTGTGTACATCATTTGGCCATTTGCCGATGTTGGAGCCGCCCACAATTTTAATTGCATGCCAAAAATATCCAAGCTCTGGCTTGGCCTCTGCCAAATCCCCCAGCTAAGCCCTGCTCCAAATAAGACTTTTTATTGTCTTAGCCGAGCATTTAAATTGATCAAAAATGTTTCAAAACGCATTGACAGAGAGAGAGATAGAGAGGGAACCTGAGCTGACGATTTCATTCAATCTATAAGTAATTTCTTGGCCATTTTTAACACACAGAACGCAGGACGGACGTAGGCTGTCGTTGCCAGGGCGATGAGCCTGAGACCACCCACGTGATTTGAATATTTTTCCAATAAACTTCAACAGCTTTTCAACAGGGAGACAGGAGACAGGAGACAGGGAGACCGAAGCGAATGCCTATGCCTGCCTGCCTGCTGCTCCTTCTCGTCTTGTTTTCATTTACATATTGGATTTAAATGCACAGGATTTCCTTTGCTCCACATCCATTCTATGTCCATGTCCAGCTGAGTGTTTTTCCTGCTCTGCTTTGCTTTGCTTTGCTTGGCCTGGTCTCGCTCTCAGAGCCTAAGCTTAATCGAATTTCCCGCAAATTGGCAATAAACTTTAATTTTAAAAGCGATTCCCCAGCGCTGATTGAAGTTAATCAAAGGGCGGACGGGCCAACCCAACCGACTGCTGGCAGGCCGCAAGTTTTGAAGCCTCGGTTTTCGTTTCATGCAATCCATTGTCCTTGCTGGTTCATCTGCCGGGGCATTGCACTCCTTCAAGCCTTACACCCAAAAACCCATTCAATTTGCAGCGTGAAAGCCGTGGCGCTTCGGGGCAAGAGAAACAACAAAAACAACAAAAACAACAAAAACTTAGCTGCAAACAAGTTGCAAAGAGCAGAAGGCAAAAACAAGGCTTATTTACCTTCGGTCAGGAAGGGTTTTTCCCTGCCACTGCCACTGCCGCTGCCGCTGCAGCTTTTGAAACTACTTCATCAATTTCATTCAGCACAACGGCGTCGCTTTTTTTACCCCACTTTCTGGCTACCTCGCGCTCGCTCTTCCCTTTTTTTTTTTGGGCCCATAATCAAGTTAAAAAGCATTGGCAACAACAGGCAGTCCTTGCAGCTGCAGCTGCAGGAAAACTAAACACAGACCAGGGCACAAAATGATGTTCTAGCACGGATGTTGCCCGGTTGCTATCTCCTCTGGGTCCTGCTGATGTTGCCAACGATTACGCCCACTTTTTCACAGATGCCTCAATGGTTTTGGCTGCGCTGCCTTGTCGCCCGACCGTCTGTCTGTCTGTCTGTCTGTCTGTCACCTACTCCATTTGCTGCCTGGAAATGGAATTGACGAGGCATGCAGCAGGCAGCGGCACTTGCAGAACCAGCGTTTTGACACTAATTTCATTTGCGCTGAAGCACTTTTTTGCGGCCATCAACGAAACAAAGACACAAACGCAGATGCAAAAATAAGTTGAAATTGCATTGCACTACATTTAAGTTCAATTTGCGAGCTGTTTAGCAATAACAAAACCGCACAGCTGGCTCCGGGAATAGCTGATAGCCTGATGCCTGATGCTTGATGTCTGAGTGCGGTTTGCTGAAAAAAGAGTTATTTATTTTACACGCAGCAATTCCGTTTGCCTTTCGAGTTAACTCGAAAACTGTAAATGGTTTTTAGAGCTCCGTTGCACGGCTAAGACAAACGAAAGAGGGAACTGTGGAAGCCTGAGAGACAGACTGGCAGACAGTACGCTGATGGGCGCTGCTGCAGCTGCTGCTGCCGTTTGTTGCTTTTCATTTAAGCAACTTCTCGGGTCTGCTGCCTGCCTTAGCTGCTTGCAACTGTTTTCAAGTCCATCCTAAAGGGCATAGATGCTTGAGAAATGGAGCTTAAATCATGTTGAAGAGCGCTCTGCGAGTGGCTCTCGAATTTGCTACGAGTGTCAGGTGCAAGGGAATATATTGGAGTGGTATTTTTAGTGTTGAAAACTAATTTTTGTAGGATAAAACCGCGTAAAATAAAATTTAAATATTTATCTTTGATTTTAATGTTGACAAAAATGAATGAAATTTTATTATTTACTATTTTATTTATTTTGTTACATATTTTTATATTATATTAAGTTACTTTTTACAGTATTTATAAGTTTAGAGTAACTTAATATAAAAAATTAAATAAAAAAATAATTTAAAATTAATTATTATAATCTGATTCAATTTTTACCGAAAGGATTTTGGTACAAATAGTTTGCAAAAATTTAGAAAAATTTTCATAGGTCAATTTATTATATTTCGAACCAATTTCATTTGTATAAAATATATTTTTAATATTTTTATATTTAAATTGTATTTGTTACGCTTTGCAAAGGCTTTTGAACGCATTTACATTTCAATCAAAGCGAATTTTATTTAATTTTACTATATTTTCACTCAAAAACCAAAATATTAATAAAAAAAATTCATTTATTTCTTTTCGTTTTCGCTCAAATGCAGTCCAAATATACCCCCCTCTATAGAGAGTGTAACCAACTTGGCCTTTGCTCTTATTCCATGGCTACGAACTCCTTTGTCGCTTAAGCAAAATTTATGTTCTGAAATTTTTCACTGCCATTTAAGCGATTTAACCCAAGGAGCTGGCCCACTCGTTCACTCGAATTCCCATTACATGTTCTGTTCGATATCTTCACCTGGCAGTCGCAACAGTCAGAGACGTAAGCCGCACTCCTCGAGGAAATCAGCTTAAGCCCCGCTGCTGCTACCCCCCTCTTATGCGTGGTCCAGCCGGTAGATGGGAAGGGGTGTGCCATGGCCATGCTCTCAATCTGACAATCGCATCGGCAGTGCCTGCGTGTGTGTGTGTGTGTGTGTGGAAATTCTGATTGCGCTGGAATGGCTTCATTTATTTTAGCCACAAAAAATAAGTCAAACAACGCGCGAAAAAAGAGTGTGTGAAAAAAGCGCCAAAAGAAAGAAAAACAAACAAACCGACGAGCGACAGTTGTACATAATATTTCACTTATGAGTGTGTGTGTGTGTGAGTGTGTGTGTGTGTGTGTGGACCCCTAGGGGGGTCGGGGGGGAGTGAAAGTAAATGAATGAAATGAAATGAATGGCAGGCGTAACGCTAGCAAATTTGTTATAGCAATTTGAACTGTCAACGGAAAACCGAAAAAGTAAATTAAGAAACATTTGAAATTTAATTCACTTGCGACAGTGTGGCGCCACAGTGGGGCACACACTCAGAGTGTGTGTTTGTGTAGCATATTAGATCTCTGTGAGTGGCAGCATCATAGTCCTGGCAGCGCTGGCAGTCGAGGAGTCGCACTCGTACTCTGACTGGCAGGTGGCACCTAGCAGCGACACAGGCACTTAAAACAGGCAGAAAACAAACTGCCAGAGTGTAGACACAAGACACACACGCACACACGTGCACAATGTACACTCAGAGACATGCAAAATTAGGCGAGTGTCACGAATTTAAAGTAACTTTTAATTCATTCTTGATGAACATATGCAAACGTTGCTCCTGCCTTCTGACTGCCACACTCACTCTTTTGCATGTGTGGCTGCCACGCCTCTTAAGTGCCACATAACTCGAGCTCAGCCTAAACAAGCGCACTCGCATAAATGTTCGTTAAACTCAACAGACACCAGCAGCAAGCAGAGGGAGCAGCAGCAACTGGGACCCCAGAGGGCAGCATCCACTCCCCACCTGAGCCACATAATTATTTAGTTTCCAGTTGGACGGAAATTGTGGCACAGCTACTTGGGTAAGCGGTGGGGTAGGACCATCTTCGATTGTTATAAATCAACAGATGCTGGGAGGTGCTGCCAGGGTGGGGCACGGCTGTTGTCAACCGATTGTTTGCCTTTGGCCATATGCCATTCGCTCCGATGCCCAATGCCCCCACACACACCCCGGCGACAGGTGCAAGTTTTGCCGCGCGACCCACTTAGCTGAGAATTCAAATTTCAGTTGCTGTTTGCATGGAGTGGGGAGAGGGGAGAGGGGAGAGGGAAAGGCGAACTTCCAGTTCACTGGCAGAATAAAAGTTAGCGTAAATTATGCGGCAACGTGCGCGAACGCTAATAAAAATAGCAACCAAAAAAAAGAAGAGTAAAAGAAGAGCCAAAAACAAAAACCAACACAGAGGAACCCATGTTAGTGCGGGAGTAGCTCTGTGTCAGTGCATTGACCCAGCGCCGTGCAGCATCCAAATGCGATATGTACGAACCTTATGTTTGGGGCAAGAGTTCGCTCCTTTTCAGCAGCAGCCGCCTGGTTGTGGGTCTTATGCTTTCTAATCCACGCACGTTTTGCTTTTAATATTTATTTTGCGCTTTTTCACACTTTTTCGCACACTCTCCGCACACAGACACACACCGCACACCCGCACACCCGCACACCGCACACCGCACACAAAGGTTCACGAGGTTCACTTCAAAGGACTCGAACACTGTCTGCGGGCAACTTGGATTATCGATGGGGGGTTTCTTTTACGCTTTCTTTTCGGTATGCACGGCGTGTGCCGGCTGTACAGTTCATCAATGCAAATTGACACTAAACCATCGGGTTATCTATTTATTGTTGCAGCTCTAGCCACGGGCATATCTTGATTCACTTTTGTTTTCTTGCACTTTAGTTGGGGTAGTCCCCGGCACCAAATGCTTTTTAATTTGGAAAATTATTTCTGTTTACTTTTGGGGCATGGCTGGTGGCCTCCTCTGTTGTTGTCCCAGTCGAAGCGACAGCTGGAATTTTTTTTTTTTTTTTCGTTCGTTCGTTACGCGTTAACACTAACCGAACCGCACGCAAGACATTTTCAAACTGATTTGCAGTCGATGTCGAACATTAACGAGCGCGCACACAGAGCCGAAGGCAGGCGGCGGCGGCGGCGGCACAGCCTCGGAACGAGCGCCACGAAGACGAGCGAAAACTTGTGGAACGAAATGGAACGAATGGGAAATGAAATTTCGAATTGTGGATGCTGTGTTTCGAGGACTGATAACAGCTCGAGTTGTGTGCTGGTGTGTCTGTGGCACTTGCAGCATTGACAACAATTTATTTTTTGCACGTTGCTGGCATTTAAATGTTTTTGCTCGCTCTCTTCTTTGCTCTGTCTATCTGTGGCACTTTTTTAATCACTTAAAAATTTATGCGCCGTCTTTTTGGTGTGTTTTGTTTTTTTTTTTTTTGCTTTTCGACACGTGCGTGTCAAAAAGTTAGCTCCAGCGCTGAAGGGGTTAAACACGACACAGACAATTTGTTGCCAACTTTATTACAGTGACAAACGGGAGAGGCCCAAGACAGGCCAGTGCGAGAGAACTGCACGCGCTAAAGTCATCACGCAGCGATATGCAATGGCAGAGTTAATGGCATATAATCCAGAACGAGTTGGACAGAGCACAAGTCAGGCAGCCAGTCAGCCAGTCAGCCGTTTCCTTTACGAGTGCGTAATAAGAAAGAGTGCGACGTGCCACACGGAACGTGACGTGATGCGTGGTGCTGACACTCTCGCTTCTGCAGTTGCTTTCTTCTTTTCTTTTTTTTGGCTTGTTTGCTGTTCTTGAAATTAAACACGAAACCCCCGAGTGGAGCCCCAACCTAATCCTGACCAAATTAAAAACACTATCGTCGGCTGAGCAAGAGCTAAGAGAGAGCGCAAACTGAAGAGAGAGAGAGAGAGCCGAAGAGCCTTCCCGCTCTCGGTCTTCGGTTAGTCTCCCCTCCCCAACTGCGAGTTTTAGGTTAGTGGAACAGCAAAAGGACACCGCCGGCTGAAGCACAGGAAGAGCGGGCAACTTAAGCCAGCAATTAAAATCGAGCTGGGGTTTATTGACTAGTGGCGTTGCCATGGCATATGTACGTGTGCATTTCACACCTTGCAGGCAGCAGTCAGCAGGCAGTCAGCAGCCAGCAATGGTCTTGTCTTGAGTGCACTTCAACGGCGCTGACGAGAGCGAGCAGAACTGAGACGCGCCATTTGACACTCTCTTGAGCAGCGACAACAAGTCCCAAAGTGCGGCAGAGTTTTGCTAAGAATTGTTCAATTAAAATGTCGCCGCACAAAAGTTTTTCCATTCGGCAACCGAAGCTTTGGAAACGTTGGGCGCCAATCAATCTCCATTCTGCCAGCTTTTTGTTGTGCATATTTAAATCAGAATTCGCATTGGCTGTGCGGCCGCTTAGGCAGTTGAGAAATGAACTTGTCCAGCAGCAGTGGCGCCAGTAAATAAGCGAAAATCCCGGCCCATAGATTTGGTGTCTGCCATTCCAAGTGCCATGGCAACAGCAAGGACACAGGCAGCCTGACAGACGTGTGTGTGGGTTGGCAGAGTGAAGCGCTAAACACTGGACAAAAGCTACGCCTGTTGCCTTCTGGCTGCTGTTTCTTGTCTGCTGCCAGAGTGTGTGGCACGTGTTGGCTGGCAAACGCTTTTATGTGCCGTAATGAAAAACTGTTATCTGCGTGCGCAATTTGAACGCAATTTGGTAACGCGTTTCGCCACATAAAACTTAAGTGACCCGAAAAACCAGCCCAGCCCAAAAGACCTGCAGAAGGTCCTTCCACCTAGTGCCTCTTGCCTGCCTGATGTCCTTGTGTGCTTATGTTGCTGCGTGCAGCGTGCAAAACTGTTGACACTCGCAGGAAAATCAGGCAGCACCACAGCCCGAAAAGCCAACGACAATGACAGCGTCGATGGAACGGCGTAGTGTGAGAAATGAAATTGTTTGGCGATTATGCAGCATTAAAGCCAAATGTGCCACCGCTTCTGCCGCCAACGCACTTTACTTTTATTTACATGTCAGTCAACTAAGGCTTGCCACCTGCACGCTGCCCCAACAACACACACAACAAACTGTGTGGCAGGCCACCACCCTTTAGCGCGCTTTTGCTTACTTCCACGCTGTGGCAACAGATTTGTTGCAGCTGCGGCTTTGGCAAACTATCATTAACATGTGGCGTTGGCTTTTGCTTCTGCCTCCCAACTCCCCACACCCCACACCCCATCCCCCCGCTTGCGCTGGTCCTTGGCAGCAGAATCCCAGCGGACTATCCGGGAGGGACAACAAAAATCCTGCGCTTTTTGCAGTTTTTACAACTTTTGCTGGCTGCCTGGCTGTTGCTTATTTACTTGTAAAATTTATTAAATATTTTTGTGGCTGTTGGCCTTTGCTTTGTTTCCCTTCTTTTTTTTCGTGTACCACAAAATTGCTGACGCTTTTAATCCTTAAGAAGCTTTTGGCACACACACAGAGCCCCAAGCTTATCCTTGCCCCTTTTTTTTAATGTGCATTTTGCATAATTCTCATATAAACATTACTCATACGCCATGTGCACCTTGCAGCAGCAGCAACATAATAAGCAAAACAATTTAGCAAGCTTAACACAAATGAAATTTTCGTGGCTTTCCAGCATCAATCCAGCAGCGAGTACATCTCCTGCATTGCATTTGTTGGCTTAATAAACTTTTATTGGCAAGTCGAGCGCTGCGCCCATATGTAGGTAGGTCTCTGCGTGGCTTGAACAAAACCCTGCCAAATATTAGACCACAGGCAGGGCAGGGCCGACCTTCCAGCTGGTAATAAATGCTCTGTGAAAATTAACTTCTGTGTTCGAGTTCGAGATGTGCTTTAAAAATATTTCCATCCCCCCTGCTGCACATTAGTCTATGCACTTTGTTCGATTAATTGTATTATTTCATTCAATCCCGCAACAATAAAAAGGCTGCCGTGTTTGTGTCTGAATGGTTGAATTAATATTTATATAAGCTAATTGCAAAATTCCATAATGAATGCGGGGGCAGGGAGGGACACAAGGAGGCAGCTAGCAGCCTGTAAATTGCTTTTGCCGCTTGCATGAATATGCAGTGGAGTTTTTAGCTGCCTCAATCCGTCTGCCAGCCTCTTCCCCAACTGAGTCACTTATATGCCACAGCTATTAGGCTTTTCTTCAGTTCAAAGAACTATCTGCTAGTCGCTGCTCTTGTGCATGATAATAAAGCGCTGCAAAAGCATGGAGCAACAATACGGCTCCTGCCTCATTTTCCACTCACTTGGCTACCCCTTCGCGTGGCCTATTGTTGCTGCTGCTGCTGCTGCTGCCTCAGTTTCTGTTTGTTTGGCTTATGGTTCAGCCATGACTATGGATATAGCTCCGTTCTACCTTCCCATACCATTCCATTCCAGTCAGATGCTGCTGCTCCTTGCTTGGCATTGTTTATGTATCTTAAGGATAATGACGCGCTTCATTATGCGCTTGTGTGAGTATTCCGATGCTGCTGCTGCTGCTGCTTCCTTCTGCTTTCAGCTCCTCCCGGCGCTTTTTGTGGCCTTATTTTTATTATTTTTTTTTTTAAGTTCTTTTTGCGTAAAAACTTTTCGACTCCTAGACGTCGCGACGGTTGCTGCTGCTGCTGCTCCAGCACCAAGCAGATAATAGAAACTCGATACGCTTTTGCGCATCTAAGCTTTATCTATGGCCATTCCCCGACTACGCTTTGGACTGTGTTTTTGGCATTGTTCAGCGCTGAGTTTGCTCCTGTTGGAAGGACCTGCCTTTTGTTTTTATTTACACACACACACACACACCGGAGCGCAGGCTTTCACCAGCAGTAAATTGAAGTTGATGCCAGTGCCCCCACCCTCTGGCTTTGCGGTTGAAATAAAAATGTTGAATCGTCATAAATGGCTCCATAAACTACGTCAATAATGCGACCCCTGCCTGGGGCAGGGGAGGCGGCCAGGAATGAGCATAAAAATGAAAATGAAAATGAAAATAAAAATAGTTGGCCAGCATAAACGCCTCCGTGATTTTTACATAAGAAGCAAACCGAGTGCTTCCTCATTCCTGAGTGCTTGAAAACGCCAACGCGTTGGCCAGACCAAGTCCGAGCCAAGTCCAAGCCGAGCTGAAGTCCTTGTCGTCCTTTGTGCGTTGGTTTTTTATTGTTTGCATTGCGACGTCATTGCCATGGGCGCAAAAATGCTGGCTGGAATTAATTAAAATGAATGAGGGGACATGTCATAAACAAAGGCAAAGTCAACTGTTGACTAAGCGAGACCAGGACCCAGGTCCACCACAGCGCAGATTGTTGGGCGGGCTGCGACGGGGGGGCGTGGCCTGTCCCTAAGATAAAACCACATCACAGAGCTGGCAAAAGCAGAAAAAAACCAGAGAAAAAAGGGGAAAAAAAAAGAAATTGTAACCAACCGAAAAACTCCATAAATATTTCAAGTCTTTCGCGAGTGGCGCCATCTATCGATGGCAGTGTGGGTGACTCATGTGTGTGTGTGTGTGTGTGTGTGTGTGTTGTAAAACAAGTCATAAATTACAGCCAGCGCACACTGTCAAAGTTCAGCTGACTGCGTTTTCGGGCCAGCCAGAAAGTGGCAAAGAAAATGCTGCACAGCCAGCATAATATTGCGCATACGCCGCGCTAGCTGCAACGCTAGCCGCCCCCACTGACCAGTGCAATGAACTCTGCTGTGGACAAAAATAAAATTATGAGGCGCAGGCATTTGGAATGATTTTCGTGAGCGGCCAGCCGATGTTTAATTGGCTTAGAAATTCACTGGAAAATATATTTCAGAAAGGTTGCGCCTTTGATGTGGCTGCTGGCTTTCAATGTGACTTGTGACTATTGACATTCGAAATGGCGAAAGCGAAAGGCTTAGAGCTCATAATTAACATGCTTTAAGGACGCACACAAAACCCGCCCGAAAAACAGCAAACAATCAACGAGGACTTGAGACGTTGTTCAACACTCGACGTGACACTCGACTCACAGGCACTCCGAAAGCTAATTATGCTGCAAATACTAAAAGATGACGCAGCAGCGAGCACTTAACGTGCCCAAAATACACTCATGCATGTGTGTTGTGTGCCTTTGTGTTCGTTTCATAAAATATTTTCTTAGCTGCTGGCACAAAAGATCAGGCCAAGACATAAATCTCAACGTCTCAGTGTGAGACGCTAACAACCGACGGCAATGAGGAGTTAAGACATCATCAGAAACTAAATATACATGCAATATACATACATACACACATACTACATCTACATACGTACATACTACATCCATGGTGTAGAGAGCGACTGGTGTGTGGGTTGGGGGCAAATACTTTTGGCATATTCTCATTGTCATTATTTTGTCAGGGGGCTGAGTGGCTGACACAGCTAATAACGTGCCGCCTGGTTGTTGCAAACGCAGCGTATGAGTAATCATAATGATGCCCAAAAACACACACACACAAACAGGCAGAAATATATGTGTGTGCGTAACTGTGTGTGTGGCATACGCATAATGAAAAATAGCCACAAATTGTGCAGCCTCTGCTTTGATTAATACTTCCATATGGGCTGGTCCAGGCCTGTCCCAAGCCCCCACCATTAATAAAATACAACAATTTATGGCGGCTTACATAAGGCACATACAGGGTGACATTTAAGGGAAAATTTCAATTAACATAATCAAAAATTGACCAACCCAACTGCAAATTTATGAAAAGTTTAGTTAAACACAGTTTTCCGCTTCAACAACACAAAGGGAACAGGCTCCATTGAGCCATTGAGTGCGGACTCTCAGCCTAAAATGTGTACAACAATTCGTTGGGCTGCCTGTGAACATTTGTTAGACTTCAATGCCGCAGAGGACTCTGGTCTGTAGCCCCCCCCCCCCCCCCCCCCCCCCCCCCCCGAATCACATCCGCCAATTTACAATGCCAAAAGCAAATCGATGTGGCAAACACACACATACACAAAACCCAACCAACATTGTGGAGTGACGTTCTACTTATAAGAAATATCAGCTAGCTAGCTACCAAGAAGGACAAACTTTCCCCGAAAAAAAGTTGTCGTATATTTGTTGCCTTTTTCACAATTCATTAAATTTGATTAGAGAACTTTTGCCATAAAAATTACGAAATTGTGCCGTTGACGCACACAGCTAGAGCATGGATCCTGGCATCAATAAGTATATAGAGAGAGAGAGAGAGAGAGGGTCAGGATGTGTGCGCGGGGGGTTTGCAAGATTTGTGTTTGTTGTGCGTGGATATGATTTTGTGCATGTGCTCCGCTCGCTCGGCTCCTTGGGCCAAAAAGTTTTCAACTGTCAGGTGGCAAAAGGCAATCGCGGAAGGCCAGCCATCGGAATTTGTTCTTTTTCCAACAATTTATATGCCTCCTAGGCTCCTCCTGGTATTAGGGTTCGTATTATTTATTGTCACAGCAGAGGGATCTCGTTGTCTTTTATGGCTGGGATCAAAACTTTTTGCGTGAGCGACAGTCGCAGGGCGGAGACAAAATTGCTCATAATTAAATGCAAAAGCCTCGTCGGGCATTAAAAACCGGCAAAGGAATTTTCCTCCTGGCTCTGTCTCTGCTTTTAAGGCTGCTAAATAATTAAAGCAACTTAATGGACTCTTGGCCTGTGACTCCAAACGGGTGTCCCACTCTCTTTCTCTCTCTCTCTCTCTCTCTCTCTCTCTCTCTCTCTCTCTCTGTGTCTGCCCAAAACGTCCTTCCTTTTTTTTTGTGTTGAGTGCAGCGGCAATTGAATTAAGTTGCTACTCAAAAAAGTGCAAAACTTGCATAAATATTTGAAAGGAAATTGGTGTTAAAGACGCACGCATTCGGCGTTGGGTTCTGGTTCTGGTTCTGGTTTGGTTTTTCTTTCAAAATTAAACACACACGCAGCCAGGGACCTTGCATATTTCAGTGGGAATTTACTGGCACAAGCTCCCTCTCTCCCCCTCTCTCTCCCTGTGCCTTCACGCTTGACCCGAAACATAAACTCCGGGCTACCCCACAGCACTCCACTCGTTGTTGGGGAGCCACGCTTTGGAACATCAGCAGATTGAAGATTCCAGCATTCGACATAATGTTGCGGTTAAGCTAAACGACTGCATAGAACAAGCTTTTTATGCCCGGTACAGTGGTAGTCCAGCCAGCACTGACCTCCGCACAGCCCAAACACACACTCCCCATGGGGCCACACACACGCACACACTGATGTGGGTTGTTTTTGCGGCCAGGCACATGCGATTACTGAACCGGAGTCTCGCCCGCTTCCATGTGCCACAAATGCCATACATATGAATACACTGCCAAAAATTGAGGGTAATTTCTGTAGAAAAAAGTTTAAAGCAGCGAAAAGTATGTGCACCAAAGAGCTAGCAAACACTTTAAATATTTGACAATATTTTTGAATTTAATTTAAAACTCAATTTGGAGCATTTTCGCTTCGTTTTTCCCCATTTGTTGCAGTGCATATCCCTCCCGTTGTGTATTTAAATGAGGATTCCGGCCACGGCACGCTCATCCTATCCAGCAACTGCCAGCCTGTCGAAGCGTCTGCTCTTCTGTGCTCTTCCAATCAGCCTTGGAGGCTTCGATTTTCGGTCTTCGCAGTCTTCAGGCTGCTGCAGCGGTGCGTTTACCTATTTCCGAATATTTTCTACACATTTAGTGCTTAACAACGGCTTGGTCTCCCCTTGATGGGACAACGGAAATGACTGCCTTGGCACCCTGCAACGCACGCCCCTTCTTTCCGTTTCTTCCGCTTACGTTACGTTACGTCATTGTGGCGCACATCAAACGCATCACACTGGAGCAGAGAGCTTAAGAATTGAGAGGTAAATGCATGACAACTAGGCAACTGCTTAATGGGATATCAAAGCGGCTTTCCAAGTAAGTTTTCAAGTGGAGAAATTTAATTAAATCACATATTTGCACATAATTAATTTGGCCTTTAATTAAAACCGCAAATCAAAATGATATTTGCTGAGAATTTAATGCAATTTTTGTGGCAAAATTCGCAAGCCAAACCCCCCGACGCCAGCAAACTGAGGGCAGGCCACGCCCTCACCCTTCAGCTGTGACAATTGGCAATGTCAAGTGGATTGTCTGCACGTTTCCGTTAGCTTTTCCCCGACATGTCTTTGGCAGCAAATTAGCTTAGCCGCTGCTAATAGCAGAGCGAAATGAATGCCAATGCCAATGCCAATGCCATTGGCAAAATTTGCCCAATTGAGATTTCGCATACGAAAATCAAATGAAATGGAGTTAATGGATTTGTCGGATTGCTAGGGCAGAGCCACGAACTCTGACAAGAAATCGCTGATAATTGACATTCGCTTTGGTCTTTGGGTGCTGGTTTGAGTTCGAGTTCTTGTATGATTATTTTATTGTTTCGCTCCTGCTTATGAAGTAATAATCCAGCCACGTCAACACAATTCGATTGTCTGCATAAAAGAGTGTGGAAATGTGAGTGTGCGAAGGGAAATGCAAAGGGAATTGGCTGTGCTGAGGACACTTTGGACAGCCGAGAGGCGGCAAACGCAATCAGCAGAGGCAGCATCAGCAGCATCAGCAGCATCATCAACCCAGTCAGAGTGTATAACAAAATCAGTTAGCAAAATCCACTCAAATGTACGTCGCGCATTTCCATAGACACAATTGACAGCTGGCCCGGCCCGCATGGCGCTAGCCCGCAGCAGGATACTCGCCGGTGGAGCTGGCAGGATGGTTGGTTGGTTGCTGGGTTTCTGATGTACTTGGTATTGGTATCCGTATCTGGTTTGCTGTATAGCTAGTCGGATGACTGACTCTTGCGGCTCTGCCTGTGCCTGTGCCTGTGCCTCATATGAATAGAGTCAGCGGCGCATCGATTTCACTTCATTTGATTTTGCAACCAACAAGCACAGCGAGGCAAGACACTCTGGCAACCCACTGTTAGACTGAATGACTATCTGACTGATGGCAGGCAGTCAGGCAGGCAGACAACTCAATGGCAAAGACCATGTCGCACATGGGAATGCGAATGCGAATGGGAATGGCACACTGTTAAGCGGCACATGGCTGTTGTTCCCCTGCTGTGGAAGACTTTGTAACCAACAAAAAAAGGTCTACACATATTTCAATAAACGCTGCTGCTACAGCCACTGATTTGGGATGGTGCTACGGGCTGCTAGTCGCACTGGGAACTGCCTTCTGGTCTGAGCAACTGCCTTTTGGGTCTGCCGCTGAGCGACCAAAAATGTTCGCCGAGTGCTTAATTATTTTTTGCGGTTTCGGTGCCCCTTTTTTTGTGCTTGACTCAGCCAGCCGCCACACAGGAGACATCTACACAGCAGCAGCAGTAGAAGCAGCAGCAGAAGTCAGAGAAGTCAAAGCAACAGAGCGAGAGCCCAGAGAGAGCGAAAGCTGCTAATGAAACCTACGCGAAATTGGATTTTCGTGTAGATGACAGACATGCCAGCAGCGTGACAGTGAGACAGACTGGCGGCTAACCAAGAGCTACCAAGACTCCCAGAGACTCTCTTTGGATAATGGACAGGGCGTGGCCACACACGTGCTTGACTAATTATGCATAATTGAGCGCATATTTGTAATGGGAGCATATTAATTGGCCTCACTGCCAGCTACTAGATACGTATGAATGCCGGGCAGAAGTGCACTCGAAAGTAGCTCACAGATGGGAGTGGGAGTTACCCTTTTTGGGTTTGTTTCCCCCACCCCCCACAAATGAATAGCCAGAAGCACGTAATGCGGCTGCTAACAAGCGAAGTGAAACTATTATTCTGCCAAGTACACTACCGAAGAAGAGTCCTTCAGCTTTGAGTAAACGGAGCAAAGTAGTCAGTCCTGGTCAGTGTATGAGCAAATTGTGCTTTGCTTTTCGCGCTGCTAACTTGTTCATTAAGAGCTAATGGAGTGGGCTGCTGAAAGTGGAACGAAAAGTGCAGCAAGTATACAATCTTTGGGATTAGATGCAATCAACAATAACAGCTGCAAGCAGAGCAAACTTTTTCGGGGGCCAGCAGCGGCAGCAGCAGCAGCAGCGCTGTCTGTCAATTCTAATTGTCATTACGTATACGTAAAGTGAGCTGAAAAGACAAACGAGTTGGCCAGCGATACGCCAGCCCAGAGCCACCAGCCCATCAGCCGGTGGCAGCCAGCGGGAATGGCAACAGAGTGGCACTGGCAAAACTTTTTGCGACCAAAAGAAAAATGAAAGAGCTAACAACTTGGCTGTCGATGAAGACAAATGCAAGACACAGAGCCAGGGCCAGTGCAGCTGGGAACTTCAGAAACAAAACAAAACAAAACAAAAAAGGGATTCCCCGGCTGTCCCCCATGGTTAGCCAAAGCCAAACAAAACACTAATGAAGGTAGTCGTTGATAGGAGCAGCAAAAAGGACCCCTTTTTCGGCGGAACCTTGTCCATTTTTGTTGCTGTGGCAGCTTGAGCTCGTCGACGACATACGGCATCGATAAATTACAAAGTTAAACTAAAATTAAATTCTACGCCAAACAATGCATCTTGCTGATGCCGCTCCTTCTGCTCCTCTTTCTCTCCGCTTGCGCTTTCGGCAGGATTTAAGCTGCCTGTCAGCCGGGGCTCCTACTCCTGCCTGAGCTTATATATAGCATTTCCATGTTGGCGACTAATGCGACTCGGACGAAGACGGTCGTGGACGCTGGTCCTGGTGCTGGTCCTGGTGCTGGTCCTGGTCCTGGCCCTGGACAGCAGCGGCGCCCAGTGTCTTTGCCAATGCCATTCATTATGCTGGACATTTTTGCCGCTGCTTAGTCGCCAGTGGAAACCAATCATTGTGATACTTTCATTAAATTGTGTCCCAGCAGCTTCTCCTTCAGGGCTTTTCCTTTGCTCTTCCTTTTGCCTTTGTCCTTCCATAACCGTGACCGTGTCCAAGACATTTCTTCATTGATTTCAAAATTTATTAAACGCGAATATTCTGCGCTGCAAGTTAATTGTGCCACAATATTGTGCTTGCCACTGTCATTGTTATCGTTGCATTGCATTTTGTAAACGAACTCCTGCGGCAAGACCGCGCCCCCACCCTCACCTTTGCCACATTGTTATGCAGCGAGCATGTTGCAATTTGATATACTTGCCGATAATTTAATCGAGATATGGCAACACACACATGACCTGCACCACGGAGCAGCTCGAGGGCGCGCAGATGCCACTGGCTGTGTGGCAGTGTGGCAGGTTGCCAGTCATTAGAACAGGCAAGGACCCACGGTGCTGCACTGCACGTTTTAATTGTATTTGCATATCTGCGCTTAATTAAAGGCACTCAAAACGAGAGTCGAGCGGCGTGCTGCCCGCTGGATATATATGGGAAATATTGCCTTTGCCTTTACCTTTACCTTTTGCCATTTAGCACAGCTTAGACCCAGCCCAACCATGTACCGCTGTAAGCCGCAGAGACAACTCTCAAGAAGCCAAGAAAATATCCTTCATGCTGCGGTTCATGCTCTTGGCTGTGTCTTGGCAGAGTATGAAAAATAATAAAAAGCTCGAGAGCGCGCAAATTTATGTGCTGCAAGTGACACTAGAAGGCCGCCAGTGGCTGCTCTGACTAAGAGCCTGCCCGTCTAACCTTTTGCAGTTGTTGCTGCCGCATTTTGGTGTAGTCCTTGAAGGGCCGCCATGGTGTGGCATTTTTCTCGCTGTCTCGCTGTGTTCTCCTTTTTTCTGTGTTGCTTTTTGGGCCACAATTTGTGTTGACATCATCAGATTAAAAATTGTTCTTGTTGCTGCCTGTGCCACGCCCTGGCTTTGGCTTCTTTGGCCTGGCATTTAACTCGTTTCACTTCATAAATTCGCCCCTTGCGTAATAAGTTCATCCCAGCTTTTCTTTTTCCTGTTTGTTTTGCTTAGCTACTACGTTGGGGGCCATGTGTGTGGGACTTCCTTGCGCGCACTTTGCATTTCGCGGCTGGCTGAATGACTTGAACTCGGCAGCGACAGCGACAGAGACAGAGACAGAGACGGAGCGTAGATCCAGCGACAGCCTGGCCGGGCTTCAGCCTGGCTTCCCTGCCATTTCTTTATTTGAGTTATCATGACACATTTCGTTGGATTCAGTCATTTCTTTTGGGCGCTCGGGTTGGCATCTTTGGCGCATGGCTGTCAGGCAGCAGCGTCCCAGCGACATGGCGCCCAAGCGACCTCGCAGCTCTCTCTCTGCCTGCCTGCCTGCCTGTGTGTGTGTGTGTGTGTGTGTGTGTGTGTGTGTGTGTGTGTGTGTGTGTGTGTCTTTGCCTACCTTAACAACTAACTCTCTGTTCGTTTTTGCTCGCTGCTTGGTTGCCCTGCCATTTTAAAGCAATTTTCAAACAAATTTACTGTCATTAACTTAGACAGTTGATGAAATTTATGTCAGACATATCAACATGATGGTCGTCTCTGACTTTCACCCATCTCCCATCCTGCTGTCTCCCCCCTTTTGGCCGCCTTTGTCTTCTCAATGCCTGTGTCTGGTGTCCCCACAGCTTCGTTGTGAGCTTTGGGGACTTGTACTGCTCTTGGTTCCCCTCCCTCTGCTGCTCTCAAGCTGCTGAGTTTGAGTGAATGACTTCAAAAGCAAAAAGACATTAAAATTTTTGTTTACACAAACTCAACGAATCCAATTTAATTCAATTCATCTGTGTGTGAGTCCTTCCTCTACTCTGCTGGCACTGTGTCAGGAGTGTCTGTCTGTGCGTGTGTGTACGTGTTTGTGGCATGCAATGTGGAAGGCAAAAACAACAACAAATCGTTTACCACAGTTCAGTGCCTTTTGCCTTATATCACAAAAGTCTCGCTGCCTCTCGCTGGCTCACACTTGCTCTCTCCCTCTCTCTCTCTCTCTGTACCCATTACGTTGCCCCTTTAGCACCTCTCTCTCACTCCCTTCGGCATCTTTTGCCGTCTCTGTCGCTCCCTTTCAGGCACAATCGATCAATTTGACTGCAGTAATTTGTGGGCAAAAGGCGCAAAGTGTGCGCCCTCCACCAGCTGTCATGCACTCACGTACACACACATACACAAGTACATATATGCATGTGTGTGTGTGTGTGTACATGCTCGCAAGAAAACACAAACAACAAGTACACCCAATAACTTGCCCATAACTACAAACAATAAATGAGCGGAGCATATTGAATGTGCCAAGGGGAGGTTTTTCGGTGGCCCACAACGAAGTTCAGAAACTCTTTCTGGCTGAGCAAAATGTTAAATGAAATATAGAAAAACTTCTAAATAATACACCATAAATAAAGTATTTATTAGCTTAATAAATGTCAAATATTATTTAGATTTTAGTCGAATAGTTTCAAAACTCTTCCGGGCATTAAATATAAATTTTACTACATTTAACTGCAATTTGTCTTAATTTAAATATAAAAATATTCCCCACACATACTTAATATTTTTTCTTACATTAAAATGCAAAGAAAATAGCCAGAAAAAATTCCTAACAAATATTCAAATTTAATGTCAAAAATCCACCTTCCAACTAAATTCGCAACAGTCTACAAATTCCTCATTAAACTACTCTTCCTTAAGCACGCTTCAGCTCCAACTGAACTGCCACTTAACATATTAAGCATACGCCTGGATGTACCCATCAAATGTATATATTTAGCTCCAGAGCAAATGTCAAGTCGAGTCGTGTGCAAATTTTAATTTAATGACCCGCCAGTCAAACCAAACTTTCAGTCTGTCATAAACATTCGATGATGATCCGCCATGTGTTGTGTCGCCTCGATATTTGTCTTATCTGTGTGCCAGAGGAGACACCAAAGGGGTGGAGGGTGACTGAGGGTCTGCTGTGCAAATGAAGTGGCAGTTATGTCTCACGCAACTCGTCCGCAGCATGTAAATACGAATGGCCTATAAATGGCTTTAGTTCAACAGCATTGCTGCCTGCCTGCCTGCCTGGCTGCCTGGCTGCTCCTCATTGTTGTCATACGCTATGGAATGACACTGCCAGTGGTTCTCTGTGGCTGCTGTGCTGTTAATCCCGCATTGTTTGCTTTATAAATGCGTTAATTTTATGACAAGTTCATTTTATTGGTTTTCCTTGTTTGCTATCGTCGTGTTTTCGCATTGGTTTGGTCGCTGCGAACATAAAACCGAAACGAGTGACAATCAACAAGGCAACTCACTCAATTTGATCGCCCGTTAATTGCTTTGCCTTTATTGTTCCCAGATAAATTCGCTCTGCTGCATTCTTTTTTGCTGCCTTTCCTTTTGCCTTTGTCTAGCGTCAGTCGTTTTTAATTGATAGCTAGAACAAACATTTAATTAATAAAAGTTAGCTCCACTTTGCCTGTGCAACCAGGGCTAAGGCATTTTCAGTGACTATTTGTTTATGCCACATTCCACACAGCTAATATTCCTTCTCTCCCAGCTCTGCTCAATTACCAATTTGTGATCGCCCTGGGTGGACAGGGGTATGAAGTAAACTTTTTAATTAACTCGCAGCTTAAGCTGCCGTGAAACACGAGAGTTTTCTCGCTGTATTAGCCCTGCCCCTGCCAACCGTCTGCACTTCAGTTTTTAATGCAATTTTTATTAAAAAAGAAGCTGCTGACGTTGCTCCATCTTCTGCTCATCTTTCCACCTGGCAGCATTATTAAGTCAGCTTCCTCTAATTGATTTAGGTTCAAGCGTGCTTCTCCCCGTCTCTTTATTACCTGCAGTCTGCAGATCAAACTTACCAATGAAGTGGCAGCCAAACTGCAAGATGTGTGGGACTGCGACTGTGACAATCGATGGGCTGGCTGCCGCCACCTGCTTGAAGTCTCTCTCTCTCTGGCATTGGCTTGGCCGACTATCAGTCCTTTCGCTGCACAACTGCGCAGTCAATCAAGCATGTGATGTACCCGCCAGGCTCCTACTCCAAGTACTCCAAGCTCTGCCCCGCTCTATGTTCGACTTTGAATGGTGTCCTGGGTGTCTGGCTATGAGCTCGTTAGTTCCTTGTATTGGCTTTGTTGCTGTGGAGCGTGGCAGCAAAAATATGTGCACTTTACACAGCTCAGCTGTAAGTGTGTGTGTGTGTGTGTGTGTGCCTCTGCTGTGCTTGAGCGGCTGCCGGGCAAACTGCATAAATGTCAGCTATGTTTCCAGCTATCGCACACTTTCCTCTTTTTACTTTCCTTTCTTATTTCTTAAAGCCAGTGTTGCAGGCACTCAAGCGTATTGTCATAAAGCGGCGAGAGTGCAACCAAAACGCTCCACTTGCCTTTTTTTTTGCTGCTTTAAGAGTGGCCATAGAATCAAGCTGTTGGTCGCTGCTCTTCTGCCCTGGCCCAGTAAGTCAATATTGCTGCAGCTTTTCGGACTCCGCACCGCGTCATGCCTCAATGGTTCCCTGTGGGCGCTTTAAGCACCAATGGCACTGTGGCTGCCCCCTGGCTGACCCCAGCTTGAATGATTTTCCATTTGGCAGCGTTTATTTGACGTGTGAGACGACGCTGTGCGGTGTACAACATTAAAAAAAAGGAAAAGGAAAAGGAAAAGCTCAGTGGCGGTACCAGGAACATGAGTAGCAGGAACACACACACACACACCTGGATCGGATGTCATCAAAAGGAAAAGCGTTGCAGCTTCCAGACTCATGGCGCGTATGATAGATGCTTGCCCCGTGTCCTGGCAGCTCACTCTCTCCGACTCTGACTCTCTCTGCTGTTATTTATTTATTTGATGACTGTATGTGCTGTGTGTGCATCTCGTTTTTTCTGTGTCGTCAACGACAGTCCAGACGCAGTCGAGTCGAGACACTCTCCCTGTCTCCTCTCTCGCCTCGCTTGTCATCAATCTTCCTTAATAGATGTTCACACAATTGAATTATTACATGTGTCCGAGTGACCGGCAATCGAGACTCGAGTCGACTCGACTCGACACTCCGCTCTCTGCTTCCTGCTCTTTCCCTGCTTTAACTATGTCTCTGCCCATGCCTGATGTCTGCATATGCTTCACATTAATGCTGTGAAAATAACATAAATATTTCCTACCTCCATAGGGGAAATAGTTAGCCAACCTTTAAGGCTACGCTTTCTGCATTGGAAATATTTTTGTGCTTGAAGTTGACATTGCAGCAAGGAGATGCTTTAATAAAGTAACCAAGTAAGTAAGAACTTTTAAGTGAGCTGCATTAAAAGTTAGTCAAGTTGTCACAGCCCACAGCCCAGACTCAAGTGCAAGCTGATTACTTGCCTCAAAGTTCGCGCAACATGGCCCAAAAGCAATTGGCAAGAGAAGAGAGCGCGAAGAGTAACGGACCAGCAGGAGCGGGTGCAGCACTCGCTACACGGAAATTAAATAAGCCAAAGCCAAAAGGGAAACCCACACAAAGTGTTTCGTATTCCCATTGAAGTGGCAACTGATTTGGTTATTGTGTTTGTCGCTGGCTTGCCTTTCGTTATCTTATTTATGGCGGCAAGCGATGGCAATTAAGCGATCGGAAATGGCATTTATTAAGCGTGAAAAATACTACGAATATATTTAAATACAGAAATGAAAACCCATTGATACATCAATAATGCAATAAATTGCAGCACATGCGGGCATCGAAATGGATCGACTTTCGGGCAGACTTGTGGCAGATTTTGTTTGCAAAGCCAATAAATCAGGGCGTGAAAAAATGCTTAAAAGCATTTTCAGCTAAAGCGAAAACTGTTTGAACCTTAAAGTCGCCACGATGCGGGGCGACAAATGCGCTTAGTGCTTAGCAGAGCAAAAAGAAAGCGCCGCCAGGCAGGGCAGGGAGTACAGACTAGAAAGAGAGAGGCACACCCAGATGAGATTCCGCGAGAGAGAGAGAGAGAGAGAGAGCGTCTGCGGATGCGGATGCCACGTTGAACCCGCGGCTCATTATAAATTTGCCAGTTTTGCACGTTTCCGCTGTGCGCGCCAAAAAATGTCACAAAGTTTCAACCCAACTCTCACTCGCTCTCTCTCTCTCTCTCTCTCTTGTATCTCTTTCTTCCTTTTTTATGCTCCTTGGGCTAAATGTCAGCTTTTGTCTTGGCGCACACGCCAAAAAGTATGCTGAAACAATGTCAAGCATAATTTGCATACAATTTTTGCCTTTGCCTTTGCCTTTGCCTTTTTTTTTTGCTGGGTCCAGTGTTGCTGCTGCCGGTGGTCATTATGTTTGTCGGCCCTGTCAGGCACGCACAGACACTCACTCACTCACTCACTCATACTGTCACACACACTGACAATGCTCTTTTGACACTAATTTAATTTACGTCAGCAGTCGGGCGGCAAGAAACGAATCTGCTCTAAATGCCATCAAATTGAGTTCCAGACAAAATAATAGCGAAAATTCAATTGAAATAAACATTTGCTGGCATTGTCCAACCAATAAGGAGCGGGGAGCAGAGCACAGGGAGTGCTCAGGCAGCTATTTGTAATCAATCCGAGACTTTTGGTGTCAGATTGCCTTTGACTTGCAGTGGAAAATTCTGTATTTGAATCCAGTGAAGGATTTTGCATAACCAGTCCAAAACAGCGCAGAAGCTCGGATCTATATCAAACCAAAATATATCAAAAATCTTTATTATTCCAAGCAGCCTTCGGCTGCCTGTTATTCCGCTCATAAAAATCACATTTAAACACAACAAAAACTGCCTAGAAATGGCTAAAATTCCCTCTCAAACATTCGCCAAATTCTGTGCTAATTCTACTTCCATTAGCTTCATAAATCAGTCTGCAAAAGCAAGATTTATGCACAAAGAAAGTAAAATTCATTCACTCAGAGGCAAACCCTTTCCTGATGCTGCTTCTTCGACACTCCTCACATAAAAAGGTGGCACACATTTGGTTGCCACTCAAGGTCTTAATTACTGTTGCAGCTACAAGGTACAAACTACAAAGTGCAGACGCATGTGCAACTTTTGCAGGCTATTTGTCACACAAAGTGCAACATTTAACAGCTGGCCCATAAATTAAATGCTTCCACACAATGGATGGGCCGTGGAACACTTTTACAAATTAACGGGGAGGGGGGGAGGGATCAAGAGTGATGCCCGAAACCCACACTTTGCGTTTGCGCCTAATTGTAATTAATTATGCAGTACCGTGTGGCACACCTGACGATGCCACGCCCCACATTGCAACTTGCAACCTTTGACATGTACATACAACTTGAAACATATAACGATGATGGCCACTTCCGCTCATTAAGCAATTGAAAAATGAACATGCGCCCATAATTTATATTCGTGCAATGCCACGCCCAACCCCCAACCCCGCAAACACGGCATAACCGCCATTGCAAACCACCGAAAGCAGCCGCTGAACCCGCAGCATGTCTGCGGCTTTGCCAATTTCCTCTCCTCAGCGGAAAACCCGCCCAAACTTTTGATTGATGTCACAAAAGGAATATAATTTTGTGTGCGAAAATGAAGTTCGCAGGTGGAAGCTGGGCAGCATTTTTGTGACTGCATTTGCATAAGCGTTGCCCCAGGGGCAAGTATCTTTGCAAAAATATTTCATTTAATTTTCAAGTTTAACCCAAACTCAACTCAGGCTGAGAAATCTTTTTGGCCGCCAGCAACGACTTGGAAAAAACAAAAGAAAAAGAGAGAGAGGGAGGTGGGAGGTAGGAATAAGTGCATAAAAGAACTGCAGGCAGAGAGGGTAAAGGCAAACAAGTGGAAGGAGCAGAGCCAGAGCTGCAGGAAGAACTGTTTGCATTATTGATGGCCTGGGATTATCTTTGAGCAGACTCGTGAGCAACTCGTACGAGCACGACAAGGACGAGCACTATTGACAACTATGTATGGGATAGATGTGTGCATGTGCATCCTTTGCTTCAAGGATATTTGCAATTTAATTAATTTAGAAGTGTTTGTTCTATCAAGTGTTGATTGTGTCACTTGTTTGTGGCAGCAGGCAGCCACGAGCAACCACGAGCGTGCCATTTGAAAAGGGTTTTTGGTCAGCTGGAACAGAAGACAATACACCAAATCCAAAAGGATCGATAAGCCGCACGAATGCCACTGCCCCCCAAGTCGAAGATGGATATGGGCAAGCTAGCTGGAGAGAGCAACTTCCTGGCCAATGGAATGCGAATGCTTTTTATCTTAATCTCCAGCAAATAGACATTAAATGCTATTTCTTTAGATTTATTCAGAGACCCAGAGACCAACAGCAATAACAGACAGTGAGCAGAGGAGGAGGCAGATGAGGCAGAGACAGAGGCAGAGGCCAATGCAGTGCAGATTGGCACGAGCGGGCAGCCAAGTGGCAATTTGTGGCTTTGCACGGCAAACCGACATCATCAGCGTTGGATAGAAGAACAAAAGCCAGAACAGCAGCAGATCCTAACACAGCAAAGTGTGGGGAGGCCAAAGTGTGAGTTCCCCTCAGGGGACATTGCATGTTTGAAGCAAATTTATTACAAGCAACAGCCACAGCCAGCCACAGCCAAAGCTGGAACAGAAGGAACCACCAACTCCGCAACCATTCAGTGCCCAGCAGCAGCAGCAGCAGCAGCAGTTGTCTGGGCCATCAGCACTTGGCTGGCTTCTATTGAGTGTGAATCCTTGGGGGGTGGCTCTGTGTCCTGCCTGTGTCTGTGACTGCATGACCTAGGGCCCAAAGACAACTATCGACAAGCGTCTTGGACTGTGTTGTGGCGCTGACTCTTTTGCCACTTATAAATTCTGCCAGATACATGGCCCAAAACACTTGTTACATCAATTAGCAGGCCACAGAGTGGCAAAATGTGTGCGGCATGGTCAAGAATGTGAAAAGAGAGTCGGCCAAACATTAAGCTATATGCGGGGGCCATAATTATTAGAGGGTTCCAAGGGCTTCCACTCTAATAGATTGCTCTTAAAGCCCTACACACCTAGAGCTGTGCCAAATAATTAACTCAAATGTGCAGCCAGTTCCCTGTGACTCTTTAAAGTGTGCACTTGAATGTGGTAAAATAATTGCAACACACACAGGGACACATGCAAGTCCCAGACTTAATTGAATCACACTCGAGTTTGAAGCAGCACAAAACCAAATGCCATTTGTGCCCACTGCAAAATCTGTTCATAATTGAAATTATTTTGGCAAATTACATTGCATTTACAATTTGTGAGGGGCATAAATAATAATTCCCCCCCCCCAATGAGCACAAAAATTACACTAAACATGTGTACGAGAATGTGGGCATAAATATACCCCTTGTATTGTATGATTTAAGTAGCTAAAACATATCGAGCTTGTGCTTGTGCATATCGAGCTGCATGAAGGAATCGCGTATTCAATTAATAATAATATTTTAATGTTTAATTTGTATGTGACAAATTGTTAAATTAACATAAAAAACATGAGCGTGCAGCAACAAAAAATAAAGACTGAAATAAATATCGAAATCGAAATCGAAATCAATTGAATGACTGACAAATAAGGGAGAAGGGGGCAACAGAAAAGAGACCCCAGCTAATATGCTTAAATTATGAAATTAGCAAACGTTTTTAATTAAAATATTGTCCGCCTCTCATGTCATTGCATTTATATTTATTGTATTGATTTGTGGCATGCCACCCGCTGCTGCTGCTGCTGCTGCTAACTAATTTCTAATTTATGTGCACCTGAAGTACAACTAAAACATTTTGCTGGCAATTATTATGCTGGCACAAAATTGGGCCAGGGCCTGCCCCTTCACAAAAGCCATTAATGTGTTCAACTAATTAAATAAGTGGGCAAACTTTAGGTGCAAACTGTAAGTGCAACGCTTTCCTGTTTCCTTGTGAGCAGCTTGGCCCTAAAAGCAGTTTCTGTTTCCTTTAAATGTTTCAAGTTAGTCGCAGGTCTTGCGCTCACAATGAGAATTTATGGTGCCAGCGAAATTCAATACAATCTTATCTGAATCCAAATCCACAACAAAGCATTTCAATTAATGCTGCATTGAACTAATTTGTTTATTGTTCTCTCTATCGCTGCTTAAGCCGTGAGCATCCTGTCAGAGGTCAGGTTCGGTCCTCTCCGCTCCGCTAATCCTTTCAATTAGCACTGCGAAACTTGACATGCAACAAATTCAATTTCGCTGTCATTGCCATCTCGTTTGAAGTTAAACCAAACTGAAAATTGAGTGGCCTGACCCCGCAATGAACCACGACATTGTCACGCTTTTGTTTGCTGTCCAGGAGGGGTGTCCGGTCCGGTCCGCTCCGCTCCGGTCCTCGGGGTTTATTGTGCTTGCTGATTGTGTGGTGTGGCAACTTGCAGCAAATTAATATTTAAATCCAATGTATGCAAATGCGCTTCGTACTTGGCGCCCCACTTTTTACCTCACTCTCTCTCCACTGTTTCTCCCTTAGCTTTAAACAAAAGCAAAATAAATGTTCGCTCGCCGCTGAGAAAATGCCCGCGCAGTGGGAAAACTCCTGTTGACATTTGCGGCACGATATAATAAAAAGGGGAGAGAAAGAGGGAAAGACAGAGGCAGAGAGAGTCTCTTCTGCATGTCGCCTGGGCAAGAAAGTTCTTAAAGCAACAAATAAACAAATTACGCGGCAGCAACACACACAAGTGTAATAAATAAACGCAACTGACAAAAACTGCACAAATGGCTGTCATTAGAGGCAAGATGATGGGAGTATAACAGGGCGGGCAGGTGGGGCAGGAGCGGTAGGAGAGCGCCCCCTAATAGCCACGACCAGGTGCGGCATAATTGCCGAAGCTCAACGTTCAGCGGGGGAGCATTTTGCACAGCAAAAACGCGCACACCCACACACTTGGCGGGGAGCATATGATGGCCAAATGGTGGCTAAATTCGACTAAGGGATGCCCATTATTGGGCACTCGTTTTGGCGAATAATAAAATTAAATAAATAAGTTTAAAAATTGAATTTCCGAATTTTTTCAACACCCTAAACACTATATGGAACCTGAGATTTATATAATCCACAGTAGCTTAGCCTTTGGCAAGCAATTCGGCAATTTTTCAAACAGTTTTTCTTACAATTTCTATATACAAGGAGATTCTTATGAGACTCTCCCCTATCGCTGAAAAGAATATAATTTTCATCGCATTTTTGTACTCCCACTCAATATCAAATTTCTTCCTGTTACAAACACTTCCCCATATAGCACATACCCCCTGGAACAAGCCCCATTTTGCTCCACAAATGTCTTTGTATATAAAAACAAGAAAACAAGAAAAACATAAACTAAACCGAGCAGAGCTTACAATAATTTATGATGCTTAAAGCAAGTAAATGGCTAAATGCCGGCATATGGCAGGCAGGTCAGCAATCGCAGAGCCACGCCCCCTGTCCGCGGCCCCCCTAGCTCGTATGTGTGTGAACGGGCACGGCACGGCACGCACGGAAGTCAAGTATGTAATGTTAATGTCTGGTCAACTGGAAAAACAAAGTAAATTAATTGTAGGTTCAAAGAAGGCAACGAGGAAAGGCCGGACTAAGCCTGCGGCCTGCCAACTGTCCGGCTGTCCGGCTGTGCTGTCCGTCCAGCTGTCATCTCCCCGTCATTGCTGATTATCGAGTGCGACGCGGTCACTGAAGACTTCCTGGCACGAGCACAAGGCATGGGCACTGCCTGAGTCTCATTCTCTCCATCTCCGCTCTTGGTATTGGTTTTTCAGCAAAGTGCAGCCAAGCGAAACCAATTTCCTATACATACAATGTAGCCACTAGGCCAGGAGTGTCCGTGTGTGTCCGTGTGTGTCCCTGTGGGTAGGAATTCGTCACTGTGTGTGTCCCTGGAAGCAACCTGGTGTCTGTGGGTGGCTGGCTGTAGGTTGACAAGGCGCGTGTTGATGCGCGTGTCAAACTTGCACTGCCTGACGGAAGTGTTGGCCAACTAGCACTGGCGTCGTTGCCCAACACCGTGCGGACGGTGCATGTGGCTCATTCTGGTTGGCCTGGACCCGCTTACTGACACGTAATATATCAATGCAGCGCTCTCCAAGGCACTGGCTGGCTGCACGCCTGAAATATGACTTGATGCCGCTGATCCTTTTGTTGTTTGATTATGCAGAGTGCCGTAAAAAATAGAAGCGGGTGTGGAAAACTTAAAGAAAACTTTATTGAACATTAGGCAATAGTACTCGTGTTTTTGCTATATTTATTTAGGCAACTTGTAGGCCGATGGAGAAACAGGAAGCTGCCGCTTTTTGCAGACATTTCTGGCTACATTAAGGTACAGGTTAACACTGAAAGGAAGTCTCTCTGTAATGAGTAATCATTATGGGAAGACTGCTAGAAGTATGACAGAAAGATTTACATTGCTAGATGGTAGATTTCTAAATGCCAAGCGCTCGTCTATAACCAACCTTTCGCTCTCAATTTCCACTTTAAAAATGCTTTTTTTTTAATCCAAATCCATTCAATTTTTTAACTCTTCGAGTGCTGCGTTGCCCTGCTCCGAGCCCTTTTTGCCATTCCAATACGACTTAAAGTTCGATTCAATTTTTCATTGTTTGCCCGTGGCCCTGCGGCCAGGCCAGTGCCAGGATTTCTCTGCGCCAGCATATGTGTGTGTGTGTGTATGTGTGTGTAGGAGGAGTGAGGCACCAAACCCGAAAAAAAGGAAGGAAAATAAAATCATTTGTTGACAATTTGTTTAGCTGCTGTTGCCACTACAAATTCCCTTCCTTTTCGTTCGTTTTTTTGTGTGCCCCATCTTGTCGGTTGGCTTGCAAGTTGTTTGGGCAAATTATTTGGTATGCAAAACACTTTCGGCAAATATTGATTTTGGAAATTTGTTTTAAAAACAAAAACGACAATGGGAAGGAACACAAAATGGAGCAGAGAGAACATTGTGGCAGCGTCGCATTAGAGGACGAGGGCGACACTAAAAGTCGCAATAGTTTCTGGGGCAAGCGGCAAAAGGCGTCGCACACTGACGTCATAAAAGGCTGCCACACGGCGCTCTCGCTCTCTGCCGCTGACTGCATTTGTATTCATGAACATCGACTGCAATGTCTTCGCGTGGCACGTGATGTGTGGCACATGGCGTTGCCGCAAAACCACGAGCTGGGAGATACGCTCCACGCCCTTTAAATTAGCTTTAAAAATTTTCCCATGAAGACCAGCTGAATATTTTGTGTGCCGCGCGCCTGTGGCTGCCGGGTTTTCAATGGCTTTTTGGGGCCACATTTAATTAGCTCTCGGCTGGTGCTTGCTCTCTCTCCCCTGGCCACAGAATGCTGGCGAGTCGCCGCAAGTGCAACAACCCGAAAATTTGCATAAATAAACGCAGTGGCAGGCAGCGTCAGTGAATGCGCTGAGTGCGGCGAATGGCCCAGTCAAAGCGGCGCAGACATGCTTCGACAGGATGCTGAACACACAGATAGACAGACAGACAGACAGACAGACAGACTCGAGGTGAGGGTCGGCTCTGGTTCGGGGGCTTCATGTAAATGCAAAGTTTTTTGATTTAAGTTCATAATTAAAATTGAATTCCGCGCACACACAGATGCAGCTAGCAGCATGCAGCATGCAGCATGCACCGCTGGCAACTTGAATTAAGTTTACAAATTTTGCATGCCACAGCATTAATTTGCTTAGCCGCAGAAACAGCGAAGGTCACACCCACCCAAAAACTAGAGGCAAGGCAAAAATCGTGTGGATTTTGCGTGAAGTTTTTGCAGCCAGACAGACAGCCAGGCGGCGCGTGCTCAAGGCAATAATTTGGCCAATCTCGGTAGCTAGAACACCGTCCCCTCCCACCAAAAATCCACCTGACAACTTGCAGACATCGCTTCCCGGCTGACATTTATTGAATAACTTGAGCGCTGCGGTGAGCGCATTCAATATTTAACTACCGCGCAGCCCACACCCCTCCGCCCCGTCTAAAACGACTGAAAGTTAACGACCTCAAACTGTCAACAAATTTTCAGGCGTATTTCAAAAATTGTTTGAGAGCACTCGGCAGCGGCAAAACTTTTTCGCACAAAATTCTGCGACTTGTCGAGGGCGCTGCTGAAATGTAGCCAAGCGAAAGCCGAGACCAGGACTCAGCCCAAGACACAGACCAAGTCGACGACCAGGGACAGCGGACAGGCTACCCCTGCTGACATTGTGCAGAAGTTAAACATGTTCGCGGCTTGCAGATTATGAAAACTGAAGGCATTTTCCCATTTTCCATTCTGCACTCGGCACTCCGCAGTCTGCAGTTTTTACTTCGCTTTCATTTTCCTCTCACCCACTCTATTTTTTTTTTCGTTTCTTTGCCAATTAAGCAAAGTTTTTCGTGTGCACAAAAAAAAAATTGAGACAGAATGAGCGGCTGCAAAAATTTGCATTAGGCGGCTGTGCGCCAGTGCTCCATAAAGTTGTCAGTCAGCGCAGAAAAAAGTTTGGCATTCAACTAATTATGTAGTTCATTATGTTAGGAATAGAAAGGCAGTTCTTTCAGACCAAAGAAAAAATATTTGCAGGCATTCAAACCAAGGCACCAAGGCAGCAGGGAAATCTTTCATGAATGCAGCGTTCAACTCTCCATATAAATAATTTCTTCAACTGCTTTTAAAGTGCAAAACCCAAATCTATATTCGGGGCTTACACATTCCCGGCATAGCTTTCCCTTACCTCTGGAATTTGGCAAGAATTTAATGTCTTTGTTGTGGCCTCTCAAAGCGACAGACACCACAGAGCTGTGCTCAATTTTCGTCTAATTGGCTTTTAAATGCGAATTTATTCATATTCCATTTGCTCTCTGAGATTTTGCTGCTGCATATAATGATTAATGGCCTGTGTGTTCCCCCCCGCAGCGCACTGCACAACAAAGGCCACATTCGTGAGGATTCCACCGAGAAGTGCATTCCAGCGTCATTCCATCATCAATTTGGAGCCGGCTTTGTGCATTTTTCAGCACGGAGACACGAAGACAAACAGGCCAAAGGCACTGCGCCAGTGCCGTATAAAATGTTATTGTGCATTAAAGTCAAATCAAAGTGTGTCACAGGCAGAAGGACGCGAAGGCAGAGACTCAGATCTGAGACTGAGACTGAGACTGAGCTCTGAGGCGGCTGCTCCTTCTGCTCTGTCTCTCTGTGTTTGTTTAGGCTAAAAGGCAGTCGACAAAACAAAGTGAAATGTTTTATTTATGGGCGTTCGCTGTGTAGTGCGGGGGCGTGCCGAGTGTCATATGCGTTGTAGCAACAAGACAAACACAATGACGGGGTGGGCTCCGCCGCTTAGTTGCTGTCTCCGTTGCTGTTCGCTGTGTCCGTTGCTGTCCGCTTCTGTCCGCTGTGTCCGCTTCTGTCAACTGCCTTGCAAATGAACAACTTTAACAAATGCAAGGCCCTGCCTTTGCCGCTGCCTGGAATTGTCACAACTTGAAAGATTTTCGCACAAGTCAAACAGACGGACAAACTCGACAATGACAGAGACACGCCAGACATACATATCCTCATATAACGTTCTGGTGGGTATCACAAACACACACACACACACACACACACAGAGCACAACTTTCTAATGTTATTTAAAGCACTTTAAGTGCCATATTTCCTGCTGTGCTAGTGCCTTGGCCCCTGCTGTGTGCCTGTGCCTGTGCCTGCGCCGGTGCTGCCGTCTTCTTTTATTTATTATGTGGCGCTGCTGTGCTTACTTTTGGCACTCCAGCAGGAAGAATCAAGTAGTTTTTTATGTTTTCCGGCTGAACTGCAATGCCAACAGAGCCAGCGGCAGCAGCCCAGCTGCAACTCCCAAGTCCCAACTCCAGCTGGAAGCTGCAGTCTTGGACGTGGTCTTCTCCTTCTACGTAGTGTCTGCCTGCCTTTATTCAAAAGTTTAGTCAGCCATTGAGAGCGTCGTCAGTCAAGGCTTGCACGGTGCAGCGCTCGGGCTGGCTGGCTGGCTGGCTGGGATATCTCGCCAATGTTTGTTTTATGTTGCAAACTTTTGCCGGGCGAACAGGAGGAGCATCAGCAGGAGGAGTATCAGCAGCAGCATCCGCTGGAGCTCGAGCATCAAGTAGGGCAGACAGGGAGCATCAGTGACTCCCCTTCTTCCTGGCACCGCAATTTAATAGATTTTCTATGTAAGCCTCTGTGGTCCACAGATTTGACACTGGCGACCGCACACACACACACAGCTGAAGCTCCTTTTGTGTACCTGTGCCTGTCTGCCTCTGCCTACAGATATTTTGCACATCACAAGGACACAACACAACTTGACGTCGTGTGAACCTCAACAACTTAAAATGTAAATAACTTTTCAAGTGGTTTCACAAAGTTTTTGGCCCTAACTTTCCCTACCCCAAGAGCACCCAGCAGGGCCCCAATCCCCTGCTCCCAGGGCCATGCCCTGCGTCGCTTCACCCATTTATGTGTGTGTTTGCATTGGTGTCTGCATCTGTGTGAAGTGCTCTGGCACTCAAGTGTTTCGTTTCAATTTTCGCACGAGTTTTGCAATCCCCCACTCTCGAGCCACCCAAAAAACAAATACCAGCCAATGCCTGCAAATTAATTTTGTTTTGATAGACTTTGCCCGAGCCTGAAACAAAAGCGAAAGAGAGCGAACGAAAAAGTGGAATAACAGCACAAAATACCAAAAAAACACACACACATAGATAGACACACACTGCGTATGCGTAATGTGGGAACAACATTTGGCCATTTAGAGCAAAAATGCGGCAAATCAATTAAAACAGACTCGCTGCTGGCCCATACCCCGCCACTCCATTTCTGATAAATTCCACAGCAAAGTGCACCGCTGCAAAAAAAAGGAGAAAGAGCTGGAAACACGCTGCTAGGAGCTGCTTTGCTGGTTTGGTGCTTGCTGCACGCCAAAGCAATACCAATAGACAAAAATGTTGTTTGTTAAAAATGCAATTTATATGCGCAATGCAATAGCACAGCAAAAACAAAACCAAAAATGGGATATCTGGGAGTGATAATACGACTAAAAGATAGCCACTAAAAAGGGATATTAAATATCTACAAAATGTATATTTAAATACTTGAAAATATATGATGATATATCGATGAAATCGATGGCAATTGGGTGATATTTAATCAATAAATATTAGCTATAAAAGCTTACTCCAAAATATACTTAAAATCTATATTTGTTGCCTCTAAACTCCTCTGAGTTAAAGGTCTTCCAGGCGGTTTATCTTCCATAAATACCTGTAAATATAATGGCAGAAAAAACATATAAATAAATAGGAAACAAAACTGCCAAAAAGAACTGAAAATTAAAATAAAATTGAACTTTTGATAGACTCTAAAAGACGCTGTGCATGTCCGTTTACTTGCCCTAAATTCTGCAACTCTTTCACACACATTTTACACAGTAAAACAGCATACCTCGTGTGCTCCACTGCATACCCTGTACACCAAACAACAAGGCCCACCACCGACAATGGGCAGGCGTTCAGACAAAAACAAAGTTTGATGCATTTTCACGCACAGCTTCACGGCAATCAACGCTTCACTTTAACTAAATGATTTAGGTGGGGAGAAGAGGCTGTTGGGAGATGCACCAGAGCAGAGTGCTCGGCGCCTAATAACCATATAAAGTGTTGGCTGAACGATCCATTCAGGCTTCTATGTGTACACCGCTTTAATTGAAAGACAAATTGTTGTGCAGAGGAAACTCCAGACAAAAATAGCTGGAAACTCCAACGATATTGTCAAAATGTTCAGCCAAAGCTTTTGCTTTTGATTATAAAATAATGTGTGGCAGAGAAACTACTCCCAATGGAGGATACATTGCTGGAATCCACTTAAATAAATTGATGCTTTACTGGCTATGCCCCACTCACCATTCATTACACTTATGCGGCAAGTTGCTCCGGCTACAAGAAAGTAAAAGGAAAAAGCTGCCATTTGCCAGTGCCACAGGCCATGCCATGGCAGAGAGAGCTTGAGAGTTCTGCCGCCACTTGCGTGAATTGCCAGCATTGTAGTTGAGGGATTAGTGAGGCATAAAACGCCGTTTTTGCACATTACACGCGTGTAAAGCGCAAAGTCCAACCCATCCCCAACACATGCTGTGTCTCACTTTAAAGAAAAAATACTCACACTGCCTCTCAGCACTGTGAAAGTTTTGGCCCAAAGCGAAAGTTGTCTTTCCGCTTGCCGGGCTGCTGCCAGTTTGCCACTTGGCCCGCGTTTAACACTAAAAGGATTAAGCGGCTTTGTCCTGATGTGAGAATTTGTACGCGGCCCAACACCCCAAAAGACATTGTCTCTTGCTACATGGAATGTGATGCCCGGCTGCCGGTTCGTGCCACTCGTAAATTGCCAAAGCGAAAATCGTTGCACGTAAACCAAATTTATCTCTGGAATTGTCCTCAAAAGGAATGCTTCAAAAAAATAGCTAAAGCAGTTTTTAATCATGTTAATGGTCGCGGCACAGGCTGCTGGCCCCGAAAATCACTAAGCACGAAGCCAAACAGTAGCCTTTTCTAGCAGCTGAAGTTTGTATACTCTCAGGTTTGAAGGCAGAGCTTTGGCGTTAATCAAGCAGCGAAAGTGTTTTTCCCCCAACAGCTTAAAGTCCTCAGACGCTTTAAAAACTTCCTCCGTAATTATGCAGAAAGCTTTCGCTTTTCCCTTTCAGAATGCATTTTCATCATCAGCATAATATTCCTTCATTTAATTTCTACAGCAAAAGAAAATACAAATTGTGAGCGGTCACAAAGTCAAAGGCAAGGAACGACAATGAGCAAGAAGGGGCAAAAAATGTGTTGAGCAAATGAGTGAGCAGCCCAAAGGTCGAGCAGAGCATCTTACCAAAATAAGGGGGGAAAAGGGGTAAACTCAGAAGCGAAGATTTAAATGCATTTCCTGCAGTTTTGCTGACTCTCTGCGGCAGTCAAACAACCCGCTGGGCATACAAACTAGAAACCTTTGCCCTTTGCCTTAGCTTATTGTCGCTGCCAGCATGTGGCGGCTTAGGCTTTATGGAAATAAATCTTAAAGCACATCAAAGCCGAGCATCAACTTTGTGTGCCGTGCAGCCGCATTTAGCGGCTTAGTCCGCAAATCAGCAAACATATTCGCGGCTCAACGTGCGGCTAAACAATATTTTAACAAAATTACAGAGGATTTAAGGGTGCGTGTGCCTGGTGACAAACATAATGCGAACGGGGAAATGTGTAATGCTTTATCATCACAAAAACCCAGAGAAAGCTCCGACACTCCACTCCACTCCCACTCGATGGTGGGGCGGCAGCAACCTCAGCGTCAGCAGTTTTGCATGTGTTTTGTGCTCATGTAAACATGTGTAAATTCCCAAAAATGAACAATCATATGGCAGTGTAATACATCAAGGCCACCCGCCAAAAATGATTACAAAGCGACGCGGCTCATTTTTCGCAGTTACCTTTTTGGACAGACTGTCTGACTGGCTGTCTGACTGAGTGGCAGCCGAGCTGATTGCCTGTGCTTTTGCCAGCGGGCAGAAACCAAAATTTTAAACATTAATAATCATTCATGAAACAGAGAGAGAGAGGAGAGCTCAGACCAAAAGTGAGAGCTCTGAATAATGCAGCAAGAAATGAATATGGAAAATGTAACTCCAAGTCAGTGTCTGGGGGTAAGCCGCATGTAAGTGGAGAAGCTGTAAAATACTAATAATACTACAATTTGCATATTTATTGGCTCGATTTGATTGCATAATTCCAACAGAAATAAATGGTATAATCCATACACAATAATGCGGTTTATGCAACAATATCTTTGGAGACTCCCCCCTAGCCCGGCTTATGATTGCTTAAACAGAAATTAAAATTTGTTGCACATCAACGAAAGGTTTGCACAACAAAATTACTACTCAAAATGCCAGCCAAACCGCACACACACACACACACACACACACACAGCCAGACACAGTCGGAGGCAGGCATAAATAATTCATGGCGATTTTATTTGCATGCGAAATGATTTAGAAAAAAGTAAATTCTCAAAACAAACTGAATTCAGTTTGTGCAGTTTTTGTGGTACATCCTTTTTTTGGACACACACACATTCGTTTTTATTGTTACTGCCAGAACACGGACACGGCACACGGTTCTGATTCTGATTCTGGCGCTGCTGCTCCTGCGGTTGCCTTGTACCCTGCCACTCGTGCCCCACCCACCCAGTCTCTGCTGCTGCTGCTGCTGCTGCTCCTGCTGCTGATGCTAATGACGAGCCCCTGCATTGGCCCCAGCAGCCGCAAAACCCCCTAGAGACCAGCCAGCCAGCCCAGGACTTGCCTCCTGTTGACTCAGCAGCTTCGTCTTTTTTTGTCTGTGTGTGTCTGCACGGTGCTCGCCACGGCGGCTTAGTTGGCTTCAGGTAGAGCTATGGCTACTGTGCCTGTCCCTCTACCTGTCCCTCTTGCCTTGTGCCCTGTCCGTGTGTCTTTATTATGAGCTGGATAGAGAGACATAGTCCCTTGGCGTGTCCGTTTCTCCGTGTTCGTGTCCTGTGGCCATTTGCGGCTCATAAGGCATAAACTTTCAAGTGGCCAACAGCGCAGCAGCGCCACCTCCTGCTGACATGCTGAAGGACAACTTTTAATTGAGATAAAATGGAAGCCACCAGACGCAGTCTACACAGCCCACAGCCCACAGGCCACTCTCCAGCTCGCTGCTCGTTCACCATTCCTTGCGGGCTTGAAATCAGCATCAGAGTAACTTCTAATTTAGTGGCCGTGAGAGTGGCGAGTCCATGGCCCGGCCAACATGTAAATCAGCGCACTTTTCTAGCACTTTTCAGCATTCGCCGTGTCCTGCTGCCCAGCCGTACCACCTGGCAGAAACTTTTATTGTTTTTCTTGCTGTTTTTGCCATTGCCATTGTAGTTATAATTTGTGTTTGTGGCCATAAAGTTGCGCCGCACCACAACAAAAACATTCAATTCCCACTCCCTCCGTTGCATAATTTACAAAATATTTACAGTTTGAGTGTTGCAAAAATCGTTTTGCTGTTTTGTTTTGCTTGACACGCACTTGCTGCCACATTAGGCAAACGTTTTTGCAGTCTCTGCTTTAATGATCTCTTCATTAGTGAGTGCTTCGGTATCGAATTCATGGCTGCATCCAAGATGCCACTGAGCACTAGCACTAGCAGACACCGCAATCCATTTTGTAGCTGTTCGTGCGTGGCGTCTGTCTGCATGCAACTCTGTCACCACAGTGCCAGCCAACCACACAGCACAGGAACCACCAACGTCATCGGACTCTTGTCTCTCTGGCATATATGCATTGTAATCCAGCAATCCTGTTCTAATTAACCAAATGAATTCACACTTATGGTAAGCAGTGGCACAGACACACACACACACAGCGTGGCAGATGGAGAGCCGAGCTGAACCTTTAGCAGCGAACCCATTTAATGATGTTCAATGTTTTGGCATTTGTAATTTAAAGTTTATGTAAGCTCTGCCCTGTTCCATTTACATTTGGCTTTAAATTTGCGTTGCCTACTTTTCAGCGCCCGCTCGTCTAAAGGTCAGCGGCGAAAGTTGCAAATTTATTGCACTAATTTTAAGTACATGCAGCAGGCAGCAGGCAGCCAGGCAGCTTTGCAGCCAGCAGTGGTCCTCCTTTTTGGTCATTTATTATCGTATTAAAATTTTAACATCCGCAGCGTCCCCGCCTCCCCCCAACCCACTCTCATTGGCGCAGGCGTCGCGGAAATAACAAATTTCTTGCTCGGAAATTAATATTTTCATTTGATAGAAAAACTTTAGAGCACACTTCCACCCCCCCCCCCCCCCCCCCCCCTCTCTCTTTAGCCCTGTGTCGTCTCCCTCGCTCGATCGTGTTCTTAGTGGTGTGCGTGTCAGCGGCTGCGTTGTC